>NC_141990.1:145516525-146130843 GCF_049901715.1 Pseudonaja textilis | reverse complement strand
TATATGTGAATGTGTGTATATTATAATATATTATGTGTGTGTGTGTATTAATAGACACCATAAAAGAAAAAAATCCCATAGGAAACTGCACAAAAATTGAAAACATATCTTTTCCTGTCAATTAGGACAAGAATAAATAATTCCCTACAAATTTAAAAAATGGTCACTGGGTTGGGATTTGCCCCTCATTATTTTCTTCTGTATAAAAATGTTAACTCATGTCTATTATGGGCAGTGGAACATGCAATCTATGGCATTCCTTTAAGCCAAATCCCTCCTATGTATCTGACTGAATACTTTCTCTTTCAGCTTACTTAAAACCTCACAATCTTTCTCTCTTTAAAAGTGTCACCCGAAGGAAAAGAACTGCATGGAGTTGCCCTGAAAAAGACATGATCTGAATGACAACTCTAATCTTCGCTTCTATGAAGAAGAGGTTCAACCAAGGTACAATGGCTTATATTCCTGACATTCAGTGATCTCATCAGCCACTTCTTAATCACTACGAAGTACTAACTCGTGTTCTCAAGGGCTTCGAACAATAAGAAATATGTTCGTGCATTTTCCCTAACCCAAAATAAATCTGTCCTGTGAAGGAAGGAAGCTTTCATGTCTTTGAACATAACTTTTGCTTAACTTCACAGAACCACATAATAGCACATCTGCAAGCTCTTGACTGGGGTTTGGTAGGGCTTATTCTTTTGCCAACAGCCTGCCATCCCGCCCCCCTCCGCCGCCCATTCCTTTTTGGGTTGGATGAAAGGCTTCTTTCCAATTTTATGTCAAAAGGGTGATCACTGACCTTTTTGAGAGCAGTATTTAGAAAAGAAAAATAATCCCCAAAGAACAGTGCCGAAGTGGCTGAAACAGGGAGCCTAACTAATACAATTGGCATCCCTGCTAGCAGAATCCAGATGACTTGTGCACTAGAATCTTCAAAAGCTTTTATAACAAAGAATGACATTTAAATTGCTAGACCAAGTCTTGAATACAGCTCATCTGTCTGGGGCCCACATTGTTTATTGGATATTAATACAGTCGAGAAAGTCCAGAGATATTTCACGAGAAGAGTCCTCCACTCCTCTACCCACAACAGAATACCTTATGCCAGCAGACTTGAAATGTTAGACTTAGACAACCTAGAACTACGCTGCCTTCAGTCCGATCTAAGCATAGAACATAAAATTATCTATTGCAGTATCCTACCCACCAAGGACTACTTCAGCTTCAACCACAACCATACAAGAGCACACAATAGATACAAACTCAAGGTAAATTGCACCAAACTCGATTGCAGAAAATATGACTTCAGCAACAGAGTGGTCAATGTCTGGAATACCCTACCTGACTCTATGCTTTCTTCTCCAAACCCGAAACTTTATCCTTAGACTGTCTATTGTTGACCTCACCCCATTCCTAAGAGGTCTGTAAGGGACGTGCATAAGCGCACCAATGTGCCTACCGTTCCTGTTCTAATGTTCCTTTTTATTCATATCTATTTCATGTATTTCATAATCATGTTTATACTTTATATTTGTTATCTAATACATGGTTGGCAAAATAAATAAATAAATAAAATTCTGGCTTTATTCATACATGCTTGTGCCTTTGAGTAGATAAATATAATTCTGGCTTAATTTTTCCTTCATTTTAAAATGTTAATCTATGTTCAAATGTGTTCGATGTGATTACACAAAAAGTCTTTAATTTGCAAATGAAGACTTCTAAGACAATCTTGCATTTTGCAGTTGGTTGGAGGAGTAGCAACAGTACAAACAAGGAGAAGCCCGACGGTGGCTACAATTTGTTCAATACATAGCAGGGACTTATGCCTCCCGCTGGCAGCCAACTTCGAAAGAGAGACAGTTAATTTGGGTGATGAAGTTCTCCTTCTTGTTCTATCTCCCTCCCAGAATCATTATCTTGTGCTAAAGATTAATAAGACTGAGCGATTATACAGAATGGAATACTTAAAAACGCTATTGTAGAAGATGAAAGGATTGTGTCTCTCTGGGTGTGAGCGTTCTTGAGAGCAGGAGCCCAGCCTGCGCAAATATTATAAAGCAGGACTCCGAATAATAGCAGAAAGGAGATTTATTTAAGCAGCTACATCAGAGGAATAGGCAAGTTAACTGCAATCTGCAAGGAGGAGAGTCAGAGAAAATGTGCTCTGTGCACATACATACTTACTTCGCATACTCTGCGAAGTAAGTCCAAATCTTGGAAACAAAGAGGGACCCTTTTCTCTTTTCAGCCCACTGCCTACCCATTGGCTGATAAGGTAGGACATGAGAAGCTGAAGAATTAATGCCACTGAATTCTCATATCCAATAATTAAATAAAGGGTCCCACTCTAGGGCGCAATGCTCATCTCTGTTTCTTGACTTAGAGAGCCAACATTGTCCAAAGACAATTTCCACGGTCATGTGGCCAGCATGGCTATATGCCAAAGGTGCACAGAATGCTGTTAGCTTCCCACCGAAGTGGCACCTATTAATCTATCTGCATTGGCATGCTTTCGAACTACTAGGTGGGCAGGAGCTGAGGGAAATGACAGGAGCTCACCTTGTTGCTCGGGTCTCCAACCTGGGCTGTCAGCTCTGCAACTGACAAGCTCCGCGTCTTTAACCGCTGAGCTATCACACCCCCATCCAATAACTACCCCTTGATAAATAAACAATTGCATACACCTGAAGAAATGGCAAAGAACTTTCTCTCCTAGGCTTGGCACTAACCTATACTAACCTCAACAATATATTTGTAATGGGGCTGGGGGGTTATGCTCAGTCTTTTTATGGCATTTTACTTTTCAATAATTATGGGGTATTTTTTTCTCTGTTTCTAACATAGAATGACACCCAACGTTGTTTTGAATAGCCTTTAATGTAATTTAATAGGCCCATATACCCATTTATTCCCATTTAAGGGTGCTCACCTTTGTGGCCATCACAGTCCTGTCAGGGGTCCAAGCAATAGATCCATATCAAATATTTATCTGGTGAAAACCGACTCTGAAAGATACCATGGTTTTTCATCTAATTAAATAGTAATAGCAATTATACACCGCTTCATAGTGCTTGACAGCCCTTTCTAAGCAGTTCACAGTGGTTTACAGAGTCAGCCTATTGCCCCCACCAATTTGGGTCCTCATTTTACCAACCTTGGAAGGATGGAAGGCTGAGTCAACCTTGAGCTGGTCAGTATTGAACTGCTAGAGTGAGCAGTGAGTTAACCTGCTATACTGCATGCTAACCACTGCGCTATCATGACTCTTTACTAAAAGTAAAAGTTTTCCTCTCAAGCCCAAACAATCAGTCACATGACCCATAATCAAGGCAGTGTCTGCTGATCTAGTGACATCACTCCTCCTTCCGCCAGCCAGGTGTGAGAACGTCCTTGGTTCCCAAGAGAAAGTATTTTGTTTTGACTACACATCTACCCTCCCTATCCCTCAGCTCCAGTGTGGCAACACAGAAGCTCCAAGATGGCTTCAGTCAGGCCAGCTTCAGGGTTGACAAGTCCATCAACAGGTCCCCTATCAATATTTGACCATTCTCGTGATAAAATAATACAGAAACAAAAGCAACTCGGTATCATCCTATACAAGCTTAACACCCAGCCGTGAAATGACATCCCTGTTTAGCAACATTATTTGCCAGATTAGGTCACAAAGAGCGATCCTTTTGTGTTATCTCTTTTGATTAGCTTGAGCTACATATTCAGTGTCCTGGATTTCTTTTTAATCCTTGTGTTAACGACACAACAAATAAATCTGTAAACTCACATTGACTGTGATGCATATTTTAAGCTCTCCCTAAATTCTGAGTTCTTTTCTTACAATCTAATGTGACATTTATACTAACTTAAATTACAGATTGACATAATTACTAATCATCCAAAGAGTAACAAGAGACCAAGTATGTGACAGCACAATTCATCAGATACAAGGCATCTTTTCTTAGCTCAAGAGAAAAGCAATTGAAACCTATTAGTTTATCTGACATATAATTGGTTATTACTTGACTAAATTATTACTACCAAATGTAGAAGATGTAATGTTTGGGGAGAAATAGCTACACAGGAAGTGATACAATTATTCATAAACCAGACTAGTTTTCCTATGAGATACTCTGTCTCTGCCCTGCAGAATTTAATCTAGATACAGAGTCACTTTGGCAGTGAGATGGGGAGAATATCAATCTCATTAATAAATAAATAAATAAATAATAATAAATACGGGTCAATCCCTTGGTTCCAGCTTCAATACATTTTGCTACATTTTCTCATTTACTGAACTGTTCACTGAAGCCGATTTCAATTATTTCAGACCGCAGCTACATGTAAAGTAACCCTGGCAACCAATTTATTCCTGCAAGAAAGCAAAGGGACAATATATACCTAGGAAGTACTGGGGGTACTTGAACCTTCCTCCTATAACCTGAAAGGAATAAAATTGGATTTTAAATTATGGATCTGAATTTCTTCTAAATAAAAAGAAAGAAGGAACAGGCTGCCACGGGAGGAAATTGGGATAGTTGAAATATTAAGCAGACTTTTCTCTTTAAAAACTATAGAGAGTGAGAGATGAGAAGAAGGGGGTGTAAAATAGCTACTTCTTCCACTGTTACTTTGCACGTGGCAACAAAATGCTGCACATTTAGCACTACTTTAAAAAAAAATTGTATTATATTCATGGCAGAAAAGCTGCAAAAAGACAAGGCTCATGAATATTCCACCTATCTTTAGAACAAAGCTATCCACAACTGTATCAGGGCAAATTCAATTTAGGGTAATTTGTTGGCTTCAGAAAACACAAACATGTAAACAACATTTTATCTTAACCGCTTGTGCAAATCCGATGAGAAGAATGTAGTTGTCATGATATCTTTGACTTGAACAGGGAACTAAGAAAAGAACTGACAAAGGTGTAGGAATCTTGAGCAAGACAACACAAGAAGCAATAATATAAGAACAGGCAGAGTGCTGAGTAACTCTCATTAATTAGAGATAGATTTCTATCTCTTACTAATATCTGGTCAGCTACTATTAACATAATCAAACATGAATATACTTCAATGGGGAAAAAATTCTCAAACCAATCAATATTTTCCTTTGATTCAAACAGGAGGAGAGGGAGGGAAGGGAATCAATCAATTAAAAACTTTTATTTGTTTCTAACACGCTGATTCCACAGAAGCCCAACATAGCAAATTATGAAACAGAACTGCAATTCCCAAAGTAGGTGTCCCAGTATTTTTTGTCATTTGTCAGAGTACCATATTGTTCATCTATAATGCAAAATATTCCTACGGCTCATATAACAGTTTAATGTAGATGATAAATGTCATGTAGACAAAATGGAACCAACAACCTTCTGTAAGTCATTAGCAAAAGCCCATGACACCACCATTCACTTGAAATGAGATGAATACTCAAACACAGAAAAGGCATCCCACAAAAACAGAAAATAATCAAGGTTATATTCCTTTTCCGTATAAGTCTTTTTCCATTTTTTTTAAATAAGAGCCCCACTATTGTAACCATATATGACCATGCTAATCATAATCCACTGTTCATGTTATGCCAATTTAAACCTTTTATTAGATTAATCTGAATAAAATTAAGAGGCTAATTAATGTCCTTCAGTATTACCATTTGCCATGACACTTTAAAACCTAAAACCATCAAATAAGAACATTATTTTCATAAATATATTCATTCATAACTCTTTTGTTTCTGTACCTATGCTTGTTGTTGTTAGTCATGAAATCGTGTCCAACCCATCACGACCCCATGGACAACGTTCCTCCAGGTCTTCCAGTCCTCTACATCCCCTGGAGTCCGTTTAAGCTCACGCCGACTGCTTCAGTGACTCCATCCAGCCACCTCATCCTCTGTCGTCCCCTTCTTCTTTTGCCCTCAATCTTCCTCAGCATTAGGCTCTTCTCCAGTGAGTCCTTCCTTCTCATTAGGTGGCCAAAGTATTTGAGTTTCATCTTCAGGATCTGGCCTTCTAAAGAGCAGTCAGGGTTGATCTCCACTAGGACTGACCGGTTTGATCGCCTTGCAGTCCAAGGGACTCGCACGACTGCAAGGCAATAGTTCAAAGGCCTCAATTCAGCTTTTCTTATGGTCCAACTTTCACAGCTATACACTGCAAATGGGAAAACCATAGCCTTGACTATATGCACTTTAGTTGGCAAGGTGATGTCTCTGCTTTTAAGTATGTTGCCTTGATTTGCCATAGCTTTCCTCCCAAGGAGCAAGCGTTTTTTAATTTCTTGGCTGTAGTCCCCATCTGCAGTGATCTTGGAACCCAGAAAAATAAAATATGTCACTACCTCCATTTCTTCCCCATCTATTTGCCAGGAATTGAGAGGGTTGGATGCCATGATCTTAGTTTTCTTAATGTTGAGTTTCAAGCCAACTTTTGCACTCTCCTCCTTCACCTGGATCAATAGGCTCTTTAGTTTTTCTTCACTTTCTGCCATTAGAGTAGTATCATCTGCATATCTGAGTATCTATGCTACTACCATACGTATACAGATACTGGTGTATCAAAAAACCAGACCCCATAGGCAACTTATTGTATAAATTATATTCAGTGTTCAAATTGGTTGTTTTCTTCTAAACTTTTTGATGATCCCTGACCTTTGAATATTTTTAAGAACGGTAACATTTTCTCTTTAAATATTAATTTAAATTAATAAAACATATTGTGATTAGCCTAAGGAAGCTGAGTTTTGGTACTACCCATACACAGACTAAAGACCTCTTCATTGTAGGTAATGGACTATAATCTGCCATGCTGGTCCAGTGAGGGTTAGTTGGTAGATCCTTTATAATTTCCCAGTTGACTAAAAGATGGTAGCTTCTCAAAGCTAAGTTTCCATGCTAAAGAGAGGATTACAAGTTGAACCTTCCACTTCTAGTCTAGTATCCTACTGGCTTATTTGTATCTCTTACACATGTGAATACACACATGTGAACACATGCACGCACACACAGATATAGCATGACATTAAGAATAAAGAAGACATCCCTGCCTATGTAGATAATAATACAATCAGTTTTACTAAATGAGTAAAACAAATACAATTCTTAACAGTATATGATCCTAATAATTATTACAAGGCTAACAAAATATCTTCTTTTTGAACAATTAAAACTTCACATTTGATATGAGTTCATTATAAAAATGGAACATTTCAAAATGGTAAATCTGTAATGTTTACGACTAAGTTGCTGGGTTAATTCATTCCAACATGACATCAATGTTTCCAAAACCAAGGGAAGAAGATGCAGAACAGTATTTAGCATCACTGACAATCATACACCTGACTCTCCCCCCAGATAATATTTAAACTTGTTCCTTCAAAAACCTGGGGACTCTACTTGCCAGCTATTGTTAGGAGAAAGTCGACAGAAGACAAACCTAAGAAGCACAACTGATACCAAAGGAAGGAAAAATGGCCTGGCGTTTCTGAACCAATCAGTGTATGTTTGCATTGAAACAACTAAAGGATAGTTTTAGTTAACCTTCAATCTAGCAATCAAAACTCTGGAATGCAACGTAGAAAAAGCCATGTACGAGATTCTCTTGCACCCAAATCATAATGCTTATAAATTATTTTGTATCAACAATTTTGTGCTTTAGTAAAGATCCATTCTTTTATACATCGAGATTTATGGGAGCAATTAAGAAAAACAGCTACTTTTTGTTCCACGTAAGCAGAAGCCACATACTCTGTTACCCTTGAAAATTGGATCTATTGAAAACATACCCAATATACACCCACGTTTTCAACCCCCTCCATGGAAGTCAGATAGTCAACAAGCAGTTACATTTAGACACAGCATGTGGAGATGAGCGTTCAGAGGGCTGGAATTGTGTGCCATCAGGATTCTGATTTCACAAAGGATAGTGATCTCATTCACACAAATACAATTAAAGGCCTTTTAGCCCTACTCTATCAATGCTAAGTAATTGGTCATAGAAAAATAGAACGTTTTCTCATGTTCTCTTGAACATCCTGTTTTTTAAAAATATAGTTTGCCTGTTCTCTTAGACGTTCGGGTTTTCAGTCACTCCATGGTAATCATTTCATATCAAACAGCCACAAGATTATCTGTGCAATCAGATGCATTCTGAAGTTTGAGAAATAAGCATCTTCTTCACATACTTCATGGTCTCCCTAATTCATTGTATGGCTTTCAAAAATAAAGATGCTCCCATCTGTAAGGCTTTTAATTCCTTCTCAAACTCATAAGCAGGCTAACCAAGTGGTACATCAGATTATTATGACTCCAAAAACACAACACAGCATCTTAAACTCAAACTGCCACTGATTAACATTAGGGGTGGCCATTATCAAGGAGCTGCTGATACAGTTCTACAGAGGAATTATTGAGTCTGTCATCTGCACCTCTATAACTTTCTGGTTTGGTTCTGCAACCCAACAGGACAGAAACAGACTTCAGAGGATAATTAGGACTGCAGAAAAAACAATTACTACCCACCTGCCTTCAATTGAGGACCTGTATACTGCACGAGTCAAAAAGAGGGATGTGAAAATATTTACAGACCCCTCACATCTCGGACATAAACTGTTTCAACTCCTTCCCGCAAAACGATGCTATAGAGCACTGCACACCAGAACAACTAGACACAAGAACAATTTTTTCCCAAAAGACATCACTCTGCTAAACAAATAATTCCCTCAACACTGTTCAACTATTTACAAAGTGTACACTACTATTACTGTTAATCTTCTCACCACTCCTTCTCACCCATCCCCTCCCACTTGTGATTGTAGGACTGCAACTTTGTCGCTTGTATCCTTACGATCTATATTGACTGTTTCCTAGTATGATTTGATTGCTGATTGTACCCTATGACTGTCATTAAGTGTTGTACGTTATGATTCTTAATGAATGTATCTTTTCTTTATGTATACTGAGAGTATTTACACCAAGACAAATTCCTTGTGTGTTCAATCACACTTGGCCAATAAAGTATTCTATCTATATTTCTAGCATTACTTCCCGTAATCTGGATTATGTGGCTCCTTTTAATATATGCCAAAATATTGCTAGCAACTGATCTACTAGAATATCCAGTTCCCTTTCAAAAACCCAGGTCTGCCTTCCCTTATATTTGAGCAATTCATTTTTTTCCCCTCGCCAGGTGCAAGATTTCACATTTCTGTTGTTTTTAGTTTGAAATTTATTTGCTGCCCGTCTCGTGGTTCAAAGCGACTCTGTTAAATTTCATGTTGCTTGTTGTGGTCCACTATTGAAGTATCTGTATCTTTTTGAATTTATTTTATCTCCTGAAGTTTTACTCACTCTTCTTACTTTTGTTCTCCGGAAGACTCCAGGTTCTTTTTAAGACAACCTCACAATTGATACACTGGAGAAGGCAGCAACTGCAACCATCTCAACCCCACTCCACCCACTTCAAATTCTGTCCTACTCCTATTAAAGGTTTGGCCACTAAGGTTGGCCACTATGTTGCCAAATTGGTATCTTCGTCTACAATTAATCATCGATCAGAGGCATTTTATCTGGCATTAAGCAACAGCTCCAGACTGGAAAGCAGATTAAAAGGACCCTCCAAATTCTTTTAGCTGGGGGAAGGATTAGAAAGGCTTTTGAGTGCCATTCTCTTCTCCCCCTTCCACCCCAAATGTGGAATTTTCTATGACTGTAAAAGCAGGATACAAATGCAACAGATCAATAAATAAAAGAAAAATATGAAAGTTTTTTTAAAAAAAACCCGTCAATGTTTAAGAGTACCTATTCACAGCATTCTTTTTATCACCCCAAGTTAATATTTATAAACATAAAGTATTACTCAAGGTGTTGTATCGTTCTACCTGATGACAAACTCAACAAAAAACAACGTAAAGAACTAGGAAGGGACAAGTTTCTAGGCAACTAGGAAACATATTACAATGAGTACCATTACTGCATCATTAAAAGTTGTCAAAAAATTTTTTTTCCCATTGAACAAATGAATAAGGGAGCTTGCAAAATTGGTAAAATATAAATGAATTCATCACTTCACTTATGGGAGAAGAAAAAAGCATGAATGGACAGGTAATGGATGTTTGATAGCTTTCATTTCCTGTAATCTCAATTAAAGCTGATGTTTTGGAGGCTGTTTTGATAATAATCCCTTACTAAATATTCTTTCCAAACTGTCTCCAATCTTCTAAATAGATCAGTGCTGAAAACATAAGTATCAGCTCTTCTAAGGATATGTGTATTTGGGGATATGTATATGAAGTAATAATAACACGTATTTTGGGTGGAAAACTATTCCACCAAAACTATTCATTAATTCACTGAATACTCTGTACTATCGGATTCAAATGCACATAACACTCATTCCTTAATTAATGAATCTAACAACACAACCATTTTTTTAGCACCACAACTCTAAGCTGTACTGTCATTTAAAATTCCAATATTTTTCTCTTTCCAAAATCTGTCTTTTGTCATATACAATTGGAGGAAGGACTGAGCAAATCTACCATTCTGAGTACTGTTCTCAAGCAAAAGTAACAAATTCATAATCTGGCTGCCAAACTCTACCACTCTTGAGAGAATTGATACTATTTCTGTAGTGTTTGTATACAACTGTATTTACTCAAATTAAAAGAGAACAATAGCTTCTACAGAGACTGAATATGGCTTCATATGCATTCAGCAACTAAAGAGAGCATCGCTTGACGAAGCAATGAAGCAAAATAATGTATATTATGCAGAGACAGTAAGCTCTGTATGAGAATTCCCGGAATATTAGCTCGCCATTAAATACACAGTCAGGACTGGAATCCTGGCAGATGAAGCAATCAAAGGTCCAAGTACATTTGTTATTCTCATCTTACATACCCCTAAAGCCAATTTCTAGACTTGAAAGTTAGGGTGGGATGGCCTTGTGTGAGGTTCATGTTTAAGCCAAATGGCCTGATTTATACTTCCTAGAATTATTATTTTTTGTTTCTCTACTATTGCGGACTTCAAGAGTTCATGAAGTATATATAAGATTATATGGAGCTCTGAACACTATTTTGGATTCTTCTCCGGCGAAGACATACGGTTGCTATTTTGCACATATTTTTTTGTACTATCTTAGATGTTTTCCCCACAAGGGAGGATAAAGTTACACACATGAATACCAAAAGTTGACGGGTCAGTTGAGAAGTTAAAGCAAGTTTCTGAAATGTCTGGAGGTTATCTGAAAAAGCAGAATTCAAATGGCTGGTGCTTCTACATCAACTGCTTTCCTGACGATCCACTGAGTATTGCAGAGGATTCTGTGAAATATTTTTCTTTATTCATTGACTTCCTCTTTGAGAAAATACTGAACCAAGCAACTGGGAGTAAGAGATAGTGGAGTATCAGTAAACCCGAATGCCAGAAAAGATTACTAAATCCTACAGAATGTATCATTCAGGAAGTTTGGTGAAAAAAAGATTCTCCCATGGTGTGTAATCACTAAATTAAAACCTTTCTAAATTCCAAACACACATATGAAGAGCTGGATAGATAAATAATTTGACTGAAAGCCACTTCAGTCTAAATTGCACTATACTGTGGACTAGTGATTTTCCCCAAAAATCTGATTATGCAGACTAACAGAATGCAAATGCTATAAAGTCTACATAATTTATATGCCATTAGTTCCCTGTATAGAGTGTTCACTCATTTCCAAAGTGTTTCGAGCTACTTAATTGAAGTTTAGTGCTGCAAAAGAACAATGCAAACAAGCATGTTAATATTAACATTTCACCAAACTGCTTTTTAAGATGCAGTTTCCTTCCAACCTTTGAATTAGAGAAGTAGCAACGTGTTTTGCTAGAAGGCACTATAAAATACAGCACAGCTGTGATTACTAGAACTTTTTTTTAAACCTACCTTTGGTTAACAAAGTAAAATGAAATAAACAAAGAATACGCAAGTCCTTCATTCTTCCAGCATATGGGTTTACATACCATATAGACAGATGCAATTAAACTGATTTATTGCTAGTCATACCCATGCATAGGAATTTTCTCAAGTAATGGTTAGTACCTACATGAGTTAGATAAGGGTCAACAGAATTCAAGGGAGGCTTGGATTTAACTCACTTGTACCTACATATGGATTCTAGGCTGATCCCTCTTTTAACTGCTTCCCCTACAGTTCCATTGCTCACTTAGCATTATCACACATTGAAAAACCCTAAGTCAAACAAAAGCAAAAACAGGACAGCCTTTCTACCAAAATATATTGAGAAACTCTTTTGTATTATCCAGAAATTTTACTAGAGATCCCAAAGACCTGAAAAGTGTTTTTACCTAAAACATGCCAGAACCTATTGGCAGATGTGTTAAAAAGATATATTCCTTTTTATCACTAACAATGCCATTATGTGTTATTACGGTTGGTTACATAGTCAGCCAACTCAGTTAGACTGAATATAGCATTTTTATCTACCTGTCAAAGTCCTTCCCAAGGGTATAGGGATAAGCAGATGTTATTGCTTGGTAGCATTAAAAGTGACGTCGCAAGATTTAAACTGTTCCAAGCTTGTTTGTTTGTTTTTGAACTACCCATCTCCCTCAGAGTAGGATTCTGGGCAATATATATAAAAAAATGTTGAATGACATATAAAAATTTAAAAGTTAGAAAATATAGTATTTAGAAGGGAAGCAAGCATGATTAAACATTAAAAAGGGCAGAGGGAAGGCTCTGAGGGTGCCAAACAACCCAATGGCTTTGTGCTCCTTTGTAGTCCTGAGGCTACAGAGGCATGTTTTAACTCTACATGTTGGAATCAAAACAACTGACAAATCTGTCAATGCTGATGGTGTTCAAGTGCTGCTCCAGTTGGTTTGGGATGGCACCCAAGGCCCCTATTATTATTGGTGCTATGTTTGTTTTCCTTTGCCATAAGTCATTCTACTTCTATTTTCAGGCTTTTGTGTGTTATGTTTTTTCCCCAGTTCTTTCTCTTTTATTCTGCTATATCCAAGTTTTGCAACTTCTACTAACCAGACTTTTTTTTTTTTGGTCTTTCTTCTCAACAGTGATGAAGCTTGGGGTGTTATGTGGCAGATGCTTGTCTGTCTGAATTCTAACAAGATAATTTGCCGAAGGGGATAAAGGTGCAAATTAATTTTAAATTAAGCCAACCGATTAAGCAAATAATGGTGAGAGATGGGGTGCTGTATTGTACTTAGATACGAGCACATACCAAAGAAAAATTCCAAATATTAAGATGATTAAACAGTCTGTGTTTTCTTAGCAAGCAGAGGGTAACTTCAAAAGGCAGAAAGGCTGATTTGCTCCATTGTCTCTATCCAAGGTCCTGAAAAACCTGCTTCTCTCTATCTGAGTTCTTGCTTGAACCTGGATTTTGCATTGTCTTTTCTAGCAAAATTTCCTTCTCCCTTCCAGAAACTGCACCTGACCGAACTGCACCTTTCTCCTAGCCAATCAAAATGTTCCTTTTGGCCAGAACTACACTCTGAATGACTGAATTAGGAAACAAAAGGTCCTGTTTCAAATGTCAGCTCTCCTATGACTTGAGTAGGTAGCTGTAGGCAATTAAATTATCCATCTATTGAATTATCCATCAATCTAATTTTCCAACTGGAATTAATTAATACACATTTACACACTTGCTTAAATTGTAGGACTTATGCAAGGACTGTTACAATGAACATTTTAAAATTAGAAAGTGTTATATGAATGCTAAGATTATATTAGGATACATGACATCACACATCCCAAAATATAGGAGAGATTGTCTATGTTCAGGCTATTTTTTGATTCCACTTCTACCCACAGCTGAAGAATGGTTGCTATGCAATGTGTCAGATGCTATTTCATCTCCAAAATTCTGCCTGATGAGATTCTCTATGTTTAGCTCACAAAATATGTAAGAATAAAAATCTAGTTCAAAAATTAAATTCTCATTAAATTTGGATGCATTCTTAGTAAGAAATCATGAAATATTTCAGATGCAAAGTTGTCTATGCAAACAATGTAAGGTTTAGTTTTATACAAATGTGTGCTTACAAAACCGCATTGGCCAAAATACCTAGCAACATATGCACACTGCAAACACAATTAGTATGGTAGGGTATTTTATTATATTGCTTTTAGAAATTACAAAACGTAGTTAAAAATATAAGAAACATTCAAGAGATAATGACTAAAAAGATGGTCTTTATAGCATCCAATTTTACAAGAAATATTTGAAGGCTACTGAAAATAATGTTTGCCATCTCTGATCATACTCTGAAACAACTGTTTTCAAACTCTGTGGAATATCTACATCCATCTGACATCTGAATAATTTTGTTTGTTTATTCATGTCAGAAGCGTCACAATCTGAATAATTATTTCTGATATTTGAATTTCAGCTCAGGCTTCAATGGAAGTCCTTTGAACTAACAGGGAAGCCACCAAGAAATGGATCAGGTTGTAAAATTAAAACTGTATGAGTTTAATTCCAGGCTCTGTGTAGAAGTCCAGATGAAAACAACCCTAGTAAATGGCTGTCCAGCCACCTCATAAAAAGAACTAGAGAGAGAAGGGTCTTCTGGTGAACTGCTTGTACTAATAGTAATGCTTATTTTTTCTTAACACTTAATTGGAGATTTGAATCTATTATTTTGCATCTTTCACTTTGGAATAATGAAGCACCTTTTCCCTTGAGACAATGTTCTGTATTGAAAGGGTTCTATGTTATCTCTTCTCAGCCTCTTCTTAAGACTGAATGTTGCCATCACTTTCAATCTCTTTTCACAGGATTTATGTTTCTAGAATTATGATTGCATTGTTGCTCTTTTCTGTTTGTTTTTTTTCTTCAGTATTTGTCTGAAATTCTTTTAAAACAGCAGTTTTTAGAACTGGTTACAGTATCCAAGTTTGAATAAAGCAGAGTTATTGATTATACTTGTTGATGTAGCATAAAATTGCATTTTCAGGCACATCACATGGCTTTTCATGTAATCGGTTTGTAATCACCAATTCAATGTCTTTATCAGAAGTACTACTATTAAACCAAGTACATGTAGTCCATGTATACCGACTGCCTTATTGGGCAACCATTCAAAATTGTGACAGTGATAAAACAAGAAACTTGCAACTAATCCTCACATTTAGGACATCACAGCATCTCACAGTCACATGATCATCATTCATGTGCTCATATTTAGGATACCAACATCAATTGACTGGTATTTAATTTAATTTATTTGGTCATAGAGTTTTTAACTCATTTACATTAAATGGATATTCCCAGATTATATTTACCTCAATCAGTAATCCTGTCCCTCTGTACAGTTGTTCTTAATTTCCTGGTACCCTCTTGTACAGGAAGTTTAAGCCAAAGTAACAAATTGAGTGGCACTGTCACTTCTTTCTGATAGGAGTTGTCATGTTCATTAAACATCTAATTATTGTTTCTTTGTTTTGAAATTATGTTTAATAGCTCTGTATTGCTTTGCATTCTTCATTTTAAAAAATACTCAAAACAGCTAGCTATAAAACCATTAAACTAATTTTAAATATACTGAATGATGTGAGAAGAACAAGAACAGCTCATGCATAAAAATAAGAATAGATCATGCACAGAGCAGCAGAGATAAAATGAATCAACCACAGAGACAAAACATCGACATTCAGAATATGGTGGCACTGAATTATGAAAAAAACAAATTAATGTATATGTGAATACATCATGTCTACGAAAGAGGGTTTTTCCATTTTTGCATGAGGGGAGAAGGTAGAAGTATGTCATATAGCCCTGGTGGCAAACCTATGCCACGCGTGCTGGAAGTGGCACGCAGAGCCATCTCTCCAGGCATGCCAGCTGTCACCTGTTGTTCAGATGTCCCGGGTTCAGATGTGCATACACACACCTGGCCAGCTGGCCTTCGCGTACATGAGAGTGCCGAAAACCTGAAGAGCAGCTCCCTGGCATGCATGCATGCCGGCCAGCTGTTTTTTGCGCGCATATGCACGTTAGAAACCAGATGACCAGGTGGCTGGCACGGGCACATGCCACGAAGCTAAGCTTCCAGTTTTTGGCACTCCTGCGCACCGGGGAGCTGCTGTTCTGGTTTCCACCGTGCGTGTGCACGTGCTCCCATTTCAGCACTCAGTGCCGAAAAGGTTCGCCACCACTATCCTACAGTCTGCTTTTCCATAATTTGTCCAGGGTTTTTTAAAAATAAAAATATGAGTCTGCAAGTTGAAAAGCAAATCCTCTTCTTGGACTGATGCGAATTATTATTAAACCTTTCAAGAAACATTGGGGAATTCCTTGATTTATAGCTTGCTATTTCTTCTATAGAAGCAGTGTCTGGTCAATGCCTAAATGAAAATTGTTAGTAAATTTGTCTTACACGTATTAGAAAAAATAGAGCAAATTTCAATTTTTGCAGCTTTCCTATGTTTCATCTGCACATATTATTTCCAAAAACTTTAGCTTCACACTGTAATCTTTTTTTAAATAAAGTTTTTATTTTTTACAACAAACATACAATCGAAACATAAAAAACAAAACCATCTTTCAATTATATACATATAGTGTGCCAGTTGGTTACAATCTTTTGTGCTATCCTTTTTTTTAACCATTATTCACAAGTTGTATAAATTCCCACCTTATCAATCTAACATGTGCTTATGAAATATCAACTATTAATCATTCATTTGACTAAACTATTTTTCCATCATTCTATATGAGATATTCTAAATTTCATTATAATTTAATCTTATACATTCATCCAATGGTTATATATTTTATATTGTATTCTATATCAATCTATTAACTTTTTATTGTAAAGCTTACTGTAATCTTTTTTTTTAATGAACCCTCAACCTGGATCCTAACAAAAATTCTGTTCTAATGCTTCTGAAACTAAAAGAATCAATTCATATTTCCTGTGCTTTGATTTTTCAAATATCTTTCAGTCAAGCTTTCTAACAATTGTACTTAAAAGTTCCAGTTCATGCTAAACAGAATATTGTAAAGGCTAAAAAAGAAAGCTACTCAAGCTATTATTTCCTGTTCAGTTTAGAATTTCATCAAAATCATAACACTCATAATCTGTTAACCATCAATTTGCAATATAAGTATTGTTCAACATTGTGTTTGATAAGTACTTTGGAAACCTCTTTCTTTTATGATTTTGTTTGATGCGACAGGCAACTGTCAATAGAAATGTTTGCAGACATAATTAGAGTCAAGTAACTGGAAAAATAAGAAGGATTTGGGTTCCAGTGGAGAATATATATCAAATATTCTCTTAACATTTACCTCACAACATATCTCTATGTTGCTTCCTGTGATATTGCTTTTTTGTATTGAATGACAGAAGTACAAATAAGCACTAAATATAGCTCAGTATTTCCACTAGTAATTCTATTTGTTTTCTCTGTCTGAGCAGCCAATGGCAATTTACATACTGTATTTATGCTTCACACTAAGCCACAATATAGCAAGTTGACAGAATCAGTTTTGGAGCCTTGTAAACCATGGGTCACAGATAACTATTGTGTGAACCCAAGAAATTGTAATGAATGCAATTCATCATGATTGAAACAACCTTGTTTTCTTGCAATATATGAATTAGCTTCAATACATAGACAGTATCTAAAACTGAACATTTTACTCGATATAAATGACAAGTTGTGTTTATGCCATAATTTTAATTTTCTTTGCGTTATATCAAAACAGTGAAATATTCTATTCATATTTTATGACAACTGATAGATAATAGTTACTATATTAAGTGGATTTATGGGAAAAGTTTAGATTGATAAATAAGCCATTTAAATTAGAGGTTTTGAACATCATACTGCTGTTTTTTCCTTCTTCTTCTTTATCACAGTTCTATTTTACTTTTCAATTTCGCCACAACATCACAGCAGGTCTAAATGCTATATGAAGGAAGTGGGGAGATTTAGGGTCTAGGAAGTGATTGGGCAGGCTACTGAATCTTCAGCACTGAAATAACACAATGCTTTCTACAGGAGACCATATGGTATAAGTAATTTTTTCCTTCAGTAGAAGGGAAATGATAGCAAGAGGAATAATCAGAAGGAAAATGCAAAAAATGCTTGGGGGTGGAAATTGTTTTTTACCTTCCCCTAAAAGCCATTGCTTTAAATTGATGATTTGCTCTCCCTGGGTATTCGTTTATTTACCGAACTGACAATTATATTCAAGATCTGTGGAAAATCTGTATCTAATGTGCACAAAATCTTTTCCCCCCAAATTTCTTCACTAACTTCTCCAGGGAATATTACTGTAGAAGTATTAGAGTACAAACACTAAAAATAATGTATCTTGGCTTTGAATCTGGGTCACTTTATGGACTGGGACTTTGCCATAAGATGAATTTTTCAGCAAACTGCAATTTTCAATGTCTTATTCTTTTTTACGCTTCTCTATTATCTGTTCCTTCTGTACATCTCTAGCCCACAGAATTAAAACAGGATATATTTCTTTATGTGGGCCAAGAATTGTACTTTTCTTTCAGTGGATTCAGAAGAAGAGATTCATGTAACACTAGTAATTAAAAGTAATAATTCAAGACACCTAAAACAGGACTTGTGAGATACATAAATTGATTCTTAGCATAGCCATCGTACAATGCAAGCTAAACTGTTAGTTACATTCAGTAATGAAGGCCATGGATTTAGTTTGCAACATAATACACCCTTGCCATAATAAGAAAAGGAAGTTTCATTAATTCATGCTATGTATTATCAGAATACAAGATAAGACATTACCAATCAGCACAAAAAAAGCATCTCATACAAAACACATTCATCCCTACCCTATGCTACCAGTGCCAAACATGAACACTCACAATAAAACATAAATGAAAGTTAGTCACCATAGAAATAAGATGTCTGAGGAAAGCTGCTGGAGTGACCAGAAGAGATAAAATAAGAATTGAGACCATAAGAGAAAGAATTGGTATTTAACTAATCTTAAACTACGTACCCAAGTAGCAAATAAAGTAGTTTGCTCACTTGGGGAAGATGCTGTGGGATTCCATACTGTACAAAGCATATATATAAAAGGAGCTGACAGTCAAAGAACACAAGACAGACCCAAAAGAAGATGAAGAGACAACGTCAAAGAACCGCTACAACATCAGTTAAGAATGGTTGAAACCACCAGAAGAGCAAGAATCGGAACTTTGTATCTTCCTCAAAGTAAGGAAGGAAGGAAGCAAGGAAGGAAAGGAGGGAGGGAGGGAGAGAAAGATCATCTAGATTTCCCAGTTTCATTCTAACTTTAGCTGAGTCTAACAAAATATGTTTGTATACCTGAGCAAATGTGAATCACAACAACTGAGCAACAAAAAGGCTATAATTATATTTACTTATTGATCTATAGTCTGCCACATTCCATATGGACTCATGCCTGTGTATAATAAACACTACGATAAATAAAATAAAAATAAAACAGTAATAATACAGATAATTAATAATATGCATAATAATATAAGATACAAAGAAATCCTTCAAATTCTCATTTTTTTCATAAATTACTAGAATTAAAAATGATAAGGGTTAAAGGCTTGTTTATTTAGATTAAATAGTCTGAGCAGTTCAGGTTTTCTAAAGACCAACAAAGCCATCTGGGCTTCTTTCAGAGTTGGATCCAGGACTGATAAATAACATGATCTGGCTTGCTCCAGAGCTCACATGTGGGAATCAACCATTAGCATCCCAATCTGACACCAAGTGAAAAATACTAGGTTTCTTTTCCCCACAATGCAACATTCAAAATTAGGAGGTAAACCCAGATCTGTAAAGCCTCCACATTTCAAAGGTTGTACACACAGATTAAAGCACAGACGCTGAAATACAAAGGCTGTACAGTTCTACTGATTTTGAATGCTGTGCCAGGAAAAAAAAAACCCAGCATATTTACCATCAAGTTTTAAATAAACAGAAAATGGGTAATTGATTTAATGCAGTTCTTCACCTATGTTACAGTAATTTCTTACTGTAGCTTTCCCCAAGTTGATGTCCAGCAGATGTGTTTAATCATCACCAAAACAGATCAGGAAATATTCACGGTAGCTCAAGAGGATAGGAATTGTAACTCAAAACATTTGTAGGCCATTGGTTTGGAAAAAGTGTTGGTATGTGGGTGGGTGTGTTGTATATTATTTTTGAATATTGCACTCAAGACAGAAATGAAGCAAAACAGTACACACACATCCCTTCCAACACAGTTCTTTTGTGCACCAACACAAAGCGTGGCTAAGATTATTGGAAAGAAAACAGATGGTGGCCTGTTCTGAAATAAGCATGCCTTTTAAATCGCTAAATCTAGATACAGCCTACAAAGCATTCGCCAAGTTAAACAAGGGCCTGGTATACAGAACTTCCTTTCCCAATTTAGCATATCATAACAGTTATTTTTAAAACAATTTATATCCCTAAGGTGACAATATAATGAGGAAAAACTTTGAAACAGATTCAGAGAGGGCCAAGCTGCTCGTCCCATAATATATTCCTATCTAAGTAATCCAAATATTTGTCCATTTTTCTACGTTCTCCTTTTCATTCCCAAGTGAAGTAGGTCCCCAAGGTATTTTTTCAAAAGGCAACTGGACTTTGTTTTTCAACTGGAAAAACAAAATCCAGTTGCCTTTTGAAAAAACAGCTTTGGGACAACCATGTCCTGGATGACTGAGAATCTTCGTAGACCCCAAGTTTAAGCACTTTTCGTTATCTATAATGGCCCTATAAAATATGTGATCTGCCACACTCAACAGTCTGATAACCATGCAAAGCAGTCCCTCTATGGTTCTCTAACTCTCCAGCGTCTTTTGTAGCCTAGGTGGCATCACATAAGTCCAGTGGTGGTATCTGACTGGTTCAGCCCGGTTCTGCCAAGCTGGTAGCAGCAATGAGCAGCGGAGACTGAACTGGTTCTCTTCTGGCTCTGCTGTTGCCCCCCCCCACCCGCCTGGGCTCCCATACTCACTTTTATCTGCTGAATTTGAAGCGTAGCTGCTTTGCGCAGCACAGAATAGCACCGCGCGGCAGCTGCTGAAACCAACCGGGATCGTGCAAGCTTGCAGGAGGTCAGTTAGAACACCTCTGCGCCCGCGCAAACGCCTCTGCACCTGTGCAAAGAACGAGTTTGGCACGCACAGGCACGCAAAGTGTGTGCATGCGCGCAAAGCATGCCCACCAAGCCACGCCCACTGAAGCGGTGGCAACAATATTTGAATCCTACTACTTCATAAGTCCCAATATGTGGCTACAAAGCTGCCTTGAATATAAAGCCTCAGAAGTTGTGCGGGATGTATCAAAAGCCACTGCTGATTCTGAACAGTGCCTGAAGGCAAAATTTATCCTAATACCTCCTGAAGGAGTATACCAACCACTCCCCAAGCTCAATTTTCAACAGCTCAGATGAACAAAAACGGAAATTACAAAAGTCTGTCACAAATAATTAGGAGCTCCAACTGGAGGTAAAAACAACAACGAAAAGAGGCTTTCAAACCTAGCATAGGAAATAAAGTGCAAATGATCAATATTACTTTAATCTACCAAGAGTAGATTAAAATTGTAACACCCTTTGCCTTAAATGATGCTGTTTGTAAAGGCAGTGGATGTAATACAATCTTCTACACAATATTTCACCAAGTATTATTAATAAGCTACCCTCCTTACTATAAGCCGTAACATTAAGAAATGTTTCTCTTTTCAAAACTCTCTTTTCCAGAATTATGATGGATTGTTTTATCACATATCAATGGTCTATATAACCTCTCCCTCTTTATGGATTAAAAAAAACCGTATGAGTTATAGGATTTATAACTTTAGATATAAGTTGTAGCTTTAGCTTAGCAAGATTGATGTCAGGCCCAAGCCCATAGATGACACAGTGAAATCCAATCAAGTTCAAGCCCTTACTTGCTTATACCTAATGGACAGAATCTTGCCAAACTAAAGCTACAATTTTCTAACCTATGAGTCATATCCTGAGAGATTCTACGGTGTGGCTCAAGGACTGCACGGCCCTTAATTCCTTTCTCGGGAAAAGCTCTATGTTGCCAAAACTCCCCCCTCCCCGCTCCTGCAGATGCACATTCCATCACATGGAATAATAAACAAAGTTCAGATTTGTCTTCTGCCCAATGATTCTAAAATCCCTTTCTATGATAAAGAGTCTAAATGATATCATAACGATTCAAACAGTCTTATTAATAGAGGCTACTTGGTTGCTTTGCCTATGTTGGAAAAACATCACTGATCCTGGCTGTGTTACCTTACAACCTTTTTTTTGTTGCTATCATTTGTCATCCCTATGATGGCTGACATAATCAATACACTTACATTGACATCAAATGCTTCCCTTTAGCTAACTGGCCCAATTTTAGCGGTCTGATGTCACAGCAAAATAGCATTTTGGTTGAATGTCTATGGAGATTTTCAATCATCCAGGTCATGGTTGCCCCAAAGGTGCTTTTCAAAAGGCAACTGGACTTTCAAAATTCAATTGCCTTTAGAAAAGCATCTTTGGGACAGCATTTCAGTTAATATTTCTATACTACCCAAAAGTTTACCAATCTACATTCTGAATACTACACATTCTAACATGTATTCTGATTAATACATGTGAAATGCCTCACACATTTGGGTTTATTACATTTTTCGGATGTTTAACAAAAATATCTGACGATAATTCTACCTGCGTAGCATTGCTTCTAGAAAGATGCCTAATAGCATAGGGCCGTGATGGCGAACCTATGGCACACGTGCCACAGGTGGCACGCTGAGCCATTTGTGCTGGCATGAGAGCTGCAGGCAAACTTACCTCACTGTGCATGCACGCACCTCACAGCTGATTTTTGGCCTGTTTGAGGCCTTTTTCAGCCCTCCAAAGGCTTGAGGAAGGCTTCTTCAGGCTTCTACAAGCTTTGTAGGCCAAAAATCTAGCCCCGTTTCATCACTTCCGGTATTTTCACAAAAACAGGAAGTGACAAAACGGGCCTAGTTTTCGGCCTGCAAAGCCTGCAGAAGCCTTCCTCAAGCCTTTGGGAGGCCAAAAAAGGCCTCAAACAGGATAAAAATCAGCTGTGAGGCGCAGTGCAGATAAGGGGGCAGTGGGGGTGAGGTGGGATTGTGTGTGCATGTGTAGTAGGCGTGGGGGGGGCACGCATTGTCTTCTACGTGTTGGCACATGAGCACGAGCATGCAAGCATGTGCACAATTTTTGGCACAGGAGCCCAAAAAAGTTAGCCACCATTGGCATAGAGCATTGCATATGTCAGGAGATGCAAATGCCTTCCCTTTCTTTGATCTGAGAAACGTAAGTTATGAATTCCTAAATATGGGAAGATAACCTCATCTGCTTTCTTTCTTTCCCACTTTAGCAATCAGCTAATGTAACCAATCAATGTAATAGTTAGACAAGCAATAGAACCTTAGACTAATTTTCATAAATTATCCTCTAATGATTGTTTAGCTGGATTTGAATAACTAAATATTTTTCAGCTAGCATTTATATGTTTTGGGATCTAGTTCTTGGCACAAAGGGTATTGAAAATGTGTATGCCAGCAGCAATTTTATTCTGGGTGATGGTTAATACAGTGTTAGACTGACTGCATTTGCATTAATTATTCAAAATAATAGTATCAGAAGGTTATACGCTATTATCTTAATTGACAATATCATTACATCTGATGTAAACTTTACGGAGCTCATTTTTAATGCATATTGTTTTAGTATAATATTTATACTAAATAATATTAATTTGCAGAATCAATTTGGTATACTGGTTAAGGCACCAGGCTAGAAACTGGGAGATTATGAATTCTAGTCCTGCTTCAGACATGGCCAGCTGCGTTACCCTGGGCCAGTCCCTTTCACTGAGCCCTCGGAAGAAGGCAATGGCAAACCACTTCTGAACTCTTGCCAAGAAAATTACTTGTCTGGGCCAGTCACCAGGAACACACATACACACAAACACAAAATCTGTCCTTGTTGAGATCATCATAAAAAAAATGATCAAATTAATGGTTCCATTCTCTCCAGTTTAAATTTCAGCTGCTCTTTCATAAATACAGATGTCTGTTTTATACACTGATACCTTTCTCTTCTCTGAACAGATGCAATCAAGATGTTGCCCTCAGTAAATGATACAATGCCCAAGTAACTAGGACTGCTTCTTTATGAATACAGTCACAGACCAGGTTTTAGATTCTAACTAGACCAGGGATGTCAAACTTGCGACGACACATCGTCATCACGTGACGTATCACAACTCTCTCCCCCACCTTTGCTAAAGGTGGGAATGGCCAGCGTGTGATGCATCTGGCCTGCAGGCCGAGAGTTTTTCACCCCAGAACTAGACTATTGCTCCGTGAATAATAAAAGTAAGGCTAATAGTTTCAATCACAATGCTAATTGGGCATGATACTGTTGTGCCATTGTGCTCAAGCAGAAAAATCACTCAAATGTATTCTGTATGCCTAACAGCCTTTGCCTGCTTTGTATTTGTACCAAAAACAAGATGGAAAACACATATGAACTTTAATCAAAGGAAAACTTCAAAATGCTGAAAGATGCTTATGAGTTTAATGAAAGCAGAGGATGGGTGTTAACTGATAAAACCGCTGGCTTTCTTATCTGCTTAACTCAGTTGCACTTAGTCTTATACAGAGCATGACCAATAGTTGGCATGAAAAGAGAAATGTGATCCTCCACTAGTTTTCAAACTGTTTATATAGCAAAAATGGCCAATCTGCTTAAATGAGACCTCTGCTTTATTTGGTAAGAACTGTTAAATGAAAATGTATTTTAAAGTGCGTGTGTGTGTAATTCATTCATCTTTTTTATTGTATGCCTTACTTGATCAAATGTGCTATATGGGAATAATGTTTGTGCTGAAGAGTATCTTCAATTTTATTGTTATTTTATTCACTGGGTCTTTCAAACATCTGGCTAGTGGTAGTCAAGAACAGAAATGTATTCTATTTATTCATTCAATTAGTTTATTAAATATGAAGTTATATTTTGCCTTCTTAGTGTGATTCGTCTTCCTCCCTCCTTTCAATCTATTCATCTTTTTTCAGCCATACATATTTTTTTATTGTTTAATTTTTTTGCATGTGCATCTAGGAACTGTAGTTTTCCCAAAATAATGTTTATACTAAAAATCTCATATTAAGGTGATGGATAAACAGTAAAATCTAGGGTGTGTGTTTTTTTATTTGTGAGGAATTAAGAATTATATCTGAACGACAGATGAAACATTTCAATACAAGACATTTAAAGCCATAAATGCACAACATATTTAGGATTTAATTTACTAATTTGGTCTATCCATAAATCAATGTCTGCAGCCTTGTAATATAATGTAAAAGAGAAGAAAGGAAGCAACATGTTGCAGCCCTATTGTAAAAATATCTCAGAAGAGCTTCTTAAATTGAGCACCTGGAATAATTCCTCCCTTGAAATAACAATTGATAAGAACACCTTCAATAAATTCTAAGAAAACATAACTAGCATTTATGAAAAAGAATGACATGAATACAAATAGTCCATTGTTGTTTTACATTACACTTTTTATTCACAATACCTGAAAATAGCTTAAAACAGCAAACAAAGAAAACCTTGTTAAAATAAATACAAATATTTGGCCCTTAATTCTGTAAAAATTTAAAATAAGTCCAAACAGCAGTCTTGTTCCCATGTTTGACAAAAACACTGAAGAAAACCCATTCCAACAAAATGGGCTTCTGAGGATGGAAATACCTTCAGAAAGATTCTGCTGATCTTTATAGCCTTATAAGTTTTATAATAGGAGAGGCAATGGCTACAATACTAAAACTTTTAATAGTCCTGATACTGACATGCAACATATGATCCACATACTCTGCACCCTTTGGCAGCCTGGCTGCTGCATTTTGCCCCAATTGCAACTTCTAAACACTTTTCAAGGGTAGCCCCAAGTAGTCTGCAGTAGTCAAGAAAAGACGTAACCAAGGAATGGTTAATGATAGCACAATCTAATAGCTCAGCAAGTGATAATCTTTAATTTCCCAGTAAGGAGCACAGGTTGTAGAAGATCTATCCCTTTCTCACACCTGGGCTAGAGGAAGATGCAAAGACTTCTTGGGTGATAGGTACCAGCAAGAAGCTGCACCAAAGAAGAAATGTGGGCTAAGGCCAGAGGATTCAGCCCTACCACAACAGCAGTGTTGAAAAATGCATCTTTGGAATTGAACGATAAAAAGAAACACAACTGGATATCAGCAGTCTAATGAATTCATGTTATTACTGCTGAAACAGATGGGCTTTGCTAGAAAATTTATTCAAGCAATAGAAGCTATACATCATAAGCAAACAGCAAAGGTAATGATAGAGGGAGAACTGACAAACTCTATTGATATAAGAAAAGGAACAAGACAAGGGTGCCCACTATCACCTCTGTTGTTTGTCTTAACCTTGGAAGTGCTAAATAGAAATATTGGAGATGAAAAGAATATAAAAGGGATAAAAATTAAAAAGGAAGAATTTAAGTTGCAAGCATTTGCAGATGATCTGGTTTTTGTCTGAGAAGACCCACTAGAAACAGCATCAAAATTGATAGAAAAGATGGAGACATATGGAAAGGTGGCTGGTTTGAAAATAAATAAAGATAAGGCAAAGATCTTGACAAAGAATATGCTATCAAGACAAAAGGAAGAACTGGCAGACCTATTGAAAATTCAGGTCATGAATAAGATCAAGTACTTGGGGATATACTTGACAGCAAGATGCAGTACACTAAAAGAGAATAATTATATCAAACTTAAGCAGCAGATAGCGCTAGATTTGGCGAAATGGGAAAATTTACAACTGTCATTAATAGGGAGAATATCAACAATCAAGATGAATATATTACCCAGCATTTTATATTTGTTCCAAACAATTCCAATTAGGCTTGGAAAAGATTACTTTGAAGATTTAAATAAAATTGTGTTGAAATATATATGGCAAGGTAAGAAAGCGAGAATAAAGTTAAAACTTTTACAAGATGCTAGAATAAGAGGAGGATTTGGTTTGCCTAATTGGGAGTTGTATTACCAAGCTACAAATCTGATGTGGGTTAAGGAATGGATAACATTAAGAAATACTAGATTGTTGACATTAGAAGGACATGACCTGTTGTTGGGGTGGCATGCTTTTTTATGGTATAAAGGAACTAAAACACAGGGGTACTTTAGAAGACATTATATACGGGAGTCTCTGTGGTTAAATTGGGAGAAGATTAAAAGACAATGTTATTTGAAAATTCCAGTCTGGCTATTGACTATTGAAGCATTTTCTTATCCTATAATATACAAAAAGGAACAAACAGTTAGATATGGTGAAATATTGAATGAAAAGGGTGAACTCAAATCTATACAAAAACTAGAGGAACAAGGTATAAAGATGAATTGGTTTTCATATGCGCAAATACATTCAAAGTATGATAAAGATTCTAAAATGGAAGGTTTCGATGATAAATTGATTGATTTAGATAAGATTTTGACAGGTACTGATGAAAAGGTGATTAAAAAATTGTATGGATATTTATTAGAAATTAAATTAGAAGAAGAACAAGTTAAAGAAACTATGATTGCTTGGGGGAAGAATTTTGGATATGGGATTGATCTAGAAAAATGGCAAAAATTGTGGTCTCAAAATTATAAAATGACAATGTTAACAGCATATAAAGGAAATTTGTATAAGATGTTTTACAGGTGGCATTTCCCCCTGACAAGAATAGCAAGAATGTTCAAGAACAAATCCGAAAAATGTTGGAAATGTCATCAGACAGCTGGCTCATATTACCATATGTGGTGGTCTTGTGAGGATGCTAAAAAATACTGGACTAAAATCCACACGTGGTTGGAAAAAATGACAAAAAAACATATAGATTTGAAACCAGAGATATTTTTATTGGGGAATTTTACCTAAAATATATAGTAAAAACTTGAAATACCTGGCTGTAAATGTATTAACAGCGGCTAGGATTGTATTTGCTAAAAACTGGAAAAATGAGAAAACACCATCACAGGAGGAAATCATTAAGAAAATATTGGAATGTGCTGAAATGAGCAGATTGACATTTGAAATTAGAGAACATGAGGATAAACAATTTTATAAAGTTTGGGATCTATTCTATCAATGGTTAGACAATAAAGTATAGTAACGAAATATGTAGACTTTTAGAAAATACTAAATATATAAAGATGTATTTCCTTATTATATCTACAAAATGATTTTAGGATAGATTTGGGATGATAATATGAGTTGTCACAAAACAAATTAAGTAAAATATGATTATTTACTAAAGCATGAATGAATAAAAGTATAGTCAAATGATTGATTAATAATGATACTAATGTATTTAATATTGGATTGAAAATACGAGATCATATACAATGTAACTGTAATTGAAGACTACGAAATGGAAGCACAAAACAATTTGTAAACCAACCAGCACACTGTATGTACATATATGGAAGATACCCTGATATTTTTATGTTTTGTTTGTTTGTTTTAAAAACTAATAAAAAAAAACAGTCTAATGACACCACCCCATTCCAAATTTCCAGATGACCTCTTTTTGCACTTACATAACACAGGAAAGAAATGAAGCCCCATGAAACACTTTCAGTATTTGTTCCCAGTGAGCCACTCATGCAGTATTTCTTTTTTAATGTTTGCCTTCCCAGATGCTTCATTCTTCATCTACATTTTCACTCCACACTCATAGCTATGAGGTACCAATTGGTGCATCACTGGATTGTGTTTCCCCAACATCATCCTGTTATCTATTTAAAAATAGAAGAACGCATATATTTTTTTCTTTATATGGGCTTCCCCAAGGCATTTCTACAAAATTTCATTTTCACACCTCCCCAACCTTCAAAGACATTTGAAAATAATCTTAATCCTCTCCGTTTCTACTAGCTATAAAATGCATAGAGTATGGAACAGGGGGGAGGGAGAAAACCCATTGCCCTGCCCTTAGCATCTTACAAGCAGATGCTATACTACTGAGCACCCAAAAGCAGTTAAAACACTTCTATGTGAAATACTGCAGGTACCTAACACAACAGGTCATGCACAGCTTTGCGTGTGTCTTCATTTCTGCATCACGGCTCAGATGAATGTTGAAATTTCACAACTGCCTAAATAACGTGGCTGCTGAGAAAGCCAGCCAGCCAGCCTAACAATCATTTGACTTGGTAACTTTCTGGTATTCATTTCTTATCTCAGGTAATGAGATTTATTTCACTCCAGCCTCTAGTAATATAGAAATCTATTTATTTTTATATCAATCTTCCTCTGAAAACATTGGAAACAACATGCTGCTGGAACAAAACAATTCTCCATCTAGACTAGAGCCTCTATGAATCAAAGATCTGAAATACTGAAATACTGAAAAAAAAAACAACCCTTATAATTGCTACTTCCAGGCTCAGAAATCAGAAATATTATACAATTAATGTTGTTTATGTTCTCTGAAAAAAAAACTACATTAATAGTGTTTGCATGAAAT
Organism: Pseudonaja textilis; assembly: GCF_049901715.1. NCBI lineage: Eukaryota > Metazoa > Chordata > Lepidosauria > Squamata > Elapidae > Pseudonaja > Pseudonaja textilis. Next base: position 146,101,255 of record NC_141990.1, on the reverse strand, counting down.
TTACTTCTCTGTTTCTGACTCAAGGCCATCCTTTCCATTGGAAGTTACTCTTAACTCTGTCTATATTTTGTAGGCGAAAGGGCAAGCAGCAATAGTTTTATGTCTAGCCTTTGTTCCCTTTCTGTCATTTCAGAAATGTTCCCTCAATCTGACATCATTCTCTTAATTTGCCACCTTTCCTCCTAGTATGATACTTGGCTGAAATTCCATACCTCAAAATAGTAACAAGTTTTCTCCTGATCCCCTTTTTTTCAGATTTTCATGCTTGTGATAGCTCTGTGGACCTAGAGTATCAGTTAGATGTCTACTGGAAACCTATGTATGTCATCCTCCTCCATTTCTAGTAATTATTACTTTCACCTCCACAACCAGCCTTTGCTTCCACAACCATCGTTATATTCTGGAACATTCTAATCCAATTTCTTCTTAGGCATTGCCTACTATATAATGATGGTCTGTGGAGGCGAGGGCTGGTTGTGGAGAGGAAAGTAACGAGTTTGTTCTTCTAACCGTGGTCTCCTTTTCAGCCATACCAGAAAAATGAGTCCCTTTAGATGTCACAGAGCAAAGGAAAGAACTGAATTGTATACAGCAGAACTAAGCAACCTTACAGGCCAAGGAAACATGAAATGTTGTGTGTAATTACTGCTCTCACAAAATGGATACTATGCCTCCCACAGACCAATATAAAATATTCAATTCTGTGCCACTCTAAAGTACTTTTCTTGGCTTTTAGGCAAGCAGCCACATTTCCAAGCAAAGCCATTTTAAAAAAGATTGATTGATTGATGCAATTTATAATGTTGCCCAACTCATCACTTATGACTCGGAGAGACATAAATTAAAATTTAAAAAAAAATCATTTAAAAAAAATAAAACATCCAGTTTTTAAACCGCAACGATACATGCAGATACAGAGGTGGCCAATCCAGAGGAAAAACAACCACTGACTTTCCCAGTAGGATAGGCCTCATTGCCATATGGGCCAATAAATGAGGGGAAAAGTGTTTCTTTACCGTTCTAGAAAAGGCTAATAAAGTTAGGATCACCTGAACCTCAGGGAGCAGCTCATTTCAAAGGGCAGGAGCAACAACAGAGAAGACACATTACCTCGGTTCCCATTAGATAACCCGGCCTCAAAGAGGGGACCTGGAGTATGTCCCATCCTATGCACTGCAACCTAGTAGAATAAGCAGAAAGAACTAGGATAGAAATAACTATGCTATGAAGGGTGTTGTCTATTACGACCCAGGCTGCTTCGTTCTTGACCAGTTGCAGATATGGATGGTTTTCCAAGGCGACCCCATGTAGAACTTTAGAAAATGTCTGTAGAGATTCTCAGCCATGCAGGTCATGGTGGTCCCAAAGGTGCTTTTTCAGGAGGCAATAGGACTTCCCTGTTTTTTCTTTGAAGGTGTTTCACTTCTCTTCCAAGAAGCTTCTTCAGCTCTGACAGGACAGTGAGGAATGGAAGGATTTATATTCCTTGTAGGCAGCTGGTCATTTGCATCCTTTTGGAGGGTCATTGCAAGTGCTTCAACAACCCTCTAAAACATGGAGGGTCAAACTTGCCATGTCACGTTGCTGTCACACGATGTTTCATGACAGTTTTCCCATTCGTGAAGCTGGGGTGTGCATGGCCTGAGCATGACGCATCCAGCCAATGGGCCACCAGTTTGACACCCTTGCTCTAAAAGAATGCAAATAACCAGCTGTCTACAAGGAATATAAATTCTTCCATTCCTCACTATCCTGTTAGAGCTGAAGAAGCTTCTTGAATAAGAAGTGAAATGACCTCAAAGAAAAAAACAAGAAATCCAGTTGCTGCCTGAAGAAGCACCTTTTGGACAACTTTAGAATTGGCTATCTCAGTAGTATACTGATACCATTGACCATGATAAGCTTCCAAACAAATTCAGGAATTGCTTTCAACTTCATAGAGGACAGGTTGAAGTCTCTCAAGACCATAAGCTTACGGAATGCCTTAGTCATACTGGTCACAGTGTCTCAGAGCTCAAACAGGGAAGCACTTCATAGCATGGAGGCTGGTACAGCAGCATCAATCCCTATAGCTCAACTTCATAAACAAAGTCTCACATCTGTGGAGCAGCTCCCCTGAAGAGCACAAGCTGCCAGCTTAGCTCCCCCTGCCCATCACCACCAAAAATAATATTGTCTACCCTCAAAATCCTGGTGTATAAACTCTCCCTAATCCCTGCCATCCTTCTCCCATTTCAAAGGACCCCATCAAACACACTCATTAGCTGATGGTCCAGGCATTAAAGATACTTTTACTTCTCATTCAATGTAGGCCCAACAGTTGCCATCCACACATCTACATTTTTACACTACATCGGCCTCTGCTTTCCCTGGGCCAACCAGGGTAAGCAATCACAGTTAATTTAATTCAATTGAGCTAATTGAGAATATGCCTGAAAAGCTGGTGATATGCTTGGGGGGGAAAAGTAATGCTGCAGGCTGATCCTTAATTTTGCAGTAGACTTACATCCAATTGCGTTTCTATAAATGACAATTATCTGAAAAATGTTGGGTCAGTTGGCATGGACAGCTCAATAAATTTTTCTGCCTCTGTGGCAAAGGAATTATCATTAAAGGAGACCACTGGGGTTAACTAGTAAGAGGCATATAAATGAATTGTGAAGGACCAGCTTGGCTGGCTTTCTTAAAAAAAAACAACTTTCACAACTATCTAGCACGTTCACATTTTCAAAGCACCTTCCAAGCACTCTTCAGCTGTAGTGGCTTCATATGAGTCAGGGTGAATATCTTACATGTTGTAGATTAGGGCAGAGGCTATGGAATTGGCTTGCCTAAAACAGCTACTGAGCTCATAAAACAGCAAGTCATGTTCAGTGGGGAGAACTGGGGGAGAGAGGGAGGCGTGGCAGGGAGGGAATCTGGTAGGTGTGTTAAACTCTGTTTCTCCCAAGAATGGACAAGAGTAAATCACACAAATAGCAAATAGAATATAAGGAGGAAAATACGCTGCATATTTTCATTTTGATTGAAAGAAAATTCATAATGAGTCTGAATATATACCAAGAGGGTCTCCAAGCAAAAGTAATCAACCATGTAAGCAGGAAAGCATTTAAGTGGTTTAATGGTTCATTGCACAATGCACAAGCACCAGAAGCTATGGCTCCTAAATTGCAATAAATATAGGGGACAGGAAAATACATATTAATTTGTGGGCTGTGGGCAATCTTCTTTTAGTGCACCCAAATGGATTAAATTACTCTTGGAAGATTCCATTCCCAAAGTATTAGATCTATTGGCAGGAACTTTGTACCCAAGTCTCAACTTTATCCTTATTCTGCAGATGTTAGTCATATTTGGGCCAGGAAGCTTGATAGGCTTGCAATTTTTAGATAAGGTTATTTAAAATTGCTCCAGAAGTAATTGTATTGAAATAAATGGAGAAGCTGCATTAAAAGCCATTTATTTCTCATGAAGCCTACAGTAAATGAATTAGGAAAGATTACACTGAAAGATGCCTAACAAAGCCGGAGCAGTTTTCCCGATGCGGCATGGTAATGGAACATTACTGTTATCTCAAAATAACCATTAAAGACTACCAAAAGAATTAAATATGCTAATGTTCACATTTACGAGGTTATAATAGATGGGATTGTTGCAATTCTAATTACAATTAATGTACTGTGATGGTTACAGGCAATAAGGAGACACCTGCATTTATTAACCTATGCTATCTACGGCCAGAAATTAGTACCATACAACTTACTTGCTAGCGCAACAAAGCAAACCAGAAGTATATAATTAATTTCCTGAATTTCATAATTATATCCAAATCTAAATCAGCATCATCAGAGAACATGTAAACAAATGTAAACTGAGTAATTAGCAACAGTAGTTATTTGGAAATTTTGCTCAATAAAATCGCTTTATTCAGGATTCTTGTTTTCCACATGCTGACTGCAGAATGATAACCACTAGGCTGATTAAAAGATTGATGACAAACTGTGGCCTTCCTCAGTTACAACTCTCCTCACCTCATCCCTCATCCCTCAGATTTAATGACAGGAGCTGCTGGGAATTTTATGTGACAAGGTTGTTCCAGGTTGTCCAAACCTGCACGCCTTTTCAATGTTGAGACGTCCACAGCATCAAATATTGTAGAACTAAATTTACACAAATGCAAAATGCCCCAAAGCTGTTCAAAATTTAGGAAGAAAACATTAGCATCTCATGAGAGAATGCTTCATTTTGCAGATTTATTGCATTCTTGTTTTCTTTTCCTTCTTTTTTTTCATTCCCTCCTTTCCCTCCCTCCCTCCCTTCCTTCTCCCGCAGCCCTCTCTGCCTCTGTCTCTCTTTCTGCCTGTCTGTGTGTGTGTGGGGGGGGAGGTTTTTCACCCAGGGGGTGGGCTTCAAAAATTTTAGCAACAGATTCTCTGCCCAGCTGCTGGGTGGGTGTGACCATGGTGGGCTGGCCTAGTCAGCTTCCTGCACCACGGTGGGGGAGGGGCATTTTTGCCTTCCCTGGGCTCCAGAGGCCTTCCTCGAGCCTCCGGGAGGATGAAAATGGCCTCCCCGTGCTCTGGAGGCTCTCTGGAAGCCAGAAACGATCCTGTTTCCGGCCTTCCTGAACTTCTGGGAGGCCCCTTTTTTGCCCTTCCTGAGCTTCCGTGCATATCCTGCACTTACCTGCATCCAAAACGGGCTACGTGGTGACTCCTGGGAGGGGTGGGGCAGGGTGGGTGGGGCCATACAGGAGTGGGATTTGGGGGTTTTCTGAACTGTGCAGAATCTTAGCTAGAGGATCTCCTGAACCCCTGTGAACCCCTAACAGCCCATCGCTGTTTCCACCAAGGAAACCATTAGCATCTATTCTAAAAGAAACTTCTGACTATAGCGAGACACATCACATGGGGCTTCTTGTTACAGTAAGTAGAGCTTGGTTATTTCTTTACTAAATTTATATTCCAGCTTTTTAATATGCAGCTCAGGAGGGCATAAATTATGCTCCCTCCTTCTGTTTATGAAGTGAGTGCAGATATGAGCCATATGGTATAAAAGGATCTTTAGTAAATGTTCCAATAAAAGAAAATAAGAATATAAGTAAGAAAATCTCAGATGGGCCTAAAACAGGGGTTGTCGTTGAAGATCCTCACTCTGTCAAGGACCTTGGAGTTCTCATATCAAATGACCTAAGTGCCAGAGCTGACTGTAACAGCATTGCCAAAAAGGCATTAAGAGTTGTAAATCTAACCTTACGAAGCTTCTCCTCTGGAAATATCGAATTGCTAACTAGAGCATACAAAACTTTTGCCAGACCAATACTCAAATACAGCTCATCAGTCTGGAATCCGCACTGCATATCGGACATTAATACAATCGAGCGAGTCCAGAAGTATTTCACGAGAAGAGTACTAGACTCCTCTGCTTGCAACAGAATACCCTATATCACCAGGCTTGAGATTTGGGGCTTGGACAACCTTGAACTACGCCGCCTACAGTTGGACTTAAGCATAGCACAAAATTATCTGCTACAGTGTCCTACCAGTCAATGAATACTTCAGCTTCAACCACAACAATACAAGAGCACACAACAGATACAAACTCAATGTAAACCGCTTCAAACTTGATTGCAGAAAGTATGACTTCAGCAACAGAGTGGTCAGTGCCTGGAATGCACTACCTGACTCTCTTGTTACATCCTCAAACTCCCACTCCTTTAACCTCAAACTATCCACTATTGACCTCACCCCATTCCTAAGAGGTCTGTAAGGGGTGTGCATAAGTGCACCATCGTGCCCACTGTCCCTGTCCTATTGTCCCCATTTATTCGTACCTATTTCCTCTATTCTTACTCATGTTTATACTCATACCTATTGTCTTGTAAGTGATTGACAAATCAAATCAAATAAATAAATGAATAAAATAATAAAATCCATTGCCCAGAAGTATCTTATTCTGTGTTTATGTTTTGTTTCTGTCTAGCCCTTAAAAACAGACTCTCCTTTTAAGAATCATGCCTAGACTTAGTGGTAAAAAATCCTGCTGAGCTCTATATCATTACATTCTTACACAGTTTAAGAAGTATATTTCTTAACTACAGCCTTAGTTCAACAATATATCTTCTCAATTATCAATGCTCTTTCTGCTCATAGATTTTCCCTTCACATAGAAACTTCACTCTAAATTCTGTGTGTCTCTTCTCTGTAATCCATTTTTAAACCAAGCACTTTAACCCTATTTTGATGTGACTGTTGAGTGCTAATGAAATGTAAAAATTGCAGTCATAACATCCACTTAGAAGAATGGGGACAAAAATGGCAAACCAACTATAAATTAATGTTATCAGTATCATATAAAGAGAATATCTATAAAATGTTCTATCGCTGGCACCTTCCTCCGGCAAGACTGGAAAAAATATTTCCCAATATGTCACCCAAATGCTGGAAGTGCAATTATAGCCAGGAAACGTATTTTCAGATGTGGTGGACATGCCCCAAAGCTCGAAAATACTGGTCTAAAATACAGGGATGGCTGGAAGAGATGACAAAATTAAAGATTAAACTCAACCCAGAGACCTTCTTATTGGGAATACCAGAACTGTCATGGAGTAAAAAACAACAGCATCTAATACTACACATCATCACAGCAGCACGAATAGCCTTTGCCCAAAATTGGAAATTAACCATGGTACCCACAAATTTAGCAATAATCAACAAAATTTATCAATGCTCAGATATGATTAGATTAACTATGATATTAAAAAACAAGAAAGAGGGAGAATTTTTTACAACATGGAATACATGGTACAAATGGTTAAATGAAAAGGTAATAAAGATGTATAGTAAAAATGATTAAAGAAATATTATGGAATAACAGAAATAAGGATAAATGTATAGCTATGAATATATGTATAGTATAGCTATGTATATAGGTGTAGTAGTGTAGTAACATAGAAAAACAAACAATGCATCATGACATATTAATAACATAGATAAGAAATCAGGAATTAGATTTAAGATATCTTTGTAGTAAATGAACTTAAGTAACACCAATAGAGATGTACACTGTTATGAAAACACTGTAAAATGTGAGAACACGATTCTCTTTTTAAAATATTTTTTTCTTGTATAAAAAACTATTAAAAAAATAAATAAAACATTACCTCAGCACCTTTTAAAAATGTCATTCCTTTCTTCTCATGTTCAGAGACACGTGCCCAGTCTAAGTCACTGTCCTCGTACCATGTTACAGCTTATGCTGTGTCAAGGTTCCTTTTCACAACTAAAAAACATCATTCTTATCACTTATGAAAACTGAGTTTCTTTCCAGGGCTTGCTTTTTGATTTTGCCTTCTAAAACCTCTATCTGTGAAGGCCAATACAGATTGCTTCACAATCTCTATCGGCCTGCCTAGAACATCTGACCTGATCCTTTACTTACTGTTCAATGGATATTTTATGATCAGTTCCACTAAATCAGCTCCTAATCCCCATAGTCCAGTCTGAAAAGGTGTCCAATGCAATCAGTGTTGAAAACTAATAATGGCGCTGACCCTGGGAATCTAGGCCGTGTTTGTAAAACAGCCACATTCCCTTGGAAAAACTGATAATTCTGACCACAATTAAACATTCTAGAGGAAGTTAGACGACAACATCTCAGCCACACCTGTCTCAGTTCTGGTCATGCCCATGAGCTTTCTCAATAGAATGATTAAAGTCCCTAATAAAGTATGTGTCATATCTTTGTTTTTGGGGACTGGGGGAAAGGAACTGAATTGAGACTTACAGGGATATCTTGCACAGATCTTTTATTCTAATTGTGTGCAAGGGGGACTAGCATTCTAAGAAGAAGGCAAGAGGCAGTTTGGTCTAGTGCAGGGGTCTTCAAACTTGACAGCTTTAAGACTTGTGGACTTCAACTCCCAGAATTCTTCCTCCAGTCATGTTAGCTCAGAAATTTTGGGAGTTGAAGTCCACAAATCTTAAACTTGCCAAGTTTGAAGACCCTTGGTCTAGTGGTTAAGACACCAGGCTGGAAACCAGGAGACTGTGACTTCCAGTCCTCAGGCATAAATGTTGGGTGGAAGAGAAAGCAGTCATTCTCTCTCTCTCTCAGTCCAACGCCCAGGATTGCTGTGGTGGGTAAACAAGAGGAGGACTGAGTATTAGGTGTGTTGCCACCTAGAATTGTTTAAAAAAATAATAAAGGATAAAAACAAACAAACAATGTAAATCTCAAAGTGAAAGGAGGCAGAAACCGTAGTTTGAGGCCTTATCTTTCCCCCCGCCTCTATATCTATTGAAAAACAACTCAAAAAGTCTATATTAGTTATATACACTATTCCTATTCTGAACATATATAATTATGGTTCAGTAATAAAGGCTGAATCCAGTTATAACATTGATTTTTAAATTGATATTAAGGAGCCAGTGGAACAAGTAATTAAACAAGGGATATAATTAATATTGTAACTCCTTTATGATCCTGCACTTCAACAGGTTAAAAATGCTCAGTTGGGACAATTCTGAACTACTGTTCTTTAATGTTTCATTCAATATTTCCAAAGCAAGGAAGAGGAGTTTTGGACGAATTTGCAATGCTTGCAACTTGGATGGCAATACCAAATAAATGGAGACTAAAATGGGGCAGAGAATCAATTTTAGCCCAGTAATTAACTGCCATAGCTATTCAAGGATGCACAATGAGACTTCTACTTATCTGAAATAACAGCAAAGGGCAATAGACCATATGCACTGCAGAACTGTAATGATGAATTAAAACAGAAATCAACTTTTAAAGAAGTTTATTTAACCAACAGATAGTATCATAGTAAAAACCAGTTTCATTTCCTTTCAGATCAGCTGCCTAGTCTGATAATTAAAACATTCTTATTTATCTGATGGTAAAATAACGTCTACAAATAGTGAACTGATTATCCACTGTTCTAATGCATTGTTCAGATCCTTTTTTGCAAACTGCCTTTTTGGTTTTAATTAGAGTAGTTTTATTCCTTTTCTTTTACGGTTTATATCTCACTTTTCTGCTAAGGCAGTAATGAGAAAATATTAAAACATAAGCACTTAAAACAGCATAAAATCTACCCCAATCTAGTTCAAACTTAAAGTACAATGCTTGGTTATAAAGAATCTCGTATGTGACAACTTAAGGTCTCCCACACCCTAGCCTCTTCCCAAGGGCACGGATCACTGAGATGTAATAATCTACTGCATGTCTTAACTTCTTACTGTGAGCCTACTCTACTTTTAAATATGATCCTGAAACCTGAAGACAGAGTTTTCTACCATTCTGAAATGGCAAAAAGACAAAAAAAAAGTACTATACATTGTAAAACAGACACAGCACAATTACAAACACAACAAACAAAAGCAAACCTTTCCACTTAATGTCATGTGACTTCCACATGTCTCGATCTCCTCAAAACAGTAAGTGTGGGCCTTGGGTATGAAAAGGTTGCCTGCCCACCCCTGAAATACTTCTAAGTTCTTTATTTCCAACAGCTTCTTTCAATCTTTCCAAATATTTCATTAGTACACAGAGACACTGGTAGGATCAAATCATGCTATTTTCATGTCACTTCATTTAATGATAGCTTTTGCGCTAGAAATAAAAGTCAAAAATAAAAGGATTTAGCAAATTGGGGGGATGAGGAGGTCATTTAGCTAAGTAAAAGTTAGTGCCATGGTACAGTAAAGATAGCTGAAGGATATTTCTACCACGCAAGCCAAATGGCCAGAAATGATTACTACTCATAGAAAACCTGGTTCTTTTTACATATTTTACATACACTATCAGATGAATACTGACTATGCATCTGTAAATATTTTATGTATCCTTGAAGAAGGCAATGGTATAAGCTCATACATGGTGGCTATAGTATATATTGGAATCTGAGGAGGGCTTATTAGATCTTTTTATTTTAATTGAGGGTGAATGGAGTGGTTGGAACCATTTGAAATCATCATATGGAGTGCAGGAGGCTGAGGGGATAGTACTTACTGGTCCCAGCGGAATCTCAAAACCTCACACACCAACCACCAAATGCCACTGCTGAGGGAGGCTGGCTTGAAGACGTGACCTGACCCAACAACAGTGGAGAACAGGAGACCTGCAACATTGGGAAGGCTATGGCAACTGAAGAGCCGGGCCAGCAATTGAATCCAAATCCTTCCAGCAGGGATCAATAAGGAATGAATGCTGATGGACCATTCAGAGGTTGCTAACAACATCAACTGCAGTTGAGAGGACTTAAGGACCCCGAGACTGGATGCTGGCCTGGTGACGGTGATGACACAGCTAGTGATTCTGCTTACAGATAACGGATTTAACAGATAATCAGAGCTGGAAGGGACCTTGTAGGTCATCTAGTCCAACCCCCCTACACCATTTATGACAAATGGCAGTCCAATCTCTTCTTGAAAGTCTCAAGTGATGACGCTCCCACAACTTCCGAGGGCAAGCTGTTCCATTGGTTGATTGTTCTCACTGTCAGAAAGTTTCTCCTTATTTCCAGGTTAAATCTCTCCTTGTTCAGTTTCCATCCATTATTCCTTGTCTGGCCTACAGGCGCTTAGGAAAATAGCTTGACCCCCTTCCTCCCTGTGGCAACCCCTCAAATATTGGAAGATTGCTTTTATGTCTCCCCTGGTCCTTCTCTTTACTAGACTAGCCAAGCCCAGTTCCTGCAACCGTTCATTGTATGTTTTAGCTCCAGTCCCCTAATCATCCTGGTTGCTCTTCTCTGTACTTTTTCTAGAGTCTCAACATCTTTTTTATAATGTGGTGAACAAAACTGGATGCAGTACTCTAGGTGTGGTCTTACTAAGGCTTTATAGAGTGGTATTAGTACTTCCCTTGATCTTGATTGTATCCCTCTGTTAATACAATTTAGGATTGCATTAGCTTTTTTGGCTGCTGCTGCACTGCTGGCTCATATTTAGCTGGTTGTCCACTAAGGCTCCAAGATCCCTCTCAGTTACTGCTATTGAGACTGGTTTCACCCAGTCTATATGTGTACTTTTGGTTTTTCTTGCCTAAGTGTAGGACTTTACTTTTCTCTACATTGAATTTCATTTTGTTAGATATGGCTCAGTGTTCTAGTCTATCAAGATCCATCTGGATCTTGAGCCTATCTTCTTGGGTGTTAGCTGTTCCTGCCAGCTTAGTATCATCTGCAAATTTGGTAAGTTCCCCTTCTCTTCCCTCATCTAAGTCGTTAATGAAGATATTGAAGAGTACTGGGCCTAAGACGGAACCTTGTGGCACCCCACTGCTTACTTCCCTCCATGTAGACTTAGACCCGTTAAGGACTACTCATTGAGTACGGTTTGCCAGCCAGTTGCGAGTCCATCTAGTGGTGGTGCTATCTATTCCACTTTTTTTCTAGCTTACTAAGAAGTAGGTTGTGGTCTACTTTGTCAAATGCCTTCCTGAAATCTAAATATATTGTGTCGACAGTATTTTGCTGGTCTACTAATTTATTCACTTTGTTGAAGAATGAAATAAGATTGGTTTGGCATGATCTGTTTTTAACAAACCCGTGCTAACTGCTAGTTATTACTTTACTTGTTTCTAGATATTGGCAGATCTGTTTTTTTATTATCTTTTCCAGTATCTTCCAGGGTATTGATGTTAGGGTGATTGGTCTATAGTTTCCTGGGTCTGTTTTTTTTCCTTTTTTGAAGATGGGAACCACATCAGCTCTTCTCCAGTCCTCTGGTAGTTCTCCGGTGCTCCAGGATTTTTGAAAGATATGGTGCAGTGGTTCTGAGATGACCTCTGTCAGCTCCTTTAAAACTCTGGGATGTAATCCATCAGGCCCCGGTGATTTGTTTTCATCAAGATCAGACAAGTGTTCTCTTACTATTTTTTTTCCCTATTTTAACCTTTATTTCTGGTCTGTCTTTTCCAGTTATGTTTTTGGTGGGTTGCGCTATAAGAATGAGTTAAGCAGTTCTGCTTTCTCTCCATTGCCTGTTACTTCCTTGCCATCTTCTCTCTTTAGTGGACCAACTGTTTCCTTGATTTTTTTCTTGTTATTTATATGTTGGAAGAAACTTTTTTTTTATTATCTTTGACTTTTGTTTCAAGTCTTTGTTCGTTCTGAGCCTTTGCTATCCTGACTTCGTCTTTGCAGACTCTGGCTATCTGCTGATATTCTGCCTTAGGTAGTATGTACACTATCTGTGACATCATAAAGCTGGCCTGTTTGGCACATGAAGCCTGGCCCTGGGTAGGACATTTGGTCATCTCTCCCTCTCTCTCTCTCTCTCTCTCTCTCTCTTTCTCCCCCCATCTTCCTTCCTCCCTCCCCCTTCCCACTGCTCTTCCCCCACCCACCCACCTAATACTACATAGCTGGTGAATTTTTAAGAAAATAAAGCGAAGTGTCTCCTCACTGAATGCATACCTAATTTCTGGAATTCATCTGCAAAGAATTTTATAAATAATAAATATAACAGTAATTTAGGTCTAGAGTTACACAGAGCTTCAATATATTTGAAGACCAGATGTTATGGATATTGATTATTGGATGATCAAGAACAAAAGAGCGGTTTTTGTCTCAGATCCCTCCACGAAGATCTCCTGAAAACAAGCAGCTTGTCACCGTGGAAAGGAGATTGCTGAATCAGACGAACAGTTACTCTGAATAAGCCAGTTGGCTTTTCTTCAAATCAGTAATGGCTTAATTTATTACATTTATTGCTTTCAGGGTCATATTTCTTGTTATTTACACTTTGTGATGCACTTTTAACTCTTTAAAAAAAAACCTTTGGAAATTCATTTTACTCATTTTCTATAATAAGAACATTTTTCTATTACCCAACTTTTTATAATACAAGGTAAGTTATATGATAGAAAACTAAAAGTAATAAAAATTATAAATGCAGGTTAGGTCCACTGTTCTTACCAAACCCCCATCAGAACAAGGTGATTCTGGATGATTTGTAAAATGCAAGGAAGAAGGGAGAGAGTTCTATAAGGTTGACGCTGCCTCTAAAAACATACCTCTGGGCTCTCACTCCCTTAAACTCAAGTCAGTGAGAATCTAAAGCAGTCCTTCTGCACATGTTTCTGGTCAGAAAAGGCAATCTTAGCAGCAGAAAAGTCCCAAGCCATGTAGGGCTTTCAAGGTTAAAATCAGCAGCTTGTGTTGGGCCCAGAAACTTATTGATAATCAATCTAGCAATGCCAACATAACTGTAAAACTGCTGGACTCACTTTCTCCTGTCAGCGCTCAGGCTGCTATACAGTATTTTGTACCAACTAGGGCTCTCAAGTATTTTCAATGGTAGCCCTAAATAAAGAGTGTTGCGGTAGTTTAACTGTGATGTGTTCAGGACATGTTCATGGATCATTATACTAAGTGCACTCTGGTTGCAAAAAGTCTGCAATTGGAACACCAGCTAAAGCCTGACAAAAGAATCAAGCATATCAGCAAGTCACAGAGGATTCCCAAGTTAAAGATCTGTTCTTTGTGTGTGTGTGTGTGTGTGTGTGTGTGTGTGTGTGTGTGTGTGATGATACTACTTCACCATGATCCAACTTAGGGATCAAGATTGAGCTACATCTGTCATTCATAAACAAAAAGTTCATCTTTCAGGGATTTAATCTGAGGCCATTTTGAGTTCATTCCAACCTCTAGATCACGGATGTCAAACTTGATTGCATCACGGCCGGATTGTGATGTATTGCAATGTTTTTTGCCTTTGCAGAGTTGGGGTGTGCATGGCCTGTGTGTGATGTATCTGTCCTATGGGCTGCCAGTTTGACAGGCCTGCTCTAGATGCTGGGTTAGGATTTCCACAGCATCTGTGCAAGAAATGGCAATGTATGCCATGGCTAGCATCAACATACTGAGGATACCTTATCCCAAACTGGTGGACGATCTCTTCAAATGGTTTTGTGAACCTATTAAAAGCAATGGGAAAAAGAACCAAGATCTATGGCATCTCATACTGGAAAGTTTAAGAGATGTATGGTATCCCATAGTGGAGGGTTTAAGAGCTGGACTGTTTTTTCCCATGCCCATCAACTCATACTTCTACTTGGTAGATAAACCACTGCAAAATGGTGCCTTCTATCCAAAACTCAGAGACAAGAGAATATCATGGTCTGTGCAACTGAATGATGCTAAGAGTTCCAATAGGACTACAGGTGTGCATTTTCCCAATCTGTTTCCCATACAGGTCAAAAACCAGGTTAATCAATATTTCTGTTCCATGGCTAAGCCCAAATTCTATTAGAAATGGTCCAGATAATCAACTTCATTTAGAATTCATCTTACCACTAGCTGAAACTTTACCACCTATTCCAATTTCCCCCCAAAACAGTGGCTGAAAAGTTGTCCAATTTAATTTGATCAAGCGGCTGTCCTTTCAGAAGAGAATAGACTACGACCTCCTTTAAAGTAGATGATCCCTCCCTCTCTATTGAAAAAAAATCAATTTCCAAATTTAATCTCCTTCAGCTACTCAAAGAGATGGGACAGAGATGCAATCTACAAGAAGGTGCTTATGTCACAGTGCAGCCTACTCACTCTTAAATTAAAGCTACATGATAATTTTTTCTCAATTCCATCTGATCTTGCAAGATGTTGCCTAAATTATACTACAAGACTCTGACCAAGTCGTATCTTATTTCATGGTACTGCTGATTATTTTATATCTTTAAACAATGTCATTAAATTGCCCAAGAGGAAATTTTATCAAACACAATGAAATCACAAAGAAACAACTCATGACGAGCCTAATGTGTTTGGACAGTTGATATTACACACTTATTTATTTACCTAATTTCTATAACCACCATTTCAACCTAGGGACTCTAGACAGAGAACAATTCTAAAACAAATAAAAAGAGTAGAAAATAAACACATACCGCAGGCAAAATATTATCATAATAATTGTCAGTAAAGCCAAGAATTGGTCCCCTTAACACCATCTCTCCTGCCCATGAATGAATGTGCCTTTATTAATATTTACAGACCCCTCACATCCTGGAATAAACTGTTTCAACTCCTACCCTCAAAACGATGCTAAAGAGCCCTGCACACCAAAATTAGACACAAGGACAGTTTATTCCCCAAATGCCATCACTCTGCTAAACAAATAATTCCCTCAACACTGTCCAACTATTTACTAAGTCTGCATTATTATTACTGTTAATCCTCCCAACCTTCTTTTCACCTATCTCCTCCCACTTATGACTTTATGACTGTGACCTTGTTGCTTGTATCTTAATGATTTATATTGACTGTTTCCTAGTATATATGATTGCTTATTGTACCCTATGACTATTATTAAGTGTTGCACCTTAAGATTTTTGACTCTTGACGAAAGTATCTTTTCTTTTATGTACACTGAGAGCATTTGCACCAAGACAAATTCCTTGTGTGTCCAATCACACTTAGACAGTAAAGAATTCTATTCTATAAAAAAAAAAGAATTTTTTTTAGAAATTTAAAATTTAGAAAATTTTAGAAAATCCTGAATGAAACAAGCAGTGTGGGTTTGTTTAAAATGACTTAGTTACATAAATTTCCATTTGCAACTGAAGGTGGCATAGTTCAAGTACATTGCTGATTCTTGGTTAATACTAAATTACACCATTAGTTCAACAAGTGTCAGCTCTTTGAGATAGGTTAGGTCAAGAAATTAGGCATGGCAGGGATTCCAAGGATAGTCTTAATTGAAGTAAAGCAGTAAAATAAAATCCTAAGAGCCTATTATAGAAGTTTTTCTCTGTCCCGTATTATACTGAAACAAATCAGGATGGGGTTGTTTGCGGTTTCTGTCACACACGCTTCTTTCTTCCTCAGACCGCATAATCTTTTCTGCAAGTTCACCATCGACCCCCGCCCCCAACTTATTCACCCCTTCCTCTTTCCCCAAGGTCAACTCCACATTTCTTTACAATAAGCCATTTTTCAAAACCCAAAACTTGGAAGTTAGCCAATTTAGTGGAAAGCTAGTGGAATTTATTTTAAAGCAGGAATCTGAGTTCAAATATACTGCAAAGCTGGGATTCTCTAAAAACACCGAACCAGGCCAGAGCGATTTTTTTCCCCCTAATTCAAAAGAAGAACAGGAGCGAAAAGAACACAGTATTTTCCCTCCATTTTTCAAGGTCCTCACTGCATGGTTCAAACTTTGCTGACCAATTTATTTTCCGTGGGGTATGATAAATAAGCCAGAGGGTCTTGCACCACATAATGGTAAGCAGTACCTAGGAGGGAAGTGATCTTTTGGGTATCAGGCTGCCTTTTAACTCTTTTGGACTCCCCGGGACATAGGCAGTGAAGTCCTGAGAATGCTGCAGTAGGTGAGTTTAAATTTTTCAACCTCTTTTAGAGGATGTTGAAGATGTCTGTGAGGTAATACAGGTAGTCTTTGACTTACAACTGTTCACTTAGTAACTGTTCTAAGTTAGAATGGCACTGAAAAAAGTGACTTGTGACCATTTTTCACATTTATGTCCATTGCAGCATCCCTGTGGTCATATGATTTATATTTGGATGCTTGGCAACTGGTCCACATATATGACCATTGCAGTGTCCTGGAGTCATGTGATCCCCTTGTGAGAGAGTGGAGTGGGGAGGGGACTGTCTCACCTGTGGGGCATAGGGTCTCCACAGCATGCTTTCCTTGCCTCACTGGGTGGGATGGGCTGATGTAATGGGATGGAGACAGTTCCGTAAGTAACTTAGACCAATGTCACGTAGGGCTTTAAGGGTCACAGCCAATACCTTGAATTGGACCTGGAAGAAAACTGTACCCAATGAAACTTGCACAGCAAAGGTATTACATGTGTTCTTTTTTAGGTGCTCAAGATTGCCTGTGTGGCTATATTCTGTACCAGCTGAAGAAGAGGGGGTATTCAGCAGGTTCTGACCAGTTCTGGAGAACCGGTAGTGGAAATTTTGAGTAGTTTGGAGAGCCAGCAAATCCCACCTCTGACTGGAGTTTTTGCAGTATTCCCCTGCCACACCCACCAAGCCACACCCACAGAACTGTTGAACCTCACCACTGAGCTGAAGCCTCTGGATACTTGCTTTAAAAATCACTTGCTATCTAGGTATTATCGCAGTATTATTGAAGTATTTGCTTTTAAAATCACTTGTTAAGTAGAAATGTGCTTGAACTAAGAATCTTGCTTCAAAATCCTCACTTGAAGTGTGTGACAAGTTGGCTGTATTCTCTCCAAACTAACGCAAAACATCACAAGAGTTTGTTCTGACTTCAAAGCAACAATCCTAGAACATATGTAATTTGTTCTAAATTTGGAACACATGAAACATCCCATTATTCTGAGACTGAACAGCTCATTTTTATGTTCCTTTCTACGACCAGAACATTGAAAATGCTGCCACTCATAAAAACCAATCTTTTCCCCCACCCTGAGATTGAACAAAAGTATTTTTTTAATTTGAGCTCAAAACCAATTCTTGGAACACACAAGTTATATTGCAAGGCTACAATATTCAAAGCAGGCATTTCAAGCTTGAAATATTTTGAGTTCAAAAGGTTTAGAACAATTCTCCCCACTCGTATAATGAATTGCATGGATAGATGATCAGCTGAAACATTATTTTCCTTTTTTCTTCTAATTTAATCTGCTAATGAGCAATTTGTTCAGTATAATTTTTTTTTACTGAATCATCTACCCCACTAATTTTTAATACATTTATCTTTGCTTTCTTTCTAACTTAAAAAAACAACAACCCTTAATTCTTCAGCTCCTCCATTATCCAGATATTTGCAATAATGCAAGACTGCTGTCCTAAGTAACTCCAGGCCACATAAGCTATTGTTTAAGAGTTGCAGAATGGTTCAGCAAATCTTTAAAATCACTAGGGGAGTGGGGGGAAATCTATTCCACAGGTTCTGGAAAGATATCTCATTTTATACACTGTGCTAAGTTACGTCTTCTTTTAATTGTGGCATGTTAAATAGGTCAGAGGATTGGTGTATACTTCATCTTAAATGCAAGCCATGGTTTACCCATCACAATAACAAAATTGAATTATCCATGTTAAGCACAAATGCCAGAATCCAGCCAATGGGCTCTTTCACAAACCGATCCAAGATTTAATGGTTGTGAGGAGGCTGTTACTTGGTGCCAGCCCACTGCTGAGGCAGATTTAAGATGATCCAGCAGGAAAGAGGTGCTCTTCACTAGAAAAGGGAAGAATCCTTATGTAAACTACCTCTTCCGTAAAGAAGTAGTTTACATAAGACATTTATGTAGGTTCCTCTATGTCACCTGAAAGAATCGTCTTCAGAATGTGGGCATCCTGCATGGCTTCAACCAGCCTCCTGCAGGAAAGCTGTTTTCAAGACTCTGTACTTTGGTGACTATTTCTGATTTAGTTGCCAAAGAGAAGATAATTTCATCTGACCAAAGAACTACCAAAGAGAAAACCACCTCTCCGCCCACCAACATTGGCAGGGCATTATATAAACAGGGAACAAACCCCACACTCATTAGCACTGATGATCTTACTTAGTCAGGTAATGAAAAGTTTTCAAGCAAAATGGGGCTCACAAAGCACCAAGGACTCTACCACTTAACTCTGAACAACATGTATTCCCTCCTAATGGTTCCTTCTGCCAGGCTGATCACCACTGTAGCAAATTAATCAGATGTTTTGCCAGTCCAGCTGATTCAGAGTGCCTGGCCTGGAACACAGCTCTCCTTCAAATTCTACACTTCTCCAGATCAGTGCAGATCGCAACTCAACAACTTACCATGAGCCATGGTGGCGCAGTGGTTAGAATGCAGTACTGCAGGCTACTTCTGCTGACTGCTGGCTGCCTGCAATTTGGCAGTTCAAATCTCACTAGGCTCAAGGTTGACTCAGCCTTCCATCCTTCTGAGGTGGGCAAAATGAGGACCCAGATTGTTGGCGGCATTCTGTCAGCTGCTTAGAGAGGGCTGTGAAGCACTGTGAAATGGTATATAAGTCTAAATGCTATTGCTATTGCTTACCACAATTGAACCCAAAATTTCTGTTGCTAAGCAGGACAGCTGTTAAGGGAGTTTTGTCCCATTTTTATGAACCTTCTTGCCCCAATTGTTAGCTGAATCACCGCCGTTAAGTTAATAACACATTTGTTAAGTGAATTTGGCTTTTGTTTGACAAAAGATTACAGAAGGTGATCCCCATGACCCCGGGATACTTCAACCCTCATAAATTTGAACCAGTTGCCTCGCATCTGAATTTTGATCACGTGACCACTGGGATGCTTCAACAGTCTTAAGCATGAAAAATGGTCATAAGTCACTTTTTTTCAGTGCTGTTGTAATTTCCAACCTGTCAGTAAACAAATGGTTCTAAGTCAAGGATTACCTTCCTTAGTACAAAACTAGGTGAGCAGACTAGGTGAAATGGAACCTTCTAAGTTTTTTTAATTTATCAGAGCTGTACATCCTAAGCAATTCCTTGGACTCCATTCAGGCTATTCCATACCTACCTGTGGTTTAGTGTGTTTGTGGATGGAAGGCAGAAAAAAAAAGCTAGGTTGTAAGATACAGCTACTGTTTTAGATTTAATGAGAAAATGTTACATGCGTAAATTACAGCAATATGTTAAGGTTTGAGAAATCAATATATGGAACTAGCCTGAACAGTTTACCATAGTTGAAATCACTTAATAGGAAATGTACGTGCTGAGGGAGACTGAAAATGAGATTGAAAATGCATTACTAAAATGTTATCAGTGGAGAATTGTTTCTTCCCTCAGTAGTTTCAGGGAAACGAAGCCAGATACCTACAAGTGATAATTTTATTTCATAAATTATAAATCATTTACATTCATATAATTTGGGGCTATTGGATATACTTCCTCTTCTTGAATGTCTAATCCGTGGGTTCCTAACAAAACACAGAATAAAAATAATCAATGTAATATTGAATGGTTGATTAGTCTACAGCTGCAGTATTTCACTCAATCAGGAACATGAAATTTTGAGCTAAAGAGAAAGCTGAGGATATCTGAAATAATGAATTCAGAGGCTTTTGATATCCAAGAATGGGAGGCAAATCAGAAAGACAGACAGTGGAAGGAAGCTGTGAAACATCTTCTATCACACGTTGTGAATAATTCATATCATTAAACTCCAGTCTAAAAATAGACAAAATAAACAACATTTAACATAAAATATAAAAGCTGACCAAGAAAAAATATTATATTTCAGGCTAGATTATTACCACAGCGCTGTGTCTCAGATTTTCAACAGCTTTTACAAAACAAAAGAAAAAAAAAGAGCCAGAAAAATCTTTATAAGAGCAGATGTCAAAAAATATTCTGCATTTTTAAAAGGCCTTTAACACAGAGCAAATTAAGCAAGATGAAAATGACAAACTTATTATTTTTTTCTATGTCTGAGAAGCGCTACAAATCCTGCATTGAGTTCTTAAAGGAAAAGCAGGACATGCATCTAATTAATAAAATAAATAACTCATTGAAGAGTGAAAATCAGAAGTTGCTCAAATGAATCTGAATTCAGGAAGGACCTACAGGGAGAGCAGTCTTATTCTCACTACTATTCATTTTTATCCCAGGAACTGTTCTGTTTTTAAACCACTGGACGTAATTACTTCCGACTAAAGAAGAAAAAAAATCAGTAGGGGAAAAAAACAACACACTGATATTTTAGGAAGTTTCTGGGTACCAGATGGTTGAAGGCTCCCAGGAATTATATATCTTCAATTCTGTCTTTCATAAAAATGTCTAATTGGAGTCTTCGTGTGGTTTTGTATATAGAAAAATGCAGAGTAGTGCAACATAAATTGCAGGGACAAAACACTCTTTCAGGGAAGCGACCCATCTGGATTTTCAAAGTAAAAAATGTAGCCTAATCATAAATTAACATGCACAGAACTGTTCTCTTAACATTATTTTAAGAGCATTTTAGTTTGACTTGTACATCAACCCAACCCACCAGAAAATCAGTAAAGTATATGGAACTTGTCCATCTCTCTCTCACAGTATATATATATATGTTTATTATTCTGGGAGAAAATCTTGTCTAGGGAAAAGATAAGAAGATGAAGATTCAACGCTTATTGTGGTAGAGTGCCCAAAGGATTTGTGGACTTTCTTTTCCATCAAAGAGCTATTAGAAGGAATTTGTAAAATATTTATTAGAAAGATGGGATCATAGAAACTTCATTTTAATTATTTTCCTATAAAATAATGTAGAGACAATATTTTTGTAGAGTAGTAAGAATGGAGAAAGAAATAGACTGAAGAAGACTCTGAAATGCAGGACTGGTGACTGTGGCAGAACGAAGAACTGAAGAAGAGACCGGTTCTTTGGTAATTCCTCTATGAACAAGGAGATGACTTGAGATTACCCAAGTTCTCCAGATAGCTGCTCCCTCTGAGTAGATCACAAGACAGTGGTCTCCAAATGATTTAGTCCTTGGGAGATGAGGGAGTGGCCATCTTGCTCAAACCGCAGTTGGCACCTTGGAAAGGACACTAAATCTGCTTATTTCCTTTTCAACTACTTTGGAAAATGCTTGTCAACTGCTTGTTTTTCAGCTGTAAGGAATGTTTAAACCCGACCCTTTGGCTGTTCCTATCTGGCCTGATATCTCTGCAATGGTTGGGTGTCAGCAGCAGAGGGAGAGGTAATAGCAACAAGGGGCAGAGGGTTGGTAGTAGAGGGGCAGTGTGCTGGCAGGACAGCATAGGCAGGAAGTAGGGCAGTAATAGAAGGTGGTCCTCCACAATAGTCCCAGTTTCTCAAGTGACCCCCTTGGGAAAATCAATTGTCCACCCCTGGTTTGGATCAACAGGATTGACAGCACTAAGTGAATTTTTTAAAAACTTTTTTTAACAAATGGAATAAACTGCAAATTAAAACTTTTTAAAACATTTTTCATGTTCCCTTCCTTTGAGAATATATGAATGTGCGGTGTAATTTTCAGCAGGATTTGTTTCTTTTTCTTTTTCTGAGACGTTGAAAAGAAATTTAAAAAATAATAAAAGAAATTGCAGTTACACTAAACTTAGAACTATAGAATTACAGAACTCAATTTACAATTACAGAAGCAAAATATTTTTAACAGCGGACAAACTGAAGGATATTTTAGAACAGTGGGCTAAGAAATTAATTTTAAGTGTGTCAACAGAGACATCTGCCTCTATAGAAAGACTGCCACAAAGATGTTACAAAACAAGAACAAGTTCTATCTGACAAGATCAAGAGTGATTTGAAAGTGGATTTACAAATGACAGACTACAAGAATGTCACAGAAGATGATGTCCTATTGGATATTAAAAAGAAACCAATTGATGTCTTAATTAAGGGGAATATACAATCAATAAACCAACAGAGCTGGATAATTTTCCTACATATGATTTACAGAAGTTTTGAAGAATTTCTTGAAAAGGGACAAAGAGAAAATGAAAAGAAATCAGATTTATTTGAATGGACGAATGATTAAGACTGTTAGAAATATTATGAAGGCGTACAAGGTTGGCTTATTTGATCAAAGTTAAAATAGACATGCTGTTATTTCTGGTAACCCTCAATTGACTTTTGTTGATACCAAGACAGAAATGTCAATGATTTATGGATTCGGTTGTAGATAACTGATGATGGGAAATGAGAACAAAAACATCATGTTTTCTATTTTATCAGAAACTGATGTTACTAAAATTATTTATAGGTGTTGTGAAGAAGGTGGGAAGTGACTTCTTTATGTATCTTCCCCCCGCCTTTTTATTATATTCTTTTTCTTTCTTTTCTATTTCTCTTTTTCCTTTTTTAAAATTTCATTTCTAGACCTGCTTAGCTACTGTAGATTATTTATACTTCTCTATATCGTTAAATAAATTGATCATTGAAGAACTCATGGTTTCATTATCAATGATTTTCCATTTTGACAAATATTTTTTTTTAATTTTATTTGGGTTTTCACCAAAAAAACAAACAAACCCATAATACAAATAAAGCATTTTTTTGAAAATAGCATGGTCCCGGGTTACACTTCTTCATACAGACACAAATTCAATTTCATGCTCATTTTTGTGTTCTATTCCATATCTTATTACTGTTTTACATTTTCTACATAGTTTTTCCCTCTTTTAATTTTCTCAACTTTATTTTGATTATCTCATCTCAATTCAAAATATTATATTTATACCTTTGTCCTGTTTCAATTTCATATTATTTTTTCACATTAAACAAATTTCCTCCTTACTAATTGGAGTATGACACCTTTATATCTTTTAATTTTATCCATTCAACTTATTTAAGCTTCACTGTATACATTTAAGATTATAACATTCAATATAATACATAACTTCCAATTGAATTCTGCTTGGTACATTCTTAAAATACACACTATATTCTTAAATTTATATATTTATATATTTATATATATATATATATTGTGTGTGTGTGTGTGTTGTGTGTGTTTTCTGAGGTATTTGATATGTGGATCTGATGTTTCAGGTTGTTCGCCGGTTTTTCTGAGAAGACAGAGCGAGACAGAAGCCGAAGATGATGAATGAGATTGATCAAATCTGAATCTAGGCAACAAAGATCCCTATATATATATATATATATATAGTCTCTGAGGTTCTCTGTATTTATCTTCAGGCTTCTGTCTACCGGCTCTGAGCTCATCTCACATCACTCTGAGAAGCACAGAAGCCGAGAGACAGAAGCCTGAAGATGATGAATGAGACTTCATCGAAACGTGCCTAGATACTTCAAATCTTACGCGGAGAAAACCCAACAACCAAAGATCCATATATATATATATATATATATATATATATATATATATATATATATATATATATATATATATCCTCATTCCATTCCAATTCAATTCTATCATTAATATTCATTTACATCTTAACATCTCTAACATTTCTTTTCAATTAAATATCATACTTCCTTGAGAACACTTATAAACTTTCCATAATTAATTATTATTTCTATTTGTAATATAACAATACTATCTTATGTGCCTTTACAGAATCCCTTTTACAATTAAGTTTTCACCCATTATCTCCAAACAGGCTTATATATCAGTTCTTATACCTTTGCCCTGCTTCTCTATATCTTGTTTCTGTCCTTTATAACTTCTTTTCCTTTCCTTCTTCCCTCTCTTTTTCTCCCTCCCCTTTTTACCCCCTTGTCTCTCTACTTCTACTTCTCTCTTCTGTAATCCCCTCTTCTGTTGCTTTCTAATATTATACTTATTTTTCAAACTATTCTTCTTCTTTTTGGTTGTTTTTTCAAATCTTAAACTTTTCATTCTCTTTCCCCCCTTTCCTTTTTTTTCCACACATAAAATTACTTGATCATTAAAGATGTCTTCTTCTTTGTCCCAATCTTCTTGTTCTGCAAGCGTTTCTTGTTGTTTCTCATAGTTCCAGATTTCCATTTCTAAGAGTTGAAATACGAAGCCAAAAGAACCTCTCCGTTCTTGCACATCTTCTTTATACTTTTTAAGTTCCATTTTCCGTTCTTCTAAAAGTGGTGCCATTTTAAACACTTTTAAACAACCACCCGATTGATTTTAGTCATTTAAATGCAGTAACCAAAAATCCAGAGATCACCAAGTAATCCAAGTAATCACAAGCTGTTTCTTCTTACTTCTTTTTTCAACTTTCTCTTCCTGGGGTTCTACTATTTTGTTGCCAAGTTTCAGTTAAAATGCATCTTTTAGAAATCTTGCTGAGGTTTTAGTTCCAGGCAGTCTCCTCCATTTTTCCAGATCCTGCCCTTTTATTCTTTTTTCTCCTTTCCTGCTTTTCAAAGCTTTTAAATATCCAGAAATCTTTATTATCCATTTGACATTTTATTTTCAGCTTAAATGCCTGTTGATGTTGAAGTGGATTTTTTTTTCAATTTCTTGCTTAAGTCTCTTAGCTGTCAGTATATGGAAGGGAAGAGAAAAAACAAAACCAAATCCTTTCCCTTCCCTCTCTCCTTTGCTGCTTCAAAATCTTCTTTGGGAACAATGTTATTTTTTCCATAGTTTAAATTCCAGGGTAGCTTGCGTTGTTGCTTTTGCAGTTTAACCTGGTCAACCAAGACTTTCTCTTCTTATCTTCTTCCTGCACATTCTTTTCCAATCGAGTTCTTTGAGGTGGCCATTTCTGAACACCACTGCAACCACCTTCGGGAAAGGGAGTGATGGCCAGCTGAGGAGGAGAGATGCAGCTCTCCTCAACCCTGCTGGCAGTCTCCCACTTCTTCACCACCTCTACGGGGTGGCTTAGCCCCGAAGCCAGCCGGCTCAGGGTGCTCCAGCGGCGAGCACGGATCAAAACTGCGCAGGACCGCGGTTTCGGTCTGTCAGCGAAGAAAAACAAACTGAAAGTCCCATTTTGGCAAATATTGACTATAGATAATCCATTTTTGATTCAAGGAACACCACATTTTTTTGCTGTTTATAGGTTGCTTGATAGTTTACAGAGTTTTAGAAATTGGCTTTATTAAACCTAATTCCAGAGAAACTCAGCTGTTGTTTATTGTGGGCATGTTCATTTTATGTCATAAAAACACATACAGATTGCATTGGGTACCCTGTGGTTAAACATGCTATATTTATAAACAGACAATCTATGGTATCACACCAGCAAGATCTTAGCAGACATTGAACTAATTGCTTGCAGAACAAATAGTGCATCAGTATTCTGATACAGATAACTTTGAAGGAATAGATTGATAATGTTGACAGTCTCCATACAAACTGCTAACAGGTAGTCCTCAACTTACAACGGCAACTGGACTGAAATTTCTGTCCTTAAGCAATGGGGCCATAAAGTGCAAGCAACTACATCACTTAACCATGGCATTCCCTGCAGTTCCAAGAACAATCATTCATTCATGATCGTTCCTATATTATGTTAATAGATTGCCTTTTTTTTAGGACAGAATGCCAAAATCTGATGACAAAGCTATTTTTTCCTCTCATATACTCTGGTTAGTTTGAGAAGCCATAATAAATCATCCAACCTGTATCATGGCTGAATAGCTATTTAGACCAATCTCTCCTCAGCTTTTCTCTAACCCGAACAACATGCATTATGAGATCATATCCTTGATTATATGGAAACATATGCTCAACAAAAAGTATAAAATATTGGAAAGAAGGGCAGACAATAAAAATCATGAGGGACACTTTTAAAGCAACCTTTTAGCAGCCCTGAAAAATCTCTGAAGTGCTTATTTCTCAAATTTGGCACCACGTTCTTTAATGTTTGACTTGCTCATTTCCTGAATCAAACCTAATCCTTGGATAACAACATCATGTTGGTCTGGTTAGCAATATACTATTGCTCATAATGATTATGCTGAAAAACAGATGTAGTTCTTCAATTGACTGACTGGAACAAAGAAGCTGTGGATGCTACAGGGCCTACATTGATAATGTGATTAGTTTAGAGACTAAGTGCCAAACAAAATCTGACAACATTGGACACATCATCTCAGAGCGAGCGTCTGACCATCCTTCTATATTAATGATATGCTCAGATGTTGATTTATTTTTCATGGAGGGGAAAAGGAGAATTTTATTACTATATTTGAAAACCGCTTAATTGAAACTGATGTGTTTGGGATTTTATGCTATAGCACTTAACTTAAAGTTTCAATGTATGTATTCTGTTAATGAAGTATCAATTACTATTATTTTTCATTTACTGTAGCGAGGCAACTTTCCAAACGGAGCCAAAAATATTTCTTTCTATCCTTGCAGAACACTTATATGTATGTATGTGTTTTAAATAATTAAAAGCAGAGAACATTTTGAAGGTTCTGTTCAAAATTCTCTTAAATTGCAATTGATTTTCCACTTCTTGCCAAACAACTTAAATTCTCCGTGATTTCTGGTCAATACGCCTCAAAAAAATTTCAGGGTTACTTGAAAAAGCACCTGTCTTACTTCCAATTGTCCAATATAGCAATTAACCTGTCACCTTTCATTTTTCAAACAATTTTTTCCAAACAAAACTATTAAATGAATTATTCCCAAGTATATCAGCCACTTAGCTGCACAATAAGGCTTTTTCTCCCCATACCCTAAAGGGAAAGAAGCTGAATTGTTTGAAATGTGTAATTATCAGCCATTAGGGAGGAAAAAGGTTTAAGACTCATCAAGTCTTACCCTCCAGTCTTTTATTGATGGGGGGGGCGGGGGGGTAGCTAACTTTTTACCCTTGATAAAAGTGTCTGACATCAGTAAAGAAATGGAGAGAGGGAGAGGGAGAGAGGGAGATTTACAGCAAAGCACAAGTGATAAAACATTTCTAATTCTAGTCAAGGGGAATGGAAATCATCTGTTTGTTATAAGTTTGCTTTCTTCCTCTGAACAATAATTTAATCTTTCCCAAACAGTATGCCACTATACTGCAACAAATACTACGCTGGTAATCCTTTTTTTACAAATAAAGAAGAAACCTAAACCATTATTTTATTTTCCTCTTCAGTGACCCCAGAGAAGAATATAGGAAAAGAGAACATAGCACGCCAGCATGGAAGAAAAAGATCATTCCTTTCCAGTGGCCAGAACCATCTAGGTATAGTGGAGATATAATCACTGTGGATATCATTAAGCACACCATGAAGATCCCCTTTGTGATGATTCAAGCAGCATTCCTTTGCTTGCAACCTTTCTTTCCATCTCATCAGCTATTATTCTGCCACAAGGCAAGTTCTTAGCACCATGGGTTGGTTTCCTTGCAAATCTATCTGATAGGCCGCAGTTGCTTTCATCATGGATGTGTCCCTGGCTTTTATTTTTTATTTTTAACAAGGCCTTCTATACTGGGTAAACACAAAAGAGTTTTTTCAAACCTAAAATGTTTCTTCTCCTGGATATAAAAAGAGGCCGCCAGCCATTAGGCAACAAACGATCTATTTTGCAGCAGTATGAAATTATAAAATCCCCCCCCCCCTTTTAACTTAACTTCCTGGGTCTTTCTTCTATCTATCTATCTATCTATCTATCTATCTATCTATCTATCTATCTATCTATCTATCTATCATCTATCGTGTGTGTGTGTGTACACATACACACACACACACACACACACACACACACACCCCTGTCAGAAACCGTAAACTCGTTAGAAAGGATGGAGGGCCATTAAAAATAATCATGGAGCTGTGGGAAACATATTGCTCAGTTACGCGAGCTTGCCAGCTTTTCTTCATCCCAAAATGGCTACAGGTCAAATGGAGGGTTGATGGTAGAGAAAAGGAGAGCTGCTTTTCTATACCGCGTGTGTTCATTCCTGCCAGCTGATCATCTGCAGAATAGATAAAATACAGAAACAAATTTCATCCCTGCAGATTGGAAAGGCAAGAAGGGGAAATATTCTAAGATTAAAAATCAGTTGCCTTTAAGACTTCTGACCTATATGTATTCTGGAAGAAATCATAGCAGCATTTTATTAAAAATTAAAGAGGGCCAGAGAAACTCCCATAGCATTGTATATTGTTGTTGTTTTTTGTTCCTAGTTTACTATATTCAACAGCAAGGTTAAGTTATTCAGTCCATTATATATAGTTCAGGCCGTGACTTACTGAAATATTAAAAATTCTTCTGCTAGAATTTTTACCCCAGACTAAGGAGGATAGGATCATTTTCCAAGAAGAAAGTCCAATCTCTACTGCAACATCTTAGAGGTTGGAAAAAGCTGTACATTTAAAATAGTGGGTACTTTCTTGCCCCTCCTCCTTAACCCAGAGGCTCAATATTTGTCCTTTGAGATACTCCCTTATTCCTCTTCATCAGCCCTTGAATCCCTGAATACCACCAGAGAATACAGAAGAAAGACACAATCAGAATGTGGCACATGAGCCTTGCTGCACCTTCTCCTTCGTTGTGTTTTGTTTCAAACGACAAAACCTAATTTAAATGATTTTATTGTTCTGTTATTTGTACAAGAAAAGGTGGAGCTGCTAGACACACCTTCGAGCTGCTTACTTGAGAACTTCTTTTTTAGAAGGCATGTTAAATTTCCTAGCCTACTATAAGTCCTTGCTGGCTTCCAGGGGCAACGATGTAGGTTCATCCATTATAATATTGTGAGGAGCGCATTTTATGCAATTGGGTATAAAGTCAAGATTTGCAAAAATAAATGCAAGGTTTACAAGAACAATCTTATTCATTTTATAAAGTTCTCTCCCAGGTCCATATCTTCCAAAACCTTGAACAACAGAGCCCAGTTCAAATTGTCAAAGGCCTTCTCTAGGAAAATCAATGCTGCTCGTTTTTTATTATGTTGCTCCAAATATTCCAAAATCTCCAACACACTTTTAACACCACCCTTTAACTGTCTTTTAGATAAAACCCCACATTGATTCTTATAAATAAATTCTTGAAAAATTATTTTGAGTCTGGCAGCTAAAATGGTTTTGAATAACTTGTAGTCATTATTCAGCAATGATATTGGCCTTTTTGATTAGTCAAAACATGTCCCTTTTTAGGCATTCGTGCTAGATTGGCATCTTTCCAACTCTCTGGCATCTTTCATCCCTGTAGCTTAGAATTCATTGTGTTTTGTAAAGGTTGTAGAAGTTCCTCCTCTAAACATTTATAATATGAACTTGATAAACCATCTAGTCCAGATAATTTCCCTACTTTAATCTTTTTCATAGCTTTAGAAATTCCCCTTATTGTATTATAGCTCCATTCATAATCTGTGTATCTCTGTTGTTCTATAGTTCCCAGTAAACTTTTCTTTAGATATCCACCTATTTTCTTTATTGAGAACTCATTTCCTTATAGAAATTGGAATAACATTGATGGAATGGTTTTTGTAAGGCCACAACGTCCATTAATAAAATATCCCCCTGTAGAAGGTCAGTATCATTTTCTTTTCATTATATATGGTAGCCACTACCCTGGTTTATTTGCAAACTCATTATTTTTTTTAAGAATTCACTTTTATTTCCATTTCTGTTACCAATAACATAGATAATAATTACCGTAAAACTTAATTTGTTGAGCAATACTTATTTTCTCTGGATATTTCTTTAATTCTCCTTTTCTCTTTACTTGTGTTTTCTCTTGACTCATCGTTTTAAATTCACAATTATTTTGTATAAAATAACCTCCAATAAAAGCTTTACTTGAACTCCAAACCCTTTTCAAATCTACATTTTACCTAAAAAATATTTTTACAGCTCTGCACCATTGCTTCTTTCTATAGCAACCTTTCATTGAATCGCCAACTAAAAGACTTAGATTTTCTTTTATAAAACAAACTCACAAGATTATGATTCAAAAAGTCTTTGATAATATCTGTGCTTTAGAAACCTTCGTAGCCAAATTCTTTGAAATTCAGATCATGTCAATATCTTCAAGAATCTCTGACTTTCAGAAAACTAGGCATACGCTCCTGAGTTACCATTTTTCTGTCTCTATATATCAGCCAGTCTTAAGTCGTCCATCAAATCAAAGAAAACTTTGGGTAATTTGCCTTGAGTAAGTTTCATATTTTTCTTTTAGTTGTGGATTTAACTAGAAAACAACATTTTTTCTTTTCTTTTTCTTGTTCCTGCTGAAATAAATTCTTCAACCAAATTTTTATATCAAATACTTTATGTCATTTTTCCAATATATATCTATTGTAAGGAAATTATATCTTGTTTTATTTTTTTTTAAATAATGAAAAATCTTTTTTCTCTTTAGAAGAGCATGCGTTCCATTCTACATCAAGCATTTGTAATCCATAAGGAAATCCAAAATTAGGGAGGTGGGATTTATTCCTGTAGCACATAGTTCAATATCTATCAGCCCAAGCAACCAGAAAGAGTTGTGGATAGCCCAAGTAAATATTTTATTGCTGATCACTTATATTACAGGAATCTCGCCAGACTGTCTGCCTTCCCTTGCAAAATGGCAGACATAGACCTAAAGATTTGACCTCAAATGTTTCCTCCCCTGAACAGACTCTAACCTGGAAGGTCACTTTACCTCCCACCCCCAAATAAACACCCTTCCCTTTGGTGGGTGGATCCACTATGGTATCATCCCTTTAAGTTTCCTCTTGGATTTTTTATGTACTGCCATTTGAATATCCTCCCCTTGCTTTCTGGACAGAACCAAATAAAAACCTCTGCTGTTTAAAAGTAAGAACTCTTGGCTTCCAGTTTGACCCATTGAAATAGGATCTTTTTCTGTTTCAATAAAAAAGATACTATTTTCCCTTCTGTAAAATTTCAATAGGAATTGCTTTAAGGACAATTATATCCCTATTATCAATCCTCAGACTTATATTAAAATACTTCTGCAAAAGTTGGTCCCTTGCCTTTTTTTCCTGACAATCTGCCCCATAACATAACCCAGGTCTTCACAACTCTTCTGAACAGCAGCAGAGTGGCAACCACTTGGGTGCTGGGCAGGGGAAAACTGATCGCAGAGCGCAGGCACTGCTGCAGTGAAGGTGTCCCTCTGGAGTCACAATAGGTGGCATTGTTTAATTGATGCAACCTGGTGTTTAGCAGCCCTGACAGATCAAACAGGGTGGGCAGTCACTAAGGGAGGCAGGTAGTCCTTCAAGTAATCAGGCCTCTTATAAGTCATGTAGCACTTTTTAAGTAATGACCAACACCTCAAATCAAGCCCAGAAGCAAAAAGGCATCCAGTGCAACTTGCAAAGCAGAGCTGTTACATGAGCACATGCATATACACACAGTATATGTGGTTTCCAGGAAATAGTAATAATAACTGATTTCAGGATCTAAAAGAAAGAAGGGTTAATAGTGGTTAACCACTATAAAAGCCTGACTCACAGATGAACACTATACAGAAGCCTGATCATGGCAGATGAGATTCTGCTGAAACATCGCTACAACTTTAAAAGCACAACTACTATGACGTGGGAAAATACCCGAGCAAAGCCGAATGCCATACATGTAAGTACCCGCAAAAACTTAAGAAAATATATATATATATATGTAAACCTCAGAAAACAAATATGTATATTAGTATATATAACTAACTGTTGTAAGTCAGGGTCTATGAATATTAAGAAATCATCAAACAGAAGAAAACAGAATCAGATACAGTATTTTCTATGCACATCTAAAGCTATACGTTGTCTGTCTAGGCAACTAACATTAAAACTCAAGTATTTCATGTTAACTGTGTCACAATGTTTTATTATATCAAGGTCATTTACTTCACTGGAATATAATATCAACAGACAAGTGGCTACCAAGGAGCAAGAATGCCATATTTTTAAAAATGCTGCACGAGGAGGATTTGGTTGTTTAACATAGTTCATTCAGATAGTATTCATTTTTATTTAGAAGTGTTCTATCTGCTTTGCCCTTCGACATGCTGAAGGACTCATTGTAATAATGCCAAACTCCATTAGAGAGAATATAACATTCTTAAATTATATTTTGCATACTTACCTATCAAAGTTAATTGTTATAACCCTTAGTGATCTTATTCTGCTTCTACTCCTTTTTGCCACAACTAAAAAAAATACATTTTCACTTCAATGCCACATTCCGGCTAAAACCATAAATCCCTTATGAGGCCAGCATGTCGTTTTCTGGCTATTGCTAATTTGCAAATCTCAGCATCCCTCACCATTGGGGCATGCATTTTAGAGATGCTAAGTGTTATAGTGCAGCAATTTCTGAAATGCCACAAGTTGGTACCCTTACACTATACCTGTAGCTACTTACAAATAGTAGATATTTACAAATAAACAGCAAACAACAGCAATAACCAGTTCCTAATCTGTCATGGCCCCATTAATGCCGTTCGGAAGAGGAAGCAGAATTGGAACTGGGACCATCTGACAGGGAAGACACGCCAGGGACTGAGAATGAGAAGGTCTTTCAGGCATTGGGGGAGATGGTCGACCAGATGGAGAGCTGCCTGCCTGCACAGACACAGGGGAGGATCGATGCTGACAGGCAGCTGATCTTCTTTGATGAGGAACAGCTGTCTACTCTATTCGATCCAAGGGCAAGGAGAGTGGAGCATAGGCAAGCCCAGAGAAGGGCTACAAGGCTACTCAGGACAAGCTCATCTCACCCCTCCTCACAAGGAACATCTGGAGAGGACTAAGTTAAAGGAGAAGCCGTGGTTAAATTAGTCTTTGTCAGAAACAATTGTTCCCTTTGGCTTACGCTGCCCCGGCTTTGACTTGTGCCTGTTGTTGTTTTCCTTGCTTCACTTGGAAGATTGCTCTTCACATTTTGTTTTGGACCTAGCCCTTCTCTTGTGGGCATTTGGCCTCTGCTTCACTGTGCCTTTGGAACTGCTTCCTGTCTGGGACCTGTTTCTTGTCCTGAGGACTGCTCTTGTCTTGTACCTGGTCTCTGCCTTGTAGATGGGTCTTGGGCATACTCCTACTCTGTGGTCTTTGTTTATATTGTGGGCTGTGTTTGGGAGACTGAGGGTGTCTGCCTTCAGGATAGGGTGGGGGTGAAGCCTTACCAGGCATTAGGAGGGCCATTGGCTGGAACATTTGTTAAGAGAACTCTCTAGAGACTGCCTTGCCTTGACCACCTGGGTCCTAACACCAATCATTATTATTCCACTATAATCCTAATCCTCTCTTATGTAGTAAATTTTCAGCCTAAAAAGCAGCTTTCCATTTCAAGATTGAAGAATCATTGTCTCAACTAACTAGTACTCTACGTGATGTACAACACTAATAAAAGAACTCAATATATACAGGTAATACATTTTGATGGGGTTTTTTTTTTGTGCTTTAGTTTGTACATTAGACAAAGAAGAATTGAGAAACTCAGCAAACCCTACACTAGAATCACACTATTCTAACAGTGTGGTGAAATTCTCCAAATGCAGTGGTGATACAAAGATACAAACTCACATGAATTCAAGGGAACTCTTCCATATAGGAAAGGGAGAGGTGTAACCCTTCACTAAACTCTACTTGGGCCAAGGCTGTCAAACTCACACCCAGGGGGCCAGATGCATCACGCAATGGCCATGCCCATGCCCGGTTTAGCAAAGGGGGTGGTGGTGGTGGAAGTTGTGATACGTCATGTGACAATGCTGTGACGATACAAATTTGACACCCCTGGCTTAGACAAAGTCTATATTTGTATTAAGTTGGGTTCTGGTTCGGGTTTGTTGTATTAAATAACCGTAATTCTAGATGGAACCATTTTGATTCATTAGTTTTATAGATCAGTTAAATCATCAATCTTCTCCCTTAGAGATACAAGGCAAAAATCAAGAAATTAAACAAGTAAGTGATTAACAAATCATGACAAGAAGCCTCTTCAGAGTATTGTGATGCCTACTGAGAGCAGAGGATGGCACCTGCTTGTTCAGAATAACAGCTTGAGGGATATGGAAAGATGGGGGCAAGCTATTTCATTTTTTGAAGAGTTCTTTGAATGTGAAAATGTTTCGCTTCAAGCAAGATTAACCAGCTGTCTTGATTTCTGCCCCTTTGTTCGCAATAGCAGTAATTGTTCACACAGCACAGTACTATCAATACAGAATCTGAAAAATAAATCAGAGCCACCTTTTTTTCATAATTAAAACTGAAGTGTGAATGCAAGTTATTGGGGCATTGTCACATTTTTAAATCAGGACTGAAAGTGGAAAGTTTATTTTTAAGTCGATGTTCAGATTCTAATGTACTTTCCAAATATTCTCTTAGAAGTTAACTCTCATAAGTACAAGAGATTTGCATTGCTTATGAGGCTTCTATTAGGCCAAATTTTATGGTGTCTAAAGTCCTTATTAAAACCCAGGAACAATGTGGGTTCTATGGTTAAACCAAGAATATTGTACTGATCGTATCAATACTTTACTACAAAACACAGCGTGACTACTTGTCATATCAGTGATAAAATGTCTATCAGACATGCATAAACCACATCAGAAAGCCATGGATTTCTATAAGCTAACAAAGACAGAAACAATAATGCTCAAATGTAGCAAATGTAGGAGAGGTAAGCCAATATAGATGCCCTTGGTTGAGGTCAGATTCCTACAGTTCAGTATTTACACCAAAACCAAAATACTATACTCTATAAAATGTAATGGATTAGATATATATAACATGCAACAGATCCAATTAACACGGAGACTCTTTAACACAACTCAGACATAGCCATGGTACAGAAACTTTTTAAGAAGGGACATTAAAAAGGATGGCATCTCAAATCATCTGATAGATAGGGAGCTCTATGGGATTTCTCTTCTGCTAATAGCAGAAGTTATCACCTGTAGTGCAAATACATTCAACCTATCATAATTGCATTATCTCTGCCTTCCTGGTTAATAAGGCTACCAGTCTGATGTTAGGGGAGATAAAACTATGTGATTAATTAGCTGCAATTCTATCACATTTACCACTGAGTCTGGTGGGATCTATTTCTGAGGAAACCTGTGCATAACGGTGCTTCTTACAATAGGCATATCAAATCTTAAATCGGACTTCTTTCCCCTTTATTATCGTTTCAATGATCAGTTTAAGCCTGCCTGTTTTAGTTTATTGAGACAATGTGGGCAGTATGAGCCAAGTAACTGAATTTTTAAGCACGCATTTACTGGTAGAGAAATCTTTATTAAAAATGGTTTTCTTGAAAAAGAAGTGATGCTGTTTTTAGGGATTGAAAATCAAGATGATCTGAAAATATTATCATTCTCTAAACATACACGTTCAGAGCATTGGGTGAAAACAACTTAGCTTTCCCACAGGTGTTAATCTTTTTGCTTTTTCCCCCTCAAAAGTTTCTGTTTGTCACTTATGACAGAGGCACATGCATCTCTGCGGGCAAATCAGCAGTGCTAATTTTGTCTTATTTACAGATAGCTCTTTTAGGAAGAACAAGTTTTTCTGCAGCTGTGATAATCTGCTGTTAATAATATTTAATGATCACTGGTTGTTTTGGTTCAAGTTTATTCTGCTAAATTAAGAAATGACTTTCATCCAACGTATGAGAGTATTTAGATCTTCCAGGTGTGTGCATTTGGAAACTTATTAAGTGCAAACAGCAGTTAACAGTGAGCAACATCTGGATGTATATATGTAGCATGTGCATATCATGTTTATCTTATCAAAAATTATAGTACCTCATTTGTTTCTCCCCCACGACTTAAATTGTCTATTATATGGAAGAGGGTGAGGGGTGGAAAAGACTAACCCTTCACTAATGGTACACAGATCTCTTATCAAAGCAGATTGCTTACTTTAAATTAATTGGAGGCATTCTCACTGAAATGGTGACTCCAGTTTATACTGCAATAACAATTATAGGTAGTCCTCAACTTATGACCACAAGTGAGCCCACAATTTCTGTTGTAAAGAGAGACATTTGTAAAGTGAGTTTTGCCCCAATTTACCATCTTTCTTGGCACAGTTGTTAAGTGAATCACTGCAGTTGATAACCTGGTTGTTAAGTAAATCTGGTTTCCCCACTGACTTGCTTGTCAAAAGGCTGCAAAAGGTAATCACATGACCTTTGGACATAGCAACGGTCATAAATATGAACCTGTTGTCAAGCATCTGAATTTTGGTCACATTATCACAGGGATGCTGTCGAGTACAAAAAAGGAAGTAATATAATAAAACAAAATCATAGTAAATATATATGAAACAATTCACCATCATTTATATTATACATGCACATATATTCATCAGGCATTCCATTGCTTCAACAGAAAGTCAGTTCATAAATAGAACATGAGCACATATCCATAATCCAGATCCGAAATAACTTTCTTACAATGTTGAATAATTATCTGCTTTGCTATCCCTCTTGTGTCATCTATCCATAATTTTTTAGACAGTGATACCAAATGTTTTATATATTATTGAAATTATGCTGATTCAGCCACACAAATATGCTTTTTCCCTCTCCCCAGAGAGTAGTGTCACTGTCGCCACTGTATTGCCATATTTAGGTGGCATTTTAACAAGTTCCATTTTAAAAGGTGAATAATTACCAGGCAGAAGCAGCTTCAGGGGATAGAAAGCAAGAAACATATTAAGCCTTGCAAAGTCAGTCTTTCACTTCACAAATGAGGAAATCGTTAACGCACAGCTTCTTCAATTATTGGTTTGTGAATCTTGGTTTTCTTCTTCCATTTGAGGAAGATGGGGACAGAGGGAATCTCTCACAGAAATAGTCCATGGCCCAGGAAGAGAAGGAAAATTCTGGAAATAAACAACTAGTTATATACAGATGGTGCCAATCGGGGGCACTTTGGATTCTAAATAGGAGGAATTTCAATAGTGAGGGATTCTTATTAAATGACAGGCTATACCTCATGAGTATTAGGGAAAATGTGTTTGGAAAGTGACCTAAAGAGTTTTAAGTTAAATAATGTAAGGAAAGGAGAAGAAAACTCAGAAAATACACATCCATGAAGATATTCAATAATGAGCAAGCAAAGAATGGAGTAGTTATATGATCCAATACTTCCTGTGGCTCTACTCACATTCACAGAACAGAGGGGACAAACTGGAAGAACAGAAACCTTAATAAAAGTAGATACAATTTATAGGCAGGACTGAAAATCCAGTGGGATGAAGCCTGTAAGTGGAATGCAAAGACTAAAGACTAACAATGGGAGATTTCAACTGCCCAAATAATTGTTGGAAACCAATAATTCCTTGAATGTCTCAGAGATCTTGTTGACTCTTTAGTTTCCAGAAGTCTGAGGCAGATTCAAGAAAATCAATCTCTTAACTAATAGGGAAAATTTGCCTGAAGAGATAAAAGCAGTGGGAAACATGGAAAGAAGTAACCATAACCGTTTTGACTTTCAAGATATTATAGAAAGAGAAATGAGCCCCATGATTCTATGATCTAGTCTACGTTCACAGCTGATGCAAACATATCAGAGGGA
This sequence comes from Pseudonaja textilis, assembly GCF_049901715.1. Classification (NCBI taxonomy): domain Eukaryota; kingdom Metazoa; phylum Chordata; class Lepidosauria; order Squamata; family Elapidae; genus Pseudonaja; species Pseudonaja textilis. The sequence goes on along the minus strand of NC_141990.1, from coordinate 146,063,389 downwards.
TGAAGGATCAATAAGCAGATGCTGTAAGAGACTGTGACCCTGTTGCTTCCTTGAGTTTTTTTCCCCTTTATGAGTAGCCAAAACACAAGAAGAGAAGCTGCCTCCTTTCTGCCAAGGCTGGCTGGATTATGTATCTCCCTACAGAAAACTCTGTTTCAGTTGCCTCAAGAAATAGGCAGTTAGGATAACAGGGCAGGAATGACAAGAAATCAGAGTGCAGGGCCACTGAGTTGCAACCTGGTTCCTCTCTAACCTCCTCCTTCCCTCTCCCTTTTGATCTTGGAGCAAAAAATTCACAGAAGTGCTTACCTGTCAATCAGTTACACTCTCCTTCCTAAGAGCTGCTTAGAAAAACGAAGTGTTACTTTAACAGGCATAAGCTTAAGGGTTCTTTCTGTAACAAAACTCCCATCTTTCAACTGGGAAGGCACAGATCAAGCCAAATCTCATTCATGTTGGCATAATTTAATCAGTAATTCATTCTGTCGATTGTTCTAAGAAGCATTTGGGCATTTGTGTGTGCACTTTCCTCAAGCAACGAAGAATTCTAGGTTAACAACTAACAGCAGCTGGGAGTTTCTCCAGCTCAGATACTATCAACTAAGAATGTTTCCACTTTTACTGAAAATGACCTTGCTTGGGCCCTTGCATGCAACTCCAGTTTTCAGGTTTTCTTTTTCTAAAAAGGATTTTAAAAGGAGCTTTCCTAGTTCCTGCACTGTGACCCCTGACCTTGAAATGACCACCTCACAACAAGCGGCATTGCTGAGCCTTGGACCACTTAGGAAAATGAAGTCATTTGCCAGCCTCCTTGATTCTCACCACTAACAGGAAATCTGGCCACAATAGACAATTGTTCAGAACTGTGTGTGTATCCAGCGTTTACGGTACTTGTGTATTATTACAGAATAGTAGCTTTCAACAAACTTGATTGAGAAGTCTGTCAGAACTTCCCTTCAACAGCTGCCAAATCTTTAAAATATCTGATTCAACCAAAAGTTTACCTAACTATATCATAGAAAAGCATTTGCTCCAGTGTTCTTTATATAGCTAAAACCTGGCTTAACACATATAAATAAGGTGGTTGAATATCAGGTCAGCTAAAATGCTGGCCTTCATAATTTATCTGCAGAACAAGCTTCCATATCACTCACAAATATTTACTTCTATGTTCTTTCCTGTATTATTTCACAGTGCAAATTGGATGCTGATGTGCCTGAGTTTTTGAGGAAAATATTCACATGATAATTATAATGGAATTAAGTCCAATATACACAGGAAATAGTCTTTCTTTTCCTGAAAGTACAGCTGTAATGCTTCCTTGGGCTGGGAGCCACAAAGAAATAATCCTATTAAATATTCTCTTGTTTCTAAGCAAACTTTCAAAATATTAAACAAGTTGGATATATACATTGTTGCAAGAACTTGTACAGATGATAAAAACAATGCTGGTGTATAATGCAAGAACTACAGCCTAAAACAATTCAATTGCCTGTTTGTCCAGTCCATTAATAACAAATATATAAATTATTGAAACAAACCTATTTATTGCGAGTTGTTTTGAAGCCCGCCTGACTTCTGGGACAGAGAAAAAGAGCTCAATTAAAAAGTTTTAAAAGCTTTTCAACTAATGCTTCTCATGTAGGGCTTGGTGTGAAACCCTTCTTCATAGTCTTTATCACATATTATTGACTACAGATAAGATTTATCATTTTGCAAAATTGCTACTGCTATAGGCTTAAAAATACCACATGGTTTGGGTATTATACCCAAGATGGACACTTCAGTGCCACTTCTCATGCCCCCAATATGACAAACTGTGCTAATTCAATTTTTAAAACCCCCAAAGTTGAAAATGTTTTGATTCAAAAGGTCATTTTTCAATACCGATGGGGTTGTCAGATCAAACAAATGAGCGAGTACTGTTTATGCTAGCTCGTACAATGAGAAACTTCATCCAGACAGGGTTTTCGGTTCAGATGTATAGTAAATGTTAAACTTCACTGAAGCATTTACCAGATGAAAAGAGACAGTTTCTCCTACACTATCACCATGATATGGGCCTCAGCTCTGACAGTAGCGCTTTTTAATATGACATTACTTGCCAAACTCTGACTTCTTTTGCTTTTTTAATTAACTCAAAAGTCAGTAATACAGAAGTCCATTGTTCAACATAAAGGAAGGAAATGAATGGTGAAGAGTTATTTTAAGCACCCTAAAACAGATGCTACATAGTTTTATAGGAAAACGGGCATATTATTTTCTATTAAATGTAAAACCATTACAGTCTCAAGAGGCTAAGGAACAAACTGGATTCTTGTTTATTTGAAAGAAATCAGCAAATAACACTGGTTTAATTAAGTTTAATGCTGACTGGAAACCTCTTTTGGACTTTTTGCGAGAAACAATAGACAGAGAAAATAGTAGATGATAGAAAAATGAAAGTTATTCTGTACCCATGGAGTATGAGTTTAATTTAAATTTAAACTTAAAGCTATACGTAAGCTATATGACCTCTCTGGTGAAGAACAGATAAGAATGGGAAAAAATATCTATAATGCAACCTGCTGGTATAGTAGCATAAAGATATGTGACTAATGGTTTCTGCCCTTCATCCCCCCTCTGGAAGACAAATCATATTTGTAAGAGATAAAGAAAATCAAACTTCTTTAAAAGAAAAGCAACCCAACCATATATGGAAAAAGCACATTCAATGTTCTCAATAAATCACAAGTTGAATCCACCATTATCGCTATGAAACAAAAAAAAGTTCAGGATATGTATATTGCTTCCCAAAAATGATTAATAGGAAAAGTAAATATTGAATTCAGTATCAAATTTCATAGAATGCATTACTTGTAAAGACAAATTCTAAAAAGAAACCATAACATTTCTAGCAAATATGTGCTTTCTCATTGCAGACAATTGTGAATCAATATACATACACTAGGACAATAGCCAATACAGTGGTTTTGCTAATAGCCTTTTTAATGAAGGATTATGATTGTCCATTCATTTCACTTAAGCAATGTTCTTGGGATCTAGAATCTTTTATGAGCTATGATTCTATCTTTATGGAGAAAGTATAGTCAATCCATAATCCATTGACTATTCTACTGAATTTTTAAAAGCCAATAAGGATCTGTTTTATAATTACATATTTAATAAAATGCCCAGGCCATTCTAGATTATTCTATATGCAACTGTTGTTTATGATTCACTTTCTATAAACATGCCAATTTTTGCTATTTTGTTGTAAAACCAGACATACTTTTATTGTATTGGTGATCTAACTTAAATTGTCCTGTTTATGTATTGTTAATTTGTTAAACTCTTGCCAGTAGCCATAATGAAGAGCTGAATCGAGTGAGGTAATTTGAGGTTGGCCATGCTTGAGAACCTAATTGTTGTCTTGGCATGTTTGGGAAATTAGATGATCACAGACATCATAATAGAGTTTATTTATTTGAACATGGTATAATATATGAACACAATGGTTTGTTTCAAGCCAGACTTAAGGTTTACTTTATCATATGAATCCAGCCAGTAAGTGTGAACATTGTTCTATTTAATCCACTTTTATCAACATTATTACATAAAAACAATTACTACCAACCTGCCTTCCATCGAGGACCTGTATACCGCACAAGTCAAAAAGAGGGCTGTGAAAATATTTATAGACCCCTCCTATCCCGGACATAAACTGTTTCAACTCCTTCCCTCAAAATGACGCTATAGAGCACTGCACACCAGAACAACTAGACACAAGAACAGTTTTCCTTCGAACACCATCACTCTGCTAAACAAATAATTCCCTCAACACTGTCCAACTATTTACAAATTCTGCACTACTATTACTATTAATCTTCTCATCACTCCTTATCACCCATCCCCTCCCATTTGTGACTGTATGACTGTAACTTTGTCACTTGTATCCTTATGATTTATATTGACTGTTTCCTAATATGATTGGATTACTTATTGTACCCTATGACTATTATTAAGTGTTGTATCTTATGATTCTTGACTCTTGATGAATGTATCTTTTCTTTTTTGTACACTGAGAGCATTTGCACCAAGACAAATTCCTTGTGTGTCCAATCATACTTGGCCAATAAAAGAATTCTAATTCCAATTAAACTAGCAGCAAATCTCCAGGATTTTAGGCAGCTATTGGGAATGCCAAGACTTAATTTTGTGTGTACTCTGTACATAAAGCTCTATTGCTCAACCACTGTCCCTTACTTATAGCAATATTATCTGCCTTGGAAGACTCTGTCCATGGAGGCTAGTAGGAATTCTCTACAGATTTACTTGAAGGATTTTCTTTGTTCATTACATCATTTTTTATTTTTTTTAAACCCACCTGGATTTCTCCCGCTGAGAAAGAACAGCAGCTCAAAACCCACAGGACTTCAGTGTTCCCTTTGCAGAGTTTACTACATCTAAGATTTTCTTAGTTTTCAAAGGCTATTCATAATTTTCACCAGAAACCCCCACAGTGGCACTCAGCATGAATCCAGCTTCACTTTAAAGCTAATAATCCAAAAAAATAGTGTAGGGAGGCCACTATGATGAATGAAGCAGACCAGATTTTAGACTTGATCAAAAATAGTTGTAAGTAGCTCTAGGAGCTATTTTTATGGACTTTCAGCACTGAGGCTTATGGTGTACACTGTGAGTTTTTCCCTGAAATTCAAAATTATCTTTAAAATAATAAAGCCTTCACATGCTGAAGTGCCTACAGAAGAGACAGTCCTGATAACACAAGTAATATTTTTTTGGTTCCTGAACATCAAATATCATAGAAGGATTATTGAATCTAGTGGTCTCACATCCCAAAGCCACTGGGGGAGAACGAAATAATTCATGTCTCTCTCTCCTCAGCACAAAAGTCAACAAGAACGCCTTAAGGATTTCCAAGCTTTTAGTTTTGTAAACAGATATTGAAAAGTAATTTCCTAGAACCAAACAGCTTCCATGTGAAACTCAGTTTTTGCATTGCTTCCAGGTTAGGGATGCTTCTGGAAACCAAGACAGGCAGATGTTTACAATATGCAGATTCTTACATCCTGCAGCTGGTGTACAATATTAATATCCCACAGCAATCATGAGGGGAAAAAAAAAGCCCAACACATCCTTTGTTGCTTATAAGATGATCTGAGGCAAAATTCTAAAAAGAAAAATACATTTAAACAACTGTATTATTATTTAATCCTTGTCGTCATCATCTTTATGTCAAGAGCACTGTCTTAGTCTTACATACTGATATTTAGCTTACACGTCATGCTCATTTAACTTTAATAGATATTGGACTCAATTAAAAAAAATTCTATAAAAATACCGTTGACCACCATCTCAGATAGACAAGAAACCCTTCTTTATTAATCTTCGGGAAGAGACATTGTCTCACTTGTGGAAATAAAGACTTCTGACTCCCACCCTCCAATTCTTCACCTGTTTTCCAATCCATCAGTGCAGCCAATATTGAGGGACGATCAATGGGGGGGGGGGGGGGCTAGAGAAGATGCTACCCTCTGTGAATATTAAGAATATGTCTGGGAATGTAACTTAACAAGGAAGATAGGCCTTATGAGGAAGGTCTTAAAATGGAAATCATCATCATCCCAAACACCACCTACATTTTCTATTATATCAACCACTGCTATTGCTCTCTTGTCAGCATTCCCTTTTTCTTGTCAGGGAAAAAAATGAAAATCCATGCCACTTTTCAAGAAAACTTGCCCCTGAGAATTTTCTTTTTTCACTTTTTGTTCACTAATGGCTTGAGTGTAAAGAAAAGCCTGAGACCAAACAGTAGGCGAATTCCTACGTATGCTGTGCTAAAATGCAATGTGTCAGTGGATGCCCATTTAACTCCCCTAAAGCCTTTCAAAATCAGCAGAAAGCCCCATTTATTGGACAAAACGTAGGCTTCTACCTACAAGAAAATGAATAGAAGATTAAAATCACAACTAGTCAATAGCTGAGACAGGCCGAAAAACAAAATTTTAAAACAAATTAAATTAATCAACATTGGTGGCTAAAGGCTGTAATAAAATTGATGTGAATAAACCAATTAAAGTAATTGTGCCACATCCATCCCCACCCCAATATTTATTATTTTTGCATTTTGTTACATTAAAAAACATGACAACAACTTTAGATACATCCTTGTTATTAAAGGATTGGTTAAACAATATGCGATTGTGTGTTAAAAAAAACCTTTTAAAATGCTGTTTTTAATCTTTATGCACGGTATACATTGCTCAAAATTGGTTGGAAGGAAAGAATTCAATAATAAAATATTGGCATCATGGTTAGAATTGCTTGTAACGTATTGCTTGCTTACTTGCTTACTTGAATGCTTTAATATATCCACCCAATCCAAAGTTAACTCAAAGGTCTCCTTGCTGATTTCTAACTAGGTATTCAAGATTTAATGATACAAAATGAAAACATTTTTCCTGTTTGTTCAATAACTCCTAGAGCTATTGTAAAAAAAAAAAAAGCAACAGTGGTTTGCACCCGATAGTTTATTTCTAGCTTTAAACTGTCTTGCAGCTGTGTGGTGTATAGTCTCTGATTTTACACAATGCATTGCTGCTTAAAACATGGAAGATAAATTGTTTAGTTGTCTTGTCTGAAAATCACTTTATGAAAGACTTAGCAATCATCACTGCAGAGTCTTTAGTGCTCTCTGAGCTTGGTGGTTGGTTTGCACACATTTCATTACTGAAGTGGGTAACATCATCAGGGCAAGTCAATGATGATGTTTCCTAGTTGAACAATGAAATGTCTGCAAGCAAAGAGCCAAGCCCAAAGAGTGCCAAGAGCTTCATAGTTCAACTTTGAGCTACATAGATTTTCTTCTAATGGAGCCAACAATAATATAGAAATATGTTCTAAATGTTTCTGTATAGTACTGTAGAGGTCAGAAGTCCGAATCCTTTGCAGCTTTCTCCTTGTTTTGAGACTTTTAAATCTCAACTCTCATCCTTATCAAATATAGTTAAATAATACAATAGTCCAAACCATCTAGAGCAGGGGTGTCAAACTCACATCATCATGGTGGCATCATATGACGTATCGGGACTTTCCCCCCTGCTTCGCTAAACTGGGCCTGGGTGTGTCCAGCACGTGATGCATCCGGCCGTTGGGTCAGGAGTTTGACAGCCCTGATCGAGAGCATGGTATGCAACCTTTCCTTCACCATGGATCCCCTTTAAATAACTTTTGTGGCTACAGACCAGGGCCCTGGACCACCAAGACTTAACTCAAGATTTAAATCATAACATTTCTTCAAGCTGTGGATCCTCTGTGATGACATCATGGCTCCCAGGGTGGGCAGACCACAAGTTGAGAACCACTGATACAGAGGACTACTGATCCTCTCTTCTTCTATGCTGAGTAATAGCACTGTGCAATAGTGATGTTAAATTGTTATTGCTTTAGTTGAAATGTATGCTTTTTAATAAAAAAGTGTATGGTTGGTTTGATTTTGACTTTGCACGCCGTGTGAACCCAGCCACTGCAGTCTGTAAAACCTTTACCCTGTAAGGTAGGCTAGTGAAATCACAATAGTGGAAGAAGAAGAAGAAGAAGCATTGCTCAAAATTGTATTGATATAACAGCAGACCCAAAGAAAGCATGATAGCATTATATCTGTATAAACCTCAAAAGTCTCTGTTGCCTTTACAGCGGAAATGCCCAAATCAGTTAAAAAAAAACCCCGTGGTTCTTTAACTTGTGAAGCTAAGAATGTTCATGACAGAGAAATATTGAAAGAGAAATTCTATGGAAATTCTCAGTCATCCAAAGATGCTTTTTCAAGAGGCAACTGGACTTCCTTGATTTTTCCTCTGAACACATTTCGGTTCTCATACAAGAAGCTTCTACAGCTCTGACTGGATGGTGGGGAATGGAAGGATTTATATTCCTTGCAGACAGCTGCTTGTTTGCATGCTTTCAGTTGCCTACTGAAAAAGGACAATCGTGATCTGGATGACAGAGAATCTCCATAGACTTTTAGCCATGCACTTTGGGATGAACACCCTTTGAATGGTGTGGTGGTATGGATGGTTTTCCAGAAAAAATTGCAGACTACAATACAGCAACCATTTGCACTACTCATGTGACCCCAAGGACACAGATAAACCTTCCTCAACCACCCTCTAAAAAGATGCAAATGACCAGCTTTCTGCAAGGAATATAAATCCTCCCATTCCTCACCATCCTGTCAGAACTGAAGAAGCTTCTTGAATGAGAAGAGAAACATCTTCAAAGAAAGTCCACTTGCCTCCTGAACAAGCATCTTTGGGATTGAAAAAGAAATCAACCCAAAACAGAAAACTTTTACTTTCTGCATGAGATTCCAGATTTGGGGGAAACAGGGATGGAAAAGAGCTCTGCACAACAGCTCAACAGTAAAAGGAGACAAACCTGATCAAGATGAACTATGATAGAGCAACTTCATTCATTTTCTTGTACATTGATTTAGTGTTTATACATTCACTTAGTAATTAATAATATGAACCTGTAGGTGTGTAAACAAGACAACCAATTTTAACTAAACACAGTTTCTCTAAATGTCAGGTTTGTGTATTGTCATTCATCTCAACACGGCTGCAACAGTTATTTAATTTCAACACTGACTGCTTTATAATGCTGTATGGTGATTAGGAAGACGAGATTTAATCTGCACTTTTCAGTTTTTATATTATGATAAAAGCATTCAATTGAAGATAAGCAGCATTATCCTTAATATTAAAACAGCTAATCATCATCGTTACCTAATCCTTTTTCTTTGTTGGCTCATGATCATTTTTATTTTGGCGTATAACATTAGTTAAAACAAGTGTCCTTCCAAGGAATACCAATCAGAGTTCTTATTCCATTAGAAAATTTGGACACAGATTGTCAGATGGAAGGCTGACAAGCATATCCGATGCCAAATGAAGTTGCTGTTGTTGTTATTGTTGTTTAAAAAAACTGGATTCAAATGAATAGGTGCAAATTTGCAACTTATATTATTTATTTCTAAACTTTAAAATCACCACCAGTTCACATATGCACTGTTCTAATTCAGAATCTAAACATTCAAGTCTTAGGTTTCAATTCCAGAAAAACCCAGGGCAATGCCCATCACAAACCGGCTTTTTTGTGTTTGATGGGTTCAGAGAACTATAATTCCCATACATGGTCATTTATTTAATAATTTGATTCCTGCCGTAATCAAAAGAGACACTCAGTGGCTTATAAGAAGACTTGACAGTTCTATCAAATTTCAATTGGCCTTTTGACATTTTTCTCAAGCCCCTTGGTATTTTTTCATCAGAAAGCCCACTGTCTCATTCAGTTTCTGTGGAAAATCTGCTGTTTTTTGGCTCATCTTTTGTTGTGAGACCAAAATCCCGATTATCATGTCATCTGTTCTTTGAGGTCACTTGCTACATGAATTGCAAGCGATCTGAGCAAACCTTTCCATATTTGGGGTCTAGTTTGAGTGTGTATTACAGACTCTGTTTTTCATACACATCCATCTATACATAAAACTACATACAACCATGACATTGTAAAAGAATTGGCATTATACTATATAGTAGAGACAACAAACTGGCATTATATTTTAATACATAGGTCCACTCATTCTTGTGGCTATACACAATTAACATATTCTAATAAGTCTGCAAAATGAATTACATCTTCTTTTGCTCCCAAAAACTTTTTGTTATCTCTTCCCTAGCAGCCATTCAGTTTTTAAGGACATAATATGTGTTTGATGTGATATATTGCATGAAAATTAACACTGAAAGTTGGTGACTATAAGGCAACCCAGCTGTGAGAGCAATTGCTATGCTTCCCTTAATAGATATCCATCTTTTAAATTCAAGAGAGGATTATAAGATTTTTTTTTTAAAAAAAACAAGCAAGCTAGGCAACAGTGTGATTCAATAGGATTTGAGCTATCTGTCCATCTGAATTTCATTAATTAATGCCACAGTCATGGAATGTTGCTCATCCTCCCTTCAAAAAGTACACTACAGCTGAGTGATAAAATACTGGTAAAATAGCAATGGGCTTTCAAGGTTTAAAGTGCCTTCTGGAATCCCCAAGAGCTTTTAAGGCGAGCTGATGATTTGGAGGGGTAGGAGGGATAGACAACTAACCAGGTGTAATACGAAGATACATTCCCCCAATATCCTAGTCATAGGAACTTATACCTTTCAGTATAACTGTACTGCTGTCGTTCCTTGTTTAACCAGCTTTTTTTGCAGCTATACTTCTTATAATATAATTTTATTGATATTAGGGTATAAAACACCAATGAAATTGAAAATGGTGGGAGAAAGAGAGAATTATAGGATAAAGAAGAAAAAAGAAAATAAGCATTAACTTCTGACTCTTTTCAGTGCAGTAGAATAAATGTAATAATGATATAGCCTCAACCTTTTATTTTACATACTCAATATATATTAGTTGTACCTATCACAAAAATCTTGTCTAATCAGTATATCAGTTTCATTTTTTTCTGTCTCAAGCACAAAATCCAGAACAGTTTCCAGATTGAAACAAAATTAGATGTGTTCTTTTCTTTCATTAAAGCACTTAATTTGCTAGTTCCGTCTGTTTCTCCTACCATTTTTCCATTGTAGGAATTAATATAGTTTTCCATTTTTACTCATAAATTATTCTTCCTGTATATGTATATCAGTTCAAGTTCCAATTTTTTTCCCCAACTCCTTTGTCCATTCAAGCCAGAAGGAAAATCTCTGGTTTAATTTGTAAATATATGTGCAGCTGTATTTTTGATACTATCTTATATATTCTATAATTGGGTTTTTCACTTTCTAGCAAATTATGGATTTAATTATACTAAATTATTTAGTTAACACCTAATCAATTATCTAGTGCTGCAGTATATTTAATTCATCGTTCACCGAAAGTAATTAGAAACCTATTTTTCCCAAGATAGACATTATCTGAGCTGGAGTACAGCCAATATTAAAATGCATATATTCACAGAGACCCTATTCATCAAGACCAAAGCCAGCCTCTAAAATGCTGTACATTTAAGAAGTCTTTCATTTACTTTTCTGGGCATGAATGAATAAATGAAGTTTGGAGCAGATTGAGCATTTATTAAAGGATGCATCGTCTGCTTGTGTTTTCCTAAGTATTTCCTTGTTGTTTTAGCATTCAACATTGTTACAAAAGATGTCTTTACATTAAAAGGCATTTCACTGCAGCAAATAAATTGACAAACTAAAACAATGCCTCCTGTGCCTTCCAATCACTGTTGAACTCTGGCAATGCCTAGACAAGTTTTCTTGGCAAGATTTCACAAGTGGTTTGTCCTTGGCCCCTTTCTAGGGCTGAGAGCGGGTCACCCAAGGTCTCTTAGTTGGCTTCACGCGTAAAGTAGGACGAGAACTCCTAAGCTCCTGGTTTCTAGCCTGGTGTCTTAAGCACTATACCAAACTGGTAACACATATGAAATTAAGCAATTTTCTTCTGCAATAGCCTTTAATCTTTAATTGGTTCACATACATTACCACTTTTAGTTTGTTTAATCAGAATGTGTTGAACAAAGAATTGCTTTGATTTATATGAAACACTAAGCCATTACTAGGGTATTTATGAACAACAACTGTGTTCCTCCAAGACGTCAAGCCATAACCAAAGAAAATATCTTCTGGGCTACTATAAACATGATATTTCCATTAGCTCAAGAGCCACATTTTTGTTCTGACCCAGGCTTCGTCAAACTTAATAAAACACCAACTGATTTTAAAAGTAAAACCTTTTTTAATGTGACGCTGGGAATTACTTACATTCTCAGCCAAAACTAATTAAACACAGTTCAGTTCCTCCAGATAAAAGCATGCTTTTCAGTGCTATAGACTGCTTGCCAACAAACAGATGTCCAATTAAGGCATAACATAAACTAACCCAGGATTTTCTGGTTTGCAGGCTTCGGCAGCGGCAGGAATCCGCAACTGTGTGCGGTTCCTGCTGCGCTCACTACCGAAGTGCCTCCGATCCAGTTGGATCTGGAGGATATGGTTGCCCCGTTGAGGCAACTGAAGAGAGAAGAGATCTGGACAGGGGCTTGGGGATATCGCAAACCCCCTCCTCAGCTGGCTAAACTCCTTTTTCCTTAGGCGGTGGAGCGGCGGTCAGCAATGGCCGCCACAAAGAAGTCTACAGCCAGGTAAGATTGTGCAGGAGGAAGTTGGAGAAAGTGAAAGTTTTTGGGCTGAACCGGGACAACAAGGAACTCTTAAAAACCCTGGAATCTTAATTGCTTGAATGTTACATTGTTTCCTAAGAAGAATGGAAAGCGGCAGAAGAAAAGTGAAAGTGAAAGTTATTTTTTCTCAATCTCCCTCCCTATGGAAATAACTGATGGAAATTGGAAAAACCTGCTTGGGCATAGAAGGTAATTAAATTTCAAACTTAAAGCCAAGAGGATAAAAGATTTCTGAACATTGGAATTTAAAACTAAAACTTTTTTTGCTATGTGGGAGGGAAGAGGTAAATAATTTATTTTAAGACTGTATTGAAGGAGACTGCTTGCAGCTTATAAGATTAGAAATAAATGATAATAAGACTTCTAAAAATTACTTTGGGACTGTGTAATTGATCTCTACCCCAGGAAGAGAAAATACAAAAAGAAGAAAGAGCTAAATGAAACAATTTGTTCTGATTTGGATTGCTTTATGACTTTTGGATTTTTGGGAAGTATTTCTTGAAGGATTAAAAACATTTGGGTTGTGCTTAAGGGGGAAAAAATGGCACTATCGGTTGAAGAACTACAAATGGAATTTCAAAAGCTAAAAGAAGAGGAACAAGAAGGCAAGAGCTCTTCTGGATCTATTTTTCACTTTTTAAAAATGGCGATTTCTACCTACCAGGAAATACAACAACAAGAAGGCTGGGATGAAGGAGAAGAGGCCATCTTTAATGGACAGACTATTTCACCTGAAGAAAAAAAGAGAAATGGGGAAAAGAACACGGAGAATTCAGAACTTAAAAAAGCAACCAAGAAAGGGAAAAATAAGATGAAAAATCGATACAATGTCAGAAAGCAACAGAAAAGAGAAATACAACAGAGAGGGAAGATTAAGAGAGTGGAGTTTGAGAGATTGGGGGGGGGTAAAAAGGCTAGAATTGATAAGAAAGGAAGGGAAAAAAGAAAGAGAAGTCATAAAGTTTTAAAACAAGATGTTATAAAACAGGTTTTTTTCAAAGATAAAGGGTAAACAATAATTTAAAAAATGATTCTGCAAAAGTACATAAGATTGTATTGTAGATATTAGCATTTGAAATTGAGTTAGAAAACTGAAATATTATATGAGTTAATGCATTAAAGAGAACGTATAAAAATGTTTAAGATTTAACAATGGAGTTTAACTTTTTATGGAATATTGTCTTTACTATTTTATAAACTTAATTCTCTTTTTTGTTTGTTTGTTTGTTTTATTATTCTAAAATGTGATACTTAGAATGTACTAAGCAGAATCAGTATGGAAAGTATGTATTATTTTAAGCGTTAAATTTAGGGGAAAGATAAAAAGTTGTCATACTTCAACTAGTGATTACAGGAGAAATATTGTACTAGAAAGAAAATAAAAATAGATAATTGAAAGAGAACGGACAAAAGATGCAAGTATAATTATTTAAACTGAGATGAAATAAATAAAATAGAATTAAGAGAGTGAATGAAGAGAGAAAATATATAGAAAATATAGAATGTTAAATAAGATATGAAATAGTACATTAAGTGAGCATGAACTTGATTTATGTCTGTATAAAAAGATGTTACCCGGGGTATAAGCCGCTTTCCAGAAAGAAGTTTTATGTATTTATGTTTTGTGTTTTGTTTGTTTATCAAAACGTCAGAAGAATGTTGGAAGAGAATAATGAAATTTTAAATAAGACAGATGGATATAATGAATATATACAATTTAAAGCAAAAGAAATATAATTGAATAGAAGGAAAGGGAGAAATAAAGAGAAGTTGGGAAAAGATATGAAGTTGAACAGATACGATGAATATGCATATTAAACTGTGCTGGTATGGAAATGTGATAATTTGGAATTATCCTGTCTTTAAATAAGATGTTCTATTTGTTTTCTTTAGAAAAGATGTCCTATGTTATTATTCTACGTTTTGTTTGTTGGTGTATTGTTTTTTAAAATTAATAAAATCTGTTTCAAAAAAAAAAAAAATTAACCCAAAACCCCAGCATAAACTGACCAGAGTACAGAGCTTCAAGATGGACTCAGAAATTACTGAACTGCTTTGCTTCCTGCAAAGCTCTTCGTTATGAGGACTGACTTTTATCCTTTATGGGAGGGGAAATCACCTCCCAGCCTTACTCCTGAGTCACCCCTTCTGCTTCAGCTGCTCTCGCCTTCTAGCAGCTCTGCACATATGCGCACTGGGAACAGGCTCCCTGGGGTCCTCTGCTTCGCTGCTGGCAGACACTGAAGGCTCCAAAGGCAGCACCCCACTCCCAGATGGTCCTGGCCCCATCCCTGCATCGGATACAAGACCCTTGTCCAAGTCCTCTCCAGACTCCCTGACTGGTTCCCTTTCGTCCTCACTGTCCGATACCTCTGCCATCCTCACCGGCTGCCGGCGAACCACAACAATTTTATGGCACCTCCAAAATCTGTATAGTCAGGGCTCATTTACAGCAATGTTATTTAGGAGTGAAGTGGATGCCTCATTCATGCAACATGTAAGGTCCTTTTTGGCTCTTAACTTCTTCCAACACTACAAAAAATGTGGGGAGAAATGCTGAAAATGTTTTGCCCTGCCCTCTCAATGGGCCATAAAACAGTTGTTGGAGGACTGCAAACCTAATTTTGTTCTGGGTGAAGACAGCCTTTTTGGGTGTGTGCAGTTAAATATCTATCTTGAGTAGATCAAAGGATGTTTTTAACACGAATAGAATTGGGTGAGAGAATCGATATATTCATACTCCCCTTCCTCATTCCTATATGCCCTCAAATATAAGCAAGAACCACAACAGATTTGGGAATACAGGGGACAAAATGTAAACTCCCATTATACAGGTAGATTTAGATGAACCAGTCCTTCAAAACAGTCCATTAGTACATCCAGCTAACAAATTAATTAGCTTCTTTACGATAAAGTGGCCAAGATCACATTTTTTTTCAAACTCATGCAAGAAAGATTTAGTCTATGAGATATCCATGAAAAGCAGAAAAATTCAGGTAGTCCTCGACTTAAAAAATAGTTCATTTAGTGACCGTTCGAAGTTGCAACAGCACTGAAAAAAAGTGACAAGGCCATTTTTTCACACTTATGACCATTGCAGCATCTCCATGGTCATGTGATCAAAATTCAGATACTGTATTTGGCAACTGACCCATCTTTATGACGATTGCTGTGTGTCCAGGGTCATGTGATCACCTTTTGAAAACTTCTGAGAAGCAAAGTCAATGGGGAAGCCAGATCCACTTAATATCCGTGTTACTAATTTAATAACTACAGCGATTCATTAACAATTGTAGCAAGAAAGGTTCTAAAAATGGGACAATACTCGCTTAACAAATGTCTCATTCAGCAACAGACATTTTGGGCTCAACTGTGACCGTAAGCTGAAGACTAGCTGTCATGAACTTCTTTCTCATGCTTTATGCAGGTGAACACTATATGTTGGCCAATAAGTAATATTTCTATAAATTTTATACTTTGTGCTCACTGTTTATCAGTACGATATGCCTCAACAGAATACTTTATTTGACAAGATGTAATTATTCAAGCAGAAATTCAGATCAGGTTGAGGAAATTGACTATTTTTTTTTTTTTGCCAGCGTTCAACATTTATTCTTGGCTGCAAAAAGCCACTTTAATATAATTGATTTCATTGCTTCCAGTTCTGTGAGGGTAGCCAAAAGGACAAAAAATTAAAAAGTACCTTGAATTTATCAAAAGGTAAAAATAGAAATGATGACAAATGGAAGTAGCTAAAGCTTAACTCTCAATATAAGGCAAGACTGAATGATCTTTATCAACGCGCAGCAAGGCTGAGGGTTTTTTTTTTAATGCGGATGTTTTCAATAAATAATGATGGCAAGTGAACATCTCCATTCTAAGTTTAAAATGTTGCATAAAGCATATTCAAAATTCTATAAAACTAAGTCATGAAAAAAAACCTAATATCCTCACTGCTAAATTTCTGTTCCTGTACAACAAATAAAAATAAACAAACGAACATTTTAAAGTTTAGCCATCCAATAGGCAGAGGCGCACATTTTTTGTGTGTGTTAATAGAAAATTGTACCATCTAATTGGTTCCTGGCCATAAATGCCAGCTCACTATTGATATTTGGGAAGAACTTGATGCTAAATGGAGAAGATGCAGTATCTTCCTCTTCTGCAGCTATGCTTTGATTTGCTTTCTTGGATCACAGACAAAGCGATCCAATGCTTGCTTCAGCTATCTGAATGAAATGATATCTATATCCATCTATCTATATTTGAACCTTGCTTCTAAATATAAGAAAAAAAATAAATGAAGCGGGGACTGAACAGACGCACCAGTGCTGCTTCATCGCTCGTATCTTCATTTCTACTGGGTGTTTTTAATGACAGTATTTTACAAAGAAAAAGAAACAAACACAGCAAGAGTTACCTTCCTAATGCAAACAGCAACTGCGCTTCCTATATACAGAGCAAATATGAGGTGGAGCCAAGGCATCGGCACATATTTTCCCTGCCCTTTCAATTTTATCCTATTTTAAAATAGTATGTTTTAGAATACTTTCCTTTCCCTTTAATTATTTTTCAGTTAAAATCAATGGACCAGGGTTTGGTAGATGTATTAAGATTTTTACTAGACTTATTAGAATCTTTTGAAATGTAATCATAACTTTTTTTTCCCAGTGAGACGAAAGTGTTATCTCATTATTTGAGCAGCTGTCAGCTATACAATACGATCTGGAAACACTGGAAAAAAAAAAAAGATTTTGAAGCGTTTGTTCAAAAATATGAAGCCAGATCCACTAATCCATTAAGGCTTATGAAGAAGCTCCAGCTAAGCCACACATTCCAGATATGTGCAAGTGATTAAAGTAAAACAAACTGACAAAACTGTGCAATAATCCAAATCAATAATAATCCAAATATTAATAATACATACTAAAGCCTAATAGAAGAGAATCTGTATTGATTAGGGTTGAACTGTGGAGTCCTTGGTGCTCTGTGAACTTGGTTGTCTGCTTGCCGATATTTCATTGCCCAACTAGGTAACATCCAAACAGACATCCAACCCTGTTCCCTTATAGCACTGAAGATGTTGCTTAGTCAGGTAACAAAATGTCTGCAAGCAAACAAACAAGCTCAAAGTGCACAAAGGACTCCGTACAAAAGCCTCTTTGGATACAAAAGAGGAAATTACCTGAAAGTCTCGTCTCGTGTCAAGAGTGCAAGAACCCAGAAAGGGGAAAATTGTTAATTTAAATTTGAAAAGATTAAAAACTTGAATGAATACATTTATTAAATATAAATTAAATATTTGTTAAATAGATTTGTTTATTAGTAAATTTATATAGTTCTAGACCAATACCGGGCCACATTGATGGCAGGGATATTTCCAACCTGCAAGTCATTCTGTGTGCATGTCAGAACACTGTAAAAATTGGATAGTTTAAATAGCACCACATTCTCAACAAATATTGTTGTCGTCTGGGAGAAACCCCCATTTTCCCATGTGGTCTTTAGTTCTAGCCAGGGGTGCGATTCTACCGGTGTAACAACCGGTTCAGTGAGTATGCTCTTTGCACGCATTCAGAGCATTTGCTACTGACCTTCTCCACCAATCTCTGTGTGTTAAACAGCGCGAAACAGTTGACCTTGAAAACCAGGATATAAAGCAGACTAGAACCGGGGAGTGGGGGAGGTGAGTGGGCCCAACAGCTGATCATCAGAGAAAACCTGTTCACTCACAGCTGA
Source organism: Pseudonaja textilis (assembly GCF_049901715.1). Lineage (NCBI taxonomy): Eukaryota > Metazoa > Chordata > Lepidosauria > Squamata > Elapidae > Pseudonaja > Pseudonaja textilis. The sequence continues at coordinate 146,045,397 of NC_141990.1, read as the reverse complement.
TCCTCTGAGTACCATTTCTCCCAAACCGGGCTGAACCAGTAGAATCCCACCCTTGGTTCTAGCCAAACCATTGTTCACTTAAAACAAACAACAGATTGCTCTCTGTAGCTCCTGAAAAGTCTCAATATTGGGATTTTAGGAGAGTAATTGTAATCTCCCTAGAACAACTTCTTCACTGTCAAGACAGACACATAGAGAGAGATTTATATGCTGTTGAGTGGTTGCCAAGTGCTCCAAACCAAAAATGGATTTTATTGTCTTTTAATCAGGCTAGTATCTCCCTGATGCTATGGAAGATGGGACCATACTTTAGCACTGCTTCAAAGTCTTTTGTGAAGTAAAAGCTAATTCATCTCTGTCTCACTTAGACTGTAGTTATTCTAAAATTTTATCGGATGTTAGCAAGTCTTCCTCTTCCTGACATCCACCGTTGGAAAAGCAGGATGGTGGGAATCAGTCACGCTCACTAAATAAAGACGTATCAGATTCAGTTGAAGCTTAGCTTATCAATGCCTTCGGTTTCCTGCCCAGGAATGAGTAAGATAATAGAATACCTAAGCTGGAACACATTCAGAAAAACTTACTGGTTGCGTTTAACTAAAACAGTCCCAAATTATGCCAGTATAAAACAAGGTTGCATATTAGATCCAGTACTTGTCAATCTATATTTAAATCCAATAATCCAAGGTCTCACTGTTTCAGCCCATCACCTGCCTATTTTTCCCGACTGTGTGATTCTCCGCCATTACCTAATGCCATCCATGTATTTATTTAATGTATGTGCCTCCTGTCTTGTCTAGAGATGACAGATACTATGTCTACTTCACCGGTGGGAATGAGAAAAGCACAACTATAAGAAAATCAAAGTTTTAGTGTTTGTCTGATGCAATCATAAAATTCCCAAATGGCAAATAAATGAGAGGGGCACACTGAAGAGGTGCACACTTATAAATATCTTGGAATGCAGTTTCATGCCTTTTTGTCCTGGAATGCTCTTTTTTTTAACTGGGTAAATGTCACACAGAGCACCTTTACAGCCTTTACAGATAACAGATAATCAGAGTTGGAAGGGACCTTGTAGGTCTTCTAGTCCAACTCCCCGTCCAAGCGGGAGACCCTACACCATTTCTGACAAATGGCAGTCCAATCTCTTCTTGAAAATCTCAAGTGATGGCGCTTCCACAATTTCTGAGGGCAAGCTGTTCCATTGGTGGATTGTTCTCACTGTCAGAAAGTTTCTCCTTATTTCCAGGTTAAATCCCTCCTTGTTCAGTTTCCATCCATTATTCCTTGTCTGGCCTACAGGCGCTTTAGAAAATAGCTTGACCCCTTCCTCCCTGTGGCAGCACCTCAGATATTGGAAGACCGCTATCATGTCTCCCCTGGTTCTTCTCTTCACTAGACTAGCCAAGCCCAGTTCCTGTAACCGTTCATCATATGTTTTAGCCTCCAGTCCCCCAATCATCCTGGTTGCTCTTCTCTACACTTTTTCTAAAATCTCAACATCTTTTTTATAATGTGGTGAACGAAACTGGATGCAGTACTCTAAGTGTGATCTTACTAAGGCTTTATAGAGTGGTATTAGTACCTAACTTGATCTTGATTGTATTTCTCTGTTAATGGAACTTAGGATTGCATTAGCTTTTTTGGCGGCTGCTGCTGGCTCATATTCAGCTGGTTGTCCACTAAGACTCCAAGATCCCTCTCACAGTTACTGCTATTGAGCCACTATATGATTTCACCGCTCAAAGGGATCCCATTATATCCCTGCAGCTTGCAAGTTTTTCCAAGCTAAGGTAACCCCTCAATTCCTTTATGGCTCCCTCATTATTAAATCTACTGTTATATTTTTTTAGATCCTTATCATATTTATTGTTTTTCTGATGTGTAGGTCTGTGCTTCTCTCTCTCTCTCTCTCTCTCTCTCTCTCTCTCTCTCTCTGTATATGTAATAGTTTTACTATCAGCTATTTTATTGTATTGTATTTGGCATTAGGGCTAATAAACTGGATTGATTAATTGAGCAAGACTTGACAAAGCAAACAGTCTCTGATTGCTGCTGTTACTTGAAAGAAAACATATCTTCAAGGTTGTCTGGTCCCATGTAGTCTGGCATCAAGATTTAATAAACACATCATCACAAAATCTCCAAAACTGTAAAGCCTACAAACTTGAAATTTAGCACATATGTTCCTCTTGGCTTCTAGGTGCTCACTAAGAAAGGATTTTCCGAAATGACCATCAGAGCATTAGTATTTCATATATTGTTATTAACATGCTCTGATGCTAAGGAGTTCTACTCCCCCTCCCCACCTGAAAAGAAATCTGTTCCAAATGCAAAACACAAGCAAAGGAGAGGAGATTCAGTTTCAGTTTCAGAGCACCAAGCAGCTTTAGTACAGAACAGTTGAGCTAAGCCACACCCAGGCTCCTTTCTGTTTCCTTCTTGCTCACACAGGAAATACTGTTTCAGTTTCCAAATAGCCCTCAACTCTCTCACACACTGACAGGACGCTAGCCAGATGAATACCGATGGATGATAGTAGGCAGACACATTTTCCCGCCTTATTTTCCTCCCCAAAAACTAAGCCAATCAAATAGTTTCGTAGCGAAGCACGGGTATAGAACTAGTAGATGATACGGACTACAGGATCGGTCAAAAGCTTGGAATAAAGAATTGAAGGAGGTATTTTTGAGAAAGATGATGGTATATGGATGCTTACCTTGTTAATATTTTATATCTGCTAGTTTGAACAAAAATATCTCTAGTGTTGTGGACATAAGCACCTAAGAGGCTGGTATAAACAGACTCATTAAAGCTTCAAGATTTGTACAGTGACAAAGGGTGGCTGTGGGGCTAACAAGGACACTTATTTATTTAGAACACATATTATGCCAGTGCCTCTTGAATACAGAAGTGTACACAGCAAACAAACAATCTGTAAAAACCATAGTTAAAATAACCAAAGTTAAAATCATCCAAACAAGGAAAAATAATGACTCACTATATAATAAACTTGCAAAGCCTTTCTATTGGGCTTATACCTAGCATTAGGTTTTCCTAATGCTAGGGAATTTTTTTGCCCAGCACTAGGTCCTAATGCCTGAGGCAGGGGAGGCAACTACAGAGAATAAGAAATGTGACCTTGATAGAGATGGTGAGATCTGTTAGCAAAATTAGAATTACGCAAGCAACGTGGGAAGAAAATGGCACGGGTCCTAAATAAGATACACATACATGACTCAGCAGACACCTTCCTAATTCACACGAGTATTGAGGCGGAGGGAATACAGTAAAGCAAAGTTAAGTTTGCAAGGTTCTCTTACCACAGCTGAGATTAATAAAACTAGTTTTAGCTTTCTTGTGAAGTTGATTTCTTGGCCTGGTCTGCATCAGCTTTGTGGAAGACTAAGAGGGTCAGAATGCTCCAAATCTGTGGGAAAGGTAGTTACGCAGGGTAAGCTCAGTAACAGAAAAAGGCACCAGTCCTGCAACATGATACCGTTGAATAGAGGGAACCTGGAGCATGTACTGTACGTTGTCTAACCAGGTGGAATAGGCAGAAATCCTTGGCAACAATCCATCCCACGATGAACCTGGCGCAACACCTTGCAGAGTTTTAAAGATGATAAGTATCAAGAGGAATGGCACCCAGAAAGCATACGGAACGCATGCAGCTCATGAGCAGAGTATCACAAAAGCAAACTCTGGAGTGCCCAAAATGATGGGCTCTGCTACATTCTGAACCAGTTGAAGATTCGAAGTGTTTTTCAAAGGCAGCCCCACATACAAGCCACTGCAGTAATCTAATTAGGAAGTGACTAAGGCATGAGTGACAATGAGCAGAGCTTTGTTGTCCAGAAACAGGTGCAACTGGAACACAAGAAGAGGGTTAGAGGCCCAAGCCCTAAGTTGAGACAGTGAAATCCCATCAAGTTCAATCCTTTACTTGGTTATACCTAATGGACAGAATCTTGAAACCAAAGCTATGATTTTCTAAGCTATTAGCTATATATCTTGAGAGATTCTAGGGCAGTGGTGGCTAACCTTTTGGGGCTCCTGTGTCAAAAATTGTGCGTGCGCTAGCACGCACTCACTCGGGTGCCAGCACCCAGAATGCAATGGACGCCCCCCCTTCCCATGCCCCCTGTGTATGCATGTGCAATCCCCCACACCGCCGCCCCCTTACCCGCACTGCGCCTAACAGCTGATTTTTTTCAGTTGGTTTGAGGCCTTTTTCGGCCTCCCAGAGGCTTGCAAAGAGCCTTTGCAAGGCTTTTCAGGCCAAATTATAGGCCTGTTTTGTCACTTCCTGTATTACAGGAAAAGGCCTCAAACCAACCGAAACAAATCAGTTGTGAGGCGCGCGCATGCGCAGTGAGGTTAAGTTTGCCTGCAGCTTGCGTGCCAGCACAAATGGCTCTGTGTGCCACTTGTGGCATGCGTGCCGTAGGTTCGCCATCACGGTTCTAGGGTGTGGTTGCCTTGAATCTCTTCCACCACCACCCCATCCCCCACATCCAGCTCAAGGATTTGCAGTCTCTTAATCTGGGCTTTTCTCTGGGAAAGGTATATGTTGCCAAGTGTCGCCCTGACTGCTCCTCCAGGTGCACATTCCATCACAACGAGCTAAGGACACCCAGTCACAGATGTCACCACCTGCTCCTTCAATATTGTCCACCAACTCTGCCTGAGGACCTGAAAAATCAAGAATCACTACAGCCAGGAGTGAGGCACAGACCAGTCTTGCGAGGGTTGAGTTGTAACTCGGTCATCCCTATTCAGGTCTTCAAAGCCTCCTTCTTAATTACCGTCCATTAAAAATTGTGTAAGCTTCGTGACTGTGGGATGCAAAGGAACTATTTGTTGGGGGACATGGAATACGAAAAACAATATGAGAGGAATTAACCCAGATCTGGAATAGGCAGTTTATGAGACAGGGATATTGATGAATTACAACTTTTAATACCCTCACCGCTAGTCGCTATACTGCTGGGAGATTTAGTACACAGTATCTGAAGGAATACCAGTTACCTATTTTGGATAATACACCTGAAATAAGGGATGCCTCACCGATTAAGCAAAACCATTAACACAACTACTGTTAATTATGAAGTTTTGTTCTTGCTTTTAGACTATTTAAATTTATTTTATTATTTTTTGCTATCTCCATTTATGTGAAACACATCAAGGAAGGAACAGTGCAAGCCAATTTTTTTTTAGAAATACAAGCTCCTGAATAATTTTAAAATGAATATTTGGAGGTTCTTTTTAAACTGACCAATCACTTGGTCCATGTATTGCAGATATGAAGTTGTCAATTGCCTTCTCTTTGATGTCCTTTGGATCGATGGATCTGGCATCTGGCTCCCCAAACTAAATTCTGAATCTATCCCATAACATCCCCCCCTTTTTTTTATTCTGCCCTTTTCAAAATGTTTACTGAAAATAAGTGGTTTTTTTTTAAAAAATCAAAAGCTGCTTTTTGAATATGCCTTAGAAAGCCATGTATGGTGACATTATTAGCCCACTCTGTTGAAAAATGTATGACCACTGAATAGAAATAATAAAAATGCACCACACATTTAAAAATGAATGTTCACCACAGTTGACACTATTTCAGGTTGTTAGTAAAACCTCAGAACCATATAAAGATTCTAGTTTCCATAGAAACTGTTAGGTGAATTTCAGGAAGTTAAGCATATATGCTAATCTGTGTTTTCATTTTCCCATTGCTTTTAAAGTATCATCTCTGGTTTAGCAATGTAAAATAAAATGATCATGATCTACAGCTTTTCACTGCATCAACATGCCTGTACTTCCCAGCCTTCCTCCTTATCCCGCACCACTAATAATCATGCTCTGGCTAATCCTCAAACAAATGTAGGTGTCAAGGTATTTCACTGCTTGAGAATTAATATCATGAGATTTACAATAGTCTTGCAGTGGTCAAGTTGCTAAATGTAGGGAATAGAAGAGGCTAGCAACAGAGCTCCTGTATAATAATATTAACAGCCCTGCTATATGCATCATTTTTAAAAAAATATTAAATTCTTCTTTTATTCTGTTTTTTTTTTAAATGTGTAGCCAAGAGGTGTCCCAAAAGTGATCATAGCTGCAATGTACTGCATCACAGTGATACATGGCTTATCTTAAATACAGCTGTTTTGCACGGATTTTTTTTTTTTTGCTTTGCAGTAAACCCTGAACCAGAGCAATGAGAGTTTAAAATAACATCACAAGCTATTATTTTCTAGATTTGATTTATGCCTCATCCCTCTCCACTTTCCTCTAACACGAGAAGCAGGAATCTGATTCTATTGCGAAAGAAACTGAGATTTCCACTTGCCGTCCTATAAATGCATGAGCTGAAATCTTTTAGGGAAGGAAATGTGATTTTTACAGTAATCTGACGTTTGGCCAAGAAATACTCTTACAGCACTACTTGAAACTGATTTGCAACTGCAGCCAGGAACATTTTAATGAAAGGGTTAAGAGGGTGAACAACAGATGTCCATAATATGATCCTCCTGTCATTCTCTATACATGAATGCATATTTATAAGACCAACTATGTTCAATAATACAAAACCAAATCTCATTTTATCTGTTGAAAGATTTGGCGTTTGAAAGAGAAGAAAAATCAATAGGTTATTATGCTTATTGTGCAACAAATTAAAAAAAAATATTTTTATGGATCAATCAAGGTCTTTTCCAATCGACTTTTCAACAGCATCCTACCTTACATGGATTAGATTAACCAAAATAATTAATAATAAGATACAATGGAATAGTAGTAAATCGTGCAGCCTTTGAACTATAAAAGTATTCCTTTTAGAATATTCTTACACAAAAAGTACATAGCTGGAAGGATCCACTGCCCAAAATGTAAAGAAATACTTGTGTGCTGATATGCACATGCTGCTTTAAAGTTTAAAAATAGCAGGGGTTACAGAAAAACGGCAGAGATGAAAACAGGATGAAGAACTGGAATAACAATTGCATCCCTGGTATTACACATCCTAGTTGCTGGAATATGGCCAACAACAATATATTGGTTTGAAGATAGTCTCTCAAATAGAGATTGTAGCTAACATGTAATAATAACATAGACACACTTGAGGTAAAACTGGATTTACTTGGTCTTTTGGAATACGTATGCCAAATTGTGCCAAGAAGTAACTGGAAGTGTTTTAAGAACCTTTTTTTATATTATTAGGTTGGAAATCATTTTAATATATCTCTTTTCTTTGTCTTTACTACAGTATATTATTTTTCTTCACCTTTTGTTTCTGTTTTCTATATTTTGTTTTCTTCTCCTTTATATCTTTCACTCTTTTTTTCTATTCTTCCTTCTTTTTGTATTAGATTTTACATTCTATCTATCTATCTATCTATCTATCTATCTATCTATCTATCTATCTATCTATCTATCTATCTATCTTCTACCTTCCTACCTACCTACCTACCTATATCTCAACCTTCCTAAAATATATCATCACCATAGCAAAGCAGCAACCTTAAACCGTAAAACTAGCAATACAGAGTATGAGAGATCTATTCCATTTCACAGCCACTAAAACCAGTATCTATATATGGAATATATCATGCCATTCTAGTTTCCTGATGAAAAATAGCCATGTTTTAATGATTTCCTAAAAACCAAGAGGGAGGGGGCCTTTTGGATGTTTAGGAGAATCCCGTTCCATGGATGAGGGACAGTAATTGAGGAGACTCAAGTCTGAAGTCCCTAAAGATATCCGTCTCTGAGTAAAAAGGGTACAAAGATAACCCACACTACTAGGCCTTTTTGTGCAAAGGCAACTGTTATAGGAAGAATGGGGTCCTGTATCTATCCATCTTTTGAACCATGCAAAGCTATAAACATGCTAAATCAACACCTTGAACAGCACCCAAAAGTCTACTGGCCACCAGTTCATCTCCTGAAATAGTGATATTGGAGCCCCATGTAGAGCAGGGGTATCAAACTCGATTTCGCTGAGGGCTGCATCAGGGTTGTGTTTGACTTTGGGGGGGGGGGAGCGTAGGTGTGGCCAGCTCAACATTACTTGTGTCAGGGGAACCTGTGGTGGCCAAGTGCTAAGACAGGATGTCCTTCAGACCCTCACTCTCATTATAATCTTCCTTCCTTCCTTCCTTCCTCTTTTTTCTTCCCTCTTCATTCTCCTTTCTTCTTCCTTCCCCTCTTGCCTTATTTTTTCCTTCCTTGCTCTCTTCTCATCTTCCCTTTTCTTCTTTCCTCTTTCCCTTTCTTCTTTCCTGTCCCTTCTTGCATGCTCAAATGCAAAAGGGGAAACATTTCTCCCTTTGATTTGTTTTTAGTTTGTTTTGCTAGCCCTCTGCCAGCTAAGACGGAGCCCGGGGGGGGCAAATATAAGCCCCGCGTGGGCCAGATCCAGCCCGTGGGCCTTGACTTTGACACCCCTGATGTAGAGTATTCAAGGCTGTTCTCTGTCCCCCTTTCAGATTCCTTTTATCCCACCCAACTCATCCTTCCCTTCCCCACAAGAACAAAATCTTTTTTTAAAAAAAACCCTACTTTTTTAAAAAAAATCTCAGAATACATCTTCAATATGTGAGAAGCCCAGATAAATTCTTATATATATAATCTTGTTTGTTGTTTTCCTTCACAGCATGCCAGCTTCTCAACTTTGCCTTTTGTTGTTCCTATTGTTTAGTCAAAAGGTGTGCATGCGTGCATGTGTGTGTGAGAGAGAATGAAAGAGAGAAATGGAATAAGGAGCCTAATACATTTTACAAGTGTTCACAGGACACATTAATTCCCCAAGACATTTCATTCCTTATCTTCAAAAAGATAATACTTGTCTAAATTGTATCAGGGACTGAAGACTCGGATGTTGGAATTCCATGGAAGAAGAAAATAATCATGGAGATACTCACAGAGGCAATTCCAGGAAAAAGAAACAACAAGTAAGAACAGCTACACTTGTGTAAGGGAGCAGATACCTTGCTGTTAAAGTATCTGCTTTGATTTCTCAGCAAAACTTCTGGCTAACAACAACTGTCTAATATAATACGGGTGAAACTCAATCTCATCTCACATATAAAAGCTGTTCTTCAAGCAACACAGTGTAGTTAAAGCTGCTTGCCACTGAATGGCAGAAAACAACTTGATTATGTTTATGGAGCTTAATACAAATACCTATATTAGTAGTCCTCAACTTATAACGGAAACATCACTAAACGACATGGTCATAAAGTGCAAGCACATTATTTAGCAACAGCAATCCCTGCTATCCCGGTTGTGGTTGATAACTGAATCCAATGGTTGTTCGGTGAGGTAATACCCCGCAGGAAGTTGCAAACTCTATGTCCACAGGCAAGTAAAATGGCTGCTGCTGGGTGGAGCAAAGGGAGGGAACGGGAGGCTGTAGGGAAGGGTCCCAATAGTGGGACATCAGGGTTTGCAAGAAGGTTGGCAATGCAATGTGGGAATGATCTTGCGGGAAGAGGGGAAGAAATGCTGCCTAAGGAAGGATCAGAAAAGGGGAAGAGGAAGTTCACTGGCTTAACTGTCAGAAAAAGAAGGACCTAGGCTGCAAAAAGAGAAGGCAGGAGATTTGTACTTTCAGACTTGCAAGATTGTGTTAATGTTGCCTAACAATAAAGTAGAACTAACTCACCTGGTCATGCTTCCTACTTGGCTTACCTGGAAGGGCTGACAGAAGTTATGCAGGTTGAGGAGAGTCAGGAAGGATGAACAAGGCTTAAGAGGGGTGGTGTCAGTGGTGGGATTCAAAAAATTTTACTACTGGTTCTGTGGGCATGGCTTGGTGGGTATGGCAAGGAAGGATACTGTAAAATCCCCATTCCCTCCTCATTTCGCTAACCTGCTTTCCAGCTCCGTTCTCCTGTGCAAGGCAACAAAAGAAAACGCAGCCAATCAGCTGGGACTTGGGAGGCAGAGAATAGAGGGGGCGGGGCCAGTCAGAGGTACTATTTGCTGGTTCTCTGAACTACTCAAAATTTCCACTACCAGTTCTCCAGAACTGGTCAGAACCTGCTGAATACCACCTCTGGGATGTACAGGATAAGAAGTGTCTCTGACAGATACTACATTGGTCAGGGAAAGTGCACAAGGTGTCAACAAGATGCAGAAGGGGCATCACATTGGTTGAGAAGGGGTGCAACAGGTATGCAAGAAGTGCCACAAGATTTGGAGAGGATGCATGGGATGTGGAACAGGTCCAGTGCTCAGAGAAAATCCAGAGGGTTTTGGCACAGGTCAAAAAGAGTGTGTAAGAAGTGCTGCACAGGTCAGGGTGCACCGGACTGTGCAAGAAGTGCCATACTGTTTGAGAAGGATGTGTGAGATATGGAACAGGTCTGGTGCTCCGAGGTGCACAAATGGCTGGTGTGGTGTAAGCGCAAAGGGGCTGGAGGAAGGTGCGCTGGTAGGGAAGACTCCTCCTATTAACTTTCTGGGGAAGCTGGCAGGGAAGATTGCAAATGGCAATCCTATGGTTGCAGGAAATTTGTCAACCAGTCCTAATTGCAAATAGGTTACCAAGAACCCAGATTGCAATCATATGACCACTGGGGGTGAGGAGTGGGATGCCTGGAACTCTGAGGACCAGTTGTAGCTGCCATTCATTCAGCACTTGGAATGGTAGGTGACTAAATGGTCATAAGTCAAGGGCTACCTGTATTTGGGATGCAAAGTTATATATTTAGGATGCAAAAATATTCTACATATCCTTCACTATTTTAAAAATAATGATATGCTAAAAACACCTTTTACTTTTCACTTTTAGATACTGTAAATGTTCTTGTGCTATTCATCTTAAAATCAATAACAGGGAGAACTACTTTGGTATTTATGTGCAAGCACCATGAACTGCTACTGTGAATTTTCAATTACACTTCTAGCCTTTTAAAAAGCTTTTTGGCCCTGAAGTGGGTCCTCGGAAGAAGAGCAAAATACCACAGAAATAGCTGTTAGCCAAATATCATATTCAAGTGCACAACCAGTTTCACACAAAGCTGCCATTTTTAATTAAGAAAAGGGCAAGGATACTGCTTGTTTATGCGTTTGAGAGTTGGGTTTTCCACAAATGCTATTAAGGGTACCTTTTATTTGGAAAGAAGACGTGCAGAGGTTAATGACCACATAAAATACCACATGGCTCTCACCAAGATATTCACAATTTAATATGCAGTAAATGCAACAATATTTGACTTTACATGAAATGTTATTTATACCAGTTCAATTTTGCTAGACTATAGGCAGTATACAGCAGTGGTTGCCAACCAGTGGGCCGGGGACCACTGGTGGTCCATGAGAAAATTTTGGTGGTCTGCAGAGAAATGTCACCCCCAAAGCACACCCCAAAGCAATTAATCCAGGCTGTATGGGAACACAAGGCTGCGCTGCCCACATGGCCCATGGGAACACAATACAAGGTAGTGAGGGGAAGGAGGAAAGGGCGGAGGGGGGGAACTTACCCGTGCCCCATGTGCCTGGCCTGGCCATGGGATGCTTCTTTCCGCTTCTTTCTTCTTCTGCTTTTGGCTGCATGCCCCTTTCACTCCCCCAAACTCTGCCAGAAATAAGTCTTTGGCACCCTGCAAGGCATCCTGCTCCAAGAGGCTGCACCAGCATGACAAGTCTCACAAAGACTCATTTGGGGAGGCGTTTGGGAGAGAGAAAGAAAAACTTCTGCTGCTTTCCTTGCATGAAGCCAAAAGTCTCTGTCTCTCTCTCTCCCCCTGAGAACGGAGCTGGAGGCAGTATCCTGCGATCCCAAATAAAGAATGATCGATCGGTAGGAAAATGGGGTGAGGAATTTTCCTGCAGACTTTTGGGGGGAATTTTCCCAGGGTCTCTGATTCACGGGATTTAAAATTATGAGTTTGGTGGTCCCTGAGGTCCAAAAGGTTGGCGATCCCTGGTATACAGTACCAATAATAATGCAGTGGTCAGTAATAACAAAACAATAGGCCATATACAAGTATAACAGAAATAAAAACATACACCGATGACTTGAGACTCATTCTCAAAAAACCCTTGAACAGTGGCCCCCAACCTTTTTTGAACCAGGGACCGGTTTCACGATTATTTATTCTTCCACGGGCCGGTACCTGAGTAACGTGAAACTCTACCGCCATCGGGACGGCTCTTCGTTCGAAGCTGCCGCCCCCTTCGATGAAACTAAGGCGCGAGCACCCAAATGCTACTTTCCAACCGAAAACCCAGAAGCAACCAAAAACCCAGAAGTGCCGTCGAAACAAGATTGCAGTGCCCAAGCTTTGCGGCCCGGTAAAAAATGATCCACGGACCGGTACCAGTCTGGGGACCGGTGGTTGGGGACCCCTGCCCTTGAAGACCCAACATCTTTCTAGAAGGCTTAAGAGTTGCCTCATATGATAAGCTATTGGGGACCCTGCTTTCCATCGCACCAGGAATGAGATGGGAGCCCTCCTACTCCCACCTCTCATGGCAGGTGGGTACTCTGACAAGAAGCTCCCTGGATTAATTGGGCAGATTTGATTTAGGAAAACATGGCCAGGTTCCAAGCCATTAAAAATAGAGACCAACCCCTTGGCTTGTACTCAGAAACATGCTGATATCCAACACAGCTCTTCAGGACTAAGGCTGATCAATAAATAATGCAAGCATGCTTGTTCACGTCTTCAAGGATAGGCTTATGAAGGTCAAATTACAGTATTGTAAATGAGAGGTGAGAAGGACTGTCCTCAATGCATCCTGATGCTATTAAAAATCAGTTTGGTGTGTGTGTGTCTAAAATCAATCACTGATTAGTGATCCTGTCATGCTGCTGGTGGAGACTGACTCTGAGGGAGAGAAGGAACAGCCAACAGGGAGTGGAAGTGTGGCTCTGGAGGTTGTTGGTGAGGCTGGGAAGGGCAGAGGCCAGCTGATCAGTCAGAGAAGGACCCAGGCCCATCCCCTATCCATCCTAGGGCACGCAGGGAGGAGAGGATAAGGGAGAGACATGGTCTCCTCGAAAGGAGAGGACCTTGATCCTCTTCATGGGCTGCAGGTGTGACAACTGAATAAGAATTTGGACCTGCATACTGGCAAACGCTGGAAACAAAGTGTGTAAATATCTCTACTTTATAGTCCTCTCTGAGTTTGGCGTCCTTCTCAGTAACATCTACCAGCCCTTATCTTGCCTGGTTTGTGTTGCTTTTTTCCTTCTTCGTGTAACTGCTTGTGTGGGAGTTTTATTTTTTGTCTTCCGTCGAAGATATTCGGAAGCAAAGTGAAGGAATAAAAGGGGCTTCACCTGTTTTCTGTGACTGTGTTTGTTTTGTATCCCACCCTGGGTCATTACAGATCCCTTTAAAAAGGGACAATAGAATACTTCCAGCTTCTCGTGAAAGCAATTATTCAAACTAATTTGGCTCGATTTTTTTGGCTGGATCATAATTATAGTCACTTCCATCAATATTTTCAAATCATTTGACACAATATATGCTTTCCAATAAAGCACAAGAGGTCTCATTAATGCATTAAAAAACCTCACAGTTAACCTTAGTCTAAGTAGTAGTGAAAACATACGCTGAGGTCTTGTATGGCTACATGCAGGGCTAGCAATAATATGCCCTACATTCCTGCGAATGAAAACAAGGGAAACCCAAGGAATGCTTCCATTAAGATATATTCAACTGAAGTCTCCAAGATTTGATTAATCAATGTGTTTAATTTTTTTTTTTAAAACAGACTATGTGGCTTTCAAGGCAATATTCACAAAAGCAAAAAGAAACTGTGAAGAAATTGTGTAATCAGAGTAAGTCTACGTATCACCTGTCAGGCACACTGCACCTGGAAACAGTAGACTACCATTGGGCAAATTAGATTATGGCATTCTCTTTCGTGAACAAAAAGAAATCCTCTATACAAGGAAAATTAACACAGGATTAGCAGCGTAATGTAAACATCAGAGGGATTTTTTGAGTAATTTATTCACAAGGAGAACGCTAACCAGTATCTTCCAGGAGGAATGTTTGTGTGGAGAAGTCATTCACTCATTGAATTAAGACTTTCAGATTAACACAAACGTCATTTCTAACTTGTACAATATCTGGGCTAAGGAATTTGTATTAAATCAAGAATATCTGCAGTTATTGAGTCAGGTTTATCACACAGCTACCCCAACAACAGTTTCCCTCAAAGGCATTCTTTAAAAATTGCGCAAAACACGTCCAATTTCCGGCTATAAAGCATGTCCTAGCACACGTTCTTTAATAGAAAGGAAACAAGCACTGGCATACATACATAAGGCATCTTTTCTTTTAGCATGTTCTTCATGTTGTATGCTAGATGATGACTGCAACATTTGTAACGCACAAAGAAATGTTTCCTACCTTAGGGGCTCTTGCATGTTTCCCACATCGCGCATCTTTCACAAAGCTGACATCTAACAGTTCGGATTCCTGCACCTGATAGAAAAAAAAAGGGGGGGGGAGGGGGGAAAGCTCATGATTTAAACTGTACTATACAAATGGTACAATTACATCCATTTCATTGCGTTTCTTGATATTACCTTACCGAAAACTACCTTGCAGTCGGGTTCTGAATATGCCTAAGTAAAGTCTAAGCTCAAAGCAAAGCTACCTGTAATTACAAATAATTAGGACTATCTATCAGGCAGTTCAGAGATGAGCGAGTCTGTAATCCGGTTCATGTCGAAATCACAAAGTGGAGGAAAAGCTGCTCTAAAAGACCCCATCAAGCCCTCATCCTTACAGAAGTGCTGTTCTCGAGGGCCACGTTCTCCAGAACATGCTTAAGTCCTGCTGAAAATGTCCACTGCCTGTATAACAAATGAATTTAAAAAGGGCTTTTAAACACGGCATTCTAATTTGATTTAAGAAATGCAGAACTAGTCTATGGTGGCAGAGTAAACTTGCCGGGTATCTTATGCAGCTGTCTGGATTTCTAATTATCCCCATGACGCTCCAAAGATCACAACAGTTTAACGAGTTCTAGTATTCTCCAACTATTGAATATGGACAAGGGTGGGATTCAAAAATTTTAACAATCGGTTCTGTGGGCGTGGCCTAGGTGGTGGACGTGCCTTGGTGGTCATGTTACTGGCTGGGCGTGGCCAACTCAACGCATCTCCTCGCCTGGCCTCTCGTGACTGTGGGGATGCTGCAATAGTCGTAAGCGTGAAAAACGGTCATAAGTCACTTTTTTCAGTGCCATTGTAACTTTGAATGGTCACTCCACACAAGCAAAGTACCAGCAAAGGAGGCGAAAAAAACTCCAGAGACGTTCCTGAGACAGGAAGTCTAGTCCTGCCAAGAATGTAATAAGGGTTAACGGAGAGGTAGTTTCTATAAGCAACACCAGAATGTTTCCTTCCTGCCTTCCTTATAGGATTAGGCCAGTAATTTCTTCTAACAACCGGTTCTCCGAACTGCTTAGAATGTTAACAACCGGTTCTAGCGAATAGGTGCAAACTGGTAGAATCCCACTTCTGAATATGGGCAATGCCAATCACACTGAGGATCTTTTTCAATGCTAATAATAAGTTCTTAGTAAGGCTTATTTGCTCTACAGTATATCCAAAACAGGTATCTGAGAGAAATAAACTAGTTGGTGGCAAAGCCCATCCAGCTTGCTTGTTTGTTTCTCATGAAGCATTCCTCAGATTAGTACATATATTTATTTATATTATTGAAATATTCATTTCATAAGTTATCATCTAGTCAATACAACCAAAGTCAGGCAGACCCAAACCAACAATTATTTATTTATTTATGTAGTAAAAGTGTGTTCAATTATCAACATTGTCTTAAAAGTGTATCAAGCATTGTTCAAAGCAGAGTTAGATTTGGAAATGCTTACAAGGCGAGTTATTATTATTATTTTATTTGTCTGCTTAACAAATAAGACTTTCTGTGAATCAAGCATACACTCAAAAGGGCTTTTACCATAGATCTTTACTCATGCATATTTGTAATGAAACAGATGCTTTATCAGATAACTGGCCTAAACTACTTTACTAAAGTATTTAACAGATTTAAAGGTAAATGCTTTGAATTTAAGCCTGGAAAACAGTTGACAACCAAATGATTATGGAGAGTCATCCAGTCATAGTTGTCCCAAAGTTGCTGTTCAAAAGGCAACTGGACTTTATTGGGTTTTTTTCCTTGAAAACATTTTGCTTCTCATCCAAGAAGCTTCTTCAGTTCATTTACTATTCTAATATGTTCTGCTTCTGACTTCCTAACCCTCTTAAAATCATGGTCTTTCTTGTAATTGTTGCTGCAATGGAAGAATCATTCTCTTGTATTGGCCAGTTGAAAGGGTAGAGTGTTTTATTTGCTTTGTTCTTGTTTCGTTTTGTGGAGTCTTTGGTGCACTTTGAGTTTGTGTGATGACCCAGGGTGGAATACAAAATAAATACAGTCACAAGAAACAGGTGAAGCCCCTTTTATTCCTTCACTTTGCTTCCAAGCTCCAAATATCCTTGACTGGAGACAAAAATACTCCCACACAAGCAGTTACAAGAAGGAGGAAATGCCATTTAAATTATAAAGAGTAAAAAACAGTACAAACCAGGCAAGAGAAGGGCTTGAAGATGTCCACAGATACCAGAGCACACACTGGGAAGGACACCAAACTCAGAGAGGAACAGTAAACTAGAGATATTTCCACACTTTGTTTCCAGCACTCGCCCGTACGCATGTCCGTCCTCTTATCCAGTTGTCACAGCTGCCCATGAAGAGGATCAAGGCCCTCTCCTCCCGAGTAGACCACGTCTCTCCCTTATCCTCTCCTCCCTGCGTGCCCTAAGATGGAGAGGGGATGGGCCTGAGTCCTCCTCTGACTGCCCAGCTGGCCCCTGCCCTTCCCTAGCCTCCTCCACAACCTGGGGAGCCACACTTCCACACCCTGTCAGCTGTTCCTCCTCTCCCTCAGAGTCAGTCTCCACCAGGGACATGATAGTTTGGTTGTTTGCTTGCAGATATTTCGTTAGCCAACTAGGTAAATTAATTAGTGCGAGAGAATGCGGGCTTTGCTCCCTGTTTATTATAGACATTCATGTAGAAATAATCCTTGTTCCTTGGTGGAGATTTGCCTACGGGCACATTTCTCCCATTTGCATGCTCTCTCAAGTATCTGGCACTCATGTGTGATTCCAAAAGAAGAATGTCCATGGAGATTCTTAGTTATCCAAGTCATGGTTGCCCCAAAGATGGACTTTGCTTTCCCTTGAAGACATTTTACTTCCCATCCAAGAAGCTTCTTCAGTTCTGACTGAATGGTGGAAGATGGAAGGATTTATTTTTCATGCGGTGATCTGGTTGTCAGCAAAAAGAGCTATTGAGGCCACTTGGAGGTTTATCTGTGATCTCAGGGTCACTTAAATAGTGTAAATGGCTGTGGAACATTCTTGGAACTGCTGAAAGGACTGTGTTGTAAGGCATCAATGACTCTCAAAAAGAGTGCTAATGACCAGATGGACCGCAAGGAATATAAACCCTTCCTTCCTCCACTATTCAGTCAGAACTGAAAAAGCTTCTTGGATGAGAAGTGAAATGTCTTCAAGGAAAAACAAAGTCCAATTGCCTTTTGAAAATGCAGTTTTGGGATATACAAAAGAAGAGAACTTATGTAGGGTTCAATCAAACTCACACTCACCAGCGCTTATGACATTACCTGGTTGAACAATGAAATGTGTGCTATGTATGTGTCTTTGACTTAAGTTTAACAAAACTGAGATTAAAATGAATAATCGGAGAATTACTATCAGTATTTATTTAAGAGTATATATTTAAGAGAATTCATGTGAAGTTGGGCAAAATATTCTGGCACTCATCAAGTGGAATTGAAACCAGAACTTCATAGATCTAGATTTGGTTGAATTATGTATCTTTTGATGTTGGTGGTAAATAATCTTTTGGTGTTTTCATTTTCCTGTCATTGTTCTTCTCAGATGCCATGACTTCTTGGATTCTGATGGGCATCTTCCAGGAAGAGCAAGTGAGAGTTGCTGGTTGATGTATCAGCATAAATCATATTAGACACAGCTCCCTGGGGTTCTTTTATCACTCTTGCAGGCAGCAGGAGTCAAACAGAGAGGATTCAGCAGAATGTACCTGCCCACTGCTCTTTCTTGGATAAGCCAAATTCTTCGCTAATTTGGTTTCTCGCTGCCATTACCTTGGATCAGGTAAAAAAAAGGGTCAATTCCTGACAAACAGCATCTGTCTTCCTTGAACATAAAAAAGCAGCACTCAATGACCTGCGTTTGTCCCTTTTCTTCCTGTTTGGCAGATTGTTTTGGTTTTAAAACAACAAAGCTATTGATATAGCATATGCTGCTGCATTCTAAAAATCAACAGAAGCGTTAAAGCCTAATGCTGTTAGGCTCCATGGCTCCTCTTGTGAAATGAAATGGGGAGCAAAAAACGAAAACAAAAAAGAAATCAAAGTGCATTTTTGAATGACTTTTGGATGATAAACCAAATTCTGAGGGACTTTAGTAATAGTAACATTTACAAAATATTCTACACACAGGCACACACACACACACACACACAGAGAGAGAGTATCTATCCTATCTATCTATCTATCTATCTATCTATCTATCTATCTATCTATCTATCTATCTATCTATCTATCTATCTATCATCTCTCACTGCCTGCCTGCCTGCCTGCCTGCCTGCCTGCCTGCCTGCCTGCCTGCCTGCCTGCCTATCTATCTATCTATCTATCTATCTATCTATCTATCTATCTATCTATCTATCTATCTATCTATCTATCTATCTATCTATCTATCTATCTATCTATCTATCTATCTTCTGGATAGCTAGCTAGCTATCATCTTTCATCTATCTGTCTGCCTGCCTGCCTATCATCTATCTGTCTGTCTATCTATTATCTATCTATCTATCTATCTATCTATCTATCTATCTATCTATCTATCTATCTATCTAATTATTTATCATGGTAAATAATTAAATTGTATTAAAATACAATTAACCCCACAAGCCAATGTTTCTAGATTGAAGGAACCTCAATTCAACAACGATTTGTTTTGATAATACTCTTCCTAGGAAATCCTACAGATATGTTGGCAAATCTCTGTGAGCATAATTATTTTTAGGAAATGGTTAAGCCACTGGAGGTTTGTAAAACATCAAGGAGATACAGAGCCTGGAGGAGTTTAAGGAACTTCTTCTAAGAGCAAACTTGCTGTGCAACTGATGTGTGATCTCAGCTCCTAATCTCAAAAGTCTTACAATTTTGTTGTGTTGCTGTCATTCTTCATTCATTCTGTTCTTGGCAGAAGCCAGAGGCTACTGATATCAAATGGAATGGTTTTCACTCTGTCAAGTTAGCTCAGGCGTATAAAAAAGAAAAGGGGTCTTGCTGATTTTAGATGCAGCTCCCTCACGGCTGGTTTTAGAGTGGGAGGGATTAATTAACAGTGGGGTTTTAGACAGAAGTCTAAGGGGAAGTGATCAGTCTATGGATGATGATACCCATCAGATCTATCTTTGAAAAAGGATGTGGTTCATAGATTATTCACAGGTGGTAGAAATGACTCAAAACCATCACACCAATCTGATCGTTCAGAGGCAATGTACAGCGCTTCCAAAACTAGATCAGCTTCTTCAGGGCAAAAAGTATCCCAGCTAAGAGGGAGGGTTATTAATGGTTCCTTCAGCTGGGTGAGATGCCCTCTGCCTTAATGGAAGCAATAGTATGTTTCATGTCAACAATGTCATCCTTGGATCTCTTTCCAATCAACAACTTCAGGTTGGTATCAACCTACCTTGCCTTGCCAATAAAGTTGAGAAGGTTAGGTGGCTGCATTGATTGAGCTGCATTCAATTATCTCTAGAACCTGTTCCTCTTTCCATCTAGGCCCTGCAACCGCTTTTAATAAAATGGATTTAACACAATACATACTTTATGTCAAAGACAGAGCTTACTATTCCTACAATTTTTTAGGAACAGTGAGAACAGCTTCCAAAAAAAGAACTACAGGAATCTTAAAATTGCTCTTACACAGGCAGGCTGAGTCTTACATTAATATGCTAACATAAATAGATTACCTCTATTTTTATTTATATTTTCCCTGTCTTTCTCCTCCACAAATATTTCTTTTGGTAGAAACCACTATTTCCTACTTTTGTCCTAAACTCTCTCCTTTCTTTTCATGCATCATAATAATAATAAGTATATTCCAGATAAGTTTTTTTTAATTTTTCTTATTATTTTAATATACATGGTATCTTAATTTCATTTGGCATGCTTAGAGCTTCTTCTCCTCCTCCTTCACCTCCTCATTTACCGCTTTAGGTATTGAGGGAGATACAAAGTTCTGTCTGTTGTTCTTCTAGCAGCCTTAACCATTGTTAATTGATGTTTTTGTGGTGTGTCTTTGATGTTGTCTCTCCATCTTTTGGCAGAAACCATTATTTCTTACTTTTGTACTAAACTAACTCCTTTCTTTTCATGCATCATAAGAATAAGGAGTATATTCCAGATCAGTTGTGTTTTTTCATGTTTTTCTTATTATTGCTTATTGTTCTGAGTCTACCTCGTGTTCTTCAACCTTCTCTTCTTTTTGAATATGCCTTGTACAGTATGGAATCCCAAGACATCCTCTCCAAAGGAGCAAACTACTTTAATGGCTGTTTTTGTATGCAGTCTAGGACTGGTTCTATGCCAATTCTTTCTCTAATGGTCTCATTTCTGAATTTATTTCTTCTGGTCACTCCAGCAGCTTTTTTCAAACATCTCATTTCAGTGAGAACTAACTTTCATTTATGTTTTACGGTAAGTGTTCATGTTTGGCACTGGTAAACATAGGGTAGGGATGAATGAGATGCTTCTTTGTGCTGATCGGTACTGCCTTATCTTGTAGGAGTGGTGCTGGCTGTCCCAATACTTGGTTTGTTTTATTGCATTATGTGTTAATCTCTTTGTCCATTTTACCATCTTCAGTGAATGTTGTTCCTAGATATTTGAAGTTTGATGCTTGTTTTATGCTTGTTCCCCCTATTGCTATGTTTACTGTATGGTTTTGCCATAACTTCTGCTTTCTCTTTGCTGATTCTCATATTATTTGTCTTGTATTCTTGGTTCATGGCTATAAGATGTTGTTGCAGTTTCTTAGCTGCACTTGCTATCAATGCCTGTTCATCTGCAAAGAGTCATTCGTTGATATTATTTCCATTCTTGGCTTTGACTAAATTCAAAAAAATTAACTTAGTAAATTCAATTAAAGATCGTTTTAACTCCTATTTCTTTCCATTTCCAGTACTCCCTCTAGGTTTTACCTATTTTGGACTCTAACTATACCGTGTGCAATATTTTGCTCCTTGGCCGTAAGTAAATCTTAACTACCGTCATTTCAGAAACTGTGCTTCAGCTGAAGGCATATGCAGAGTGCTTTTACCTTCCGGTGGGGTAATCAAAACAGCAGCTACTCTTTGAGGGAGAAAATCCCAACTCAAATCATAATGCCCAGGAAGCTCAAACCACAACTCATTTGATTAGGTGCTGGGGGGGAAACATCCCAATTGAGGGGGAATATGACTTGAATGCGGATCAGGAATTCTCTTGCTTCCTCTCATTGTTCCCAGCAAAGCAGATCTGAGAGGCGGGGGAAGGATGGATCCTAAAGTTCACGAAATATGTACTGCTCTGCCAAATAGATTGCATAGAGTCCTGTACACAAACCTTTTTAATCAAATGGCTATTTTCAGGAACCTTTCAGTAATAGAGGATAGGAATTATTGGAGGAAATCCAAATGGGGGACACGTGCCTGAGACATGAAGATTTATTACGGATTCTGCATGCGTTTTTGATTCAAAATATATGTGAATACTGCTTATTAAAAATGGCTGTGTTTCTGCAGAAATTATAATACCATTCCCTCTGATCCGTGATCAAAATAGCACCTGAGAAATCAAGAAACAGTTGTGTTTTAAAAAATAGGCATATGCTTCACTGTCTAAGCAAAAGTAACAGATTTCTAAGTAAATATAGGCTGTTCTCATTGTGATGGCAATTGGAACCAGAACTGTCATGGCTAAGCGGTGTGGTAATAAAGTGTCATGTCACATGACCACGTTGCTTAGAGACGGCAATACGGGAAGATCTGATTGCTGTTGTAACCCCAAGACATGGCAGAAGTGAAGTGAAAAGTGATAGGATTCCTAGGTAAGGAGCCTGGGGTGGGTTGTTTTTTTGTGTGTGTGAGAACTTTAAGCACCACATAATGATAATAAAGAGGTGCTTCCTCAGAATGCTCAAATAAAAGTATGGTATCACTGAGCAGTTATATTACTTACTTATAACTATCCTTTTTTTTAATCTACTGCAACTCATTAACTTAATATGAATCACATTTAGTTAAGTTGATCGTACCGGATCCTGTCAATTTCTGTTTTAAAAAATGAAGAGCCTTGAAGGAAGTCCAAGGCCTCAATATAGTTTAGATGTTTCCACTGCAGGAAAATACGACTTCTAGGGCTGTTCTGTGCTTTGGGGTATGTAAGTACTTCCTTTCACACAATCCTGGGAGAAAAGATATGCTTTCTTTACAGTGTTGTAGACCAATGTTATGTTTGTGCTTTTGTGTATTCTGAAACACTGGCACATTTGTAGTGCGTTCCCTCTTTTAGAAGTGCATCAGTATAAAACATTCAAGTGCAATCTTGCTCTTCTACAATCTTAGAACTCAAGCTCCTTTACTGTGCCAGTGTTTTAAAGCATATTTTCTGGACTGGCATTGGCCATGAAACAATTAAATCTATTGAGATAAATGCATTTTATACACCTACCTGAACAATCCTGAATACTTAAGAGACTTAAGTACCTTGTCTTTCCACATTATGTCAAATAAAAAAGGTGGACAGATACATAGCAAAGAATAAAAAAGCAATTCAGATTTTTTAAATAACCAATTATTAAACACAAGGTGGTGACCGCTATTAACAGCATTCATTCCATAAATGTCATATTTCAGATCTCAGCTTTTACTGCAGTTTTCCAAACTTCAGCCTACAGACATTTTTTAATTCCTATTTTTCATTCTATGCCTATTTAGCACTCCCTCCCACGCATGTAGCACAATGCTGCAAATTGGCTGTTTATAGAGAATTATACTGTAAAAGTTAAAATTCCATTCCAAAAGGTTATAAGATGTCATTCAAAGGAACTTTAATCCAGAGCATAATAATACATGCTTATAAATTATGAGCCAAGTTTTTAAAATTATCTGCTCAACCTCTTTATAGTGAAAGGTAATTTCTCATTCTTTACAAGTTTGTGTTTTTAAACTTACTCTTTCTTGAGCTCCCAAGGTATTCGGTGAGATTGTGTCATGTTACTTGAGAAAATGGCATTTGGAGATGAAGATGATCATCCTGTGTCAGTATTAAGAAAGTGGAATTGCCTCAAAATGTTCCATACAGTCCCTACCATACATTTTTTATCACAGGGAATTTCTTCCCCAAACCCTAAAAACTTTAACCTTAGACTGTCTACTATTGACCTCACCCCTTTCCTAAGAGGTCTGTAGGGGGCGTGCCTACCGTCCCTGTCCTATTGTTTCTTTTATTTTTTATTTTTCTTATATGTATACCTGTATTCATAACTATGTTTTACTTATACCTATTTATCTTGTAAACAATTGACAAAAATAAATAAATAAAATTAAAATAAAATAAAATATATCCTCAGTTAATAAACGTAATTGATTTCCTACATGACTGTGTGGTACACAAGCTGTACAGTCAAGACCTGGCTCCTGGGCACGCTAACATAAATGTAACATGCTCCAAAATGTTTTACTTCTACCTAAGCATGTTAATGAAGTTGAATGAATGCACTTTTTTCTGACTGCTTCCCACTCAGAATAATTTTCTAGGCTCACCTTATTACTTGGGGAAATTAATAGAATATACTGCAAGAAAGTAAAACATGTAATATTAATAAGGTTTAGGCATAAGTGTGCTAGAAATAACAATGCAGTCTCTGAGACAGTCTGTTCACACAGTGCATTTTTAAACACATAATAGTGATAGAAAATAGGCCTGATTGAAATATCAGATAGCTCCTTCAATTTGACGAAATGTGAATCAAGTTATCCCATTGAAGTAGATCCACAAAGGACCAAATCATAGCACTTTACAGATTTCATGACTTTGCTGATGTTTCTGGGATAATTACAAGTTCATCTCCAGGTAGGAGAAGTTGATGGCCCTTTGAGATAAGTAGATCAATGAAAATCACCATCTCATTAAATTCTCAGTCTAACAAAAAGCTTTTTAGGAGTGGCAAGCCAAAGGTTTTTTACTTCATTCATTTTTCCAGCTGTCAAAACATTTTTATTTGGTTAGCCATAAGCCTTAACTTTACTTTCTTGAGCTAATAGAACAATATCATTTTGTGCTTGTTCTGCTAACACAACCAGAAGTTTGATTTGAGCCTTATCTGATCAATCTAGTAAGCACTCCTGGATCAAATCTTACACTTACATTCCACTGACATTTCGATCAAGGTTAAAAATCAATGAGCTTGTGGTAATAATGATAAAAGTTGCACCCTAAATGTTTAGTGTCTTTAATAATAAAACTGGCAAGATGACTAATGTTATTTGCTCATCTTTCCCTGTGTCCAACCTCTTTCATTGTTATTCCTTCATACTGATAATGGCATCTAGTTTGACTTGAGACCATCTTGATTATATGACTGCATCACTGAACTCCGAATTAGAGTTATTTGTATATCATAATCTTAAATCAGAGGGCCACAAGCTGCCATTGGCTGTTAATCATGATGCCACCTAAGGCTAGAATATGTCATGCAGGTTTTTAAGATCTTTATACTCTTAGTTTACGTAACAAACAAGGAGTGTTCAATGATAATTGCTGAGTTGCTATTTAACCTCATTGGGATGTTGCAGAATTGTGCCATCTGATACATTCTAAAAGTGACACCTTCTAGACTTGTTATTCTATAAATATGCCAGAGTTTGTGGGTATACCTGACTCTTTTTCACATAGGATGATACTAAGTCACTGATTTTAGAATATACTTCTTGAGAAGTAGTATGCTGGGACTTACACTTCTGAATAACATGCACAGTGGGTGTTTTTTGCACTTCTGAACGAAGCTCTTTTACTGCATTTGATTTGTGTCCAGAAAAACGTTTCCTGCCAGAGGGTTGTTTTGTCTCAACTTAACAATGAGGAACTTCTCAATGTTTTTCTCAAAAGCATAAAATATCTGCTTCAAAAGATCTGAGAAACTTATGGTAGCTAGACAGGAAATACTGTATACAGTGGAAATAGCTCTGCCAAGTACTGTTTAAGATTTCTTAGGAAATTCTGAACCTTGCTTTTATCTAATTCAGGTTTTGTGCCTGCTGCTGCCCTCGCTTTATTATAAGCATGGCATCGTTGCCAGACACTGCAGTACTTTCAAAACAAGTCCAATGTATTGACACCTCATCTCAAGAAAGAAAAATTGTTTTGGCAGTTCTACTTCCAGGAGGTAATTGCTAGGGGATAAAAGTGCTTCGTTGTTAGCCAAATATGAGATGGAAATTTTCAAAAACAAATAATCAGACATTCTTCTAGAAGCAGCTTCAGTCCCAAACCATTTTTTAAAAGTCCTGGAAATGAAAGAGTACTCGCGATGCAAATAAGATGATGGATGAACACCTAAAATGTTATACAATTCTCTGGCTCCAGGTGTAATTACATTGGACACTATGAAATAGGGAGGATGCCTTCAGCCAAAGCTCTGCATATGCCATCTATTTACAAGGAATGGTTATTTGATATACGCCTTTGTTGCTGAACCTGTTTTTCAAAAGGGCCATAAACTACAGTCATAACAACAGCACACATATGCATATATATGTGCAGTGCAGAACATTTTGCACTTACTCAGTATAAGATCAATCATTACCAAATGTCATTATGAACATACAGGGGAAAATAACTGTGCATTCCATCATATTATTCTACAGTAGACTTTCCGGATACAATATACTGTTAATTTAAAGGATGGTTAATTCATATTGGGAAGTGTTTATGAGTACAATAAACCCGATATGTGGCAAATGTTGGTTTTCATCAAAACCACAAAGCAGTTTTTCTAGAAGCTTTATGTTCCCATTATTGGAAGGACCCTATATATCTCATAATCTAACAGAATTCAATAGCATCCCTCCATACATGCTCTCACAACTATCTAAGCATATGACTGTAAGGACATAAGTGGCTCTTCATCTTAGCTAGTCAGTGCAATACTGAGTAGCTATAGTGTTAGCTGTAAGGAAATGTCACCAGTTAGCCAGGATTCATAGCCTTTTAATCTAATATGTATAACAATGACAATCAACGTACATTCACCTCACATGGACACCCTTATACAATTCTTGAGCAGTAAATAATTAAGATGTCAAAAATCATGAAGGAAAAAAAACCAACCCTGGTCCCCTCCTTCTTTCTACTTATGTGAGAATACAGCTTACAAACCACTTTGTTAAGAACTAAGGTTCAGGTTGGTCTAGTAATGGTTAAGACACCAGGCTAAAGCAGGAAACCCAGAGTTCAAATCCCGCGTTAGCCATGAAGCCCAGCTAGGTGACTTTGGGCCATTCATTCTTAGCCCAACCTACCTCACAGGGTGGTTGTTGTGGGTTTAAATAGAAGGAAGTAGATGTGTTGGATACCCCCACCTTGAGTTATTTGTATAAATAATGACGGTGGAAAGGAAGGAAGGAAGGAAGGAAGGAAGGAAGGAAGGAAGGAAGGAAGGAAGGATCAGTTCAGTAACCCAGAGCTAAGCACTGAATAGAAAGAAAAGAAAATAAGTTCAACAAACCAAAACTAAGAGGCATATGGTAGGCTGAATATGGAGTCATTTTGATGAAACCCTCCAACTTTTCCTTTCTAAGAACTCAAGTGGCATATATGAAAACATTGCATTATCTTTTTACTTGCTGTTTAAGTAACATGCTTCACCGCTAACCTTAAACACAGACCATACTGCTTGGCACAAGAAAGATGTGCACCTCTCTAACCAAAAGTGACAGGAGTCTATTATGTAAAACATTTTCTGTAGCGATCAGGAACTCTTAGAAAACAGAGTGGACTAAATCTAGTGTGGGGAAGAAGCTGGCAAAAGAAAGATGGATTTTGAAAATAGGTAGGCCCGGAATGGTGAATACATCCCTACGAGACACCTGGGAAATGGCTTAAAGCATTGCCATCTACTCCATCATAAGACCATTTCCCTTCTGATCATGTGATTCAGCCAAAATTTATGCAACCCACCCAGTACCTCCCAATGTGTGCATACACACAGTGCGGCCGGTGCTGTCAAAGGTATTGGAAAGAATCCCAGATGCAATCCTTTTAATGCTTCCTTATCCTGTTTCAATTAAAAATCAAAATGCCAGGAAGTAGCAGGTTATTACTTGTTGTTTGTGTTTTGAATAAAAGCCAAGTTTCAAATGGCTTTACCCTGAGTGGCAACCCTGAATTTTTCAAAACAAATGCATAACATCAAGCAATATGATAAAAGTCAAAACTCAGAATCTTTTGTTCAAGCAATTAATTATTTAGCAACAGAAACATTCTGATTATTGGAGCTATTAATAATTGTCAGGTAAGAAATGCAATAGGTACGTCTTATTTGTCCACTGTTTTTTAAGTAGTGAAAATCCCTACTAAATAAATACTCATGCCAAGGAGCTGTGGTGGTGCAGTGGCTAGAATGCAGAACTGCAGGTTAATTCTGCCAACTGCCAAGAATTCAATTCTCACCAGCTCAAGGTTGACTTAGCCTTCCATCTTTCTGAGCTCAGTAAAATGACGACGCAGATTGTTGGGGGCAATATGCTGACTCTGTAAACCGCTTAGAGAGGGCTGTAAAACACTGTGAAGCAGTATATAAGTCTAAGTGCTACTGCTATTGCTATATTCTTTTCCTTTTTGAAGTTCCACCAGTAAAGGAAAGCAATGTGCAGATTTTGGAGGTTGTGGAATGGCAAAAAAATTGCTTGTTATTTAATTTAAGATAATGTTTCTTCGTTTTACTATGATACAGTGCTGAAAAAGATTTAGCATCCCATCACTTAAAGTGAATTGGCTGGGTGGGGTGGGGATATGTCTTTGAATGTAGGGTTTTTTGTGCAAAATGAAGAAAAAGGGCAGGATGCCCTCAAGAACATTCAGATGAAAGTGTATCAGATGAAAAAGATCAGTTTTGATTTGAGATTTTTATGATAGTTTCTTCTAGCATAACCAATATGCATCAGTACCGGGGTACTTCAAAAAATTCTATCATTTTAAGCACACAAGGACAGGAGCCATATTCTTAAAGAACAGCAATATGTTTCCAATGGAAGAAAATATAACAGCAAAAATATTCGTAAGAACAGAATTCAAAATCTCATTAAAGTTATAATCTGGGAGAATAAAATGGCCTTTGTGGTAACAAGAAAAGGGTTCAAAATACTTTGATCAATTAGCATTACATATCGTTTATAAAATAAAACACATGGTGAAAAAATGCTGACAATATCCAATTATCAGATCATGAAAGCTCCTTCTATCCTAAACATATTTGACATTAGTGTAAAACTGTGTTAAAATATCAATGAGCCATTGCAGAAAACTACAAGACAGTTCACATTACAAGATTTCCAGTAACCTCAGGAATTCCTGTTAGCATAAATAGAACACCAGCTATGGGTAGTCAGGTAATTTCATAGCTGCTGCTGCTGAACTAACGAAGAGAAAAAAATTAACCAGTATAATCCTTCAGGGAATGAGTATATGGTGTTTACTGGGGATCAATGAATGGACGCATTCCAACTTTTCCTAACATATGCAGCAAAGAATTGTTCACAAATGTATCATCCAAATTCATAAAGGCTTTGAACTGGGAAGAACTGGGAACAGGGGTGGGTGGGCTTAAAAATTTTTAGCGAAGGGTTGTCTGCCCCGTTGCTGGGTGGGTGTGGCCATGGTGGGTGTGACCTAGTTGGCCTCCTGCACCATGGCGGGGGGGGCGTTTTTGCCCTCCCCAGGCTCCGGAGGTTTTCCTCAAGCCTCCAGGAGGGCGAAAACGGCCTCGCCGGGCTTCGGGGGATCTCTGGAAGCAGGCCCATTTCTAGTCTTCCCGTACTTCCAGGAGGCCCGTATTTCACCCTCCCCAAGTCTCTGTGCGCATCCTGCACTCACCTGCATCCAAAATGGGCCACGTGGGGACTCCTGGGAGGGGAGGGGCAGGGTGGGTGGGGTCAGCCAGGAGTGGGATTTGGAAGTTCTCTGAACTACACAGAATCTTAGCTAGGGGCTCTCCCGAACCCCTGAGGACGCCCAGCAGCCCACCCCTGACTGGGAACTCTGAATGCTGTCCCCATTCCTATCCACAACTCTTTCTATCCTTCCCACTAGGACCTCTGAGCTCTAAACAATGCTAAATCATCTCTCTGCTTTAGCACGAAAGTCGAAGTGATGAAGAGGTAGGGCAAAGTAGCTTGAGAGAAAGTGAAAAGTGTCTTGGGTCTAGAGATTGAAAACAAAGTATAAACCATTTCAAATCTTACCTTTTGACACATCAGAGACAGTAAAGAGGACTTACTTCTCTCTTCCACTGAGATGAAATCAGAGAAGGAATGCAATTTAGGTGAAAAGAGGCAACGCAATCCAGATGTGACAGGCACGGGAAGGATATGTTTTGAAGAGATTCTGCCTTATTTAAATTCACTGTAAGATTGGCTAGGAATTTACTCTTGCAGTGTTCATTATTGTGTTTTTATACCAAGTTAGCACACACACAAATTGCCTTTCTGAAAAGCTGTTGCTTTCTTGTTTCTTTGGTTGGTCAGCTATCTGGCGCTTGATACCTACTACCTCAAGCAAACTGGTCAAAAGAAGCCTCATCAGTCAGTGGCTTGCTGTGTATCAGGCCTTGCTTCCAGCTTTAGAAGAAGCAGGAAATATTCAGCTTTTAGAAATGGCCAAAATATCCTAGAGAAAATGTTGTGTATTAACTCTCCAGTGAACTGTATCTCAGAGGCATCATCTCTTGAGAGCCATCTATCTGGCACCTTCAAGCAGGACTAAACTACTTTCAAAAGAGCTGTGAAATCCATTTGTCACTTGTCAAGGTTAAAAGCTCAACATACACAGAGCACACTGAAATCCATTCCAGGGCTGCAGTTCCCATAGCAGCAGTTAAAAGTACTGGCAAGCGTTTATTATTTACAAGTAGGATTTACTAAGTTCAGATCAAAGGCAAGTCCATTCTTGGGTTTCCTTCCTGAAAGTAACTGAAAAGACCCCTTTTAAGATTCTGCATTCACCAAAACAGACTTCCTCCACATTAATTAGCATGTTAATTAGTTCGTTCTGAGCTACTAAGAGTGTTATCTGCTGGGAAGGATTGCATTTGCATATATAGAATGCATCAACTTAAAAGAAGGTTAAGGTACCATTCCAAAAATGTGGATAAGAACCTTGAGAATTCTTGACAGTGGATAAGCTGGCTGGGGAATTCAAATCTACACCTGTGTAAAGTGACTAGCTTATGGAAGACCGGGCAATGACTTGCAGTTCTATCTTTATACAATTTGAGCAGTAAAAAATTTTTTTCCCCTTTCAAAACTATAAAAAGTAGAAAATGAGGAGAAGCAGAACAATTCTCTTGTTTCTTGTAAAGCAAAACACGAAGTGAAAGGGGTTAAGAAGTATCAGGTACTGATAGTTTCTAATTATTCTCAGAAGGCTCTCTTCATCTTCAACACTGGAAAGCTTTTTCAGAGACGCTGAAGAGGGAATAAACATAGCTGAGAACAGAGTTGTGCCAAAATGCTTTGATCTACTTTTATGCAAACTCAAGTTTTGTTGCCGCCCCATATTCTAATCTGCTGTCCTGTATCCCAGATATGCCACTAGACCTGAGGATGTGAAAGTGTGGTTGAGTCTGTGCTTGTTTTACCCCGGTTGCAGATCTCATGTGCGCTGCTGTTTCTTTTTGAATATGCTGTTTTAATTGTTAGCCGCACCGAGTAATGAACTTGAGTTGGACAGCCTTATAAATTGAAATAAATGAACAATATATCCAAGCAGTGGCATATTCTTTCATTTGAATTTGACATCTCGCCTCCTTAAGATTCCTAGTTATAAATGTGTCTACCTCTGGAAATTTGAGAAAAATATTCTCTGGCATACTGTGTATGTTAATTCCACGGCCAAGTTTATCAAACTATTTCAGAACATCAGCTCCAAGATAGGACAAACTGAAACAAATGGGTCTAAAAATTTAGCATCTTTTTCACCTTCTTTTCCCACCTCATGGTTAGGAATGGAATAAAGAATCCCATGTTTTCGCTCTGCAAGTAAACTAAGTTCTTTAATTTCCTCCATACCTCAGTATGACATAATATTAATGTATAATGAGACTTCCAGTCTATCTGCTCAAAGGATTGCATTCTACAAGTTCTCACTCAACTCATCTTACCGGACACTGAGAAGTTACTGTGGGAACAAATTAGGGGAAGGCATGCAATATTAAATTAAATTATAAAATTAAACACATTAAATTCTTGAATGGAAGATAGAACATAAATTTAGAGAATATATACATTTTAATTAATCACATCTTTTTCCCACTCTTCCTTCCAACTTAGGATTGCTTACAATGTCAAACCCAACCAATAACTGGATCTTTACAACATCCCATTGAGGTTTATGGTTTCCCCAGTTAAAACTTAGCAATGATCTCTACATCAATCTGGTGCCTTCATGCTAGAAGACTGGAGTAACAAAGAAAAATCAGTAACACTTCGTCCAGTCAGATATCATCTTATTATTTTTAAAGGAAAAGCAAAAACTTAAAACACTGCAAAGGGGAAAAAATAGACGCCTCCCAACTGATAGTTTCAATCTTAAATGATTAACACGACTGACAAAGAGAAATGAGATTTATTTGTTTATTAAGCTTTGATTCAATTTCAAATATTATCCTAACATGGCTGAGATATTACATCTTTGGACTTTGCCCATAAATTATTTACCTCCATCAGAACACTTAAAATGCAAAACCGAACAAATTTCCTTTTTCTACTTTCGCTATCGAAGTTTGCATACCAGCCATAAGATAAACAGAAAAGCATTAAGTGTTTTACACAGGATTGTATGCCTTCAATTGTCAAACAAATATTTCTGAGGTCAACATTTGACAGAATTTTGCATTTAAGAACTAGAGACTGAGAAAGCCAGGTTATGGCCCTGAAAGACAGAATGCTGCAAATTACATTGGAGTACAATACCTAATTCTCCATAGTAAATAGGTGGGTTTGCTCGGATACAGTTGTCAAAGCTCAGTACTTTGATGAGGGGACACAAAACAGAGGATCTCACTGCAATTTCAATTCTAAAATCTCAAAGGTTCTATCAATAAGGATATTTTCAATATCTTCTTCTTTCAATTATGTTTTTGCAGCCCACATCTTAACCCACTATTCCAGTGTCAATGGACAATTCTACCCTGCTGACTGTTAAGAAGAAGAAAAAAAAAATCTTTCAGAGAGTTTCATCAAGCATTAATTAGCGACTGTACATATAATCTACTTGTCTTGGAAGAGTGTTAGAAGCAATGTTGCAAAAAAGAGAACTACATATGCTCTTCTTACTATTATTCTAGAGGGGACGCACCAACGTTTCATAAACTAGGTGGAGACCCCACACCTAATCTTCAAATGCTTCCTGGTCCTCAATCAACATCAAAGGAGACTGCACAGTTGTGTAGTCCCTCTTGTATACCATAAGTATATAGTATGTTCAATATATTGACTTATTCAGTATTTCAGGTACACATAGCACTCCACAAGGGTCCATAAATTTTAGAGACTACTCTGTAAAAGCAAACATTAGCCCTGGAAACAGATTAAAAATCATTTGAGATTGGACATGCACAAAACTATATGATTGTCTGGACTTGAAAGGGGAAGAATACCTTTGCTCTGTAACTTTTATTTGGGTATCAACTAATTTGTAAGTGCCAAACAAACTGCAATTTGACTATCCAACGATTCACATCCAAAATGCAGTCACTAACACCAAAAGTAATTTTACTATGCTGATCAAGAGCCATCCAGACAAAATTAAAAATCCTGTCTCTTCAGCATGGAACTTTTTTCAAAGAGTAAATTGAATGTTCCTAATTTTTGCTTCTGTAAGAAACAAGACCTGAATATCCGTCATTTAATGTCCTAATATCTCTTTCAAGATAGTTTTAGCAGTTTTTATGTAACTACATAATGCTGTTTTATTTTCAATGCATTCAAATGTGACACAGTAAATTACCCAGCATTATATCCATTAAAGATCAAACAAGCCAAGTATGTTATCTCTGTAAACTAGCAGAAGCACCTCAATTCTTTATCTACATATCTGGCTCCTAACAATTAGGTTCTGGCAGCCACTGTGCATCCATCTGAGTTTTTCCTACTTTCTGTTTCTAGCAGAGTAATTCTTCCAGTACAATTACTTTTCCTCAATTAACTGAATTCCAAAGCTAGACTGCAACAACTTCAATGCTTAATTCTTTACCTAACACAAATATTTAAGTCTTTCTCTGTGAAACTGTTACATTTAAGAGTGAACAAACTCTGCTAACACTATAAAAATATTTTGCTCTAGACTCCAAACAGCTTGCCCAATCCATGAACATCCACTATCAACACATCAACTATTAATGCCACAACGTGGAGACTTACAAAAGCTTTCTAGAATTAAATTGCACACAAGTTTCAAATGCAAGACTACTTGGCGAACGGTATCACCAAGACCAAAACAAACTATTTGCAACTGCTAATCGTGATGGGCCAAAGAACTGTCAAACTTACTTGACGAAGAGTTTCTTTCAAGAAGTGAATTACATAATCAAAGTGCTATAGAAATAGCAGATACACTACAAGTACCTAGGCTAATAAATCTATGATCAAGATATTTGTCTTTTGGATATCACTGATGTGATGAATATTGCAACTGATTTTCTTTCAAATATAAGAAAATGTATTTATTTATTTGTTTATTTATTTGATTTGTCAATTGCTTACAAGATAATAGGTATAAGTATAAATATGAATAAGAATACAGGAAATAAGTATGAATAAATGGGGACAACAGGACAGGGACGGTAGCCACGATTGTGCACTTATGCACGACCCTTACAGACCTCTTAGGCATGGGGTGAGGTCAATAGCGGTTAGTTTGAGGTTAAATGAGTGGGGGTTAGAGGATGTAACAACAGAGTCAGGTAGTACATTCCAGGCATTGACCACTCTGTTGCTGAAGTCATACTTTCTGCAATCAAGTTTGGAGCAGTTTACATTGAGTTTGCATTTGTTGTGCGCTCTTGTATTGTTGCCGTTGAAGCTGAAGTAGTCACTGACTGGTAGAACATTGTAGCAAATAATTTTGTGCACTATGCTTAAGTCCAACCATAGGTGGCATAGTTCAAGGTTGTCCAAGCCCAAAATTTCAAGCCCGGTGATATAGGGTACTCTGTTGCGAGGAGAGGAATGTAGTACTTACTCTTCTTGTGAAATACTTCTGGACTTGCTCAATTGTATTAATGTCATATTAATGTAAAATTGGTACATTTCAGCTTGCATCAAGCACACTCACATCTATATTAAAAATTCTTTAGGTAGTAAGTCAGTTGAGTATACAATTTTAAATGTTATCAATTTCAAATATACTGCCATGACTCAAATTTTGCTAACACCCAAGGTACACATTTGTTCAACTTCCTTCTAAGCCTTACAGAACTAGTTATTCTCAGTGTTATGGTGTATATAATTCATTACCCTTGTGTTGTGTGACACAGAAGAACTCGGGAGCATCTTCCCAAACAATAAAATAAAGGTCAGTGAAACAAAGTATTGTCACATTATGTTTAATTAAAGAATCTAAAATATACAAAACACTGCTGACTGAAATGGTTTTTAAAGGTGATCCAGGTGCACAGATAGACAATTGATGTATAAGAATGGTTATACAATTGATGTATAAGAATACTTTCTATTGTATATTCACTTGTCTCAGGGGATAATATCTGACATATACAGTACATGGGAGACATTAAACACCAAGTAGATTGATGCTGTTAATAGTGCATTAATTTTTGCTAAAATGGTTCTGTTAAAAGGATTACTTTTATGGGTATTGCAGGATAATTTTTCAAGTCTAAATGTGCTTCCCTTTATCTTATATACACATGACTATATGACTGTAACTTTGTTGCTTGTATCCTTATGATTTTATTGACTTGTTTCCTAGTATGATTTGATTGCTTATTGTACCCTTTGACTATTATTAACTGTTGTACCTTATGATTCTTGATGAATGTATCTTTTCTTTTATGTACACTGAGAGCATATGCACGAAGACAAATTCCTTATGTGTCCAATCACACTTGGCCAATAAAGAATTATGTTCTGTTCTGTTCTGTTCCGTTCCATTCCATTCTATCTTTGTGTGAACCAGCAAGCAGTTTATCTGAGATCTTTTTTCAACTTATTTTCTTGGCCTGAGCTCAAGCTTCTCTTATTTGACTACTGCCTTGTAGCAACTCTTCCTCCTGTCATTCAAGGCCATTTCTTATGTCCTACAAAGCAACCCTATATTAGTGCTTAGGTAAAACTGATTTAAAAGAAGACTTTTTACTTTCTGCCTACTGGAAATAGTGATTCTGCCTCTTCTTCTTTTCTAAATCAAAAAGAAATATTAGAGATTTGTTAAGAAAATAATATGATGATGACTTTAAGGGGATGTAAACCATGTGAAAAACAGGGTGAAGTACTGGAATAAATAGAATTATAATGTCTATCTACAATGTATGTGTGCAACCTCAGGAGATAACGAATATGTGATCATGGGCATGCACTATAATTTTGAACAGGATTCTTCTAATTGTTAAATTGTGATGTGGCAAGATTGAGCTTGTGAATGCCGATCTATTTTCTCTGTTGAACTAACAAATATTGATTCAGGCTGATCGTTTTCCTGATGTGTCAGGTTTACTTAAATGATCAATCATGTTCAAGAATGGATATTTCAGACAAATGCTGCTGAGCAGGGAAAGGGGGAATGATCTTACTCCTTCTTCTAAAGATTTGGGTTTTTTTGGCTAAATAAAGACGTTCTCCAACAATTGAATTATTTATTTTTTAAAAGATGCACTACTTCATGGTATATTCTTGGTACCATTTGTGGTACCTTAGCTCTGAACAATAGAGGCCATAGCATGAACCCTGTCTGTAGACGCCAACAATTTGATTCAAGAGGCAGTGTGATCAGGATTACAGTCAACTCTTTGACCTTCTTCCTACAATATACTTAGTGCAGTCAACCATTTCCAGGTTCATCTCCTTATCAGGAGTACCAGCAAGACAAACATAGCAACTGAGCCAAATCTGTCCCATTATTTGTGGAATACAAAGTTTCAAACTACTTTGCCAAATACCAAGTCTTTAAACCTTGTTCCTTTCCCTTGATCAGTCAGATTTTGTGGTACCTGTGACCACAACAGTGGTATCTCTATAATGGAGGGGCCTTCGGTTTCAGCGTTCTGAGTTTTAGGGGATGGGGGTGGGGACCAGGTAAAGGTGCTTCCATGACATGACTATCTGGATGCAGTTAAAGCTCCATGTGACTGAAGCTGCTGTAAATTGAACAACATTTCTCAGGCTTTAGTTGACAGATCAATTAACTTTTTGAATATTCCTACAACATATAACCTTCCTTTTCATTGTTGCACTTAATCTTCTTGTAAGTCTATGAGCCATACAAGCATCCATATGTCCATATGTGTGCCATGCCATTTTTTTCATACAAAAAAATACTGTATACAAAGTATTGTACACAAAAGACTGCTGTAATAAACCCAATGATATTTATGTTATTATATGAGAGTTCATATAAATATATTTATGTGGCCACAAAGAGAAATAAATATATGTTGGCCATGACACTGTATAGACTATTAGAATACTTTAAAATAATCACCATAAGGGAGAAAGTCTAAAGGGCAATCTAGTATGTTACTTTCTTCAGAGAATAGAGATAGGAGACGCAGGGAAAGGAAAGTTATCTTCATTCTCTTTAAAATGGAGAGATTCAAGAAAACGGCTTTTAATATAAGTTTATTCTTCTATTTTCAAACATAGAAAATCTTTTTATTTGTGCATAGAAAAAATGGCATTGCAGCAGGGGGCCTAAACTCTTTGAGTGACATGCCAACAACGTTCATTTTTAAAAACAAAGTTTTCTCAAACTAGCAATGAAGCCACATGCATTTTTATGGCCTCAAGGCTTTCCTAAGATCAGTGGGAAGATGGCATTGCTCCTAACCTTTGAGAGGGTTTTTTTTTCCTTGCCATAAAAGAGAAGGAGAAGATGGTATCTGAATTAAGTACAATTCACACAATAGCAATATGCCAAGCCTGAGGTAATTCATCGAATTCTCAAGTTGGATCCAGAGCTCCCATGAGCAGCATGCCATTAATAATGAGCTTTGTCTGAATGAAAGAGCCATCTCTAAAGATGAATGCAACATGCTCACAGGTGGGGGGCGGGAGAAAATCAGAAATATAACTTCTCAGTTCTCATCCAAACTTTGAATAAGAATTTCATTTGGCTACCAGCTCACTCCAGAAAAGAATGGGCGCTCTGGGTTAAACCCATGATGATCTATGACTGCAAAAATAAAAATAATAATGAAATGCAAGACTATCTTAATGCAATACAGGTAGTCCTTGACCAACGACCTCAACTCAGCCCAAAATTTCTGTTGCTAAGC
Source organism: Pseudonaja textilis (assembly GCF_049901715.1). NCBI lineage: Eukaryota > Metazoa > Chordata > Lepidosauria > Squamata > Elapidae > Pseudonaja > Pseudonaja textilis. The sequence continues at coordinate 146,007,518 of NC_141990.1, read as the reverse complement.
GAGACATTTGTAAAGTGAATTTTGGCCCCTTTTATTATCTTTCTTGACACATTTGTTAAGTGAATGACTGCAGATGTTAAGTTAGGAACACGGTTGTTAAGTGAATCTGGCTTCCCCATTTGACTTTTGCTTGCCAGAAGTTTATAAAAGGTGATCTCCGGAACACTGCAACCGTCATAAATATGAACCAGTTGCTAAGGGTCCAAATTTTGTTCGCATGACCATGGAGATGCTGCAGTGGTCTTAAGTGTGAAAAACAGTCATAAGTCTTTTTTTTTTTCAGTGCCGATATAACTTTGAACATTTACTAAACGGATTGTTGTGAGTCGACAGTTATAATGTTTCCTTGCTACCAGAAAGAAAACACCTACTAAGCTTATATAGGTAATCCACGTTTTATGATCACAGTTGGGATTGGAACTTTTGTTGCTAAGCAATGGAGCTTTTAAATGATCCGCACCTGATTTTATATTATTTTGTGCTGCAGTAGTTCACGGAATCACCATGGATGTGAAGCAGTGGTGGGATTCAAAAATTTTTATTACCAGTTCTGTGGGTGTGGTTTGGTGAGCATGGCTTGGCTTGGCTTGATGGGCGTGGCTTGGTGGGCGGTGCAGTAGAAGCATACTGCAAAATCCCCATTCCCTCCCCACCCCACTAACTTGCTTTCAGCTTCGTTCTCCTGTGCAGGGCAACAAAAGAAGACCCAGCCAATCAGCTGGCACTCGGGAGGCAGAGAATGGATGGAGCGGGGCCAGTCAGAGATGGTATTTGCCGGTTCTCCAAACTACTCAAAATTTCCGCTACTGGTTCTCCAGAACTGGTCAGAACCTGCTGAAAACCCACCTCTGATGTGAAGCTAATCTGGCTTCTCCCACTTACTTTGCTTCTTTGAAGCGCCCCAGAAAGGTCACAAATAGAGATTATGTGATTATGAATTGTTACAACTGTCATAAATACATACCGGTCACCAAGCACCTGAATTTTGATCAAGTGACTGATGCAACAGTTGTAAATAACCTTTTCCCAGCCCTGTTGTAACTTTGAACAGTCGATAAACAAATTATCTTAATTTGAGGACTACTTCTAATTTGATATTCATTACTGCCAAGGTACTGCAAGGGAGACAAATTTATCTTTTTTTCAGAAGCCGAATTCAGGTTGCAATTTGGCATGGTAAAGTCTTTTTTTAAAAAAAATTCAGACAAACCTGCTATAAAAGTTATATGCTGAATTTATTTTTTTAAAAATAAATTCCAAGGTGATTCCCAAAAAAGAAGAGGATGTGGGTTTATTGAGCCATAACCAAAACTGTTGCTAAGAATGAATTCAGGAATTTAAGATTTTAAGTAAAAACATATAGAAATTTTTCAAAATGGCCCTCGGGGGATACTGCATCATTTGAAAGGAAGTCTAGCTCCTCTACAGAAAAAATAAACTCTCTTTTGTAAAATCCCCTTCTCAAGCAGCAGAAACAAGGAAGCAAGGAAACCAACAAGCATGTCTAAGACAGCCAAACAAAATTCGTCAATATTCAAAAAATAACAGTTGAGTGTACACGGCACCCCCAAGATGCCGAAGGTAGAAATCCCCCATGATAGGGAGGTTACTTTTAAAGTTAGTATTAAAGACATTTATTCCCATTTCCCCCCTCAGATGCTCAATGGGGCAATGCTACCATTTAATTTCCAAACATGCCCAGCTCACAGATAGGCAAGCAAGTATTAATTTAGCAACAAAAGTAATAATTGACTTACTTGAAATGAAGTTTATTCAAGTGCCCTCTTTGGAAATTCATCCCTTTGACCTCCCGCCATCTCCATCAAGCTAAGCTTCCCCACTTCCCCCAGTCAAATGGTGTTCAGAGCAGCCACCACTAATATATAAAGTAACCAACAGTGTAAAATAAACATTAATGAAATAGAGATCATTTTATTACTTTCTTATGCCTAATTTGCTCTAGAGCAGGGCTGTCAAACTCATGGCCTCTGGGCCGGATGTGTCCCGTGCCCAGTTTAGCAAAAGAGGAAAAAGTCACGATACATAACGTGATGAACGTCGTGACAATGCAAGTTTGACACCCCCTACTCTAGAGTGCCAGAGGGGTAAGAACACAAGTACGGTTAAATCGGCAGTGAAGAAATAAAGTTAGCAGAGTTTGTTACTTTGGTAACTACAATCCTGCTCTTCCATCTCCTATAGGACAAGACTCCATCACAGCACAATTTCTATCAGCGTGTTCCGAAAAGCAAGGTTATGTCACTTTAACAGACAGAAATTGGTCTGTCTGTTACATCTGCACTGATGAGTAATTCTTTTAGCAGCTGAGATGTTTCTGCTGCTCCTAATTGAGTTTGTGGTGGCCATTTCTATGAAATAATACATTTTGGAGCACAAACCCATGCAGAAATTATATGTCAGTTGGCAAGTAACAAGGACTCTTTACACAGCAGAGTTGCCCTGCACTGACCTACTTCAAGTTGCGTCTTGCAATATTTAAATAACATCTTTAAATATTAATCACAACCTGTCCCCTTGAAAATGCCAGCTGTATTTTAAACAATTACCCTCGCCACAAAAAACAGGGGAAACGTATGCATGGATGCCCTGCCAGCATTACTGAACTGCAAAGTATCTTCCAACCCTGTAATTGTCCCATAACGGTATAGAGGGCTGTTTCTATTTTAAACATGTAACGATCCATCCAATGTGTATGTTGGGAAAGGGCAAAGTAACTGATGTATTTATAAATTTAAGTGGAAACTAGTGGAGTGGGAAGGAAAAGTTTTTAAACAGTTAAATTCAATAATTTTGTAGATGGGTGTGGGGGAGAGGCAATCCTAAAGATTTCCTGCCGTAATGCAGGTATAGAAACACAAAACAGGTGTCTTCTTAATATTCAGGCTAGCAACTACACTGCTGAGGCCCAAGACATAAATAAGAACCAACATATGCCTAGATATCAAGGATATGATGCAAAGATTGTACGATGCCATTCAATATATACATTCAAAGCCGTATAGAAATTTCTCCTCAATCTGGTAAAAACCAGGAAGCTGCAAAATCAAATAGAACTGATGAATAAAACAGGTTTTCAGCTTAAGAAGGTAAAATATTTGGTATAACTATGACAAATATGAACTGTATGTTATTTTACAGTAACTTGTGTTAAGATGTGGAATGAAGATTGGACAAATTACAATTGTCATTGTTAGATAGAATTTCTGTGATTAAAATGAATGTTTTACCTAGAAATGTTATTTTCATTTCAGATAATACCCTGTTTTGACAACTGATGTACCAATTAAACAAGGCAGAAGGATATAGCTCAACTTGTATGGCAGCGGGAAAAACATCTCCATGAGTTAATTATAAGGTGGTGTAAGATATGAAAGAAAATGGAGGTTCTACATCCAGAAACTGATTCTGGATTTTCTGCTTGAAATATATAAAAAAATTAAACTTTGACTTTGGGTTTTGCTGATTAGATAAGTTTGTTGTTCTGGAAATTGCTAGCACATGTTAAATATGTAAAAATAAAAACTGAGAATGTAATGTTACTATCTTATTCTACTGCATTAAAATTAACGAGATATTGAGAACACATCGATAAAATAAGGAAAATCAATGAATTCATCTGGAGCTACATAATAACACATAGAAATACATAGAAATAGAAATATTTTGTGAAAAGACACTTTCTTTCAACTGTGGATTTTCTATCTGCTTCTAAGATAAGATTTGGTATTTTAACCCTTCTTCAATTACAAAGATTTAAAATAGTTGCAAATGTATTAAAATTAATTACATATTCAGTTGTAAAATGCTAGGAGTCAAAACCAATTCCATGGTATATATGGCTAATAATTAAGCAAGCTTCATGTATTTAATCATACCTACCAGTTTTATATACCAAGAACGTGGCTAAAATATGGGCTCTTCATTATTAGAATCAATTTATCAGACAATGCTATTTCACTAGATCTTACTTATTCTCCAAAAGGTCAGTCTGCATAATATTAATCAATTAATGATCCATCTGTTATTTGTGTATTGAAATATGTTGCAACTGCTTTCCTCTGCTATGTCTGGATCAGTGGTGGAATTCAAATTTTTTTACTACAGGTTCTGTGGGCGTGGCTTATTTGGTGGGCATGGCGTGTCATGTGACTGGGTGGGTGTGGCTTAGTGGTCACGTGACTGGGTGGGCATGCTTGGTGGTCATGTGACTGGGTGGGCGTGCTTGGTGGTCATGTGACTGGGTGGGTGTGGCCAACTCAATGTCACTTACATCAAGGGGTGCCTCACCTGGCCCCTCCCCTCCCAGCCATTCCTTGTCACCCAGCCTCAATTTATCTATAGTTCTGTAAAAATGTTGTTCACCTTTTTTGACTTTATTATCTGCATACGATAGATGTACTTTCATGGACCACTGAAAGGAGGAAATGGCTCACATGCTTTACTCAGGAGTGTGATAAGGGGCTGCCACAAAGAAACAGGGACAATGTATTTTCCAAAGAAGCAGAATTCAAACAAGAGGCAATGGGTGGAAACTGAACAAAGAGATAAGTAACCTAAAACTAAGGAGAAACTTTCTGACAGTGAGAACAATTAACCAGTGGAACTGCCTGTCTCCAGAAGTACTGGGTGCTCAATCACTGGAAATTTTTAAGAAAAGACTGGACAGCCATTTCTCTGAAATGGTATAGGGTTCACCTCAAGGTCCCTTCTAAGTATTATTCTGACATCTTTCCCAGGATTTCTATTCAGAGTTTGGCATCCTCAGTTTTCTTGCCTGAGCTGGGGGTTGGACTAGAAATCCTCCAAGGTCCCTTTCAACTCTTGTTAAACATATGTGTATTTTATGCTCTGGACTATGGACATTGAATGCATGTTAAACCCTGAAAAATATGTGGTAGCCCTGGGCAAAAGAAAGGCAGAAAAATCACTCTAGGTGTAAGGACAGTGTGAAATATTAACACATGATAAATAATGGAACAATTAAAAATAATAGCACAGCGTTTTATCTCTCTCTCTCTTCCTATTTTCTTTCTTTCTCTACCTTCCTCTTTCTTTCTTTCTTTCTTTCTTTCTTTCTTTTCTTTCCTTCCTTCCTTCCTTCCTTTCCTTCCTTCCTTCCTTCCTTCCTTTCTTTCTTTCTTTCTCTCTCTCTCTCTCTCTCTCTCTCTCTCTCACACACACACACACACAGCACTTAACAGACAAGCATTTTGGAAGCAGCTCCTTTAAATTTCTCCAAGGCTGGAGTGGATTCCCCCACCCTCTCTGTTAGACCGCACTCTTTCTCACTCCAGATACTTCAGCGGGAAAAGCGATACTTGCAGCGCCAATGCCTTTCTTCCTTTTCCCTGGGGAGAAAAAGGACGTGGGGAACGGAAAGCTAGGAGAGCGATCACAAGTGAGTGACTGGGCGACCAGGTTGGGGGCGTGGCCAGCCAGGGATTGCCACTGGTTCGGCGACCCATGCCAAATAACCGCTACTGGTTGAATACCACCTCTGGTCTGGATGGCTACGAGTTCCCCATTCCTGTTTAATATATAAGAATTTTTATCCATCACTTATCCCCTAGACCAGCGTTTTGACTTTTTCAGTGGGGTCTCTGAAATCAAAGTTATGTGTCAGATATTGAAGAAAATTGCAATGTCACCCTTTGCATTTTTATTTCCTATTTGTTAAAAATATGGGTTTTTCCATAAAATATTTTATTTATGTTAATATCAAATTTTTAAAAAATATTAATATTGTTATTTTTATGTTCAATAAATGTTCTACAAATGTGTCAATTTTAGTTTTTTAAAATGGCAAATATGGACAAATATAAGGAATCCCAAGAGTAAAAATTTTGAAGCACAGCCCTTGACATTATACTAAAATTAATAATAATTTTTGAAAAACTGAGATATTTACCCAGCATTTGAAGCAGATTAGTAAATCTTGCTACAGTAACACTGGTTTGTATGCAGTTAATCTGCCTCTCTGAAATTAGTGTAGTCAAATTCAGCAGGGATTTCATCTTGAGAAAAACCTATCCTCAGCTGATACAGTATCATTTCCAAAGCAAAGTTTAGAAAAGCACATGGAATTACAGAGAATAAAGATACTTAAAATTACATCCATTTCTGTACCATTAGTGGAGACCTCCACCGAATCCAAAAGCCTTCAAGAAAGAGCCATCACCTTCAAAACAATTCCTAATCCATTTTGTTTCCAATTCCTTGTTAGTTTTGCTTTCATTGAAAGATGACAGATTATACATCCAAAATTGCTCCTTCAGTTTTCCATCAAGAATTTGGCTTATAGGTAAACCACAGGTGATTTGGCACAGCAGTTAATTTTTCAGGAATGCTTTAATGTACATACTCTCTCTTTCAACCAGGGATGCAATTATTATAATAAATATTTAACATAGTTTGACACCATACTCAAATTTAATATGCCTTCCCTGTGACATATTCACTTACTGCTGGCCCATAGAAGTGTGTCTCAATGGGGCTACATTTTAATAGGTCTATGATGTTTTATTTACTATGTTCATATACTACACAGCTATCCCAAGTAAGGCCCATCATGTGCTGCTGCTTGTAGAATACAACTCCCTTTTCCATAACTGTACTACTTACTGCATGACTTCAATAAGGAAAGAGTATTTGCACTTACAGCTGTAGGTGTAGAGACTCCAACAGAAATACTTAAGATTAATCTCAAATGAAATAATCACAAAATAATACGAATCATTTTCTGAATCTGGAGGATCCTATGACTACATTTTGCAACTTGTTCTGTTCTGGCAGAGAACTGTTCACAATGAACGAAAATGCAAATAGCATTCTTCAGTTCTGGCTGGAACACTGGCTAAAAGAGGAATGATCAGTTCCAATAATAAAAATATACCGGTCACCATCTTTACCTCTTCAGAGCCATAAGGAAATCCACTTCAAAAGTTAAGATTTGTCAAAATCTACCATTCCCCATCCCTCAGCCAACCAACTGATTCTTGATGCATTTGCTGGTCATTGCCTCAGTATCTAGACCCGTGATACTCAGTATCTAGACACGTGGGCCAGAAGTGGCATCCAGAGCCATCTCTGTCGGCACACGAGCCATCGCCTCAGATCAGGTCCGCCTCCCGCCAGCCAGCCGATCGTTGGGTATCTGCCATGCATGCACAGACACACAGCACGCACATGGGGAGGTCACTCGCACATGCACAGAGGGAGTGCGGGGAGCGAGAGGGGATCGTGTGCACATTGCATTACGTGTGCAGGCACGCATTCATGCGCACGCATGAGCACACCTTTGGCACATGACGGCGAAAAAGTTAGCCATCACTGATCTAGACCATTTGAAGATGAAGAACAACTTCTAAGAGAAAATGATATATAGAGGACTCCGTAGTGGGTTAGAAAAATTCCTTGCTCAGAATATATCATGAACTGAACTGAATAGTGAATCCACTAGAAAGGATCGTCTTATTAAAATTCTCAGGAATTCAACAAATGGCTTCCAGACTATCCCACTCTCTTCCAGCCTATAGGTAAAAAATATGATCAAAACCAACAACACAGACTGCTCTTATGAGGTTCGATGAGTCCTCTCTTGCTTCTGATCAGATAGCAATCTTAACTCAGCCATTTATTTCCTACATTTGTCCACCTCCAGTGAAGGCAAACATATGCCCTTTGTTTCCAAGACAACAGGGAAGAATTAGAATTTGCCTAAACAAAGGCTTTGAGGGGAAAACCGGCTGAGTTGTAGTTTAGCCTTAATACATTGCTTGTATTTACAAATGCTGGGAAAGGGAAAACCTGGTTTATGTATTTCACCAGAATAGCCAAAAGTAAGCCAAGTGGTTTTGTTGGCAGAAAATAAAGCCTGAAGGAACTGTACATATTTCATCTTCCCCTGTTGACATATTTCTCTTTAAGAATAGAATGGAATGGAATGGAATGGAATAGAACAGAACAGAACAGAACAGAACAGAATAGAATAGAATTCATTATTGGCCAAGTGTGATTGGACACACAAGGAATTTGTCTTTTTTATATATTCTCAGTGTACATAAAGGAAAAAAGTACATTCCTCAAGAATCATAACATAAAACATTGAGTGATGGTCATAGGTTAGTACCCTGTTTCTCCAACAATATGGCCTCCCCCAATAGGAAGTCCCAGCATGTTTTATAGGCATGAAATTAAGCCCCTCCCCCCAAATTAAGGCCTATATTAAAACGTGCGAAATGGGGGGGGAATGGTGAGGGGGCTTGCCGTTAGGAAGCACTTTTGTTGTACACCCGGATATGGTGTTGCCTGTGTTGACCCCTATACGAAATGCCCCACCAACGCCGAGGTCAACATCAAAGCCATCACCACCCACCCGCCCAAAGATGCAAGGGGGAGGGGAAATTAAGTCACCCCCAAAAAGACGGCCTAGCCATTTTTTCGGGGCTCAAAAAAATAAAATAAGACCCGGCCTTATTATATGAGAAACATGGTAATAAGCAATCAAATCATACTAGGAAACAAATAAAACAATATAAATTGTAAAGATACCAGCAACACGGTTCTAGTCATAAGTGGGAAGAGATAGATACTCGGAAGGATGAAAGGAATGATAGTAATACAGTCTAGTAAATAAGTTGACAGAGTTGTGGGAATTAGTTGTTTAGCAGAGTGATGGCATTCAGGGAAAAACTGTCCTTGTGTCTAGTTGTTCTAGTGTGCATTAATTGGTTAATGCTTCCTTCTTCACAGCTTCTGCCACCACCACTGCACCACAAATGAGAAGATATATGGAGATAATAAAAGTCAAACTAAGCTAGCAAATGAAGTGATAAGGGGTTTTGTTTTGTTTGTCTTTAATTCCCTTTTGCAATTTGCAGAAAATTCCACATTCTTGGCTGTCAAAGTCAGACTTACATACATGGCTGTTTTTAATGATATGGGCAATGTAAACCAGGATGGTCAGATGGGATGGTTCCCATTATTGGCAACAGCACAAGAAAAAACAGGCTTAATTTGAAACAGTATACTGGTACGAACAATGGAGGAAATTTTAAACAAACATCTTAAATCAACTAAGCTATCAAAATCGATAAAGTTTCTCTTACGCAGTGTAACAATTTTAACTGGAGTTAGTGGTATTGCACCCCAAAATGTTTCTCTTTCTGATAAGGCATGTATACCACAAACAGGTAATGATATTATTTTTCAAACATCAAATACTTTTATTTCAATTTTTTTTCAGGCAACTAGTCACTTTCCTCCAAGGATATCATATACTACAGTACAGCCTGTAGAGAAGATAATGACTTTGAATGAAACAAACAAAACGTTAAAAAGTTACGATATTTATGCACTTACCAAGCACATCTAAATTATATTAAAGTCACCAAAATATTTTTACAGTCCCCAAGGCATGTCACAACTTTTCAGCACCCCTAATGTTTGGAAATTGAAAGCTGAAATTTTGACATGCTCTAAGTCGGGGTCACCAACCTTTTGGACCACCAAACCCCTGGTTTTAAATCCCGTGGAGCACTAATATGAATTTTGATTGGCAGTGGCTTGTTGACGTTGGTGGGAAAGTCAGTCTCATATTCCAGAGCTGCAGTAGTCACAGGACTGGCCCTTTGGTCATCCCGGAGCAGCTGCTCCTCCACCCGGGTGCACCAGCCTGCCGTGGACTGGAGGAGCTGCTCCGGGATGACTATTGCAGCTCTGGAATATGGGACCGACTTTCCCACCAACGTCAGCAAGCCACCCCGGGAGGGATATCCCTCCCCCACTGTTGGTCTTACCTTCCAGTTCCAGCTCGCGTGGCTCTACTCAAGGTAAGGTTTGTGCTCGGCCGAAGGGTGGGGGCCAGCGGATGGGCGGGCCATGTGGGCGGCGCAACCTTGTGTTCCCATGCAGCCTGGATTAATTGTTTTGCGGGGGACATTTCTCTGAGAACAACCAAAATTTTCTCGCGGACCACCAGTGGTCCCTGGCCCACCAGTTGGCGACTACTGCTCTAAGTCAGTATAATGTATTACAGCTTACAAACATCATTCATATTCCTGCACTATGAATATGACCGAAATCCCATAGATGTCAGTACAGGTAGTCCTTGGCTTATAACAGTTTGTTTAGTGACTGTTCAAAGTTACAATGGCATTGAAAAAAAGTGACTAATGACCATGTTTCATAGTTACGACCTTTGCAGCATCTCCATGATCATGGAATCAACATTCAGATGCTTGGCAACTGGTTCACATTTATGACCGTTGATGTGTTCCCAGGTCATGTGATTCCCCTTTGTGACCTTCTGATAAGCAAAGTCAGTGCGGAAGCCTGGTTCATTTAACAACTGGGTTACTAACTTATCAACTGCAGTGATTCACTTAACAACTGACGCAAGCAAGGTTGTAAATCGGGGGCAAAATTCAAAAGTCTCACTTAACATAAATCTTGGGCTCATTTGTGGTTGTAAGCAGAGGACTGCCTGTATCCCTGAGGCTTCTTTGCATTCTGTACCTTCCCAAGGACCCGTCAACTCAAGGCTTTCACATCTTGTAAAGACGTAACATTCAGACCAGCGTGTGGCTAAAAGGAGAGATCTTCATCAAACATTGTTCATGATTTTTCTTTCAAAGTTGCCACAAAAAGAACAAAGCCCGTTTCAGCTATCTTCCTGAAAAGAATGCAAGGACTGAAGATAGCTTCCTCCTTAAAATGTTAAGGAGGATGATCCATTGACAAGATTTCCCTCTCTGCCTTTTGTCAGGAGGGAACATTATGCATGCTTCTTTGAGCTTCTAGGAAAAAAACAGGAGGTAGGTGAAATTTTATATGGATAAAAGGGAATGATCATTTCCTATGATGTAAGTACCATACTTGATCTAAGTCAAAAGATGAAAAGAAACTATACTCTCCCCCTAATATAGCTGAAGACTGAATTTGTTCTACTTTGTGGCCACATTATACCAATGAGTCACATTCAATCTGAAAGCAAACACCATCCCAATCGTTTTCACAAGTGCTATTATCAAGCTAGATACCTCCCCTTCCCATTCCTGTTTGATTTTTGTTTTCCAACTTAAGAACTGTTCATTTTATTCTGTTATTTTCAGCTCATTTCTCTAAATGATCGGGAAAGTTCTGAAATTTACTCCCGTCTTCTAGAGTAATAACTATTCAACATCTTTTTGGCTGGGTAGAAATAATATATACCAAATGCTACACTTTTTATTTTGTCCAGGTATAGGATAGAATGCATTACTATAGCTATAAATTCCTTTGAGGGAGAAATAGCAACCTGAAAAGAGCAAAATCAAATATGCCCCAGCAGAAAATTTATGAAAAGTGCCTTAGAAGTAGAATGATTGGTATCCATAGCTGGATCACATCCAAATGCTTCAGTGAATGGTAAGGTGCAAGGACCAAGCCAGTACAGGAACTTGCAGACAGTTGAAGGTTGAGGTACACCATTTATTTATTTGATGTATTACTTTGCATGCTATCCAACTCTCAAGGGCTTGGTGAAGAGCCAGGTCTTCAAGGCTCTTGGACATACCAATAGGATGGAGGCTGTTTGGATCTCAGTGGAAACAATATTCTAGAGGTCAAGTGCTTCTATAGAGAAAGTGTGCTTCTGCAATCCAGAAAGATAGCAATAACAATAGCTCTTAGATTTATATACCGCTTCACAGTGCTTTTACTTATAAGCACTTAGACTTATATACAGCTTCACAGTGCTTTACAGCCCTCTCTAAGTGGTTTACAGAGTCAGCATATTGACCCCAACAATCTGGATCCTCATTTTACTCACCGTAGAAGGATGGAAGGCTGAGTCAACCTTAAGCCTGGTGAGATTCAATCTGCCAAATTGTAGGCAGCCAGCGGGCAGCAGAAGTAGCCCGCAGTACTGCATTCTAACCACTGTGCCACTGCGGCTCATGTGGTGTTTAGCATTGTTTAATGGAAGAAACCCAGAGCATTTGACCCCCGCAAAACTGATTCAGCCAGATAGATACTATGAAACAGACCATACCTCAAGTAACCAGGCCCTATGTCATGAAAGACTTAAAAGACGACAACCAGCACCTTGAACTGCACCTGGAGGCAAACTGGCAAGCAGTGCCACTTACCAAACAAGAGGTGTTACATTGTCAGCACTTCCAGGTAAACCTAACAGATGGGAAACACAAGATAAACTAATTCTACTTTATTGAAAGCACAAACTTGAAAGTACAAACTTCCCGCTACCACTTTTAACTGGCTGACCCAGTAGGGTGGGTCCTTCCTAAGATATTTCTCTGACCATTAAGAATAACCATGGTGGCGCAGTGGTTAGAGTGCAGTTCTGCAGGCTACTTCTACTGCCTTCTGCCTGCCTGCAATTTGGCAGTTCGAATCTCACCAGGCTCATCTCTTCCACTTGTTCCCCAAGGTCATCCACACATTCTATTACATCCATGGACTTTCTTAGGCATGCCCATAAGTGTTCATACCACTATACTATGGACCTTTTGAAGCTACTAGGTGGCAGCCTCGTGTAGCTTAGAGCCTCAATTTCCACACTTTGTATTTTGGCTGCCCACAACCTGCATGTAATAGTATGCCTCTCAATTTAGTCCTGGAATAGAGCTTTCCGTTGAATGTCTGCATACTGAGAGCATTCCTACCATTCCAGCTTTTCTAAATTGCCTTAGATGCAACCTTAGAAGCTAATCAGCACTAGGCCACTGCTGAGTTAAGTATATTCAGCCAAATGATCAGTGAGGACAACACCTGATAACAGATTGCATATATGAATGGTTATTGTGTCACCTGGTACACCATATTTGTACACCTGCTACATATTTGAACTGAGCTGTTTAAATTTGAAGAAGTATTCACAGGTTTATCCTATACAACTTTTCTGATGACTGTTATTTCCCAATGAAGGGAAATTACATTCCTACGTGGGCTTATTATTTTATCTACTTCCTTTGTTTATCAATTGTGCTTTGTTTTATATCTGAACGGTATTTTCATCTTCCATTTTTTCTTGCTTTTAAGTAAACCATGCATCAAAATTGGAAATAAAACAACAACATAAAGATCAAAACAATCAACACTTTGCCCAAAATGCAGTACAAAGGAGCATATAATTAAAAAAAAAATCCTACAACATAATCTGGGATAATACATATAGTTATTATACAGCTTTAGCTCACCTGGATATTTCCCATGTGCACAAGCTTTCACCAACTTGGACCTCAATTGTCATAATCCCCGAAGCATCGTCTACTACAGGTATACAACATGTGGCCCAATGGATATTGCTGAACCTATGCTTTCCACATCCTTCTCTATTGGTACTGGTGCATGGAGTTACGTTACAATTTGCAGACTATCAGCAATGTTTGGAGGACTGCATATTGGCATGCATATGAGAAGGTTAATTAATAAATATAGTCACCCATCTCTAACCAATCAATGTGGGCAACAAACAATCATACATACAATTAAAATGTGTCATAAAAAGAAATTAAATACACATAGCACCTATGAGGAATTATAATTCATTGGGGTCAGCATCACCAAGAAACGGGATCCTCCATACCCTGGAACTCCAGGCACAGGCCAAGTTTTCAAGGCCTTCCAAAAGGCCAGTAGGATCAGGGCCATCTTAAGCTCTCAGGAGGGTGATCAGAAGGCAGAACCGTGGCAGAAAAGGCACACCTTCTTGCCCTCACCAGTTGTTATTCCTTGACAGACAGGACTGAGAGTGAGCAGATTCTTATTAGAATTAGATTTAATTATAAGGTTTCATTGGACATAATTTTATTTAGTTACTCCCTTGCTTCCTCTTCAGCTAGTTTCAGACATTTGCAACAAGTTACTTAGGTGAGAGTGTAAAGGTATTTGCATTCCCTGTGTTATTACTTCCAAACAGATTATTAAACACTTTCAGTCTCTTGGAGTTTACGGTTCTGGATTCCTTCCTAACTTAGCCTATACAGATGAAAAAATCAAAGATGTATAGTATGAACTTTGTTTTTCAAATTGTTAGGTCTACCAACCCTACATTGATTGCAACTTCCCTTGCAAGCCTAGGTATGTAAGGGGTAATACATCATTCCTTGTTAATCCATGACATCTGGAGATGTTTCAGAGCAGAAACTGTTGCCCCAGCAGGCATCTCTTAATATAAATGAAAAACACCTGTGACCAGGAACAGATATTCAATTGGTTTTTGAAGTGGTTAATTTTTTATTTCAAGTCAGAAAATATTATTTGTATACTAATATGGAGGGGGTATGGATCACATCATGTAGCTATGAAAGTTGTTTTATAATTGTAAGACATTATAATAAAATCCATTGCAGAAAATGTCTTAAATATAACTGTTAATTTCTAGGAGACGATTTACTATAGAATTTAAAGGGTTTTTTTTGCTGATAAGGACAGATCCAACAATCCAGTGATGATTGATGATTACTTTATCTTGCCTTTTTATATGAAATTCAAAATGGTGAACACATCTAATGCTTCCATTCTACTAAAAAGAAATATGTTTTTGTTCTCCACATCAATACTTGGATTGAGCTGAAAATAAGTGACTGTCCCAAATCATAACTTAAGAAATCTTGTTTTACTTGATCATTTAAGTTATTCTGATATACAGTATTATCCACATGATGAATGGGGCCACATTCCCAATCAATGTTAAAGAGCTTTTCGGCTTCCGGTTTGAGCCTCTTTGGTGACAGACCGAAATCTGCGATCATGCGCGGTTTCGGTCTGAGCTCGCCGCTGGAGCGTCCCGAGCCGGCTGGTTTTGGGGCTAAGCCACCCTGTAGAGGTGGTGAAGAGGGGGGAGACTGCCAATGGGGTTGAGGAGAGCCGCATCTCTCCTCCTCAGCTGGCCATTACTCCCTTTCCCAAAGGCGGTTGCAGCAGTGGTCAGAAATGGCCACCTCAAAGAAGAACTCAACTGGAAAAGAATGTGCAGGAGAAGATAAGAAGCGAAAGTTTTGGCTGACCGGGTTAAACTGCAAAAGCAACAATTAAGGTACCCTGGAATTTAAACTAAAAAAAAAAGTAACATTGTTCCCAAAGAAGATTCTGAAGCAGCGAAGGAAAGTGAAAAGGGAAAGGTCTGTTGTGTTTTTCTTCTCTCCCTTTCCCTATACTGACAGCTAAGAGACTTAAATAAGAAATTGGAAAAAAAAATCCGCTTTGACATCAACAGGCAATTAAGCTGAAAATAAAATGTCAAAGGGATAAAAAAGATTTCTGGACACTTAAAAGTTTTTATAAGCAGGAAAGGAGAGAAAAAGAATAAAAGGGGAGGATCTGGAAAAAAGGGGAGGAGACTGCCTGGAATTAAAAGGAATTTACAGTAGAACTTCAACAAGACTTCTAAAAGATACATTTTAACTGAAACTTGGCAATTAAATAGTAGAACCCCAGGAAGAGAAAGTAAAAAGAAAAAGAAAAAAGAAACAGCTTGCGTGTATTTGGATTACTTGGTGACCTTTGGATTCTTTGTTATTACATTTGAATGACTAAAACCAATTGGCTGCTTGTTTAAATTTTTTTAAAATGGCACCACTTTTGGATGAATTGAAAATGGAACTTAAAAAGTACAAAGAAGATGCACAAGAAGGGAGGGGTTCTTTTGGCTTTGTATTTCAATTCTTAGAAATGGAGATTTGGAAAACAACAAGAAACGCCTGCAAAACAAGAAGACCGAGACAAAGAAGAAGCCATCTTTAATGAAGAAGTAATTCTATGTAGGGAAGAAAAAGGAAAGGGGGGAAAGAGAATGAAAAATTTAAGACTTAAAAAACAACCAAAGAAAAGAAAAATAGTTTGAAAAATAAGTATAATATTGGAAAGCAACAGAAGAGGGGAATACAGAAGAGAAAAATGGAGGTAGAGAGACAAGTGTAACCCGGGACCACGCTACTTTCAAAAAAGATGTTTTATTTATATTTCTTTGTGAAAACTCAAATAAAATTTACAAAAAAAAAATGTTAAAGAGCTTTTCAGGCCATGGACAGAAGAAGCCTATTTGTGCACATATATGTATATAGGCTTCTATGTGATTCTATTCCTCTGAGCAAATTCTGTTTTCTATGTAAGTTTATTTTTCCTTTTGTTATTTCCCCCTTGTCAGGATGACTGATGTTTGGGGTGAGTAGCAGCAAAGTCTAACACAACGTTGGCCTGTTTAAGACATGTGGACTTTAACTCCCAAAATTGGGAATTCTGGGAGTTGAAGTCCACACTTCTTTTAGCAGGCAAGGTTGTGTTAGATCAGGGGTGGCAAACTGGTGGGCTGCAGGCCGGATGCGTCATGTGTAGGCCACGTCCACCCTAGCTCCGTGAAGGGAAAAAACATTGTGATACATCATGTGATGGCAAGTGACACCATGAGTTTGACACCCGTGTGTTAGACACTGATTTAACTAGTAGAAAAGCAGAGATACATTACTTCTTCTAAACACTGACCTTCCTTTGGACTGATAATCATTTAAAGGAAACCAACTTTAAGCATATTTCAACTCTTCCCAAAAACAAATTGATGACAAATTTTGTAATAAAATCATAATCAATACTCTCTCTGTGGTGTAAGAGCTAAGGATCATGTATCATACCTTTAAAAAGGCATAAATAGCTTCATGAATAATTAAGCATTATTTGGGGACATATATGCTCAATTTTAATTTTGTAAAGGTGCCAAAGATATTGTACAACACAAGTCAAAATGAACCCTACACTGATTTCAGCTATTCTTGTAAAACTACTGCATGTAAGAGATAACATAGGCATTCCTTATTCATCTTCATCTTTTGGATACTTCATCCCAAACATTAATTATTTGCATGATCATAAATTACAAGCACATGATCAATGCAAAAATCTAATCTTAACATTTAATCCCTGCCTTAATTGCCTGAATTAAAACCCGTCTTAGTTCAGAATAGGCTACTAAGCATAGTACATCAAAGCTGGCAACATTCATATTAATTTCAACACATTAAATTTCATGTTTTCAGTAAAAGGGAGAAGAAATTAAACCATGAATGCTCCAAGTAATAAATGACAACTGACTCCAGTGTAAAATGTGTGGGCTGATAGCTTAAAGCATGAATGCCTAGCATGACTTATTGGAGTCATTAAATGTATAACATACATTAATTACAAAAGGCCTGAAGTGAAAATATTGTTGTTTGTTTGTTTTTAAGACAAAAACTTAGTTTATAAAAATTCCCAAATAAAACAATTTCAGAAAAGTGATCCTAAGAATCCTGTCGTAGAATTAAAGACTAAGATGCAAATATAACACCCTATATAGCAGAGGTCTCCAACCTTGGCAACTTTAAGACTTGTGGACTTCAACTCCTAGAATTCCTCAACCAGCTTTGGCTGAGGAACTCTGGGAGTTCATGTCCACAAGTCTTAAAGTTGCCAAGGTTGGAGATCCAGCAAACAGATGTAGTAGCATAATAACATGGTACAATAAGATAAGCGCATTTGGGAACGAAAGGTTAGAATCAGAAAGTACTGAAGAATAAAACTGGTTTTCTCACACCACAGAGAGTTGACTAAGGAAAGTTCCTTATCCTTTAAGATTGCAACAATAAAACACAAATTTTTAAGAACATTCCCTGGGTTAAAAATGTAAGCCTAACCTAGCAATGTAACAAGATGGATTACAACTTCTTTCCTTGATGTAGTAAATTAATTTGTAGGAAAGAGGATTTTTTTTAATCCCTGGGAGACATTACCCAGGTATGGCATAAACATTGCTGTCCCATCAAAGGATCCTACTTGAACTCTGAGGTGCTTAGGTAGACTTGACCTAAGTGATTTGATACAGAAGAAGGAATCTAGCGTTGACATTACCAGAATCAATTTGTCTCCCACAGGAAGAAATCACTGAACAGCTGATGCAAGTTGCTGAAGGGTATGATACAAAGTCTTAAAGCCTGAGGTAACTGGCTTGTTTTGTGCTTGAACAGCTATTACGGGGCATCTCTGCCAGCATTAGGCTGCTCCCTTACGTAACTATAAAACATTGTTTACTCCTCCAAGTATAAAATCCTTCTGGCACTTCTCCACAAAGCAACTAATTTTAGCTTATTGTTTCCCTCTGGCTGAAGGTTAATGACCATATGAATAGAATTGGGGAAGAGCTCCCTGAAGGAAAGGTTCACTATCATAGATCTTAGATCTATAGATCATCACCCAGGACTGATGGCCACTTCTTCATTTTTAATGAATATAAGAATTGAGAGCCTTTTTCCTTCAAAATCAACTTCCACCAAAATTATACATGGAATCTGGTTTATTAAAAATGTAAAAGATGTTAAAAACACTTCTCCTTTAAGCGCCTTGGCAAAATTGGTTAAATATAAATTATTCAGGTAGAATTGTTATCATTCAGCCACAGATGCCAATGACTTTTAAATTCACATCACTGAAGGCTAACACAGTGTGATTTCAAATTCAAAATGTTATGCACCAAACAATGTTGCATTCTATACTTTTGTCCTAAGTTATATTCATATGAAAAATAGCATTATTATTTATTTACCTATCTGCAAGCTTTTCTCTGAAATAAACTGTCAAGTCAAATTAAGAAGCCAATACTGAAAATTAAAGTCTGTTCAATTAGGATACTGCAGCAAGCACTTTCTATTGGCTGACCTACAATCAATCTGAATGGTAATCAGAGGTTTTGCCAAATTTCACAGTTCTTTCCAATATGAATCTAGCATAAAAAGCTTGGCACTACAACCTCCTGAATTATTTCTTGCTTCTAACAGTATGGATTGGATTGGCCCTTGAAGGCAATTTAAAATGTGGGGTGTTGGGGAAGAGAAGAGAAACCGTCTTTTTTTTAAGCATTCGTCATATGAGAAGCAGACTGGTGTTCAGGAGTACTCTATTATCTATTCCACTGTACGACTGGTCTATCTAGTCCATGCCTACTGTTCATATATTCCTATATTAAAATACAGAATAAATTAAGGCCATCAATAGCAATCACTTGGTATAACCAAGCATAACTTAGTCTGCATTAAATTAAATACATTCTAGCTATCTTTTGGCCTTTATACCAGACTTGCTGTGAAATTGATGTGCCATTTGACAATCACAAATCATTCATCCCGCTCATCTATTTGAGTTCATCATACATTTTATTGAGTGTGTGAAATGACAACAATGGGCAGGAAACCTTTGTAAAAATAAGCTGGTATTTGAATACAACAATCAAGGAGAGAATTTTCTGAAGGTCACCTCATTTTAATTTGGAATTTTCTTTCATTCCTTTGAAGACAATTAAATTATAATTACTTGCCTTCATGAGCTATTTCTGATTATATAATAGCTTTATAAACTAGATGACATTAGGATTCAATTTATTTTAAACAGGTGGATTTTCTCCTTCTATACTAGCTAATACAGTGTGACATACAAGAGTAAAAACACAGGTAATCCTGCTGAAAATGAAACTGTTTCAGAAATACCTTTCTAAATTTCCACCCCTTTGGCCACAGTGATAGCTTTAATTCCAGTCTCCCCCTGCCCTTTGTTCCCATTTTTATTCTTCCCCTGGAGATTTGAGAATAAAATTAATCAGAAAATTCAGTCCAGACAACTCTGACAACTAGAACCAGCCTACAGTATCTGCATACAGAATTTAAATGCCAAAAAATATTTCAATGCCGTTTTCTTCCTTATTCAGTATTATCTGCTTGGTTGCCTTCACTGATCATCAAAAATTTGGTAAACACACTGATTCTCAATCAAACCAATTCTTTCTAAAAGTGCATTTCAACATTAATTTTCCTAATCAAATCAAGCAAATAAATATTTTGCTTCTCATTTTATACATACATACCTACCTATGTATTTGTTTTCTTGTTTTCATGGGTATTTATATGTATGGTATTCAGCTTTGTTCGGGTATTTTCCCCACGTCATTATAGTTGTGCTTTTAAAGTTGTAGCAACGTTTCGGCAGAATCTCATCAGCCATCATCAGGCTTCTGTACAAAGCTGAATACCATACCTGTAAGTACCTGCGAAAACTTAAGAAAACACACATATGTGTGTGTGTGTGTGTGCGTGTGTGCGCGTGTGTATGTTTTCTTCAGTTTTCACGGATATTTATATGTATGGTATTCAGCTTTGTTCAGGTATTTTCCCACGTCATTATAGTTGTGCTTTTAAAGTTGTAGCAACATTTCGGCAGAAACTCATCTGCCATCATCATGCAGATGAGATTCTGCCGAAACGTTGCTACAACTTTAAAAGCACAATTATAATGATGTGGGAAAATACCTGAACAAAGCTGAATACCATACCTATGTATGTATCTATCAATTCAATCATTCCCTAGCTCAGACTATATGTTTGGATTTATTCCTTATCAGACAATCCCAAAATGAATACAGTAAATCAAATCAAATACAGTTAGGTCCAAACTCCATGCAGATCACTGCAAAAGCTTTTGATCCTTGTTACTCACATGAGCATAAGCCTCATTTTGCAAGAATCCTTTTCATCCATCATGGATCTCTAAAGTTATGCTACTGTTGACTTATTCCTTTATTATGCAAATCGGGCTGTGGGATGTGCATAACAAGAATGCCTACTTAAATATAAATTAGAATAATAAATTTGCTTCTTTTACACTGCGTTTCTGAAGCTACATTATAAGGCTCTGTGCCTTATAAGCTAAAATTTCATTTTTATTCCAAAACATGGCAAAAAACATCAGCTTTCCCCCCGCTACAGCTAAGAAAGTTTAGGACAGCCAATCAAAAAAAGAGAATTTCGGCTGAGTATTCTGCTTGTGTATTACTGATCTTGCGGCATTTTAGAAACCATATTAGGTTCCTAGACCTCATCTCAGGGTTGGTATTGTATTCTTCCCAGTTTATATTACTGATGCACTTCAATATCTGTGCTCCGTGGTGGAGTCTAAACAGAGCTCATGGCCACCATAATAATAACCATGAGTATGTCCCAAGTAATCTTTTATTTAACACACGGGTGGTACGGTACTCTCTTGAAGTTTTCTTTTGTTTTATAGGATGAGATGGGATGGGATGGGATGGAATAGAACATAGAATTCTGAAAAGAGTGTGTGATTGTCAGTCTTTTGCGATTGTTAGACTGTTCCCTCACTTACCTGAAGTTTGTTGGAACCTCAAATCCTGTAACTAACCAGAGTACTAGAAGAGATTGTTCCTAAGCTGTCATCCTTATGAGGTTATCCAATTCAGGTTCAATAAGAAAACTAGAACTACATGTAATTGAAAAGGGCGTTTGTAACTTTATCTTGCAACTCTGACTGTGTTTCCCCTTCCTGCTTTCTCTCTTACATCAAGAGATGTGGGAAGCCCACTGAATCTCTTTCTCACCCAAGCTCAAAACATGCTTATGCACCTATTATTGTCTTAACGCTTCTGGATAGTTTTTCCAAGGTCATCTCCAATAAATAGTCACTGTCTGTTGATCAATTCACCTCTTAACTTACCAAGCAGCAGGGTTGGGATTCAAATTTTTTAACAACCCAGTTCTGTGGGCGTGGCTTAGGTGGTGGGCATGGCTTGGTGGCCATGTGACTGGGTGGACATACCTTGGTGGTCATGTTATTGGCTGGGTGTGGCCAACTCAATATCACTCATATCGAGGCACGCATCTCCTTGCCTGGCCTCTCATGACTGTGGGGATGCTGCAACAGTCGTAAGTGTGAAAAATGGTCATAAGTCACTTTTTTCAGTGCCATTGTAACTTTGAATGGTCACTCCACACAAGCAAAGTATCAACAAAGGAGGGGGGGAAAACTCCAGAGACGTTCCTGAGACAGGAAGTCTAGTCCTGCCAAGAATGTAATAAGGGTTAACGGAGAGGCAGTTTCTGTAAGCAACACCAGAATGTTTCCTTCCTGCCTTCCTTACAGGATTAGGCCAGTAATTTCTTCTAACAACCAGTTCTCTGAACTGCTTAGAATGTTAACAACCGGTTCTAGTGAATAGGTACAAACTGGTAGAATCCCACCCCTGCCAAGCAGGTCTGCAAACTAAGGCATCAGAAGAAGCACTTAAGAACATTGGTGAAGAAAAACTGGAAGTGAACTGATTGAACTAGGATAGGAGCTCACAGTCATACTATGGCAATAGGTAGTAACAACTGACAAAATCTGCCTATAAGCCACTGTTTTAATCTTTCCTCAATAACATTACTCAAACTTGTTCAAATCTTGACTCCACCTGGGCAGAATATTTAGAGATATAACAGCTAGATATTTGCAATGTTATTTGGGATTAATTTCATCCTGTAGGTTCCAAAATATAAGAGTGCCTTTATTTATGGGCTGCAATCAATAAGATTTCTATATTTTGTTATTGATTATGGTAACATTTGATAGTTTTTAAAGATTATTTTTGAATCATTTACCGTATATCACAGGTCAAGCTGACAGTATATAAAAAAATCTAAGCCAAATAAAATAAAATATTACAACTCCTATTATTTCAAGGAAGGTTACTGAACTAATATCTCCTTCCTTCTATAATGCAGAGTCAATTCAACCTGCTGCGTTGTTTCTATCTCAATACTCTCCAACCTAATATTTAGGGTAGGAAAAGCTTCTATAGTGGCAGTCAAATATAGGGAATCAATCAGGGTGATAACTAGAAACTGGTCCATCTAATTGCCAAATTGCTACTATGCTCAATTAGAAACTAGTTATTTGGTTACTATGAGCTGCCAAACCCTAGAGTCTATTCCTTGTTATTTGAAGCCACATAAAATCAGAGGTATTGTTTAAACTGGATTATGCAATTTCTCCCAGTCATAAGACACATTCTTCAGTTCTATTTTTTAAAAAATCTAAAGTAACCAAATGTTCTGCATTAGAGCTTTTAGTACTGATCATACTGACATAAATGCCAACTTTTAATTGAAAATCCTTGATTTGTATTAAACTCACAGCCATAGCTATTTTCTATGGAGCTCGTGGAACCCAACCCATTTTAGCCTACTATTAGTAGTTGCCAATTACTAGTTTTGAGTAGATTCGTTGAGGGTATTGTGTGGATCATATATATTACCTGCCCACCAAAACTGGGCTCTCTACCAGCTCTATCCATCATGACAGCATCAAAAAAAGCCAACACACACACACACACACACACACACACACCAACTTGTTCTGTTCCAGTTCAGTCTCCCCAAAACACAGCTCACAAGCTTAGGAGCATCCCTGTTCATTAAACATTCATTATGCCCTTTAAAAGTGAATGATGATATTTCTAGGATATTTTGGTATCTTTATGTATTTGATTATCTTTATGTATTTGATCCCTCTGAGTTTCCATAAATATACTGAACACATTCAGTCAAATAAAACTAAGTAGATGCTGTATTTTACTTTAAATTTTTTTTAAAAAAAAATCTTGCCTTTATTATTTTTATAACAGATAACAGATAATCAGAGTTGGACGGGACCTTATAAGTTATGTAGTCCAACCCCACACCCATGCAGAAGACCTACACCATTTCTGACAGATGGCAGTCCAATCTCTTCTTGAAAGTCTCAAGTGATGGCGCTTTCACAACTTCCGACGGCAAGGTGTTCCATTGGTTGATTGTTCTCACTGTCAGAAAGTTTATCCTTATTTCCAGGTTAAATCCCTCCTTGTTCAGTTTCCATCCATTATTCCTTATCTGGCCTACAGGTGCTTTAGAAAATAGCTTGACCCCTTCCTCTCTGTGGCAGCCCCTCAAATATTGGAAGACTGCTATCATGTCTCCCCTGGTCCTTCTCTTCACTAGACTAGCCATGCCCAGTTCCTGTAACCGTTCTTCATATGTTTTAATCTCCAGTCCCCTAATCATCCTGGTTGCTCTTCTCTGTACTATTTCTAGAGTCTCAACATCGTTTTTATAATGTAGTGAACAAAACTGGATGCAGTACTCTAGGTGTGGTCTTACTAAGGAAAACTGGAAAAGAGAAACTTTATCAGTGTTATTATCCTGACTGGCACACAAGATTGATATTTGATGGGTGCTATCACTTCTCTTTCACTAACCTTTTATCAGAGCTTTTAATAATGTAAAAAGAATGTATAATATAAATGTATAAAATATAGCTTCTGATGCTTCTTATTTTTATTGTCGTCTTGCTTATTTGAATAAAAAAAATCAGGACAACTCTTTCATAAGCAAGTAAAAAAAAAGATGTTGGGGGAAAATCATAGTACAATTGGCTTGTAGGACAAAAACAGAACATGAGGAAAAGTTGAAAAAAAAATAGAAATAGATTTAAAACTTCAGTGAAATAGGTTATGTATGCAATAAGACAACATGTTCGTTATATAGCTATTTCTTATTCCCAACTATCGTTCAATAAGTAATAAGTTTTTTTCTAGTGAGGGGTGTCAAACTTGCGTGGTCATGGCGGCATCATGTGATATATTGGGACTTTTTTCCCCTTTGCTGAACAGGTGTGGGTGTGGCCAGTGCGTGATGTATCTGGCCCATTGGGCTGGGAGTTTGACAGCCCTGGTCTAGTGCATAGAAACCAGAAGACTGTGAGTTCTAGCCCTGTCCCAGGCAGGAAAAGCCAGCTATGCGACTTTGGGACAGGCACTTTCTTTCATTCCAACCCAGCTCAAACAGTTGTTGTGGAGAAAATAGGAGGAGGAAGGAATTATAAAGTAAAAAAGGTGCAATAATATACCTTTAAAAAATATAAGACACCTGCCTACTTGCCTACCATGTCAGAGACTAATTCTTGAACACAGAATAATAATTTTATTTCATTCAGAAATACACACCAGCAAATACCACATACACACAAAAATATTTAATGAAGTATCTTACTTATGGACAATTGAGATGGAAAAAGTCTACTGAAACATGAAAACGTAGACTTGGAATTTTACTGCTGTCTTATAAATCTTGACACATTGTAGTATTTCAATGCAGATTTCGGTGCAGTAATATTTATGCAATATGGGTTAAAAGTGTGAACATTCTATTGTTTAGAGAGCTTGAAGGGTTGAAGATAAAAAGAGAAAAGTAAAAATGTTATAAATTTTAACTGCAGTTTAAAGTATCAATATTACAGTCTGTTTGATTCTTCATCTAAAGTATCACATAAAAGAAAAACCCCTGCAATTTACATCAAAGTATTAGTTACAGTAATAGTTTTAATCTTGAACTAATTGTTTAATATTAAGATCTCCAGTGTATTGCTCCTTAGTGTGTGTTTTACACAGATAAAAATAATAAGAGATAAAGCGAATATAACAAAAATTAAAACATCTAAAAAGTAGAAAAGTAATAATAATAAAAAAGAAAAATTACTGTACTAATTTCTGACTCCCCCTTTTTATACATTTGCTGATTTGAGGTATTTGCAAGCAGTCACAGTCCTTTAAAACTTTACCATGCTGCATAATGTGTTGTATCTATGGGAACCACTCTTGCTTAAATTTAGTTACATTTGTATTGCATAAGTATTCATAAACTGTTAGTTTTACCACTGCTGCATATTCTCCAAGTTTTTCTCAAACAGATATTGTTGGATTGCATTTGCCTTCCAGCGTTGAACAAAGCTTATTTTTGCTGCTGTAAGCATACATCTCATTAAATTATGTTTCCGGATATTGTTTGAGACAATATACCCAATAAGAATAGCTGTGGTTTTGTTTCAAATCTAAATTTCATAATTTTCTGCATTATGTGCCAATGCTTCCTTATTAAAATAAAATCTGTGGTTTCGCTTTCTTCTCTGTTTAATGATCCACAGTTTTGCCTATTGCTAATCCTTTCTGGTAATAGAAACTTCAGCATTGCTGAAGCAATATTTATTTCATTTATTTCATTTGTCAATCACTTACAAGGTGATAGGTATAAGAGTAAACATGAGTTTGAATACAGAAAATAGGTACGGATAATGTAAATTGTGTCTATTGCTTTACCCTGGTCAAGTAGAGTAGTCCATATGTTTTAACAGTGTAGGAGTTGCAGATTGCAGGATAATTTTTTTCTAAAACCAATTTTTTTTTTGGAGAGTAGGTTGTTTGACTCTAAGTGGAGGATAATGGATTGGTTAATGATTGATTAAATGACTTTACAGGTGACGCAGCGTAAAGAGATTGGTCTGTAATTTTCAACTAGGCTGGGGTCACCTTTTATGAAGATAGGAATGAATGCTGCTAAGGACCATAGGTTCGGTAAGGAGCTGGTTTTGAATGATATCTCATATATTGTGCTTAGAAGATCCTCCCCATCCCCCACCCACCCACCCTCTCTCTCTCTCTCTCTGTGAAACTTCTTAATAATAAAAGTCATCTTCCATTATGAAAAACATGCTAATAGATATCTTAATATCACACTTCAATGCATCCCAAGTCATAATTAAGCCATAGGAAATCAACTGGTAATGTGAGAATCTATAATGAGGTAACCTGAAGCTTACGTATATCAGATGCAATGCATACCAATACATTCTTTATAAGACATTTCACACTCTTCGTGTTTTTGCAGCTAAATACATTTCTGTACTTCACCATATTTCTTAAATTAGCTCCCTGACAATAGACTTTTTACAAACACATTATAGCATTCCTTTGAAAAACCGCTACTTTGTTCTGAAAGGAATAAGCTTCAGACTAGAGTCTCGGTCAGGAAACAGTGTTGTTCCTTTTGAATGCCAAGGGACATCATTGGCCAGGTTTCAGAAAGAAAAAAAATTCTTTTCACTGTCCACCTTTTGTCCATCTGAATAACCCAAGTAGCAATACACAGACACACACGCACATATGCACACTCTCTCACACACACATGGACAAATCACCTTTTGAATCTCAACATGCCCACCACAAAAATAGTCAGGTACCCTCCTCCCCCTAATGCCTTCGTGTGGACTTTGTGTGCAAGAATCTTCTTTACTCTGTAAAGAATCTTCTTTACTCCATAGAAATGGGTTCATCAATATTCTTTATGCCAAGTAAACATCCCTCAGAATACACCAAATTGTACTTAAGAATTAAATTTGACAATAGGCTCATTATGTTTATTATGAAAGAATTACTCCATTCAGAGCAGGCTGCTAAAATCATTCCAAGATGCAGAGAACTAGTTTTTTTGGACCGTGAAGAACAGAATACAAGTCAAGAAATAAGCTCTTTGACATATTGTGTTGGCACTCCAGCATGTGGACTATTTTAACTATCTTGACAATCCTTCCATTCTCCCCGAATCTGGCAGTTTGGCTGGTTCACCCTATATTTCTTGATAGCTCAAAAAATAGAGGGCTGTTTCTTATAAGAATCAGCAGTCACACCAAAGGTTTGCAATAGGAAATAATAAGCCAATTCATTGGTTTCATGCTGTGGGGAAAACACGTGTATAAGTGTGCCAGCTATATACAAACATCATGAGTTCATGTGTCAAATAACGCCAATTGAGGAAACTACAACTTCAAATCTTGTCATCTTAGGCAAACAGCCATAGTCTGAGCAGATTGATCAATATGCATCAAGTCATTATCATAAATCACATCAATTCCCTGTACAGTTCAATGTTGAAGATATTTTGTTCAAAGCAACTTGCTCATAAGAATGTGTGGTCTGTTATGACAACTGAAAAGTCAATCTTTTTCAATGCTGTACTCTTTAAATATAAAATCTGCCATAATTAGAGTGAAGTAAGATACAGCTCTTATTCAAATGTCTTATTTTTTTCAAAGCATGATTAACTCAACCCTCTAGATAGGAAATTCAACTCATCAAAAGTATCCACAGGGTTCCAATGAATAAATCATTCAGCATTTTAATCACTAAGTAACATTATTTCAGCTATCTATTAACCCTGATCGGTGAAATAGCCACTGAAATTGTATTGAAGTCATTAAAAATAATTCATTTAATCGAAGCAGCTTTTTATCGAATAAGACCACCATAAAAATTCTGAAAGTTTAAAATGAACTTTATAGAAGGTATTATCCACATATCCATTAGATTAATTTTTTTTATCCTATGCCTTAATTATTAGACTAAACTATAGACACTTTTAACTATATTTCCCCTTACTTATTTTCCCTCTAATTTAAAATCTAAACTGCAGGTTTCTTGCTGGGAAGCTGTTGTAATCCAACAGATATTTGATGTTTTTCTGCATTTTTTCCAGCTTTACAATGTCCTTCTGAGGTGTGCTGATCAGAACCGTTCACAATACTCCGAAGTTTCAGCACAGATTTTTAGAAGCATATTGCTATTTTGGGTTTATTTTTAATTACTTTCCTCTTGATTGCAATCATGGAATTTGCCATTTTCACACTAGCCATGGACTGTGTTGGCAAGTTCATTAAATTAGCTATTAGGACCAAGATACCTTTCTTGACCCAGTGGTGTTTTTTCAAAAGGCAACTGGACGTTGTGGTCTTTCTTTGAAGAGATTTCACTTTTCATCCAAGAAGCTTCTTCAGCTCTGACTGAATGGTCATTTGCATTCTTTTAGAGAGTCGCTGAGGCCACTTGTGTCATCAGGGTCACCTGAGTGATGAAAATGGGTCTGGAGCCTTCTTGGAACTATTGAAAAGACTGTCTTGTAAACTGGAGATATATGATGTTGTATCCCTCCCCCTCTGTTGAGATAGGGCTTTTAATTTTGGCATAGATGCCCCCTCTTTGACCCTCTTTCAAAGCAAAAGAAGTCTGAATATTGTGCAGATCCTGGCACCTTTTTAACATAGTCAGAATGATGATTATATGGATCTACAGAGTGATACTACTCCAGGCGGCAAGGAGCATGCAAGAGAAGGTCTGCTTCCTGGATCGTGTGAGATGACATTGTTTGATTGACACGACCTGGAACATGTTCTCTGTGTTGGATTGTACAGGCTAGGAGGAAACTATTAAAGGCAAGATATTCATCAGATCATCAGACCCTATGCCATAAAGGATATAGTGTGGTAATCATTACTTTGGATTATACCTTGTATTATATCTAGCAACCAGCACAGTTTGCAAAGCCGCAGTATTACCTTGCCATACTGTGGAATGCCCATCACTGTGTATGTCAAACATTATAGACCTAGTGCAGTTTATCAGTGATCTTCAAGGGCAGCCCCATGAAGAATGCACTGCAGTAGTCTACACATAAGGTGAATAAGCCAAATTTACATTAGTAATACAGAAAATGTATTGACAGTCATTTAAATTATATCTAATAAAGTTCAACTTCTATAACATTAGTTTTAAGCAATAAAACATATTCAATATACTAGATATTTTAGAATGGTATGCATACATGCACTCTCCTTTGTTACCATATTACTGAATGCAGTCAATTTTACAGGCTAGCCTTTTTCAAGTTGTCAGCTTTTATATAAATCAGAACTCTATGAATATTCAGTGGACATTCCTGGAAATAGAGAAGGTTGCCATAGATTTTATCCTAGGAATCCTGGGAGTAACACTGCAGCCATCACATTTATGATGACTTGTATTTTTTTGGTAGATGTGGATCATAATCAAAACTATCAGATTGCTTTGTGGGAAGGAAAACTTTGAGGCATCTTTATATTAACAAGATAATCAACCAACTAGAGAGCCAATTTGGTGTAGGGGTTCAGGCACAGGACTAGAAACCAGGAGACTGAATTCTATTTCTCCTGAGGCACAAAGCCGGCTAAGTGACCTTCATTCTCCCTCAGCCCTTGGAAAAAGGAGGCAGGGCCAAATCACTTCCAAAATGTTGCCAAGAAAGCTAGAGACTTCTCCAGCAAGTTACTAAGAATCAATGCTAACTGAAAGGTATAAAACAAAAACATCTTCACTCTCTCTCTCACACACACACACACGTAACAATAACTCTGTGTGAGTGTGTGTGCGAGTGTATGTGTGTGTGAGAGAGGGGGGTGGGAGGGAGAGAGAGAGAGAGAGAGGGAGAGGGAGAGAGAGAGAGAATTCCTTAGTCTTTGGATGGGTTATAACAATTTGAGCTTTCTTATTCCTAAATAGTGTATTGGCATTGTTAGAGGCAGCCATTTTATACTGTTGGTCGGTGACTTGTAACAACTTTCGAGCTATCATTTCTTTTCTAAAGGAATAAAAAAAATAATTCTTTACCAAAAGGTGCAATCTAGCATCGTGGGAAGCTAAGTTTCATGTAATTATTGCCAATTTCATTTACCCATGGCTCTCTAGAGAAAAACCCTCCATAGTTTCATTCTGAAAGACAAGTAAGACATTATTCTGTCTACTAACTAAAACTTCAATTTACATGTTTAAATCATCAGAAGTGATGCAAAAGAGCATATCTTGTGTGATTCAACAGGGCATTGGATGCCTGAAGAATGCAGACACAGAACGATGTGTTTTCTACTACTTAGAGGAACCTAGCAGTTGACTTTTGATGAAATAAATATTCCACCTTTCTCCATAACAACAAAGTCTATGAATCAAGCCCAAGATTGACCTCCAAAATGGTGATCACACGAACTCAGGACATTTTAACCATTGTAAATAGATGCCAGTTGCCAAGCACCCAAATTTTGATTGTATGACCATGGGGACCATCGTAAATGCGAAGTCATACATCACTTTTTTTTTTCAGCACTTGCTATAGTCACTAAATGAATGGTTGTAAGATTTCTTCTGTGATCTTTCCAGAAACAATGATTCAGTATGATGACTTTGCATAACCACAAATGACCTTCAAAGGATATGACATTTAATAGCTATTACAAATCCTTCACATACCAAATGGGGCTCTTGTGCAAACCATGCATTTTCAATAATCCACAGATTAAGCACTGACAAGATCTTTTGTCTATCATGAACAGAAACCAAATAATTTGTTCAGACATTAATTTATCTTGTCTCCCAGCTGGGAGGTGGGTGTACTAACCTATGATCTGTCTCCCTCCAGGCAGCAAAATTATGAAATTAACTTGACGTGTGATTTATACACAGTATACGCAAGATCTCTAAGTAATCAGTAAGTAAGTGTGGAATCTTAAGAGAGTCAAGTGCCCAGTAGCTACCCAGATATCACAGACAAAAGCTAGTATTCTTTTCCTTACATATTAATCCTCATGAGCTACTCTGAGCTACTTAATATTAACATTTAATATTAAGCTAAATGTAGGATTATTATTTCATGAGGATTAACATTTTATTTTTAATTTAATAATAATTTGGTTCAATAATAATAAATAATATAAATTAATTTTAATTAATATTAAAAACTGAGACGGCGGTAGTGGAAGCTGCCATTTGGTTTGAACTTCTACGTGCTCCTCAGGTCAGAGTTCTTTGGCCAGACCATTTAGAAGAGATTAGGGCCAGGAAAGAGTATTTATATTTCTTTCTTTTCTTATTTTTCCACTAGCAATGTCAGCTATAGTGAAATTACTGGTGGGTGGAAAGTCTGCCAGGCATGTATATATATACTCTTATGCACAGAACAACGGACTGAGCAGATAAAGCTAGGATAAAGTAAATATTAGGATAATGTTAAAGTTCCATTTCTAGTGAAAATTTAGCTAGGATTAAGGTATATAGGATATATGTTATAGGAGATCGTATAGGGTCTCCCGCTTAAGCAGGGGATTGGGCTAGAAGACTCCAAGATCCCTTCAAGCTTTATTATGATTGATTGACTGACTGACTGACTGATTGAGGATTAGGCTTCCTGCAAATCAGGGCCAAAAACCAAACGGTGGATAAGATTCAGAGACGCTCTCTAAAGAAAGCGAGATAAACTGGAAATAAAATAGAAATGTATATTTCACCAAATGAAATATGCCACACAGCATACTTGAGTTCATGAGTTTTGTTGCATACTTACATTTCAAGGAACGCATGAGGCTAACAAAACAAATGAATGATGGTCTTTGAGTTGAAATGATTTTTATTTTAGATCAGATTAATATGAAGAAAACCAAAAAAAATATGTTCTATTTTCTCAGAAAGAAATTTTCTAACAAACATTTGGCTCTGTTATTATTTGGCTTACTTCCAGTATCAGATGCCTAGGGAGGATCAGTGAGGGCGCACGGTTGTGCCCATGTGCCAATGGCCATCTGTTTGGCCACTGTGGGAAAAGAATGCTGGATTCGATCAGTATTTGGCCTGATCCAGCACAGCTGTTCCATTCTGAATGTAAATACAGAGCTGTGTGAGCATGCTCAGTATGAGCAGTCCACCATTTTAAGCCACAGGTGACTTATGGTTAAACACCTTATGTGAAAAATCAGGTTAAGTCTCAATGGCACTACTGTCTGCTCCCTGCTGCTCAGGAGAAAAATTAAGAGTGGTATCAGTACAAAAAAAAATGGGGACAAGGAAGGAAGTTGTGTTAGAAAGAAGGCTGTTGGAGAAAAAAAAGACACTCCCATCATCTGCTTTGTGCTCTTGTCTTATGCACTAGTTCCTTCAGATCTATATATTATTTAATTGCCAACAAATTACTCCCAAGGGAGTAGGATTGTGAAAAGAAAAGAAAGAAGAAAAAATTGTTCAGTTCACCTGGTTAATTAACAAAAAACGAAATACAGCACCATTCAAAACCTTGCCACTCATTGCAATGACATAACCACATTTGCTGGATTATAGATTTTACTGAGAAGAATAGGCACCTGTCACTTTATTTGAACAGACAAGAAAGTGGGTGTGAGTTAGGGATTCCACTACGGATGTCTGACCAAGTGTATTCAAGAGCAGCCAGTGCCCACAGATCAAAGGACAGGACACGTGGGGAGAAGCTGTTACTGAATTAACAAGATGTTATGAAAGCCTTTCAAGACTGGCTTAAATCTTGGGATTGTTCAGAGGCTATGTTGTCTGAGATTCTGAAGTTTCACAGGAGGATTATTTGCTTAGCTAATCTAAGAATCTGGGAACAAGAGCTAAGGATCCATCAATATGCAGATGGCACACAGCTCTACCTTTTCCATTTTAACCTAATATTGGCAAGGCAGCTGGCATTCTGATCTCAAGCTTGGGCAAATAATGACTTGGATGAAGATGAATAAACAAAGTCTCAGTCTAGACAAGATGGAAATATGGCTTGTGAGTGATGCATTGCTCAGCTGAGTAGTCCTCTGCCTGTCCTAATGTCAGGGTTCCATAGCAAACAGAACTCCGAGGCAGGATGATACCTCAAAGAACAGTTTTATTTAGATATCTCATATTGGCACAGGCTGGAGAAAACCGACTCTGAATGTTTCCCACAGTTTTCACCAAATTTAAAGTAAAAGTAAAATCAAGGTACCGTCTGTTGCCTGGTAACTTCACTCCTCCTCTCTCCGACCACCTGTGGAAATTTCCTTGGATCCCAGGAGAAAGTATTTTGTTTTGGCTACAAAACCCTAGCTATCTCTATTCCCACCCACCCACCCACTTTCCCTCAGCTCCAGTGTGGCAATGCTAAAGCCTCAAAATGCCCTTGGTCAGGTCAGCTTCAGGGTTGACACCTGAAGGGATCTGTACTTGCCCTAAAGGCAGGTGCCCAGTATGGGAAATGCTCCAAGATTTACCACTGTAACTAGAGGCCCAGGTGTTTTCTATAAACTTTGATTTATTTCCTAACTCCAACCTTAACCAGTTAGGGGCAGTCTTGCAATAGTTAGTCAGGGTCTGGTGACTTCCCAGTTGGATTACTGCAATGTGCTGCACATAGGCCTGCCTTTCAAAATGTTTCAGAAACTTCAGTTGCTTCAGAATAAAGCAGCTACATTACTCATTGAGGTTGGCCAATATGAACGTACAATGCCAGTTCTTTGCCATCAACACTGGTTGCTGCTCCATTTCTGGACCTGATTGAAAGTACTGTGTTTTTTTTTAACATTTACAGGCTTAAACATCTTAAGCTATAGTTCCTTTCCCCAAAATTGATGAGGTGGTTTTCTACCAAGGATAGAGCTTTTCTTTTCCTGGTGGAACCTAATTTATGGAACGCCCTTCTCCAGAGAGACTTGATTAGAGCCCATTACATCATTTCAGTGCCATGTTTCTCTGGCTTTTTAACTGGCATTTGACTGCATTTTAATTGCTATTTAATTCATATTATTTTCATTTTTGAATGACCCACCTTGTATCTTGCTGAGTTTAAGCAGTGCTTTTAATAATTTTTTTAGTACGTGTTGCATTATAGCTTCTATCATTGGATAGTTTATCTATTTTAATAAATAAATAAGTTCTGCCATGGAATGCCATATTGTTTTTGGCATGTATGGGAACCCTACACTTGACTGCCAGAGCCCATAATTCTCTCACAGAACTCTCCACTATCACTTCATACAAAATATCTCAGTTTGGTTGTGTGTCCAACTCCTAAAACCACTATCAGTCAGTGCAGACTAAATGCACAAACCTTTTGACCGAACCCACAAGCTTTCAAAAAGATACTAGTTACATTACCATATGTAATTAGAATCTTTTTGAAAGTTCATGACATTACCATATGTCCACAGGACTCAAAAAACATCTTACATGAAATGCATCTCATTTTATTACCATTTAGAAATCTCAGACTTAGCTTTTACCTAAGAATGATATTGGAATTATATTGGAAGTCACATTGACCAACAGTATTAACCTTCTTGTTGTGCCCTTAGCAGATTGATAATAAATTTAAATTTTATGGTACCAATGACTTTATTTGTGCTTTGTCAACATTGCAGACCATTTTATATATACATCTTGGAAGCACCTGAAGTTGTTTTTCTATTTTCATATAGGCTACAAATTTAACATAATGGACAAACTACAGAAATTCATTAATAGAGAGAGACGCTTCAAAAGCTATAACATATAACAAGGCAGTAAATTGAGTAAGGCTATATTAGGAATTCTACCCTTACTTATAAACTAGAAGGATGTCACTGTAATTAATGAAATAAATACATTTATATCCCACATTTTTCTCTATCTATCTTTCCAAGAACCTAACTCAAATAGTAGATAAAGGACCGATTTAATGATGTGCTTTCTGAGCCTTCAGACATTTCAGTATACAGTGCATCTTCTCAAAATGTTCTTCAATGCAATATAAGGGAATAGAAGTTCAAGTCAGAAGCCAAATGGCCTGGGCTACGAGATATCTACTCCCAAATTGGTTT
Source organism: Pseudonaja textilis (assembly GCF_049901715.1). Taxonomy (NCBI): domain Eukaryota; kingdom Metazoa; phylum Chordata; class Lepidosauria; order Squamata; family Elapidae; genus Pseudonaja; species Pseudonaja textilis. The sequence goes on along the minus strand of NC_141990.1, from coordinate 145,972,361 downwards.
TAATGGACTAGTGATCCCAGAAATAACTGCAGATCACTTTCTTTTGTTGTCAATTTAAAGTGACCAGGATCGTGCTGGCGAAGAGAGAATGCTTTCAAAACTCGTAAGTTTTGAGACACGGTTAAACCAGTGGTGGGATTCAATTTTTTTTACTACCGGTTCTATGGGCGTGGCAGGGGAAGGATCCTGTGAAATCTCCAGTCAGAGCTGATGTTTGCTGGTTCTCCGAACTACTCAAAATTGCAAGTCTCTCCGGGTGATGACTGATGCTAAGGCCTCCCCTTTTCCTGTTTATATGAACAAGATAATAATGAAATGTCATTTAAACAACACTGTCGTCCAACAGGTGTTCCCCTGAGATGGACGGCCAGAGCCATCAGAACCTTCATAAGAACCTTGGGCAGATGACAACCCAAAGGACAGTGCAACGTATTCAAAATGTTGAGTATTATAACAAAAACTAAGAGGTTTGCTATGTGAGGATCTAACTGGAATGTGGAGATAGGCCTCCATTAAGTCAATGGAGGATAGAAAGTTGCCCCTTCTGAAGAACAGAAGTATGGAGTTCAGTATACTCATCTTAAGCCTCCTATAAACTAGGGACCGATTAAGTTATTTTAGAACTAAAATTGCTCCTGCTGATCCGGTGCCACAGGTCCGCTGCCTGGAACTCCAATAAATGAACAATAGTTGTCTCCATCATGCTCCCTTTAACAGGATCCCCGGAGAGAGGGAAAGTAATGCAAAGGTTCCGGGGAGAGGATGGAAATTCTATAGCCAGGCCTAATCTTCTGATATCTCTAACCCAGGAAACAGAGGTAGAGGCATCCTGTCTGTCCGTTAAAGGCTTGAGCCTTCCACCAATAGGGGCACAGTCGTGAGGCCTATGTTGTGCCTCGGAGACCTCTATTTCATGTTCCTCAAGAGATTCTCTTGCTCTGCCCTCCCCTTCAGTATCTATCTCCAGATCGGAAACTATCCGACTGTTGGTGATTCATGCGTCCAGACGGTTCCTGGAGTCTGGAGAGAAAAGTCCCTGGTAGAGGGAACGAAGGAACCCTCCCAAAAGTTGGGAAGGACTATTTTGGGGTCTATGAAAAGAGAGGAACTTATTTTCTGCTTCTAGTCTCTATCAGAGATAGGTCGGGGAACCAACCAAATTATCTCCCTATATTGGGGAGGAAGCAAGCTTCCATTAGTTGTGTGATATCTGCTTGCCAATGTCTGAGCCATAGAAGTAGGCGAGCAGGAACCTGAGATGCCCTGGCTTGAGCAGATAATTTAATAGAGTTTTGCGGTGTCCTTGTGCACCCTGATATTGGAATTTGAGATAATCTCCCTCAGATGGCGGAGCTACCTGAGACCATCTAGTTAAAAAAAAAAAAAAAAAGGAAATTAAGCTGCCTATATCCACGAAGGCTGAGCAAAACCTGGGGACGCTAGGGAGGAGTCCCGTGGAGGAGGAGGAGGAGCGTCCTCTCAATTAAAGCCCAGCCTATCAAATGAGCGACAGAAGCATCATCCCAATCTATGGATGCTCTGAACAGCTCATCTGGAGAATTGATCAGAACCTGCTGAATACCGCCTCTGGGTTAAACCCATGCCTCTAATATCCTTTCAAAGTCATATGTGAATTACAGCAGTGCAATAATCTTTAGATGGTTTTCTGTTCTTGATGATTACCAGCTATCGGCTGTCAAGCAGCCAAGCAGATAGAAGCATAACTCTAGGTACTTTTACAGATAGCCTATGGCTTAGATAGTGAAGCTAGGTCAACTGTATCAGCTCTAAATGGCCTAGGAGATATTGTCTTCTGCAGTCATCTTATAATACTAAAGTTTTGAAGCTACTGCCCCTTTCAACCATGGTCCCTTACTAGAAGAGAAATCAAGATATACTTTTTTTTCTCTTGACGGTATAGGGAGTAAAGCACCAGGACTATATTGTCAACAATCTCATTTGGGACCACTATTGCCTTGCAGACAACTTATAGCAATTTTTAATCCGATATCCATTCTAATCAGCAGAATCCTACAGAATTTAGTGTTGGTCCTTATTTTGTACCAATTGCTTGGTCCTAAATAAGATTATCAATACAGTGTCCCCTTTAAAAAAATTTTTTTCCCCTGGAAGGCAAGTGTTACTGTTCTCAATGGAGATTTGTTCTGAGTTGGAGCATTTTATCTCAGATGGCTGCTTTTAGTTTCTCCAGCCTATTTATTAAAAAAATAAATAAAAATTCTTGCCCAAAATCAGCCAGAGTCTGGTTGGAATCTACTTCCTGCCAAGGACTATGAGTAATAATTAATAAAATAATTTCATCTCTTTTAGTCATTGGTTCGTATAGTGGAGTAATTGCTTACTGAGTTTAAATAGTCTAGCAATAGAAACTTCGGGTAATTTTCTGCCACGCTGTAGAATATCAGCCATACCCCATGAAATGGGAGGACTACATTTGTGTTACATACAAACCTGTCATTATGTTTACAGTATTTACCTACTGTTTTCCCCACAGAGAATTTACCTTTAAAATCGAAGAGGTTGTCTTAAGACTCACTGAGAAAATAATTCAGAAGGCAGAAGATTCCCTAATTCCCATGTATTAATAAATATGACAGTGGACACACAAAATAATTTACTTTCAAATAACTGTTTTTAATTTTTATTTATTAATCGTATTTACATAGCCATCCATCTCACAAGAAAGCATTGTTAGAGATCCCAGACACCCACTTGTGTTGCTCCTCTCTGGGAGCAGATTTCGAAGTATTTCTAGCAGGACTACCAGATTCTGTAACAGCTTTGTTCCCTATGCCGTCCATCTGATAAACTTGCAGTATTTGTTTCTCTTGCCTTGTACATATATACATCTGAGCTAGGCGGTGTTGTTTCTCCGTATCATATAATGTATGTGGGTACATGCATAATTTTTGTATTTATTTCTTTATCTTGTCATGTTTATGTTTATTACTAGTGGTGGAGACCCTTTGAGAGCTGCAGGCAACGTAATTTCATTTTAATGTATGCCAATTAATGTACATTCAAAGTGACAATAAAGTTATTCTAAGTCTCAGAAAGTGACTCTAGGCAGTGTGCAACATTAAATTAAAAAAAAAACAATAAGCACATATAAAAAAAAATCATTATAAACACTGTTAAAAAGTATACAAAATAAGAGAGGAAAATGTTAACCACTGTAAGAGTAGCGTTACAAAATCTCTCCAGTCCTCTGAGACTGCCCAGGCTTAATAGCATAGCCAAATCTTGAGGGATCTGCAGAATGTTGTCAGGGATGGAGATAACCTCACTTCCAGGGGAAGAAACTTCCACAAGGCAAGCACCATGACAGAAAAGATTGTGCACACACTGTAATCTAACTTCTGGCTGCATTAAACCTTAATCCCAGATTCAGAATTCATACAAACCTATCTTCTGGGTTTATCCAGGAAAGAGAATTGAGTATGAATTATCAGGACGCAGGAACCAGAATCAATAGCAATCATATTAGTCAGTGATTTCTACCTTAAAATAGCACTGAAATATATCCACTGAATTTCTATAAAATTCCAGAATTTTTCTTTGATGGACCAAACTTTCTTAGGAAGATTATATCAAAATTTGTCATTTCTGCATTGTATCAACCAAAGAAATATACTCTTTTCATTACAAGCTAATATTTTATTCAATAGGTAAGATAGATTTAGTTTTAAGTTCCATGTAAGGTCTGATTCCTCAAGTTTATCAGACACGCTTTAATATTATTTGTCAAGATATAAAAAATTCTTCTGACCATTAATATCTGGAATTTCTCTAACACTATATAATCATCAGGATGTGGCAGGATTGAATAGTTCTAAAAAGAGTGGCAGAGAGGGATCCACAAAATAGATTAAATGCACTCACAAAATCAAGGCAGACTTTTGAAAAACAATAGACAATTTTAAACTTTAGATATATAGACATAGGTTACAAATGTCAGACAACACCCAACCAATCTTTTTTTTTCATGCATTTAAGAACTTAAACCCACTAGACATAATGCTTCCAATTATTATGGGACCTGTTTTTGCTCCATAAAACACTCTGATTCAATCATTTTGTTGTATTGCTCTAACTTCTGAAATATATTCTGTTATGTAGTTAACCATTTTTACTATATAATGACATGGAAGAACAGACTAGTCCCTTCAAATACATAACATTCAGTGCTAACATCTGGAGTAACTCTTAGTTGTTTCTAACGCTTGATTAGAAATTGCAATAAGAAAACCACCAGCACAACGTAACATTCATCTCCTTAACCTGTTTTTACAACCTAACAGCAGCTGAGTAAATGTTTGTAATCAGGATTTTGTTGCTTTTTGCTTGTTTTGAACATTGCTTTGAAATTCCAAAAGTTGCTGAACTACAAATCCCAAGCTAGTATTGGAAATTTTCATATAACACCCCCACCCACCTCAGATATCACAATTGCATATTTCCTAAGGTTTCACTGAGCCAACATTATTATTGGTAGCCTATATCAAACAATTACCATTATATTGGGAGGGGGGAGAGGGAGGGGGAGAGACGGGGTGGGTGGGAGAAAAAGAGAGAGGGGGAGAGAGAGGGAGAGAGGGAGGGAGGGAGGGAGACATGCCTGATAGGTGAGTTCAAGTACCGGATACTCTATGGTTTCTATACATTTCAGAATAGGATCTTTTAAGAACTTGATAGAGCAAATTCATTAGGTCACAAAAAGGTAAGAACTGAAGAGGAGCTGGTAGGAAAGCAAAGGAAAAGGACAATACAAGGGAGCAGTCAGGCACATATGCTTTTTAATAACTAAGGCTAATTAAGCACATTGTTTTAGACTCAGGAAACGAATAATCAAGGAGGCACAGATGACTAATCCATTTAGATTGGATTGTTCACAATACATTCATTTGTAATACAGGCTTTTTAAAGCCTCGTGTACGTACTATAAAGAAGCAATATTTTCATATGCAATATTAATTTTTGTACTGAAAAAGGGCATAATTGCTAAAATGATACTATACACAAAATGTTAGCCAGCATTTTATATATATTAAACATGTTTATATATTATGATTCTTGACTCTTGATGAATGTATCTTTTCTTTTATGTACGGTGACAGCATTTGCACCAAGACAAATTCCTTGTGTGTCCAATCACGCTTGGCCAATAAAGAATTCTACTCTATTCTATATTTTATAACAGCAAGTTATGCATAATGAATTAAAAATAGCTGACATTCTCAAGTGCATGTTTATGTGTTTCCATTATTTATACTCATAAAATAATTCCCATTTATGCTTAAAAAGTTCACTGAACTTCTTTATTCGCAATTAAATGTTGCTAGCTTACACTACAGAGTATGCATTATAAATTTTAAGGAAAATGAACTAGTTACATCATTTATTGGACATGATTATCCAGCCCGATTAAGCAAATAAGAGACTTCTTTAAAATAATAATTTCTAATACACAATATTTATTCATTATTGGATATTGTCATTTACTATTGTCATTTACTTAGATACTTAATCATGCATTATTTCTTATTTTTCTGACATACTATGATTATGGTGCTGTCCGGATTATTCAAACAAAGCAACGCTTCCAACCAGTTTTGAGCAGCATCTAGGAGTATCTAGGAGTATCTGAGGACAAATTTTATTCAAGCAATGCCCTCATATTCTGGAACCTAGTTCAAATTTTCAGGGGCTGATATTTCTTTCCTTCCTTCAAGTATCTTTTTTGGCTCATTCAAGTGGAAAAATATCTCATCTCATGTTTGTACAGTACACAGGGCCTATAAAACACAGACCAAAACAGCTACGAGGAAAAACAAAGGTGAGAAATTTGGAAGAACCAGATCATAAATGAAAAAACTTAGGGACCATAATTAACGAATGTAGTGTAGTTTAGAAGAGAAAGTGATCCAGAGGCCAATTTACAACCATATGACTGGGGAGAGATGGAGCATTTGCTCATATTCTCAGTTCCATGGATGAAACCTTCTTTAATTTAAACAACGGAACAAGAAAGGAAGCACTTAGATCCTGACTTTTCTGCAGCCATCAAATTCATCTTATTTTTCCCCCCCAAATTTCTGTCTCTGCTGCCTTTTGCAGAACAAAATGGGCTCTTTGGCCTCAGTGTCAGTGTAATAAGTTTAAAAAATAACATACATCATTACACATTTATAATGGCCCATGATGTCTGAATTCCACCACAATAGAATAAAGGTAATTGTAGTAGCAACACCTTTGTCCGCTTTAGGAGAAAACAGAAATCCTAGAACACAGATGAGCAATTTTTCCCCATCCAGCAGTGTTCTTTTCAGACTCTGAAATTCATGCATGGTGATATAACAAAGACCTTAGAAATGGGGTTGAATTTATCCTCTCTCCATTTATTTCAGATGTGCAACATTCCTATAGGTGTATAAAGCACTATCGCGGCTTCAAATAAAATTGTAGACACTTTGCCACTGAATTTCACAGGAAAATCTGCAGATGCTTTGAAGGCTTCAGTATTGGAACGTGAGCTGCATGAAGCTTCGGACCACAAATACAGCCTTGTTTTTAGTTGCTTGCTCTTTACACTTTTGGAAGCACTATTATTTATTTATTTTATTTATTTATTTTATTTGGTTTGTCAATTGCTTACAAGGTAATAGGTATAAGTAAAAACATAGTTATGAATACATGGATACATATAAGAAAAATAAAAAGAAACAATAGGACAGAGACGGTAGGCACGTTGGTGCACTTATGCACGCCCCCTACAGACCTCTTAGGAAAGAGGTGAGGTCAATAGTAGAAAGTCTAGGGTTAAAGTTTTTGGGGTTTGGGGAAGAAACCACAGAATCAGGTAGGATATTCCAGACATTGACCACTCTGCTGCTGAAGTCGTATTTCCTGCAATCAAGTTTGGCGCGATTAACCTTGAGTTTGTATCATTTGCTCTTGTATTGTTATGGTTGAAGCTGAAGTATTCACTGACAGGTAGGACATTGCAATGTATGATTTTATATACTATACTTAGATTGGACCGAAGGCAGTGTAGTTCTAGGTTTTCTAGGTCTAGAATTTCAAGTCTGGCGGCATAAGGTATTCTGCAATGAGTAGAGGAGTGGAGAACTCTTCTTATGAAATATTTCTGGGCTTTCTCAACTGTGTTAATATCAGATACATAATGTGGGTTCCAGATTGATGAGCTGTATTCGAATTTTGGTCTAGCAAATGTTTTGTATGCTCTAGTTATTAGTGTAATATTACCAGAGAAAAAGCTACGTAAGATTAGATTAACAACTCTTAATGCCTTTTTGGCTATGTAGTTACAGTGGGCTCTAGCACTTAGATCATTTGAGATGAGTCCTCCAAGAACCTTGACAGAGTTTGGATCATCAACAAGGTCTTGACTATTCAGGCTGTATTTTATTTTCTGATATTTTTTTTTGCCAATATGTAAGACAGAGCATTTATTTGTTGAGATTTGAAGTTGCCATTTGTTTGACCATTCTGATACATAGTCAAGGTATTTTTGAAGGATAGCAGTATTGTCTGTGGTGTTGAATAACTTTACATCATCAGCGAAGAGGACGCAGTTGCTCTTTATATGATCACAGAGGTCATTTATGTAGAGTATGAAAAGAGTTGATCCTAGAACACTGCCTTGTGGGACACCACTGTTGAGAAGTACAGAATTTGACAGGACGCTCCCAATTTTCACCATTTGTTGTCTGTTTGAGAGGAATGCTTCTATCCAGTTACGCAGGTATCCAGAAATGCCATAAGATTTTAGTTTTAGAAGCAGTTTGTCGTGTACCACTGAATCAAAGGCTTTACAGAAGTCTATGTAGATTGCATCTATTGCTTTGCCCTGATCGAGTTGTGTAGTCCATATGTTTTTGCATAAGAGTTGCAGATTGCAGGATAGCTTTTTTCTGAAACCAAATTGTTTATTAGAGAGTAGGTTGTTTGTCTCTAAGTGGAGGATAATGGATTGGTTAATAATTGATTCCATGACTTTACAGGCGACGCAGCATAAAGAGATTGGTCTGTAATTTTCAACTAGGCTGGGGTCTCCCTTTTTGAAGATGGGGATGACTGTGGCTTGTGGCCATAGTTTTGGCAAGGAGCTAGTCCTGAAAGATTTTTCAAAGATTATGCTTAGAGGTTCGGCTATGGCAGTGGATAGCTTTTTTAAGAAGTAGGCACATATTCCGTCCTTTCCAATAGATAGAGATGGTTTTAGATTGTGCAGTGCTTTTTCAACAGTCTACTGTAAAATCGATATGTATTAGATCATTATAGTTGTCTGTGGTTCGACTAGGAAATACTGGGCATGATCCACTGCTGTTTACAAATACTGAGCTAAAGAATGTGTTAAAGAGGTTGGCTTTAATAGTGTTGTTGTTGCAGTCTTTACCATTAGGTCCTTTCAGGGGTGGGATGGACCTTGATTTCAGGGGTGGGATGGACTTTGAATATATCATACCTATATATTATCTATATAGATCTAAATTAGGCTATTTGTAAATCTATACACCTATTGATAAGAATTGCCAAATAAAGCCAAGTGATAACTGACCAAAAAATAGAAAAGACCAATTTCAAGAAATAACTTATTTAAAAATATACCACATTGACATAGCCAGCTTGCAGCATAGAAAATTGAATCATTAAATGGATTTTCTCCCTCCTTACAGCTATGTAATTGGACCCATATCCTACTGCTTCAAAAGAGTCAGCCATGACATTGGGCCAAAATTAAAATTTGCATGGACACATTTTTCAGCAGCATCTTCCTGTAACTGTTTGGTACATTTAAGCATACTATATTATTACTCCTATTATTAGTTCTCAACTTACAACCACAATTGAGCCCAAAATTTATGTTGTTAAGTGAGTTTTGCCCCATTTTACAATCGTTCTTGCCATAATTGTTAAGGGAATCACTGCACTTGATAGGTTAGTAATCCAGTTGTTAAGTGAATCTGGCTTCCCCATTGATTTTGTTCATCAGAAGGTCACAAAAGGTAATCACATGACTTTGGGACAAAGCAATGATAACAAATACAAACCAGTTGCCAAGCATCTGAATTTTGATCACATGATCATGAGGATGCTGTAAAGATTGTAACTGTGAAAAATGGTCATGTCACGTTTGTTTCAGTGCCACTGTAACTTTGAAAGGTCACTAAACGAACTGTTGTAAGTTGAATACTACCTGTACTTGTTTACCAAAAGTTCCATTCAATCGCCATGGAACTCAAAATTACTTTTCTCAAGCCAATCTATAGTATAACAAGTTAAAAAGCTCCATGAAACTGTGATATCTCCTTTGGACAACTCCCCAAATTCCTCAGATGTCAGTGCAGGGGAGAATGAGCCCATTCCTGGCACTCGGGAACCGTTGACTGATGGCTTCGAATGGCCATCCGGAAGTGATTTGGAGAAGGCTTCAGCTGAGGAAAGCTTGCAGTGGCAGGCGGCCAGCAAAGAGGAGGAGGAACTGCCGTCTGCAACTGATCTGAAAACACGTAGGGCAGAGAAAAGACAGAAGCAATGGAGGTCAGCCAGAGTACTTGAGATGGGAAGGTCCCAACCATATTGATGGGCTACACCGGAAAGCTGGCTATTTATCATAGCAGAAAGAGGGAGGCGTTGCTGAGAACAACGTGTTTGTTTTGTAGCTGTGATTTTAGTAGTCGTATTTCCTGTTTCACCCTGGATAGACACCATGTTTGGAATTGATTCATGCCTTGTAGACTCTGGAATTTTCCTGCCTTGCAAGCTCTCTTGTATACAGATTTAAGTTTGTTTGGTGGTGTTATTTGTTTGAACAACTTTCAACTGCTTTGTGGACCATTGGGCCATTGCTTTGTGAACTAATCTTGGCCTGCTCGTGGTTAGCCTTAATTAGGACAGTTCTGAATCTTGAACGTAATTGCTGGGGAACATAAACTCACTAAACCACAGGGGTGTGTGTCTGTGTGTGTGTGTGGCAATACAGAAAAAATAAAAGGACATATACCAATAAAATACCTTTCCCTCCTAACAACACATAATTAATAAAACAATGTAGACACTCACAAATCACAAAATATTTTGATTTCTTTTTCCAAATTGAATAATCCATCTGCAGGAAATTGTCAAGGACTTGTACCATCAACAAGACGAGAGATATGCTAGTAGTATTAGCATATTCCAACTCCAGACAAGAAAAAACATTGTCTATCTATTTATTGTTAACGGCCTTTTATGTATTTTTTTTAATGTAGTAGAATTAAATAGTTAAATCTCAAATATCAAGGACAGAGAATGTAATATTCCATTTTAACGTCAGGGCAGCCTCACTGAGTAATGCTAATTAACATCTGGATTCTCCAGAGGAAAGTGAAATATGCTATTTAGGCAAGAGTCTTGCCACACAAATGTGCAGATGGCCCACCTAGATAGAAATGGGCATCGCATCCAGCCTGCAGGGTTATGCAATTTAAGGAAAGTTGCTATTTCTGTTTTCCCAGATTACAAATTGCCAGTGAGGGAAATGATCCAATCAGGAGAAGGCTGATTTATGTATGAATTACCACTCCCCGGTAGTGCTAAAATGCTTTTTGTATGAATTTCTGATTACTGTAGTTGAACTAGAAAAGATGAAGCTATACTTAGCTGGCCAGTAAAGTGCCTTCCTGTGGTATCTGGCCTTTTTGTAGTAGTTAACCCAAAGACCGCAGCTCCTCTTATCATAACTCTCTAAGTCATCAAAGTTTTAAAAACTGAGAATATTAGATGCCTCTAAAAACTACAACCCAAAGGAAGAACTACTGTATAACATGTTGACAGGAAAATATGATGAATTTCTAGCCTATTTATTACCTAAGGCCAAATAAAATCTGGAAGATTTAACTTACAATTTTGCTTACTGCAAGATTTAGCTTACAATAAACTAATCAGCTGCTACTAAAGAGGTAGGAGGCACCTGTATTTGCCAATTGCCTCGCACATTGCTTTTTGGATACAGTAAACAGTTTTAGGCAGAAACAACTTATTCAGCCACCCACTAGTATTTCTACTGTACTCAGCTTTACTAGGCAAATCATGTGAAAAGAAGCAGAAAAAGTACAGAGGGCCAGATGAAATGCAAGGATTGTTGCAATGAATACCTACAAGAAATCCTCGATTCACGACCACAACTGAGCCCAAAATTTATGTTGCTAAGTGAAACATTTGGTAAGTGAGTTATGCCCCATTTTACAACTTTCTGGCTGCTGTTGTTAAGTGAATCATTGCAATCATTAAGTTAGTATAACACAATTGTTAAATGAATGGCGCATTGTGCAATGTGTAATAAGATTGGGACTGAGTTATAGGGACTTCTGTCCTCACTGTGAGTTGTATTGGTGGGGGAGTGCACGAAGGGAGGTTCAGCCAATCTCACTGTACATATGTTGTACTCTGACAATAAAGGTAATAATAATAATGAATCTGGCTTCCCCATTGACTTTACTGGTCAGAAGGTCATAAAAGGGGATCACTATGAACCCGTCATAAATATGAACCAGTTGCCAAGCATCCGAATTTTGATCACGTGATCATGGGGATGCTACAATAGTTGTAAGCGTGAAAAATGGTCGTAAATCACTTTTTTCAGTGCCGTTATAACTTTGAACAGTCACTAAATGAACTGTTATAATCTGAGGACTACCTCTATTTAGTTCTTTTATTGTTGTTTAGAGTTGTGTGCTATTGCTAATTCTTATCTAACAAGAAGAGTGCATCATTGCTAGGAGGAAACAATTATCTTAAAAGCTATCACTAAGGTAAAGATGAGGCCTTCAACTTCCCAATAAACTTTGATGTGAAACTTCACGTACGTTATTAGTAGGAGTGTATGGTTATGCCACAGATGAGTTCTGAAGAGTGAAGAAAAGCCATCAATATTCATTTTTGAGAGATGGTTGATTTTTTTTTGTTTTTACCAAAACCTGACAGAATCATTTTTATTCTACAAAAGAAGGAATCACCATGATTTCAAAAGAAAAGAAAAAAAAAACCACAAGGCCTTAAAGGCAGAGGGACACACAACTGTTCAGTGAAGCCTCAGTTATTCAAGGATCACTGAAAGATGGATGGGTGGATGGATGGATGGATGGAAGGAAGGAAGGAAGGAAGGAAGGAAGGAAGGAAGGAAGGAAGGCAGGCAAAATTGCAAATAGAATGAAGTGTTTTAAAGGTGACTACAAACCAACTAGAACTGTGAATAAATGCATCCCACATTGCTCCTACTTATCACATCTACCATCTTGCTTATGGGCATGCTTTTGTAAAGCATTAAACCATAAGTTAGGTCTACATGTTTCTGACTCAAAAAATATACAGAAGGGAAGAGGAAAATGCTTTAAAAAAAAAATCCCACAAAAGTCGTCTTCCCTATGCTAAGGTCTTCCTCTCATGACATGCTTACTATTACCAGAATTTCCTTTCATCGTTGACCACGCCACAAGAATACGATGGAAAATAACATGTCGCAGAAGTACCCTTTGACTATAAGATGCATCATTTCAACAATTTTTGACTGAAGATTTTGCCAAAAACATGCGGAAGCCGAAAAAGAGCACAGCATTTGTACATTCTCAATTAAATGCTTTCTCTGCTTTCCAGTTCCTGCATTTCTAGAAGAGATAAATTATTGGTTATTTTCAGCCTAGCTTGTTCCTTGCTTGATATGAATCAAGTTACCCTGACTAGGGACCATTCCTGTACAGAAAACTAGAAATACAAGCACTTCAAAGCAGTTAAAATTTGGAGGCAGCGTCAATTAGGAAACCAACACTGGACAGCAAAAGAATAGACCAACATACCAAGAAGACATTTAATGTGTTTAAATCCCAAGGATTTATTGTTAGTCATTACTGAACTGTTGATTGTTTAATTACACAATATTTATTTACAATTTATGCAAGCGCTCTATTTACTTCATGCAGATTTTGACAACTGGAGACCAAGACTTTGTTAGAACCAGCTGTCGGGCAGACGTTTTCTTCCAAAAATGCTCTTGTTTACAGGGCAGAGTTAATGCTCTATTCCTTACCCTTCCATTTTATCACAGCACTTACAGCCCATATTTACAAAAGCTTCTTTTTTAGTCACCTAATTCAACGGGAATAGGGAAGCTATTGTTTGTTCGATAGCTATATAACTGATGATTGGTTATGAGCAGTATGGGAAATAAATGATTACTGCATGGTTCCTTTTAATGCAGTGCCTTTTTCATTTTTTAGTTTAATAGATATGTAAAAACTCAAGCACATAAAAGAGAGTTTACAAGGTTGTATATAAAATTCAGTAAGAATGTTTGAACTAATGTTCGATTATTACTGGCTGGAGAATTCTGGGAGTTGAAGTCCAGACCTCTTTAATTTTAAACATTTTATTAGGTTATAAGATAAGATACAAAATTCAAAAGTAAATAGGAAAGCAGTGGGGGGAAGAGAAATGAGGAAAGATTGGGAAAAAGGAAATAAAGCATTGATTTCCGACTTCCTCTGTTGCAGTAAAATAAGGCATCAACATCAAACCATAACCTTTTGCTTTTTCATAATAATATAAACTCGCCATATCACCCGTAGGCCAGACAAGGAATAATGAATGGAAACTGAACAAGGAGAGATTCAACTTGGAAATAAGAAGAATCTTTAGTGAGAACAGCCAACCAATGAAACAGCTTGCTCTCGGAAGTTGTGGAAGCTTCATCACTTGAGACTTTCAAAAAGAGACTGGACTGCCATATGTCAGAAATGATGTAGGATCTCCCACTTGGGCGGAGGGTTGGACTAGATGACCTACAAGATCCCTTCCAACTCTGATTACCTGATTCCATCAAAACACATTTCAGCAGTGATCCCCATGTGGGTAAGAGCCATGATGGTGCAGTGGTTAGAGTGCAGTACTGCAGGCTACTACTGCTGGCAGCCACTGATCAGCAGAAGTAACCTGCAGTACTGCACTCTAACCACTGCACCATTGTGGCTCTTACTCTTACTTCTGCTGATCACTGGCTGCCAGCAGTTTGGCAGTTTGGGTCTCACCAGCTCAAGGTTGACTCAGCCTTCCATCGTTCTGAAATCGGTAAAATGAGGACCCAGATTGTTGGAGGCAATATGCTGACTCTGTAAACCACCTAGAGAGGGCTGTGAAGCACTGTGAAGCAATATATAAGTCTAAGTGCTATTGCTATTGCTACTTATAGCCTTTTCTTTAATCAAAATAGTCAATTGAGTCATTTCTGCCAACTCCCTCAGCTTCTGCAACCGTTCGTCCATAGTGGGAATCGAAGGGTCCTTCCATTTTTGTGCGTACAATAGTCTTGCTGCTGTCAACATGTATAGGGTCAAAGTTCCATTTTTTTCTCCAAGTCTCCAAGAGCCAAAAGAAACATTTGTAGTTTCATCTTCATCTTCGTTTTTTTAGAATTTTCTGTATCAAAATAAGAATCTTACTCCAAAAATTTATTTGCTTTATCACATGTCCACCATAAATGATAAAAAGTCCCTTCATTACTTCATTACTACTTAAAGTGGCCAGACTTGAGAAACACTGAATTAGTGCTGTGTATAAGACTGATCTCCTATCAATTTAACCCACAAGGCTCCTTCTTCTGTTTACATTTTACCTTTGTTAAAAGATTGTTTTATGAATTTGGTTGGTTAACAGATGCATCTAAGCATCTGTTTATTATAAACATGCTTTGTGGCAGCACAAAGATCCTACAATTACACAGCCCTCTAGGCAATGATGGGATTCTATCGGTTCTATGGGCGTGGCTTGGTGGGCATGGTGTTGCTTGGTGGGCGTGGCAGGGGAAGGATACTAGAAAATCCCCATTCTCTCCCCACTCCTGGGGGAAAGATATGTAAAATCCCCATTCCTACCGCACCCCAGTAACTGGCTTTCCAGCTCCGTTCTCCTGTGCAGGGCAACTAAAGAAGACTCAGATGATCGGCTGGGACTCGGGAGGCAGAGAATGGATGGGGCAGGGCCAGTCAGAGGTGGTATTTGCTGGTTCTCCAAACTACTCAAAATTTCCCTACTGGCTCTCCAGAACTGGTCAGAACCTGCTGAATACCACTTCTCCCTCTAGGCATCTACACGGCCACCATTTTGTGAAACAGAAGTTTGCACAGCAGCTATTTTCAAAGTAGGCCTCCTGAAAATTCCAAATGGCACTGGTCCAAAAAGACCCTCTATAAATTACTGGTCTCTCTGGCTTCTGCGTTGAAATTACAGGCAGTCCTTGTTTAATGATCACCATTGGGATCGGCAACTAGGTTTGTTAAGCGCAGTGAAACCATGACTGTGCTTATGATCTTACTGCAGGTTTCCTTTGCTTTACAAACCTGCGAAGGTTATAAATGTGAGGATTGGTCATAAACAGAGTTGTCTCTAATGAGATGAGTGGCACATAAATCTAAAAAATAGATACATAAAAATAAAAACTTATTTTTTTCATAGTCTACAGAGATTCTCAGTCATCCTGGTCATAGTAGTCCCAAGGTGGGTTTTTTTTTTTTTCAAATGGCAACTGGACTTTCTTTGTCTTTGCTTGAAGATGTTTTGTTTCCCATCTAAGAGATTTCTTCAGTTCTGAAGAATGGTTGAGAAGCGAAAGGTCTTCAAGTAATAACAAAAAAATCCAGTTGCCTTTTGAAAGGGCACCTTGGGATTACTTTTTCATCACTGTCGTAAGTGCGAACAGTTGCTAAATGAGGGAACCTATAATATTCATCTCACTTCCAGTGTGCTGCCCCTGATCTTGAATCTTGTTCACAGGTGCTTGCTTCTCTATTTTTACAGATTACTTTGTCAAGCTCTTCAAATAACTCCAATGAAAGTTTTCAGCCCAACTAATATACCACATATATACACATAAAGGCCCTGCCAGTCAGTTACCTAATTAGAGTTTCCTTTTTTTAAAAAAAATTCTTAGATTGCAGTTATTATTACAGGAAAGAGCCACAGTTCTAGCAAATCTCTACTGGCATCTCTAACAGTAATGGCTAACCTTTTTCGGCTCCCGTGCCAATAATTGCGTGCGCGCTCGCTTAGGCATGCTCGTGTGCCAGCACCCAGAAGGCAATGCATGCTGGGGGTGGCCCATGCCCCCTGCACATGTGTGCGCGATTCCCCCCTCATGCTCCATGCGCCTTTGTGCCTTTGCGCACAACTCCCTCCTCACGCGCTGTTGCATCGGCGCATGCACGCACGTTTCCCACTCGCATGCAGCACATCTGTGAATGCGTGCACGATCCCCTCACATGCAGCATGTCCCTGCACATGCGTGCGCATCTCCCACGCATCCCCCTCAGCCCCCTGTGCATGCACGCCAGTTACCCAACAATCAGCTGTCGGACGGCGGCATGCGCGCATGCGCAGTGGGGCTCTTCCGGGCAACCTCTCGCGTGTCAGGGGAAATGGCTCTGCATGCCACTTCCAGCACATGTGCCATAGGTTCGCCACACAGCCCTATAATCATCATAAACTTATCAAAATACAGTGACTTACTGATTTCTATTGTTAGTTACGTACTGCTTCCTGAACATGAAAATGTAAAATTTATTGGTGCTTCAGACCCTAACAATTACTATGACTGTCCTCTTTTCCTCCACAATAATATGAAATATAAGGTTTCACAGACCATCTGTGTACGTCTGCATGTAGTCCTTGAGCTATGACCACAACTGGAACAGAAATTTTGGTTGTAAGCTGTTATGGTTGTAAATTGATATACCCACATGACCGGACGCGCTTGCTAAATTATTTTTATGGCAGTTGTTAAGCGAATTATGTGGTTGATAAGCAAATCCATTCTCCCAAAAGGACACACTTTTTGCAAGAAACAGGAAAAAAAACATTGCAAATCACGATCATGAGGCTGCAGGACGCTGTAATTGATCATAAAGGCAGTTGGTTACCTAGTGCTCAAAATGTGGTCATGTGACATAGGGGTATTTGATATTTTACAATAGCCAGAAGTGTCTTACTAGCAGTAAAGCACCCTTTACAAGGACATCATAACTTTGAACAGTGATTAAATGAGTGGTTATAAGTCAAGGACTATCTGTGTGTTTACCCTCAACTGACTGAAAATAGATCTACGTCACAGTTTATAGGGCCGGAGAAGAGCTGACCCTTCTTCACTTACTTTCATGAGTTATACCATTTTTCTTAAGCTTTTCATGAAAAATTCATAAAAACATTTGAGAATTTATGTTTTTCGTGGAAGCTTTTTGCCCAAAAAGGAAATCTATCCTCTCAAAAATAATAGAAAGAAACTGAGATGATGCACTAAAGGTAGAAGAGACACTTCTGTTTCCTTCTTAATATAGCAGATTTCCAGCACTTGGGTGGAAAAATCCTTTCTTACTAGAAGTCTAAGTTTTGATTTCTTTACGAAAAGTTGAACTGAATCAGGATAGAGAAAAGCACGGGCTCCCTTTGCAGAAAAGAATGCCTTAGGCCATGCTTAGGGCTTCTCCTTCCCCTTCCTCTTCTTCTTCCTCCTCCTCTCCCCCCTCTTCTTCTTTTTCTTCCTCTTCCTCTTCTTCCCCCTTCTCCCCTTCCCCTTCCCTCTCCCCTCCTTCTTCTTCTTCTTCCTCCTCCTCTTCCCCCTGACCCTCCTGCTCCTTCTTCTTGTTGTTCTGTTTGTAGTACAAGAGAAGGCATAAATATCTTTACCCCCATCAAGCTCTTCAGTCACTATGGTGCTGTTTCCAAGTACACAAGCAGACATGCTCAGGGGCGGGATTCAAATTTTTTAACAACCGGTTCTATGGACGTGCCCTAATTTGTGGGTGTGGCTTGGTGGTCATGTAACTGGCTGGGCATGGCTTATATGTAAATATTGAATTTTTTATTAAAAAAGAGCAACTTTTACCCAAAATGAAGCAAAGCAGGCAGGCAGATTTAGTTGCTTGCAGAATCACAGAGTCACTCACAGATCTATCTTTCTGCAATCTGCTGCCTGAGTCTGCACTGAAAAATAGGAGCTTCAGTCCTAAGGAAGGTTCAGCTCTGCTCTCAGGTCTGTGGTGCGATTTGCCGGTTCTCCAAACTTTGCAGAATCATAACAACTGGTCCAAACTGGTAGAATCCCACCCCTGAACATGCTTGCAAAAAAGAGTGAAGTATTTCTAACACTACAGAAACACCAATGCAAACTTATACTACCAAAATTAATTTGCCAAGAGCTCTGCTACTGAATGCAAAACAGTGCACACAAAGTTGGGATAAAAATCTAACTAATAAATGTTCTTGCCTATGGCTTTTCATATGTACAATTAACAAAAAGGGCTAAAGTATGATAAAAGATCTTATGGTTTTAAACAAGACTGAGTCTGAAACAGAATTATGTACTAATGATGAACATGTCATTGCTAAAATGTATAAACTGTTGCTGAAATATTGGATAGAAGAAGAACAGGTGAAAGAACAAGTGAAACAACCGTTACAGGAACTAGGCATGGCTAGTCTAGTGAAGAGAAGAATCAGGGGAGACATGATAGCAATCTTCCAATATTTGAGGGACTGCCACAGAGAGGAAGGGTTCAAGCTATTTTCTAAAGGATCCAAAGGCCAGACAAGGAATAATGGATGGAAACTGAACAAGGATAGATTCAACCTGGAAATAAGGAGAAACTTTCTGACAGTGAGAACAATCCACCAATGGAACAGCTTGCCCTCGGAAGTTGTGGGAGTGTCATCACTTGAGACTTTCAAGAAGAGATTGGACTGCCATTTGTTAGAAATGGTGTAGGGCCTCCTGCTTGGGTGGGGGGGATGGACTAGATGGTCCCTTCCAACTCTGTTGATCTAATTAATATATAATTAAATGGACTAAAATTTTGGTTACAACATATAAATGGACCAATGTTTGTCAAAAGAACTAAAATTTACACTATATTCTAGCCTTAAGGAGAACTTTTATAAAATGATGTGTTGTTGGTATTTATCACCAGAGAGAATTATCTAGCATGTATAAACATGGTTTGAATCTTTGCTGATGAGACATTTTATCATGCTTGGTGGATGTGTAAAAAAAAAAAGGGGGGGGAGGAGAATAGAAATGGATACAAATGCATACATTAATTCAGAAGATTTTATAGATTAAAGCACAAGTGAAACTTTTTTGGGGGGACTAAGGGACAGGCAATTAGAAAAATTTCTATACATGACAATTGTACAGAAAGACTATTGTATGCTCAAAAGGTTTTAAGAATGGTGAAGATGATGGAAATTATCCAGAGATGGATAAACTGACTTGTTTGAACAGAGAAAAGGCAATGTCTACATTCATGGTTTACTAGAAATCCCTTATATACTGGTTGCATAAAATACTTATTACCTGTGGTTTTAATGATTAGAAAAGAAATGAACAGGAAAAAGGTGAGCCATTTTTGTACTCATGGAGTAAGATATAATTTTGTAATCATGCTTATATTTGCTGCAGAGGATCTCAGAAGCTTCTTCTTTCTATTTCTTTTTATTCTTTCTCGATGCCCTTTTATTTATTTATTGTTTCTTTCTTTGCTCTTTCCATTTGGTATTGTGTTAGCTTTTATGTTCTCTTTAAAGCTTTTACTAAAATTTATTTGATAAATAAAATAGCACTGTTTCCAATATACATCTCTTTGCTTTGCATCTTGATTTAACAAAATAAGTACTTCTGTTTTATCTTTTTAAAAACAATTTTTTTTAAAAAAAATAACAAATCTGAAATGCCCTTTGTTTCAAACATAATAAATGTCACCATGAAAGCTAACTCTCATCTGACATTTACTCAGTTATAGAACATTCTAAAAAGCAGCCTGCCACTGAGGAAGAGCTACAATATTTTCCCATGGCTAGGAGGTTTGTCATTAAGGCCCTGCACTTCACTAACAAGACTACTGTCAGATAGAAGACAAACTTGGCTTCCTCCATAATAGACTTTCCTTCTCGTAAATAAAGCACGGTACTGAACATTAGGCTTAGAAACTGACCTGCAGTTTATCACACCTTTTCTATTAATTTTTTTCAAGAGGAGATTGCTTCCAAGTAATGTGGAAAATATAAAAGTCATAAAGCCGTAAATTCATCTTTGAGTAAAGCAAAAATCATTTTAAGCTAGGAAGGAACGATTATATGCGGACACTAGAAGCAATGGATGTGCATATGAATGTATTCGGAAGGACAAGGGAAATTATCCTACAGGTTGTTCTCGAGCATTTGAAAAGAACAGTAGTGCCAAAAAAAGAAACTGCAACCTTTATTTGAGTTATGGCCATTGTAGCGCCCCTGCAGTTACATGATCACAATTTAGGCCCTTATGGTCAATAAAGCAAATGCTTCAACTTCTTCCACTTGTTTGTCTTTTGCACCCCACGAGGTCCCTTAGCTCTACTTCCCTCTCAGGTGAATACCTACAGGCCTTGGGCCTCATCCCTGCCCTGTCACGCCTTGCTCCACTTATCTCTTCCAAAAATCACCATTCCAAAAAAGAATCAGCTGATGCGCTTACATGGCCTTCCTGTACAGGAACCGCCTCGTGCTATACAGGAAGTGTGCACCATTTTGGAAGTTGCTGAAATTCTTACAATCTGAGAATGGTACGTGCTTCTAAAATGACATCCCCTTCCGGACTCTTTCCTGAGGTGACGTCTGTATAGGAAGGTTGCATGGCCCATCAGCTGATTCTCTTTTGGAAAGGCAGTTTTGTGAAGATCACCTTTCTGAAAGAGTGCCTAGCTCATAGGATTATTACTGCAGCGGCTGCCTCGCACCATCCTGGAGGTAAGGACCATTGGTGCAATCTCTCAGACGGGCAATGTTTTCCAAAGGCCAGATGTGAGCTGGGGAGTGTTGCTGTGCAGGCCTGCATCAGGTATCCTAGCGCATCTCCCACCTGAGGCACCTCTTGGTCCACTTAATTACCACAATGGGGAGAGATGGCATTGTGGTTCAGTGAAGTGATCACTAAACCACAATGACTTATGACCATAATTCATGAGTCAATTATGTTTTTAAGTCGTACTTTCCAGCAAGTAACTTAGGCTTGGACAGAAATATGATCAAAACTAATAAATTATGCAAGCCAACCAACAAATTAATTGTAATTTGCATAATTGCTAATTAATTTAATTACTTTTTTTTCTTTTCCTGGCCATCACATCCCTTTGAGAGCACTGAATCTGACTTTTGTTTTTTGTCCAGAAACTGTTTCCTTTTCCCTGTCTTAGTAACTTATAGTACGATGTCTGTGGTTTATTCAACCTTTTTTTCCACGCAAAAGCATCTTGAAAAGCAAGTTGCATCCGTGCCCTAACTATATATCAACTCCTCTCTGAAAGTCAGCATATGCTTCATCCGCCACCCCAAAATAAGTGCAAGCTGGACATTTTTATTTTTGGCACTTTCTCAACTCTAAAAGCACTTATTCTTTTTTTTCTGCTGTTTGGAAGAAGAAAAGCAATCTCAAAAGGTAATTGAGTAATGGTTTATATTTTGGCACAAAATCCACTTATTGCATCAAATGCTACTGGCTTTGCTATTATGTTCATTTCACGGCAACTAGTTTGAAAGAAGATTATCAATGCTGTTTTGAACTGCTACTTTTCAGCTAGCCAACCTCACCAAAATTACGAATGTGATTTGTTCTGCAGCAGGCAAATAACTTATGGGGGGGGGGGGATATTTCTCAATAGGGCACTATTAATTATGGATATTAAGATCTTCAACATTCACCATTCAAAACCTAAAATATAGACTTAGAACCGAACATACCAAAGAATCTATCCATCTGGCACTTTTATGAGAGATGTAAAACTAAAAAAATTCCTTTCGAATTAATTTAAACACATATTTTAAGACTTAAACTTATCCGAATAATATCACCGAATGCTCAACTGACAGTGTTCCTGAATTGTATTTCTGACTCTTTCATAATAAAGAATTATGAATGGACTGAAAAAGAAAAGAAAAATCTAGTTTCTGACACCTAAGGCTATATGCAGCAAACATTAATAATTCAAACAGAATGAAAAAGAAATCTACTGTGGAAACTGGCAGTTTGAGGCATTTACCTCTAAACGTAAGTATTTTTTAAAATTCTCTTCTGGAGCACAAGTGAATGAGTCTCTTTTAAAAAATTAGGGACAAAGGTGTGTTTTTCCAAAATTTTGTTTTTCTTTAAGTGAGCAATTATTTCATTCCATACTGGTAATTCAAAAGGGCAAATAAAAAATGAAATAATTCTCTGGGGAAACTGTTAAGCAAGGGAATTCTGACAAAATCAGTAATCGACATTCTAATATTCTACATTATAGTTCAGCAACTTATGCAAAATCCAGTGCTAAAAAGAACTGACACCTTCTATCTCCCAGTTTTATTAACGGAAGAAACTTAGTGGTACAATGCCTTTTAAGACAAACAGCCAATGGAATATCTATTGGTTAATGCTGCTCTCCTCTTTATGCATTCCTGAATACCTACTAGATCATCTCTAAAGGTTCCATACATGAGTGACAAGGAATCATTTGCTCACCAGCAAGTATCAGTAGGTAGGGCACTAAGAGTTGCCACCATTATGGGTAGTTCTCAACTTATGACTGTTCGCTTAACAACCATTCCAAGTTACAACAAGCTTTCCTTGAGTTACTAAGACCCATTTTGGGAGTTATGACAGCTACACACACATATGGTGTATTTGGGAACTGGGCCACTGGCTTTTTTTTAAACACCGTTTGCAGTATTCTGTGGTCATGTAACTACAATTTGTATATATATATATATATTCTGGTTGCTGGTGTTTACTTCCGATTTCTGAGAAAAAAAGCCCATTGGGAAAAATGTGTTTGCTCAGTAACTATACTGTCTGCTTAATGACTGTCAGAAAAATGGTCATAACTTTGAATCTAGTCAAGTGATGCCTCAATTTATTACAATGACTTATGACAGTAATTCCAGGCTCAATTACAATCTTAAGTTGAGGGCTACCTGTATATAGTAATTTTTATTAAGTCAGGATGAGGAAATAAACATATTTATTGCAATAAATCATATAGTCTGGATTTAAATTTCAATTAAAGAAAATTTAATTTTTTATCACAGCAGTTCCCATTTCTTAAAATGCATCCCTCTGTTTGTCAGTCTAAGGATTTGTAACCTTCATATAAAGAATGGCTACTCATGGCAAACCACTTCCAAAAATCTCGCCAAGAAACCTTCAAGGATATCTAACTTTCTTTCTATTTGGAAACTGCTTCTGAATTTTGTGCTTGGGATTGGAAAATAAAATGAAACTTTGACTTTGCGTTTTGCTGATTAGATAAGTTTGTTGTTACAGAAATGGCTAATAGATATTAAGTATATGAAAGTAAAAGGTTGAGGCTGTAATGTTACTACATTATTCTATTGCATTAAAAAGAGTCAGAAGCCAATATTTTTCTTTCTTTTTCTTCCTTTTCCCTTCCATATATTTCCCTTATTTTCATTTTCATTTGTATTTTGTGCTTTGATACGTTTAATAAAATTATTAAAAAATAACTTCAGGGTTACGTCAGCCAGTCTCTGGGAGTCAAAGTGTGCTCCCTCCAAAAATACCGTTCTACCATTTACTACTAGACTTTTACTAAAAGTAAAATTCTACTTGTTTATCTTGCTTATCTTGATGTATTTGTAGCTGTATTCTACTTGTAGGGACAAACTGCTGAGAATTCTTGATATCCTTTGAATAGCCAAATATTCAGTGGTTCAAGAAACAACTTTGTTTCTTGAAGTTGTATGCACTATAAAATCCTAAATATAACCTACAGATAACTATTCAGTCACACTAAACCAGTGATGGCTAACATTTTCATCGTCGTGAGTCTGCACTGATAATGCAATGTGTGCATGATCCCTCCCGCCCCCTGTACATGCCCGCCTGACCCCCGCATGAACACTATGCACTTCTGCATATGCGTGCATGCACCCCACATGCACACCACCCCCTGCTCATGCATGCACATCTCCCATGCATGCATCTCCCCCCATGCATGCATGGCAGATACCCAACAATCAGCTGGCTGGTGGGGGTCCGTACTCATGCACAGTGGGTCTGTTCCAGGTGACAGCTCGCCTGCCGGCAGAAATGGCTCTGCATGCCACTTCTGGCATGCGTGCCATAGATTCACCATCACAGCACTAAACCTTTGGATAAAGATCCTCGTATGTCTTTTGGCTCTTTCAAGATCCAATCAGAAAGATCTAATCATACTGTATATGCTAACATCTGGACATCTGGACTCATCAAATAGACTAAATACATCACAAGAATGCACTTAATGCAGGAAGGCATCTCTCATGATTAATGTATTAGCAAATAATTGGAAAAATGAAAAACAGTCTTAAGAATAGTCTCTGAGAAGGATGACAGATTTTGAAATACTTATACAGAATCAAGATAATTTATTAGGACATGTTTACAAATTACTTAAAGAAGGCATGGACACAGAACAAATAAAAACTCTATGATAAAATGGATGCAGAATGTCCAAATAGTAACAGTGGAACAATGGGAAAAACCACGTTTCATCAAGTTACAATTTGAGGGGAAAATAGTATAAAATGTTCCGCAGATGGTTTATAACTGTCATCAATTGCCAGGATGGCCAATAAACATTCGAAATTCCACAACAAAGAAGAACATTTTACCAAAGTTATGGAAAAAGACTTAAAAGTACTGGAAAGAAATACCAAAAAACATCCAGAAAATTTGAAAATAACATTTGAATTAAAGCCACAAATATTTTCTGAAGTATGATCCTAGAGAGTAATGAAATGAAAAGCATCACCATTTTTATTAAGAAACATGCTAGCACAGGCAAGAATCAATCCAGCACATGGCTAGAAAAGAGAAACCTTGCATTCAGTAGGGAGGCTAAAATTGGAGAGAATATTTGGCAATGGGAAAATTGACTGTATATATTCACAATAGCAGTCTAACCAAATTCAAGCAGGAAAAGTTCCCTTAGATACAACACATAACACAGCAAGGCAAGCTAAGACACTTAGAATATGTTTTTTTTTAAAGAAAAAGATAAATTGCTTAAAAATATAATCAAAATGATACAAATAGAAATGTGCAGCTATTGCATGATAGGTTCAATGTATAGTATAGCAATTAGAAACAGGGAAAAAAGAAACGGGGGAGGGAGACGGGCCATTACAAAGCTATTTTCTGTAATGTTTGTATTATTTATATGTAGCTTTGGATCATTTTCCTCAATAAATAAATACATATAATATTTTGACTCGTTTGTTTAATGAGATTTTCTTTAATTTTAGGAGATTACATTTTAGGTCATATCTGTGTAGCCATTTTGAAAATTCAAAAGAGCTCAAGTATCAAGCGCCGTTGTACGTGGCCGAAAATGAACAACCAATGCCGACAGTTTTTGTTCCTTTACAGATCTCTCCAGCCTATTATCCCTGAAAGGATAAATTTGACACCAGACCATAAGCAGACTCTCAAACTCGTCAGCCTGTCATATTTACCTGATTGCCCAAAGGGGCCATTAATTTTTATCTTGCTATATAAAGCATCTGTGTTTTGGCAAGCACCACCTTTAATCCTGATTGCTAAAGGGACTAAATCCAATTTATCAGACAAGGTCATCCTCTGTAGGTACAATCTGCAGGACAACAGTATCTGGTAACAAGCCAAGGGATCGGTAACTTTGAGCTGCTTTTACATTGCTCTCAACTCCAAGTAGATTTTAGCATTTTCCAGCAAGCAATTTTCCAGGAAGAAAATTATCTTGCTCTGGCTAGATGTATGCAGAATGTGAATAAGCATCCACCATCAAGACCAGTATCAAGGGTCAGGTCCTGTGCTATCTATTCTGAAATGGCCACTGATTGCCTAAAGCTTTGAGACCACTTTTTAATTTCTCTTCGAGAAATTAAATTCATGGCAAATTCATTCTTCAATTACCATAGCCAGCAGACATGTTTCTCCTAAAAACCGCCAGGATTCTCAAGACATTCCAAACTGAAACTAAAGCTAAGTTTACACAAGGCAGAGTTAATCATATACCAAATGCACAGCACTGAAGATAACTTCTTTAGGTAATTAATACATACATCCAATCAACTTTAATCCAACATCAACTAAAATTATAAATGATTGCTGCCCACATCTAGCATAGAATTCAAAAAAAAATGTAAATGTTACTATGAACAAACATCTAGCTAAAAATCCAAATATTTAAAAGTCATAACTTGAGGATGACCCTCAATTAAGAAAATAAGAGTGTAAGTGGTCAAGCAGAATCAAAACAGAGATTGACTAATTTACAATAGAAACTCATAACAGTTAGATATGTAAACATATTATGTGATAATTACATTTTTTAATTTAGAATCCAGTGTAACTTCCAGCTTTATAGGAATGGAAACTGGAAAGGAGAAACAATCAATATGAAAGTCAAAGTAAACAGAATTATTAAAAAAAACCCAACTAAATAAAAAATATATAATACCTACAGTTTTTTTAATCCAGACCATCCACTAATGTAAATGTTAGCTCCCACATGATAAAAAATAAACAATTGGATTAGGTTACTAAACAAGGTTTAAACAGATGAAAGTTACATCTTCCATCCAAAAGTTATTTGCTTCTAACTCTTTATGTAGGGTTAGAAAAAAAATTAAGCATTGATTAAGCAGAGTTCAAATCTCATAGACAGCAGTAGCTGGAATTCTTTCATAATAGCTTCATTGTTTTGCTACAATAAATCTACTTATCAGACCCCGTCTATTCTGGGAAATATTCTTGTAATATTTTGCCTTGTTAGTTGAGACAAGTCTGATAATACCTCTTTTCCCCACTCAGGGAAAATAGAGACATCAAGCTAAAGTGCAATGTATTTTATTTTTTACTTGGCATGTATGAAAGTATCCATCACAGTTTACTATCATATGTGATGTGCTAGTCCATGGTAATATGTGGTATATTTAACCAATATCTTAGAGAGACTGTATCTTGTAGATTCTGACATTTAACAGTTAAAAAAACCAGATTAGGCTTTCATGTTAATTTATTTTTAGATCAGATAGGGTAGGGTAGGGCTGAAAAGTAAACAAATCAGTAGTCCCCAAGACAAAGCACCCATCTATCCATCCCTGCCTCACTAGCAATGCAAAAGCAGGTGAATTAAGTTTGCTTATGAAATTAATTTATAAAGTATACCCCAAAGTGAAACCACAGTCTTTAGCCAATAATCTGAAGGGGTATAGTTGATTCTTATTAGTCCCAGACGTACATTTCTTTACATGAAAGTTTACAATTTCTAAGGACATAGTCCAATATACTTTTATCTGGAGTCCCTCTGCTTTGAAATAACCATATGGTGTATTGCATTCACAGTCTGCCACCTGTATAAATTGTAGGTTCCAAGACACAGTAATATAATCTAAATAGATCTGTCAATGTCTATCAACATAAAATTCTCCAGTGTTTGGTGCCAACCTGGCTGCTTAATCAATTGCTTCAAGCTAGTATATTTCATTCTCTTTGTGAAATATTAATGATATATGGTAGAAAATTTTAATATGCTTGCCAAGGAAATAGCTGCTAAATAAACTTTGTTCTAAATACACGATTCTTTATTCTTCAAAATTAACCATAAAGCTTTCCAAATCAATACAACTAAGTGATCTAAAACAATTCCATAGGCATATCGAGCTAGCAACCTTGTATTTACTTATATATGTACATTAAGTGCCCAAACCAGCCATTGTTCCTTCTTGTGCTGGCATTACTTTTCAGTTACTCTATCAGTGTTGGAAGGCCAAGTTAATTTTTAAACAAGCCACAGTCTTTATGTAGGTATATACACTGTGGATGTCAAGCATTACCCATAACTACAATTATGCTGTGCTAGTCAGCTGTAGAAACCAGAAATAGTAGATGCCTGATGGGCAGAAGGCACTGGTGATACAGCTAATGATTAATCATGCCTGGCTGATTTATTGAAGCAATAAAATTAAATGATACAGCACAAGGCCCATATTCATCTACTATCACAGCCCACACCTGCTTACATGGAACAATGCCAGCTCGCTGTTATCATCGCAGGGCAAAGCAACATCTGTTGCAGACCACTTTGTCCCACGATTAATTCATCCATAGATGGAAGCGTCACCCATCCTAGGAAGCTAATTGCTACTTAAGCACGATAGCCTGGGGATCTTGTCTTCTAAACTCAATCTCACCTGACAGGCTTGGAGAAGTAACTTCCACAGGACAGAAGCAGCAACTGAAAAAAACAGCAGGGAAGAGCAGTGTTTGCTTTGAACCCTGGCCATACATATTGTGATTATATACCGGTACTTCCACTTACATTTCGTATAAGAAATCTGAAGATGTTTAGGTATTCACCCTGGCAAGTATTTTCATCTTGACAGCATTAATATCAGAAGCATTTCATGACTAAATACAAATTATTCATATTGGAAACCGAAGATGCAGAATCCATAGAAATAACCAGTAGCTACCAGGCATTACCAATCTTGCAATATTGCTATTCTGTGCTGACTTGGGCAATTGTATACATTCTAATTTCATGCTTCTCATTTTTTTTCCAAATTGAGATTTATTTATAGAAGTACACTTTAAAAAGGGGGGGAAAGTGTGATATATGTATATCTTCAGCAAAAAGTCTCAACAAAAATATCCAGCATTGTGGTATAAATTAGCTGCCGTTATAAATGGATGAATCCAACAATATTGCCACCTGGAGTTGTGGGAGCTCCATCCCTGGAGGTTTTCAAAAATGCAGTAACTTCTTTAGTTCATCAAATTATGACTTCTGCTTAAGAACATCTAAAACTCAATCAACCATCTTCTCTTTATTCAAACCAGTCTCCTGAAACTGACATTCCACAGGTTCTATTGTAGTATTGTCTTCAGACCAGAGGTGGTATTCAGCAGTTCTGACCAGTTCTGGAGAACCAGTAGCGGAAAGTTTGAATAGTTTGGAGAACTGGCAAATACCATCTCTGACTGGCCTCAGACCTCTCTCCCTCCCGAGTCCCAGCTGATTGGCTGGGTCTTCTTTCGTTGCCCTGCACAGGAGCTGGAAAGCAGCTTAGTGGGGTGGGAAGGGAATGGGATTTTGCAGTATCCTTCCCCTGTCACAGTCACCAAGCCACGCCCACCAAGCCATACCATGCCTACAGAACCGGTAGTAAAAAAGTTTGAATCCCACCACTGCTTCAGAGTCATCCTCTGACTCCTGGCTCATGACACTCTCCACAATCTCCATCCCTATATATTAAACCCAATATTTGTAGATTTTTGTAAAGACTAACTGGTTAGAGAGGAGTATGGGTTATTATATTGCTGAAAAAGCACCTTGCCATTTAATCCCATCTTTGCATTAAAATACATCTGTAAAGCTTGGAGATCTAGTTGTTTAATCCTAGAAAAATAAAATAAAATAATCCCCACCATTGCTACTTTTAGAAATATTTGTAGGAAATGGAAGTAAACAAAAGGAGAACGATTGGATCAATTTTGGAAGACCAATAGCTGGGTGGTTGCAAAAAAAAGAAGATAATATATACGTGTACAATGTAGTAGAGTCTAAGATAATCACTGAGTGGCCTTTGCTTTTTGTCTATTAAAATACTTATTGGTTAGATGTTAAGTTTAAAGATTTCAGAGGTAATGCAGTGTCCACCTTAAAGAATGTTAAAATATTGACCTGAATTTTCCTTTTGACATTTAATGAAATGCTTTTTTTTGCAGACATGTTGATTACTTGTTCAATGATGCTTTTGGTTGTTTTTCAACTACTTCCTACATTTTAAGCTGTAACACTTTATTAGTTTGCACAGAGACTAATGATATTTACAACTGCTTTAGGAACAAAGGGTTCCCCCACTAAGAACCTTATTTAATAAAATGCTTACCTTAAAGTGTGAGATATTGTTAAATTGTTCAGTTGCTTTCCAAGGCTATACCTTGTACTTTGTTTTGTTACACAGAAAGACCCACCTGCTGAATGGCTCATTTTATGATAATTTTTCTCTTTTATATTCTTAAGAATGGCACACAATCTATTATGGAGAATTCAGCCTTTCTTCACATGGAAATTTAGGGCATTTATTGTATTTTACTTTGGATGCAATAAATTACAAGGTTCATTGCTTTTCATATTAAAGCTGTTCCTTAAATGCATTGAGTTGAACAGAAAAATAGCTCAACAACTCATGTTTCAACTGAACTCATTGTTAATATAAATGAAAGCTTGAAGTAGAGTCAGCCTCCACACTTATCGTAATCTTGTTCTTCACTTCAACACTACAATGGAAAACCTATCAACTTGTCCAAGTGCAATTTTCTTGTAAGTGTTCCTTTCCTTCTCTAAAAGCTTGCCCACTGCAGTCATCCAACTTACTTAACACACCATGGAGCCAAGCTATCGTGTATTCTATTATTTTGCTCTAATATTTAATTGCACAATCACAAGTATTCAGGGCCTTTTTTTATATAAGTACCTTAATTCTGTTGAGGGAGTTCCCATTCCCACTTTCTGCCATAATTCCACCACATAAATTTTGTTAACAAGAGCCATCTATTGATCTACAAAGTAACTTGCGGAAGTGCACCCAATCCTGAATCGCTTGAGGCAGCATCCATTTTCCCTGGTGAAAATGCAATGCAAAACTGAATGCTAATACATCATTTACCCAAAATTTTCAAATATGCTGTATTTTCATATTCTGTAGAACATATTTGGAGGTTACTGCAATCAAGGCAATCATCCCATTCAGCAATGAATGTCAGTTCAGTTTCTAAGTAACCAAGTGCTAATTTGATGTCATTTGCCTTTATTTCATCCTATTACTACAGGGATCCAAAAGCTAAACCTCATTCACTTCTCAAGATTCTTTCTTCTGTTTTAGTTATGCTTTAATCATTAGCACCGGTGATCAAAAACATCATTTTCTTTGTACAATTTGTATCACTAAAAATGATATGCCATTTTACTAGTTTTAGTATAATAAACAATGTTTTTTATATACTTCTATTAATGAGGGTAAAGGTTTGTTCTCCAAGCTTGTGGGTTGATTTCTGAATGTTTCATTACCTGACTAGGTAAACATCTTCAGCAGAGTTTACGAGATGTCGGTGTCAGTGTTTTTCTGTTTATAAGGGCTTCAGGTGTGAAAGTGTCAAGTGAGGGTCTTGTGATAGGTCTTGTGATAGGTCAGCTGTGAGTCATCAGTGAGTCTTGTGAGATTACCTCAGGTCAGGGTCGCTGGGAGGTGGGGGGGACTGCGTGGATTAGTTGAGAGTTGGTGCTGTCTTTGGTTGGCTGTTGGTTGATTTGGATATTGAGCAGTTCATAGGCTAGTTATAGGTCAATGTGTCTTTTGATGGAATTGCTTGTGGAGTGCCAGGCTTCAATAAACTCAGGAGTGTGGTGGGTGGTAATGTGGCCAATGATTTTCGCATTGCTCCAACTGAACTGGTGCTGTTTGGTGTCGGTGTGAGTAGAGATTAAAGATTTGTGATCATGGTGCTTGGCTGCCAGCCGGTGTTCATGGATCCTGGTTTTTAATTGGAGTGACGCTTGTCCCATGTGGAATTGGTTACACTGGTTACAGTTGATTGTGTACGTTACATTAATCTACAAAGTTAATAGATTACATCCATTAATGCTAAAAGAATGCATGGATAGGCAAGAAAAGAAGTTGCATCATCAAATAAATCAATCCAGAGTTCTCACTTGAGGCACAAATGAACAGGTTGAAAGTATTATACCTAAGGCACATTTTGCAAAGTCTTAGCTCTCCCGAGAAATGAATATTGCTGGGAAAGGTGAAAGGAAAGAGGGTGGGGGGAAACAACAACCAGAGGCAAGGTGGGTAGACTCAATTATACTGTCGATGGGTGAATTGTTGGAAGACCTGAAGGACCAAGTTGGGAGCAGATCCTCCTGGAGAAAAATCTATGTGGCCAGTAAGAGTCAACAATTTGCTGGCGCATAATCAATCAGACTATAATTCTAACACGTTACTTTAATATTAATATTAGTAGTAGTAATTCCTGCAGTAATTACTTATCACAGAAATAGCGTCAGCTTTGGAAGCCTTATTCAACGCCGCTACATAGCTTGAGAAAGTGGGGGGGGGGGTGATTTCAATTGAGAAGCTCTAAGTAGACAAAATAGAATTCTTTTGTTAGTTCAAGGTCACGAAGTGTGGCGCAGGAACAAAAAGGATCTTACTTTGGGATTGGTTCATGTGATGTGATGATGACGGAAAAGAGGATGGGTTGTAGGATGGGACATTGTGGAAAGTTCCGGGGAATTTAGCTTCGAGATTTTACAGACATGCCAGGTGCTGTTCTAATAAAGGTACTTTTGAGACGATGCTTGTCTTGGAGTTACTGATTGGAATGGAGGTTTGCTGGAACACTGACAAGTAGTTAATGCCATAGGCGATCTGGTGGAAAATATACAAAAAGTTGAAAGGCAGGTCAGAGCATTTATTTATATTTCACAAATATAAAGTAAGATCATTAACTGCCAATCAACCTTTAGTCCTAAATTGATTAAGTTGATTAAGTCTTACGATGCATTTGGAGAAGCAGGCACATGATTTAGAGAGGGACAAGGGCAGCTGTCTCATGACGCCTTCCAATGCATTGTGAGAAGGCAGTGCACAATTTGGAGAAGTGCATATATGGACTCAGGAAGACCTGACATGGCCAGCAACTGCCTTGCATAGGACATTGCTGGGTACATTTCATCATGAGTGGGAAGAAGAAGATGACAACGGTCAGCTGGAGGGTGGGGGGGCAACGGCTTGCAAAGCAGAAGATGGCAGGGGGCAGCTTGGGCTTTGCACTATGGCAGCGAGCTGGCTGGCCGTACAATAGCACAAGGATGGTGGTGGCCAGCTGAGACTGCTGAAAAACACAGGCCTCTACTTCCGCTCCAGCACCGAAAACATTACCATGGAGGGTCACTGTGGTAGGTAGCCAAAAGGGCAGAGATGGAGCAGGAGACAGCTGGTAGGAGGAACTGTAATATTCCAGCAGTCATAAGTGCTGGTGGCCTGCCAAGCATCTACACTTTGATTTTGTAACCTTGGGTGTGCTGCAGCAGCCGTAACTTTGGGAACCAAACAGTTACTGAATAACTAGTTATTAAGCAAGAACTGCTTGTATTTATTACCATCTCAATCAATCAATCAATCATCTCAATTTGCAATTACCTGTAAACGTCTTTGCTAATATGAAACCGCTCCAATTAGGAGGTACTAGCACTATGGAAAAATTGCATTACTTACTCATCCAACAAAAGACACCGTTCACCCTTTATTTCAACCTGAATACAGAATTAATTCATATTGTGAACTACATCAAAGGAAGTACTAACCAGATCTATCTGCAACATAAAAATATCACTGAGCAAACATTTATTTAAAAATGGTTTGCATTTATTTATTAAAATGAATGGCTATGTTTCCAGGAGTAATGTGCCCACTGTGGAAACCAAAACTTCTATGAGTTAGTTACTGTCAAGTCTGCAGCTACTTATTGTGACTACAGCCTCATTATGATACATTTTTAGAAATTGAGTCATAAATGTTTCTGGGTGACCAGTTATAAATAAAATGTAATCTATCCTGCCATGTTCCTGTAGAGAGTACTAGGTCATGGCAATTTTTGCATAGCAAAGAGATGCAAGCAAAATCATCTTCTGGCAGATTATAATTGCAATGTATCACTTCACATATGTATGAGGATTTCCATCAATAAAGCAATTTCTTTCAGGACGAACCATTTGTGCATTGTCAAGCTCCTTGACTTGTAGTCCTGAACTCAAAGACCTACATTATTTTCTCATAGCGCAAATGCATCTTCTCCACAGCCTCTAGGTCTCATTTCATCTATAAAAGAACCATGCCACGGTTAATATTCAAATATTAAGGTCTTTTGAAATAAGTATGCTGTAATGCAACCCTATTCCATATTTTATGATTTCAAAGGATTCCCAATCTTATTCTGAGGCCAATACAAAGTAATCCAAAATGTTGTCTCCTTCCCAATAAAATTATCAATATCTTCAGATCATCTTCACAGCCTTCTTCCAAATAAATTGAGTCATGGTGGCGCAGTGGTTAGAATGCAGTATTGCAGGCTAACTCTGCTCACACTGCCAGGAGTTCGATTCCTTCAGTCTTGACCACCTCAGGGTTGACTCAGCTTTCCACCTTTCTCAGTGCTGTAAAATGAGGAGCCAGATTGTTGCTGGCAATATGCTGACTCTGTAAACTGCTTAGAGAAGGCTTAAAGCGCTGTGAAGTGGTATATAAGTTTAAGTGCTATTGCTAAACTGATGTAAATGGTTTCTAAGAAGGGATAACTTTTATAGCATAGAATCCTTAGAAGAAAAATGCTTTGCCCCAAAATCTCGCTTACTGATTTTTGGGGATATAGGTAAAGGTAAAGGCTCCCCTTGCACATACATGCTAGTCGTTTCCGGCTCTAGGGGGCAGTGCTCATCTCCATTAAAAAGCTAAAGAGCCAGCACTGTCCGATGATGTCTCCATGGTCATGTGGCCGGCATGACTAAATGCCGAAGGTGCACGGAACGCTGTTACCTTCCCACCAAAGTGGGCTCGATTTTTCTATTTTTATTTTTACATGCTTTCAAACTGCTAGGTTGGCAGAAGCTGGGACAAATAACAGCTCACTCCATTATGCGGCGCTAGGGATTCGAACCGCCAAACTGCCGACCTTTCTGATCGACAAGCTCAGCGTCTTAGCCACTGAGCCACCACATCCCTATATTTGGGGATTTAAGCAGTACAAATACTGTAATCCGGTGGTAGATTTCAGCAGCAGACCGATGAACTAAATAGATAGGGTTAAACTTATTAATTTGCCTTTTCCAAAGTTACTTACAAAATGTTGAATGGTACTTGTGCAACAAAATAGAGTGAAAGTGGCCATTATTTATTTTAACCCAATTGGGAAAACCTCTTGTGTTGCTGCATTCCCAAACTCCTTTCTCTCTATGAATAGACTGATTGTCCACAGAATTAAACATTGTATACAAGGTTTTCCTGGCTCCCCTCTCTTCCCCTTTAGTCAGGAGACATTTAAAAAAAAAACAGTATTGAGGCCTTGGGGATACTTGTCCCATTTAGCATTAAGAACTAACCAACAACACTGCGGAAGGAAACGTCTTCTTAAAAAAGAGAGAAAACAGAAAAAGTACAAAATGTGTGCAATGTGCATAAAAAACAATTTTACCTAGGATTCTACAGATATTTAAATTATTCATGCAGCTTTTCTGCTCTCCTAAGGCACATCCACGTATGACTGATGATAATTACATCTTTTTAATCTAAAAATTCTAACAATATATTAGAGCTAAAATGCCACAGTTTTAGAAAAGTACTCTTCATACAGAGATATTTTTGCCAACTCTTTCCTGTAGATCTTCATCCTGATAATCCAGAGGAAGTGCTTATCCTCTGTACAGATAGTCCTCAATTTACAATACTTCATTTAGTGACCATTTGAAGTTACGGCACTGAAAAAAGGGACATTATGATCATTTTTCACACTTATGACCATTGCAGCATCTCTGTGTCATGTCACCTATTTCTTCTTCCATGTCTAGATCAAACTTTAAACTGCCAGAATGAAGCCACCTTCTTGGCTCTGTCATTGACCAAAAATAAGTCATTATTGGTATATGTTTCTAGTAACAGCCGACATACCAGCAGATGGGCCAGGCTCTGTGTCCCTACACATTTACGTAACATGAACCTTTGGTCATGCAATCAAAATTCAGATGCTTAGCAACTGACTCATATTTATGACAGTTGCAGTGTCCTGAGGTCATGTGGTCATCTTTTGCAACCATCTGACAAGCAAAGTCAATGGGGAAGCAAGATTCACATAACAACTATGTTACTAACTCAGAACTACAGTGATTCACTTAATAACTATGGGAAGAAAGGTCATAAAATGGGGCAAAAATCACTTGACTGTCTCATTAACAATAGAAATGTTGGGCTCAGTTGTGGACAAGGAAGACCTAAGTTCAAGTGTTTGAAGGGAACGAGACTCACTTCGGCTGATAGACACTCTTCCTATTTCCCTTGTATGTAATCCTGTATTTTCTTTATTCTATCACTGGGTGATATGCAAAAAGGATGGAATACATGCTGTATGTGTGTGAATTTGCTAAATAAGGGTCTAAATATGTGTGTTTTCAAATGAAGACAGCACCCCCACACTCTAGTATTACAGAATGCATTACATAACACTAGCAAATATCACGTGCATTTCATGCATTTAATTCTATCCTTTAGTATCTGAAGCTTGTTGCTTGAGTGAGGCTGATTCCCATATCTGTTCATTATCTTTCAATTGTTGCAAAAAGCTTTCCCTTTTGTTTCCATGCAGCATGCTTTGCTTTGTTCATGTTGTCCTCCAGAATATGATAGCAATAGCATCTCTTTTATATATATATATATTTACCAAGAGTTTCATCCTAAGTATTTCCATCCAAATGGAAATAATGGTACCAATTCCACCATGGTTCTTTGAATACAGAATGGAACATTCAAGCATTTCAAAATGAAGGCACTGTAACAATGGCAATGTCCTAGCTCCACCACTGTTTTGATGGCTCTCAGTAGCTCCAATATCCTCATTAAGATTATAAGTGCTGGATGTCTGGGAGTCTCACAGGAGACTCTTAAGTAGATAGGAAGTAGCTCCATTTGACCTACCGGCCTTTATATCAGCCAAATACAGGCTATACTCTTTTTTGCCACCGCTTCCAAATATTACTATTCAAAAAATATCTTCAATCTTCTTTGTGTTTTCTTTGTATATATTTACTCATTCAATATCTCTTGTCTGTGTATACAATATAGTCCTATAAAAAGTTATTGGCACTTCAGTATGTTCCTGGGTGACTTTTCACCCAAAACAAACATTGTCATTGCAATTTGATATTTCCTTGTTTTGAGCCAGAAAGCTGTATCAGAAGACTCAGAAAGCGCAAACCCAATGTACAACTTAATTTCTCACCTGTGTGCACTGCTATTCTTAAAAATAAAATTCCTCCTACGTATAACAGTGTTGAAAATATGCTTTTTTTAATAAAAAGCCAGTACAATATAACCTGAATTTATTTTTATAAAATGTGTGATTATTTACTTTGGATAAAATTAGATTACATGTGCTAAGACTGCCTATTCAAATGATAACTAGAGATGGTATTATAACTATGCTATTTTTCTTTAATAGAAGGGAATCAGGCTGACCTGAAAGATAACTTTTGAAACCTTTGGTTCTCAGAGATGACAAAAATCACCCACCAGAATTCATTGGGAAGTATCACAGCATCACTCCTCCTGATAGCTATATTTTTATCGTCCAACATTCCCTTTAAGTAATAAAGTATCGATAGGTAGGGTTCTTCCAAAGGATTCTGGGTGCTAAAGAATGGCATGTGCTCTAAGGCAGGGGTCCCCAACCACCGGGCCGCGGACCGGTACCGGTCCATGGATCATTTGGTACCGGTCCGCAAAGAAAATAAAAAGAAAATAAAAATGGCGGCTTTTTTCCCCTTTGGTGAATGCTGCTGGGATCAGGGATCAAGGACACAAATGAAAGAAGGGAGGAGGAAGCAACCAAAGCCTGTCCTGCTCTCCAGCTCAGCGGCTCGGTTTCCTCCTGCCTCGTTCCTCTCTCAGTCCCTCTCGCTCCCTCCACCAGCCCAGGAAGAAACTGCTTCAAAGAAGCCAGCAGGGTGGCTTTTCCTGTCGGCGCAGCTCCTCCAAAGTGCCCATTCACCCCCACCCGCCGCCCGCGGTTCAATCCAGTGCTCTGTTCTGCCTGCCTTCATTTCTGGTTGTTTTAGAGCAGCTTCGGCTGAGAATAATAACTATTCGCCTCTTTTACTCAGCCGAAGCTGCTCCGAAACAACCAGAAACGAAGGCAGGCCGGTAGGCAGGCAGGCAGAACGGAGGAACAGGAAAAGAGGCTGAGAGAGGCAGGGCTAAGACGGGGGGCTTCTCAGCCATCCTGCAGGGACTTGTCCTGAGCCTCCCTGAACTTGGTGGTTTGCTGGTAGACGTTTTATACCCGACTAGGTAACAACATCAGATGTTATCTAGTCAGGTAATGAAGCGTCTGCAAGCAAACCACCAAACTTGACTCCTCCCCTCCCCTCCTTGAAAAAGTGTCTTCCCCCGCCGGTCCTTGAAAAGTGTTTCTGCGTAAAACTGGTCCCTGGTACAAAAAAGGTTGGGGGCCACTGCTCTAAGGTGCACTATCATCATAGCCGTTATGGAAATTCCACTTTCTCTTCCCCTCCTGACATAATCAGCATTCCTAGTTGTGCTGCCTCAGAAAATTATAAATGCCCCAATTACTAAAGGTAAAAACTGCTAATAGCCAAATTATGAAAATAAATGCTTCATTTATTTAGAAACAAGTTGATGTTGCTGATGAATGCTATATAAAGGTTTGCCTCATACAGTATAGCTTGTGTGCATTTTATTTAATGTTTCCACCATTTCATCATTTAGCATTTTAGCATTTAGACTTATATACCACTTCACAAAAAGGGATGCTGTGGCTCAGTGGTCAAGATGCTGAGCTTGTCAATCAGAAAAGTCGGCAATTCGGCGGTTCAAATACCTCGCGTCGCATAATAGACTAAGCTCCTATTACTTGTTCCAGCTTCTGCCAACCTAACAGTTCGAAAGCATGTAAAAATGCAAGTAGAAAAATAGGAACCACGTTGATGGGAAGGTAACAGCGTTCCGAATGCCTTCAGTGTTTAGTCATGCTGGCCACATGACCACGGAGACATCTTTGGACAGCGCTGTCTCTTCAGCTTTGAAACGGAGATGAGCATCACCCCCTAGAGCTGGAAACGACTAGCATGTATGTGCGAAAGGTACCTTTACTGTACCGCTTTATAGTGCTTTACAGCCCTCTCTAAGTGGTTTACAGAGTCAGCATAATGCCCCCAACAATCTGGGTCCTCATTTCAAGACATTATACTATGCATTTGCTTCCAGTCATTTTGAATATTTTTTTTTAAAAAAAAAACAAGTTTTATTAGTTTTTTAAAGACAAACAAAACATAAAACATAAGAACATAAAACCTCTTTTCTGAAAGCTACTTATAAATTTTAACAAGGCAAATAAAACATTGTTTTATGCAGCATTAACACATTTCCATATATCTTTTTCAAATTTCTCGTTATTTCTCCTTTACTTTTATTCAATTATATTTTTTTCTATATTTATCTATTTTATATGTTTTTATACATTATACTTATATTTTCATCTAACTTGTTTACAATTATTCTCTTCTAACATTCCTCCAAGGTTTTATTAATTCTCAATCAAACATAAACACACAAAACACAAAATATAGAAACATAAAACTTCTTTTTGGAAAGTGGCTTAACCCCAGGTTACTTCTTTCTGTACAGACCTAGCTCAAATTCATGTTCATCTTGTATACCATTACTTATCTTATTTACCATTCTATATTTTCTATATAACTTCTCCCCTCTTTTCACTTTC
This sequence comes from Pseudonaja textilis, assembly GCF_049901715.1. Classification (NCBI taxonomy): domain Eukaryota; kingdom Metazoa; phylum Chordata; class Lepidosauria; order Squamata; family Elapidae; genus Pseudonaja; species Pseudonaja textilis. The sequence continues at coordinate 145,932,676 of NC_141990.1, read as the reverse complement.
TTAATTCTATTTTATTTATTTCATCTTAATTTAAATCATTATTCTTGTATCTTTTGTCTGTTCTTTTCCAATTATCTATTTATATCTTCTCTTTAGCACAAAATTTGTCCTGTAATCACTAATTGAAGTATGACGCCTTTCTATCTTTCCCCAAAATTTATCACTTAAAATAATACAAAATTTCCATTCTGATTCTGCTTAGTACACTCTACATACTACATTTAAAAATAAGAAGACAACAAACCTATAATATAGTTAAATATATAATTCCCATTCTGGTTCTGCTTAATACATTTTAGATACTACCTTTTAAAATAAGAAAATGACAAGTTTATAATGACATTAAAGCAATAGCAATTTAAACTCTATCATTAAATCTTAGACATTTTACACATTCCCTTTAATTTTTTATTAAATATCTATCATTAAATCTTAAGCATTTTGATATTTTAACATTTTATCAGATCTTATAATATTCAAATTTTCTATTTCAAATGCAAATACTACAATACAATATTGTGTACTTTTGCAGAATCTCTTTTTAATTGTACTTTACCCATTATCTCTTAAAAAAATCTTTTTCCCATCTTGTTTCAAGCCTTTATGACTTCTTTTCCCTTTTTCCCTTCCTTTCTTTTCCAATCTGGCCTTTTTATCCCCCCCCCCCGGCTCTTAACCTCCGTCTTTTTAACCACCCATCTCTGCTGTATTCCTCTTTTCTGTTGCTTTCTGACATTGTATCGATTTTTCACCTTATTTTTCTCTTTCTTGGTTGTTTTTTTTGAGTCTTAAATTCTCCATTTCCCTTCCCCTCTTCCTCCCTTCTTTCTTGGCTAAAGTTATTTGTCCATTAAAGATGGCTTCTAGTTGTTGTTGTTGTTGTTGTTGTTGTTGTTGTATTTGCTGGTAGGTAGAAATCGCCATTTCTAAGAAGTGAAAAACAGATCCAAAAGAGCCCTTGCCTTCTTGTTCCTCTTCTTTTAATTTTTCAAATTCTATTTTTAATTCATCCACAGATAACGCCATTGTAAGGTTTTTTCTTCTTTTTTTAAAAAAAACAACCCAAATGTTTTTAATCTTAGAATAGATTCCAAAAGTCCCAAAGTCATCAAGCAATCCAAACAAACACAAAATGTTTCATTTAGCACCTTCTTCTCTTTACACATTCTCCTCCTGGGGCAATGTCAATTACAAAGTTCCAAAATATATTTTTGAGGTCTTATTGCAGTTAATTTCTAATCTTATAAATTCCAAGACGTCTCCTCCAGCAAGATCTTAATATAAGTTTTTTCTTTTTTACCTCTCCCTTCCCACTTATAGCAAAAAACTTTTGATTTTTACCTTCTGTGCCAAAGCAGGTTTTTCAATGTCCATTTGCTATCTCCGTAAGGAAGGAGAGTAAACTTTCCCTTTTCACACTTTCATTCGCCACTTTCACAGTTTCCTTTGGAAACAACATATCATTCAAAAAAGATTTTTAATTCCAGGGTATTTAGATATATCTTAGAGTCCCAGTTCAGCCAAGAATTTTCACTTTCTGACACTTCCTCCTGCACGATCTTGTCCGGCTGAAGGTTTCTTCGTGGCGGCCATTACTGACCGCCGCTCCACCGCCTTAGGAAAAAGGGAGTCTAGCTGGCTGGGGAAAGGGGTTGCGAAATCCCCAGACCCCTGCCCGGATCTCCTCTGTCTTCCGTTACCTCTACGGGGTAACGACAGCCTCCAAACCTGGCTGGATCGGAGGCACTTTAGCAGCGAGCACAGCAGGAACCGCGCACAATCGTGGATTCCTGCCATCGCCGAAGCCTGCAGCCGGAAGTCACAAGCCATTTTGAATATTCTTGGGCCACACCAAAATAGAACTAGAGCAAATTAACAGTCCCAAGAACTTATACCATAAGAACATCTAAATTACACTCTAGTGAGGGGACAAGGGAAAGACTGCTCAACTGCAAGAAGAGTTGCAATTTCTTTTATCCCTTGATGAATCAGTCTACTGACTACAAGTAGTCCTCCACTTATGAGCACAATTGAGCCCAACATTTTTGTTGCTGTGAGACATTTGTTAAGTGAGTTTTGCCCTATTTTTCTTGCCACAGTTGTTTAAGTTAGTAACATGGTTGCTAAATGAATCTGGCTTCCCCATTGACTTGCCAGGAGGTGGCAAAAGGGGACCACATGACCCCAGGATAATGCAAACATCATAAATATGAGCCAGTTGACAAGGGTCTCAATTTTGATCATGTGACTTTTGGGGAAATGGTCATAAGTCATTTTTTTTTTTTTCAGTGCTGTTGAATAGTCACTAAATAAACTGTTGTAAGTCAAGGATTGTCTGAACAAACACCTACAGATAAACGAAACATCATATGTAAAACAGAGACATTTTTCAATGTACATTTTTTTCCAGCTCATCTAGTGGTAGCCTATTAGAAGAAATTAGAAGAAAATACCACTCTTAACTTTTTTCTCTAGCAATAAAATACAACACTCAGAGCACTTCCTTGCAGACTTCTCTATTAATATGCACTTTCATTGATCAATCAATATGACTTCCCTAACAGACTCACAGTTAATCAAATCATCTTGCCACTTAATCATTTCTGAGTCTTGCCCATCCATAAGCAACTTGAGGTCGAAATAGCTATGAAAAAAAAAATGGCAACTGAATTCTTTGACTCCAAGCTTCTTGTTTTTCTTCTTGCCACATGGTCATGTGTCCAAAAAACAAACAAAAAAAAGACCCATGTAAAGCCTGGGGCAAAACTCAATCATTGTTTGGCCAAGAAATCATAAACACCCAAAATGTGCTATTATGACAATACTAATAAAAGTCTAGTAATAAAACAACCCAGTTTAATCTAGTGGTTGAAGCACCAGGCTAAAAACCAGGAGACCATACATTCTAATCCCGCCTTAGCCATGAAAGCCAGCTGGCAACCTTGGGCCAGTCACTACCTCTCAGTCCAACTCACCTCATAGGCAGTGGTGCGATTCAACTGGTGTAACAACTGGTTCGGTGAGCACGCGTTCCGTGTTTAAAAAAGCCCATTTTCAGCTCTAATACTTACCTTCTACTGCAGACCCTTGAATAAAACACCTGAGGCGCGGCACACCTCAATGACGCGCGAATCAGCTGTGCTCTAAAAAAAACAAAATAAAGCACAGGAAAGAGGAGGGGCGGGCAGGCGGGCCCACATGCTTGTCGGAGCGAACCGGTTCTGAACCAGCTGATGATCAGAACTAGGGGTTTGCCCGAACCGGTCTGAACCGGGAGAATCCCTGCTCATAGGATTGCTGTTGTTGTAGGGAAAAACAGGAGGAGAAAGCAGGGGTGAAAGTCAATATTTTCCCGGCTCTTTCGGCATGGGCGTGGCTTGGTATAATAGCAACTGGGGCGATTTTTTACCGATTCAAATCGTCCCTACCACCTCTCCACCTTGGTGGGCCAAGGGGGTTGAATTTCACCCCTGAGAGAAAGGCGTATTGGCTATGTTAACTGCCTTTGGTTATTGTAAAAATAATAAAGGTGGGATACAAACAAACAAATTTTTAAAAAACTGCACTCAGAATAATCTTCTTTCTCAGTATGTTAATCATCGTTTTCATACCACCAGCCTTGTGCAAGTCTGTCTAAAAAAAATATTCATGTCTCTGTATAAGGATTTATGCCCAAACTACAATATGTGAAATGAATATTTGATCTTCTGATGTTCTATTTTTACCTAAATAAAGCTTCAAGGGATCTGTATTTTACCACTGACATTTGTGGCAGTTTTATTCACTGCTAGGATTGTGGTCACTCCAGAAAATACTTCTACTCTACATATTAAATCTAAACAAAATAGGTACGTTTTAATATCTTAAGCAATTTAAGTCAGGTACACAATTTACATGAATTTTAAACTTTTTTTATTAGTGTCTCTGCTCCAATGTAAACCATCCCCTGGACTTTTCTGTGTTTATATTTAAATAAAACAGGAACTTTGAGTAAGACATTAGCTTGCTATGTTTATGCTGTAGTCCTTCAAATGATCAAAAAGGCCATTAAGAGTATAACAAATGAAGCAAATGGCTGCTCTTGGATTCACAAAGATCATAAACCAGAGGTGGTATTCAGCAGGTTATGACCAGTTCTGGAGAACCAGTAGTGGAAATTTTGAGTAGTTTGGAGAACCAGCAAATACCACCTCTGACTGGCCCCACCCCCATCTATTCTCTGCCTCCCGAGTCCCAACTGATCGGCTGGGTCTTCTTTTGTTGCCCTGCACAGGAGAACAGAACTGGAAAGCAGGTTAGTGGGGTGGGGAAGGAATGAGATTTCGCAGTATCCTTTCCCTGCCACACCCACCAAACCACACCCACCAAGTCACACCATACCCATCAAGCCACGCCCACAGAACCGGTAGCAAAAAAATTTGAATCCCACCACTGTCATAAACTTATGTAGAACTTCACCTCAATATCTAAAGCATAAATTCAGAAATGATAGCTACCCTACCAAAATGCTTTGGTAAACTCAAAAATATAAAGTTGGCTTGTGTTCTTTGAGAGTATAAAAAACAAGAGCACTTTGCTAACTGGAAATTTGCTTATTCCCTCTTAGTATACTACTCATCATAGAATTTAGATAAATATATAGATAAATCTTATCATCACAGAAGATTTACATAAACTTTCCTGTTTCTTTTTTTCTAATCATTTTCTAGTAACTGGAAGGCAAATGCTGGAATTTAGTAGATTCTTCCCATGAAACTTTTTGTAACTAATCCTTCAGTAGCTGCCAACACTGATTGTAAATAAGTGTCCTATTTCTAAACAAGTCTTTCAAACAACTAATCTGTTTTTGTTTTGCCAAACAGAGCCTTAAAAGATACACCCTGGTAAATATTTCTAAATCTATTAACTAAAGAGAAAAATACTCATCTGATCTTTACATAACAGGGCATTTTACATATCTATGATCCCACAAATAATTATTTCAAGAATTTTATGTGATGCCATTCTTTCAAGATACTTGGTTTCTTCTAAATCAACAGGAAGCACAAAACCCTAGGAAGCACAAGATTATATGTGAAGATATACTGAGTGAGTGAGTGCATCCTTCCTCAGGATATCGTATATCGTATTTCAAACTTGTTTCTACAGTTCATAAATTGCAAAATGCCCCCCTTGGTGGATATGTCTTTCACTTGTGGCTAAATTTCTCCAACTCAGCCTGTTTCTAGAGATGTTGGAATCAATGGCAATGCTTGCTGGCAGTGATAAGGGGTTGCAATTCAATGTATTTAAACAGGCTGGCCGAGTATCCACAGCTTTAAGTATCAGCAATCAAAAGAATCTGCAATCCGCACTGCTGACAGTCAGAATTCAGTGATCCTCTGAAAATATATGCCAACCCAGTGCAAATGATGAACGCGCTCAAGTGAGGTCTCATACTAACCAACAACGATTCAAGTCTCGAAATCATATCAACAAAGGGATCTCATTAAAAAGAAACATGAAATGCTAATTCAAGCAGTTCAGAATATTTTTACCTTATTTTGATCTGTCCAGTATAAGAAAAATCCTTGTGGGTCTGTTCTGAGAAAAACCGTTGTCACGCTAGTAGAATCCTACACAAAAACAAAGGATACAGAATTAACATGTGACATAATCTTGAGCAGAAACTGTTTAGCTCATAACATATACATATAGAAATGTATCCAACTTATATACATATAGAACGGTATCTAGAGGGAAGTACATTTAAACTACTGTAATTTGTTCTGTGCTCATAAACCATTCACATAAGCCATTTGAACAGACTAGGTAAATATGAGGGTACCAATTAAGTATACTAGTATACTTTTATAACTCTATCTACCTCAGGTGTGTCCATGGGTTGCGTGTGGCCCTGGACAGCTAGTAATGTGGCCCCACAAGGTCATAAACTTTTAACATTATGTGATCTATATACATTAACTATATTATATATTTTATATGCAACCCAAGACAATTCCTCTTCCCACAATGCCACTCAGACAAGCCAAAAGTTTGGACACCCATAATCTACCCTCTGCCCCCCCCAAATGCGTTTTTGAAGATAAATCTACCAGTACCGATTAGAAATCCTACTTTAAATGCCACTAATTCAAAACGAAAGTATTACAGTGAATTAACCCCACATAAATACAGTATACACGACAAGTATATTCATCAAGTACTTTTGAAATCTTCTCTAGTTGCATAATTGTTGAATGAGACCAGCTGACAATGCTGCTGTATCACAACGTTTGGGAAGCCAATCGCTTCTCAAAGCTAAGCATTCAAGAATTTGGAGAACAGCTTTGAACGGGGAAGCATTTGAAAATGTGTCCCATTCAATTTCACTGAGTTGACATTTCAAGTCAATTTCCATCATTTTTACATTATCTCCCAGCAGTGGACCTCTTGAAGAATACAGCATGATTCTTATTTTGTTGACATGCAGCTTTTTTTCTATGTGTTATCCAATTATATTTACTGTCTACCTGCCATCTGCTCTGTAGAGCCTGCAAATTCCTCTATTTCACAACTCCTGCTTTAACATCCATATTTTTTTTTGGAAGAAGTTCTTTACAGAGCTATCATGCCTCTCATTAGAGACAGAATGCATATAGGAAGGAGCTTCAGGATATACACAAAAAACCTACACGTAACATTGTGCTTTTGTTTGCTTTAAGCAAGGGTCAAATAGTATATTTAAATGGTCCCCTGGACATGGACTTGATGTGTTAACTGACATAAGCCTAATAAATATAGGAACTAGGAAGCCACAGTTGATCTGTTCCCTTCATAACTGATCTCAAGCAAAAGATAATACACCATAATAGGAAGTCACAACACTAACTTTCAGCCACACACTGCCTTCTTCTGTGTCCTCATCTACTTGACCTAAGCCAGCACTTACGTCCATCCACTCACCACTTGAGATCATTTCACTTGCTGCAGTAGAATGTTTTTAAAAAATAAAACTGAACTCATATCTCCCCATAAATAAGAAACATTAATTCACACAAACATACAAAAACATATGTTTTCCTTTAAATTTAGTTTCTAAATGGTACAATTATTATTGGCTATCATTTTTCATTAAAACGTATTGTTGTTGCATTAATTTGTTCACTTTTAATAAGACTAAATAAATTAAAGAATCCCCATCTGAAAATGTTATATAGATTTTCATATTTTACTATAAGTAGTCCTTGACTTACTACAGTTCATTTATTGACTGTCCAAAGTTACATGGCTCTGAAAAAAGTGACTTACGACTATTTTTCACAGTTACAACTGTTCCATCAGTCCCATGGTCACATGATCAAAATTCAGACACTTGACTCCTACTTATGACGACTGCAGTGTCCCGGGGTCATGTGATCCACTTTTGTGACCTTTTGACAAGCAAAGTCAATGGGGAAGCCAGATTCACTTAACAACCGGGTCGCTACCTGTGATTCACTTAACAAACGTGATTCACTTAATGTGGCATGAAAGGTCGTAAAATGGACCAAAGTTCACTCAACTGTCTCATTTAGCAACATAAATTCTGGGCTCAATTGTGATTGTGAATGGAGAACCACCTGCATGTCTAATAGGACAGTTAAAAAAAAAAGAATTGATTTCTTTCAGAAGCATACTATAGTACATGATTCTCAGCTTCATTAGATACACCAGACCAAGAACTAAGTCACACAAATGCCCAAACAACTTTTATTGAGAGTATTTATAAAAAGAGAATCTTGCAAGTTTAATTGTGCTATGCTCCTGTCTTTCTTATTCTGTCCAGTGGTGGGATTCAAAAAATTTTCACTACTGGTTCTGTGGGCATGGTGTGGCTTGGTGGGTGTGGCAGGGGAAGGTTACTGCAAAATCCCATTCCCTTCTCACCCCACTAACCTGCTTTCCAGCTCCATTCTCCTGTGCAGAGCAACAAAAGAAGACCCGGCCAATCAGCTGGGACTTGGGAGGCAGAGAATAGATGGGGGCGGGGCCAATCAGAGGTGGTATTTGCCAGTTCTCTGAACTACTCAAAATTTCCGCTACTGGTTCTCCAGAACTGGTCAGAACCTGCTGAATACCACCTCTCATTGGTCCCTATGTGAATAAGGAAGGATTCTATGTCACTTGCAAATGCTTTCTGCTTCTTTTGGACTTCAGCCATGTTTTTCTCATCCCACTGGGAAGAGATCTCACCTAATCTCTATCAAGATCATCTCCCTCATTCTCTACAACAATTAATACAATTGTGTAATACAAAAGAGATTTAAGAAAAACTAAAATTTGGGAGCCAAGCATAAAATAAAAATGATCAACTACAAGCAATTTTTCAAGATTCCTCCACTTTACAAACCCAACAGTATGTATGTGGGACCATATTAGGAAACCAAACACATGCAAGCCAATACAAGTACATAGTCCTTGATTTACAGTAGTTCATTTAGTGACTGTTTAAAGATAGAACACCACTGACAAAGTGACTTATGACCATTTTTTACACTTATGATGACTGCAGCATCCCCATGGTCATGTGATTAAAATTCCAGCACTTGGCAACTGCAACCGTCAATGTTTTGGGTCATGTGATCATCTTTTGTGATCTTCTGACAAGCAAAGTCAATGGGGAAGCCAGATTCACTGAAAACTGTATTACTACCGTTTCTCCAACAATACGGCCTCCCCCAATAGGAAGTCCCAGCATGTTTTATAGGCATGAAATGAAATTAAGCCCCTCCCCCAAATTAAGGCCTATATTAAAACATGCGAAATGGGGGGGGGGAATGGGGGGGGCTTGCCGTTAGGAAGTACTTTTGTTGCATACCCGGATATGGTGCTGCCTGCGTTGATTCCGATATGAAGTGCCCCACCAATGCCGAGGTCAACATCCAAGCCATCACTGCCCGCCCGCCCAAAGATGCAAAGGGGGGGGATTAAGTCACCCCCAAAAAGACAGCCTAGCCATTTTTTCGGGGCTCAGAAAGAAAATAAGACACGGCCTTATTATATGAGAAACACGGTACTACAGTGATTCACTTAAGAACTGTGGCAAGAAATATCGTAAAATGGGGTGAATCTCTTAACAATTATCTCAATAACATAAATTTTGGGCTCAAAATGGCCTAGTTAATTGTGAGGACTAGCTGTACTACATTTATTGTAATATTACAGTATCAGAATCTTACAAGTCTGAACGTGCTTCTCACCCACTCCTTTTATTTTCACGAGAACTAAGGAGGATTTGATCTGAGGTATTTTCTTGAGTTTCAGTTAGGCCCTGGACCTCTTGTATCTGATCATTGTTGTCTTGTTAGCAGCTCTTCCGTCTCTTTCTTTTCTTCCCATTACATACACATCTATTTTACACCTCTAGAATGTCTTCGTGACTTCCATTCAAGTATTTATACAGGTCCAAATATCCTCTGGAGATCCTAGGGCCGTGATGGCGAACCTATGGCATGCGTGCCACAGGTGGCACGCAGAGCCATTTGTGCCGGAACACGAGCTGCAGGCAAGCTTACCTCACTGCACATGCATGCACGCTCATGCTCATGTGCCAGCACTCAGAAGGCAATGCGCGTGCCCCATGCCCCCTACATATGTGCGCGCAATCCCCACCCAGCCACCCCGCTGCCCCCTTACCTGCACTACGCCTCACAGCTGATTTTCGGCTGGTTTGAGGCCTTTTGGGGGCTTCCAGAGGCTTGAGGAAGGCTTCTGCAGGCTTTGCAGATGGAAAACTAGGCCCATTGAGTCACTTCCTGTTTTTCCAAAAAATACCAGAAGTGATGAAACGGGCCTAGTTTTTGGCCTGCAAAGCCTGCAGAAGCCTTCCTCAAGCCTCTGGGAGGCTGAAAAAGGCCTCAAACTGGCCAAAAATCAGCTGTGAGGCATAGTGCAGGTAAGGGGGAAGCGGGGTGGCTGGGTGGGGATTGCGCGCACATACGTTGGGGGCATGGGGCACGCGCATTGCCTTCTGAGTGCTGGCACACGAGCATGAGCGTGCAAGCGCGCGCAGTTTTTGGCACAGGAGCCCAAAAAGGTTAGCCACCACTGTCCTAGGGGAACCTATTCCATTTGGGGGAATCAACCCAAATCAGTTAGATATTGCCAGTTGAGTATGTTGTTCTACTATATTGATTTTTCTACCATATGTGCTTGTAGGAAGAGATCTGTGTTAATCTATGATGGCAGAAAGTCAAAGGAACCTATAGCAATTTTCCAGCTAAGGAATTATTTTAAAAGGCGTAAACAGTTTTGAGTTGCAGCTCACTTCCTCAGATGCATGGAGTGGATAGACTAATGTAGGATTTAAATTGGGATGAGATGGGGGGAAAGGGAGTGGAAGACCCAGTTGTGATACATCTACAATGTACATGGGAAACAGATTACAGTATCTTATCAATTAATAATTGTAACGTTTAAAAGCACATTTTAACACATTAAAAACACATTGCGCCTGCTGAGACCTTCTGAACTTGTTAGATGGATCAGATCAGGAAATCCACTCCACAGGAAGGCTAGAATTGGCTACTGAATGGATATTGTAACATCATCTTGCAAGTCTAATTGTGTTGTTCTTCCTTTTCCTTCATATAGTTCTGTGAATTAGGGACATATCTGCCTGACCTGCTTCCAAATGTTATCTGGCTGTTTCAGACTCTTAAAAATGCTTCAGCTCTTTTTGCCTAGACACAAAAACTACATATCCCCATCAAGATCATCTTCTTTATTCTCTATAGATTGGCTGAAACCTTTTGATGGGAGTTCAGCAATTTCTTGCTCAACGCTGCTATTAAATTTCCAGGTCTGCCATACTTGTCCCGGAAGACTAGTGAAAAATCAACTCATTTTTCACAAGCAATGAATCCAAGGAACAAGACAAGAGATTACACGATACAGGCAGCAATAAATGAGCATATTTGTAGCTCAGGATTGAAATGAGAGGTGCTTGGTGCTCTCTGAACTTGGTAGTTTTCTTGCAGATGTTTCATTATCCAAACTAGGGAACATCATCAGGGTACTGATGATGTTAACTAGTTTGGGTAATGAAATGTCTGTAGGAAAACAACCAAGCTGAGAGACATCAAGGACCTCTCAAAGTGAGTTAAGACCCTGAGTTCAAAGCATGGCAAAGCACTGTAAACATGTCATAGCTAGGTTTAAAAAGCTCTCTGTGTTTTCTCTCAGGGAGTAAGCCACTACATAACACAAGCTGAGCCTGCACCCAAATGCACAGCTGAGGCATATTTCTTATTGTTTACTCTCCACTGGCCTGCTTTTTGGCAAGTCCCTCTTATCTGTGAACTTCGGTCTTCTGCTGCTGTATCTTTAAATGCCTCTGTTTAGGATTAGACGGCTGAAATTCAGAGTCGGAGATGCTGTCAGTGGGTGCAGGCAGGGAATCCTGAGGCTTGCTGGATCAACAGGATCACTGGCTTAAACATTGCTGGAATCCCCTCTTTTGGGTCCACTATCCCTAAATGCCCGATTCTTTTACCTCCTTGTCATCATCATAAGACAAGACTATAACATGGGGAATGTAACCATAAATTCTGAGTGGTGGTCAGATCCCTCAGTGTTGGCTTTGGAGTTCTCTGCAGCTGTTTTCCACAATGAAGGAGAAGAATATTCATCTAATCTACCCTGTTTCCGGATAGATCCAGCTAGCTTCCAAAGGGAACCTGATGTTGTTTCTAAGGGTCTGCATATGATTTGACTGATACCAGAGTCGCAGGTTGGAATGGAGAGACAACAATGGCCTTGACATGGACTGTTCTTATGCAGATACTCTACCTGTGAACCCTAAAAAGCCATCTGCCCTTCCCTAAAACTTTAGCCAGTTTGTTTTCTCCTGAAGAATTAAGTTAGGATTTTGGAGGAAACCATCTGGGGAACAGGCACAGGATCGGAATATGTCATGTTTTAGGTTTCATGTTTCTGCTATTTTAATTGTGATGTTCTCATTCCTTTATGTTTATTGTTTAATTTCTTTGGTTTTGAATCGTATTTGACTCACCCAGAGTTGCATTTTGTAAGCTGGGTGTCCGTCCATTCAAACTGTTCAAATAAATAAATAAACTCCTAGGCTTGTCAAAGTTCGTTTTCAAATGCTGAGGCACAGCCAAAGGTATCAAGCTCTTACCTAAACAAACACCACTGAGTCATGTGCATTGGCAGTTTGTCCACAGAGGGAAGGTCATAAACATGTCATCTTTTTTTACATAAGGAAGAATATTGCATTGCTGTTTCTGATTGGATGTTTTTTTCTTTTTTCTTTTTAAAAACCCAATGAACCAGACTATGTCCTCATATACTATTAGATCTTTTTATTTGTCACTGCCATCTGGTATATGTAGCTCCCCCCGACACTGAGAGTAGTTCTTGGCCTTCATTTATCCCCTTGGCAAACAGATCTTCCAGAGAAACTAGGAGCTTAAAGGACAAGTTTCTCTTATATCAAACCTCAACTGCTCATGAGTTATTAGCAACACTTTTTCTACTGAAGTATTTATGGGGAGAGGGACCCGAAGTTGTTCATTAATGATAACCTCTTTCTCCCCCTCAGCTGCCTCTTTATCCATCTGAAAAATACAGTCTATGTACTAAAAAACTACCAGATATAGATGACTCTTGTACAATATAAAAATTGTTCCAACCATAAATGTTCAAGATACTTCCAGATGAAATGCTATTCTCTTCTGATAATATCTACTAATGCATCTTCCTCTGAAGCTTTTTTTTTTTAAGCCTGCAAAAGGGCAGGTTCCAACATTTTGAATGATTTTCAGCATAATCCAGGTTTATCTTCCAGCTATTGATTTGTTCTGTGTTGGGTTTTAAAAGGCCTTCTCTGAAAGCTGTTTTAGGTGCTAAATTACATTCTGATGATGCTTCTAAGTTTTTCACCATTTTATATATAGGCTGCAACGATTACACTGATTCCTGACCTTCCTTCTTTTCTATCAACTACATGAACCAAAGGAAAAAAGTGTTTTAAACCCAGAATTGAGTGACTTACCTACCAGAATCTTAATTTCAAGTGCAAAAGTTATGATGCGTTTATTATATATTTGTATCCCTGTTCTATATATATGTGCGTGTGTGCGTGTGTACGCACGCGGGTGTGCATATATATGTATACACACACACACACATATATATTCTTATCATCTTTCTGAAGAGTCTTTAAGGAAAAGAGTTTTGCCATTTGTATGTATTTTTCTGCACATCAACATATTTCTTAAATATGATAAGGGCATTATATGACCATAATTAAACTCTGCAAATGGAGTGACGAGTTAACTGGCAGCATTTAGTATTTGTGTCTATTTCCTTCCATGTTGCTAAATGCTGGAAGGCTACCAAATCTTATCAAAAATGAATCCAGAAAGGGAAAAAAATCCGGGTAACATACATAACGGTCCTTGTGGAATGCTTCTAGGGTAAAAATTCAAATTGGACAACAACTTTAGTAAGAAGACGTTCTCACTATGCACTAGTGACAGTGTCACTTCTACAGGTAGACCTCGACTTACGACCACAATTGAGCCCAAAATGTTTGTTTTTAAATGAGACGTTTATTAAATGAGTTTTGCCCCATTTTACGACCTTTCTTGCCACAGTCGTTAAGTGGATCACTGCAGTTGTTAAGTTAGTAACATGGCTGTTAAGTGAATCTTGCTTCCCCATAGACTTTGCTTATCAGAAGGTCACAAAAACTGATCACTTGATCCTGGGACACTGCAACCATCATAAACATGAACCAGTTGCCAAGGATCTCAATTTTGATGATGTGACCGTGAGGATGCTGCAACGGTCATAAGTGTGAAAAATGGTGATAAGTCATTTTTTTCAGTGCCATTATAACTTCAAACAGTTACTAAATGAACTGTTGAGTCAAGGACTACCTGTATAATCAAATAGGGCCGAGTAGCATAATATTTGAATTTTTAAAAAAACAATTCCCAACAATAAGGACAGATCAACTATAGATCAAACTGTTCATTGAGAAGATGGAGGACTTAAAAAAGGCTGGACAGTCACCTATAGCGTTTCCTTTAACTTGAATCCCTACCCTGAATAAAGATTTGTATTTGATGAGACAGTGGATCCCTTCCAACTCTACGCATTGAGAAGCCAGTTAGTGTAATTGATGAATAGTTATGATCAGTGGTGGTATTCTACCGGTTTGGCCTGGTTCTGCCAAGCTGGTAGCAGCGATGAGCAGTGGAGACCAAATTGGTTCTCTCTGCCACTCTGCTGTTGGGCCCACCTGCCTGCCCGGGCTCTCATACTCACTGTTGTGGTTAGCTGGCAGGAGGGGCGGACGGCTGAGGAGAGCAAGGACTCAGATGAGGGGCCAGGACCATTTGGGAGTGGATTGCTGCCTTCAGAGATTGTGGGGGCTGGCAGCAGCGATGAGGAGGTTCCTGAGGAGCCTGTGCCAATTGTGCATGCATGAAGGATTGCTCAGAGGAAAGAACAGTTACAACAGCATGGGCGACTCGGGAGTAAGGCTGCAAGGTAATGGCCCCTCCTTCAAGAAGATAAAAGCCAGCTGTGAAATTAACCTTCTTTGCAGAAGGCAAAGACGTTTTGAAACTCAGCCCCGTGGACATTATAGTTGGTATTTGAAGAGTCTTGTAAACTATTTCTTATCTGTTGTTTTTTGTCTAGACTTGCAAAAACTTGGCAAGGCTCTTTCTTGTTGGAGCTAATTAGTTGGAAGCAGCCTTTTATCTATGAAGAAACAGAATTCTTAGCTGAAACCTAAACAGATTATACTGCTGCCTTTGTCTTGTGTTTGCTTTCTTGGAACCAGGTTTGGGTCAGAACACTCACCTTTATCCTCTGCTTCTGAAGCACAGCTGCTTTGCAAGGGAGCTGCTGAAGCAACTGGGAGAGTGCAGGCTTGCAGGAGGTGAGTTGGAACGCCTCTGTGCCTGCACAAAGTGCGCAAAGTGTGTGCACGCACGCAAAGCTCGCCCACCAAGCCACACCCACCAAACCGGTGGTAAAACTTTTTGAATCCCACCACTGGGCGTGATCCTAATAATATGGATTAGTCTAAGTCTATAGCCATAGAAGACAGAAGGTATGGCCTTGGAGAACAGGAAAAAGATCTGTTACAAAGATAAAGTCAGATAAAAGAAACCTGAGTCCAGGAGAGGAACGTAACCTGAGTGAACACCTCAGAAAAATCCCCCCTAGTTCCCACAAGATAAAGGAAAGGAGTTCATTCACACTTGCAAGATTCTGTTGTAACATAACTTTATAATACAAATAGCACTGTTCTATATGACACTGGATTTCTTGAACGGCTAACAATAACATTAAAGAAAACTTATTCTAGAATTGTCTGATCTGTGACAGGGTCCTATGCTAACTTTTGCTGCAGCAAACTCCATTTTCTGAAGGCCATAAACACAGAGGTTTAAAAAGTCTTCTGAGACATAGGTAGCATCCATTCCTCACAAACACACGATGTGTTGTCAGAATGAAAAAATAGTTGAGAAGAGTTTCTTCAAAAAGAATGTTTTGGGAAGTTGGCATCTCATCCCCTTAATAGGAAAGGACCGCCAAAACAGTTATAAGAACTATTTCTCACCTCTTCAATCAGAAAGAGAGGCTCTGTGGGAAATCCACAAGGGAATTCCTACTTTGAGATAAAGCTTCCTTTTGGCTGAAATAAAGACAGAGAAAAGTTCCTACTAATATCTGGCCAGATTATTAGAGCAGTTTCCCTTCTGAAGCCTAGGAAAGGAATAGAAACAGGGCAGACCCAAATCCTCTATTTTAGCTGGGAAACATATTAAAAGGGGCTGGTTAGGATTTTGCAATGGAAAGAGTAAAAGCAGGAAAGCTGACTGTCATTGCTGAAATATTTGTGAGAATTTTAGGGATGGAGGGCAGTTTCCCAAGGCTATGTTTTCTTGTAAAATAATCCCTGAATGGCATGTCAAAGGTCAGTGACACCAAAGAAAGGGCCTTTCCACCTATCATAGTTTACAAGGGCATGTTTGATTTAGTTTCCCGGTACTATTTATATTTTTTTTCCCCCTTTTCAAACAGGCTACAGCCTGAACATTTTCATTTCTATTGCAAAAGGCACAGGGAGGAAGGCAGATGGTAATTAGGTTCGCCAGGTCTTGCAAAATGCTGTTTGTACATCGTCTGCCTCATGTAAGCACTCCAAGTACAGCCTGACAAGCTAAGCAATAGGGCTCAGCATGCATCATCCATGCATTTTTCAAGCGCCTCTGACTCTGTAGTTCTGACTTGTCCAAGGAGCAGAATAACAAGAGTTGGAAGTGATCCTGGTGGTTTTTTAATCCAACCCTCAGCTGAAGCAGGACACTCTATATACCATTTCAGACAAGTGGTTGTCCAATCTCTTTCTTAAAAAAACCTCCAGTGTTGGAGCACCCACAACTTCTGAAGGCCAAGTCGTTCCACCGATTAATTGTTCCAACCGTCCGGAAATTTCTCCTTAGTTCTAGGTTGGTTTTGCCCTTGATTGGTTTCCATCCATTGCCTCTTCTCCGGCCTTCTAATATTTCTTCAAGCAGAACATGTTCAGAAACGTCTTCAATCTATGTACAGATAGCTTAAGGCCACCTAGACTCCTCCGGATGGAAATTGGGACCCAAACACATACCAATTTTATATTAATCATGGACATCATGCTTGAAAGAAATCTAATGTTCAAATTACTAAACAGTTGGCATACAGTCCACCCATTTATTTATCATATGTTCTATCTGCCTGCTGTCCCTTACCTACCATTGTGGGTTAACCTCTATCATCAATCTTCCTTCTTCTACGGCTGCTAACCCAAAGTGACAGCTATTTTACAATCAGCTTCTATTAGTCATATGGTGGATAGTTCATTTGCTTATCTGGTCATTCGGGGGCTATCTTTCTTTGATTCCTATTGCTAGTTAAACTGTTAATAATTTATGCTTATGTAATTTCTTATGCGATTCAGAATATGTTTGAAACAGCAAGAAACTGCAAACAACTTACTTTGCCTTATGTTGTGGGCTGAAGTAAACGTAATTTTAGCAAAAATCTGCTTTACCCCAAATCCCATTTTATAAATGATTGGTAATGCAAAAATATATCAATAATTCCATAAAAAACCCATCTCACTTCAGTTGTTTTCCATTGGTTGTTTTCCCTAGCTTAATTTCTGGATTCAGACCAAGGAATACAGCCATGTAACTCTTGTGGGAGAAATAAAGAAATAGTTTGCTACTGTCATCTTCTGGAATGTTTTAATCTACCCTACAGTCCTGGCATTCCCTGATGGTATGCCACCCAACTATTACCCAGGCCCAATTTTGCTGCAACCTGCCAATTCTACACAGCCTAATATCATATAAAAATGGTCTATAAGACAATAAACACTAACAATGAACACTAATGTTAATCTGAAATATACCGTATGGTTGGTACTTTGGCAATAAAAATAACAGAACATATGTGGTAATTATAGCTGTTTTATTGATCCCATGAATTTCTGTGTTCTATTGTTCACTACTTATGGCAACAGACATCCCATGCTACATTGAATCATCATTTCAGAGATGTTTCCTCACCTAAACAGAGAAACTGAGAAACCAAGGGTGGGCAAAAAAGCAATGGGAGCAGGAACGACTTCCAACTTCCTGCCAGCTTCCCCATTGAGTTTCCTTGTAGGGATCTGGCAGGAAGCACTGGAAATCTTCCTTCCTTCCCAGCATGCAGGTAAGCGGCTGCTGCTGGATGGAGGAGGGAGTAAAGACATTGTGAGACTGTCTGGGAAACTGTCATGGACTGTTGAAAATGAAGATCACATGACTGCAGCAGTAGTAGCCGCCGCCGCTGCCAGTAGCACTGAAGCAGCCACAACTTTTCAAAATTTTATTTCCTCTGGAATGATGATTTCTGGATTTTGGACACATGCTACAAGCTGGCCCATTGGAGGTACCTTGCTTCAAAAATTGTTGCCTTATGATGCATCATTTTGCCCAGTTAGAGGTTATGACAAAGGCAGCTTCACTGCATATAAAACAAATCATTTATAAATTTAATTAAGGTATCTCTTGTGGGTTTTTTTTTATTGATTTCACCTATTTACATGGTCATCCCATTTACCAAAACACTCAGTGGCAAACAAAACAATCACAATCCATAACTATTTTAAAACAGCATAACAATCAATAGTAGTTGCAGACCCTAGCATAATCCTCACAAGTAAAGAAAGAGACCTACGCCTACCGTGTTTCCCTGAAAATACCCAAATAGAAAATAAGCCCTAGAATGATTTTTCAGGATGCTTGTAATCTAAGCCCTACCCCCAAAATAAGCCCCAATTAAGATCGCCAGCCAGCCAGCCAGATTTAGTACCATATTTCCCCCAAAATAAGACCTAACCAGAAAATAAGTCATAATGCGTCTTTTGGAGTAAAAAATAATATAAGACCCGGTCTTATTTTCAGTGAATCAGAACTCCATCAATACCCTGATCCCAGTGTATGCAGGAACAGACTGGTCTTTAACAGCCCTGTGGATGGCCAGCAACAGAGTCAGGACTACCCATATTTCAGAGGGAGGTGGTTTCATAAGACAGGCACCATGACAAAGAAGGCATGCTATGAAAGCTCATCAAAAGACTGCTTCACCAACTGAATCTGAAATTTGATCACTCTGCCCAATCTGTTGGTCAGAAACTATCAGGAATTGCGGTCCCAGAAGGAACCTGGTCCCATGCTCTGTGCAGCTTCAAAAGTGACGACCGTCACAAATTGCACTCAGAAACCTATTGGGAGCTAGTGCAAGTTTCAGTGTTACATAGGCATAACATGGGGCAACCAGTACTGTCCACACACTGCTGCATTCTGGACTAGTTGAAGCTTCCAAATGTTCTTCAAGTGGCAGCCCCATGTAAAGCATCTTGAAATAGCCAGTGGAGAGCTGGCCAAGGCACGAGTGGCTTTAAGCAATGTTTCCCGGTCTAGTGCCCCAAACATAATTGTTTCCCCATCTGGTGCACAAGAAATAATTGTGCAAAGATTCTCCCGGCCACAGCTGTCACTTGCTGTTGAAGCAGGAACTGTAAATTCAGGAGAACCCCCACATTATGCATCAATTCTGCTTGGGGGGGGGGCGGGCGGGGGATGTTGAAGCTAAATGCAAGTTCAACTTTGAACAAAATTAATCACATCTCTCCAATCAACAAAATGTGTTTTAAGATTCGGTGTATAATTTGTTTTTGCACTTTTGCTTAGGGGGCTAATGGGTGGACAATAATGATTACTCCATGATATTCTGTGAGGTGTCTTGGGAATGTTTTGCAGAAGCTACAAATTAAATACATTATTTCAAGCATGTATTGAAAAAAGTCAAGTTTGTCTTTGAACACACACACACACACATACTCACATACACACCAGAAAACGCACACTGAAATTCATGTATCAGCCATAAGAAACATCAAAAAGCAAACCCGTAATTTTGTCCCTTGTGGATAAATTAATATCTGAGTTCATCTGTCATTTAACCAGTTTCACAAAAGCCTATTATGAAACCAACTTTTGATACTTCAAATTCCTGATGTTACCCCACTCTTTTAAATCCATAAACCTGAAAACCTACAGTGTAACCCTGTTCAGTCTTATTCTGAAGTTAATCTCTAACTTTAGCAAGTTACTAAAGCTTGTTGCTTTGCAAATATGTTGAGGTTTACAAACCTTGGAAAATTGAGCAAGTTGCCATTTGAAATCTATCTACCTGAAGTATAGTGATAAGCGGCTCAGCAAGAGTAGCCCAGAGTCAACAAGAGCCAGAGCCCTGAAGTCCAAAGCACAGATATTCTTAGAAGCCCTTCAGATTTTGACATATTTGCAGTAAACATCTGCTCATCTATGAAAGCTCTGACTTTTAAGCTATGCTCTATGGACTTGAGATTGGCATGAACTAATACTGTGATACTTCTCATGGGTGTTTCTTGAGAACCAAGCATCTCTTCAACTTTAAAAGACCCAAACCCAAGAAACAATGAATTTATTTTTAACAGAGCTTCTGTTGAAAACAAACCTGTAAACAGACCAGTAATAGTCGTACAACTGGCCATTAATAGGAATCAATTCTCATCTGTGTAATATATCCTATCCTGTGTACGAAATGAGCCTGTCTCTGTGTGTGTGTGTGTGTGTGTGTGTGTGTGTGTGTGTGTGTGTGTAAATACAGTGGAATTACGGTTACACCTAAGGGACTCAGATGAGTCCACCCAGTGTCGAAACCCTTCCGAGGTTCTAAATCAGGGGTGTCAAACTCACGTTTTCATGGCTGTGTCATGTGACGTATCGGGACTTCCCCCTTCGCTAAACTGGGGGTGGGCACGGCCAGCACGTGACACATCTGGCCCTTGGGCCGGGAACTCGACAGCCCTGTTCTAAATTAAGCCAAGTCAAAGCGAAGACTCCACCTCCCATTATAGTAGGGGGTGAAGAACACTATGAAATCAATAAGATGAGTCAAGGTATTTTAAGGGGAGACTGTAATACTTAGTGCAGTGGAAAGGATACCCCTCAGCTGATGCTAGGTTTGTAGGGTCCCACAATGTTAGCATACACACACACATACACACAGCAAATCCCTAGATTAAGAATGCCCTAGTTTAAGGCAATTCAGAGTTAAGAATGGAGCATACTGCAGTAAAAACTGAATTAAATACACAATGATTCAAGTAAAATACACAATAGTTCATTACACAATACTACCTGTATAGGATTATACAATAATTCTCTTCCAGTTTACATGCTAAATTTGACTTAAGAACAGACCTTGCAAGTGGAACTCATTCTTAAACTGGGGGCTACTTGTTTGATCTAGTGGTTAAGGCACTAGATTAAAAACCAGGAGATGGTGGTGAGTTCTATTGCTGCCTTATGTATGAAAGCCAGATGGGTGACTTTGGGCCAGTCTTTCTCTCTCAACCCAACACAGCTAACAGGGCTGTTGTTGTTGTAAGGAAAATGGGAGGAGGAAGCAATATTATGTACAGGTAGTCCTTGACTTACAATAGTTCACTTAGTGACTGAAGTTACAAAGTGACTAATGACCATTTTTTCACACTTATGACCATTGCAGCATCCCCTTGGTCATTTACATTGAGATGCTTGACAACTGACTCACATTTATGATGGTTGCAGTTATTTTATAATTGGTATTTCAAATCTTTTCCCAGAGTTTTCATGAACTCTGTTAACAAAATATTTTCTCTTAAGCTTATTGGGACATTTTTCCCTGGTATATGACTCCCGACAGAGTCAAAAAACAACAACCTGCAGCAATAATATATTGATTCTATAAGGAATCCATCTGCTTAATGTTAATTCTTGAAGTGAAACTTAAATTTACACAAAATATAGCAGGGGGACAGCTGGCTCCTGCATTGATTGATGCATATACTTCAGAAAAAACAGTTCATCCGATTACTGTTTACTCTAAGCAATATCTGTTCAGCAAACTTTAATCATTTTAACTTGACTTTTTTTCTTGGCTCCCTGTATTTGCATTTACCACATATTTCAAATATACAATTTAAATGACTAACAGTGTGTATCCTATATGCCGATTTAATTGAGAAAACCTAATGGACTCAAAAAAAAAAAAAAAAGAAGGAGGGGGGGGAGGCAAGGAAGGAAAAATAAAAGGTTTGGTCTCTTCTCTCTGAACCAGCCTCAGTAAGAGCTTTCATCTTTCACACTGGCTTATATCCATCACAGAATATGCCATGACCAAAACACAATGCAGCAGAAGTGATTAAATCATTAACTCATCTATACTTTTCCAATTCCAACCACGGAGCATAGGGAGCATTTAAGTAGAACATTGGGCAACTAAAAGCTTTAAAACTGTGCTGCAGAATCATAGCTTTTCCAAGATGATTATATGCATATTTCCCCCAATGAACACTGACTAATGGCTTATACTCATTTTATTGCCTTTTGTTGCTATATCTACAGGGTATCATGGTCATTTAGAGCTGTTTGTCCCAAGCATCTGTCACACTACTCTGACTGGATTTATACTTTCAGTAATGGCTGGGTTTGCATCAATCTGCAAGACGGTGACTGTGTACTATTAAGCCCTTTTCTCCACTATTCCTAATATATTTCTCCTCTATTTATAAAGAAAAGAAAAATTGAAACAACTTCTTCTGGTCCATTATTTCTATAAATATTTTACATCTGAGCTGAACTTCTGAAAACAACCACTATATTTTAAACCAGATAACACGCTCCCTAAATATGCTGAATAAGAAATAAGAAGACAGAGGGGAAAAAAACCCACTGCCCAATAAAATCTTCCTTGCCACTTCAGCCAACCAAGCCCTCTTCCTGGATTGGATATTGATTCCATTCGATCTCTCTCCTTCACTAAATCATCAGCTTAGCAGCAGAGGTGGCATTCGGCAGGTTTTGACCAGTTCTGGAGAACCGGTAGCAGAAATTTAGAATAGTTTGGGGAACCGGCAAATACCACCTCTGATTGGAGATTTTACAGTATCCTTTTCCTGCCACACCCACCAAGCCATGCCCATAGAAACGGGAGTAAAAAATTTTGAATCCCACCACTGCTTAGCAAGGCATAACTAATGAACATCTTGTTTTTATGTTCCTTTATTTCAGGCTTGTCCAACCAGCGGCCCACGGGCCGCATGCGGCCCAGGTTGCCTCCTAATGCGGCCCAGTGCCCACCCCAACCTTCGTGCCAGAGCCAGCGAGGAGGAGGAGGAGAGGCCGGGGCGAGGCGAGCGCCAGGCCAAGCAGCAAGAGAAAAGGCGGGCACCGTCAGAGCGCCACCTCCTGCTGTTGCCGCCGCCGCTTCTGGCCCCGCCGTTGCTGCCGCTGCTGCCCCCGCCGCTTCTGCCCCCGCTGCTGCTTCTGCCCCCACCGTCGCTGCCGCTTTTGCCCCCGCCGCCGCTTCTGCCCCGCTGCTACTGCCCCCATCGCTGCCGCTTCTGCCCCTGCCGCTGCTTCTGCCCCCACTGTCGCTGCCGCTTCTGCCCCCGCCGCTGCTTCTGCCCCCACCGTCGCTGCCGCTTCTGCCCCGCCACTGCTTCTGCCCCCGCCACCACCGCTTCTGCCCCCGCCGCCGCTTCTTCCCCGCCACCCCCCGCAAAATTTGGCCGGAAAATAAACCATGATAAAAAAACTGTGATAAAAATTGTGATTAAAAATAAATAATTTTTTAATAAATAATTAGTAATAAATAATAAAAACATCTCACTAACTTCATTTCCAAATAAATTTAATATGTTAACTATGTTTTCTATGGATTTTTTGGATGATCAGGTATAGTTACTGTTATTTTATTTTATGTGCGGCCCAAACCAAATTTTCATCTTCTAATGTGGCCCAGGGAAGGTGAAAGGTTGGACACCCCTGCTTTATTTCATCTATAAGTTTTTAGACTTTTACCAGTCAAGCCTTTAGTCACCTCCTTATCTGGAGAGTAGACTGGCTATGTAAAGGACCTACTCTTGGAAACCAAAGTTGTACTGGCATTGGGTACCTTAGATTATAATTTTGGACACTTAGAATAATGCACCAGGTAGTCCTCGATTGACGACCACAACTGAGCCCAAAATTTCTTTGGCTAAGTGAGACATTTGTTAAGTGAATTTTCCCCCATTTTACAACCTTTCTTGCCACAGTTACTAAGTGAATCACTGCAGTTGTTAAATTACATGATTGTTAAGTGAACCTTGGCTTTTCCATTGACTTTGCTTGTCAGAAGTTTGCAAAATGTGGTCGTATGACACACACACACACACCCAGGACACTGAAACCATCATAAATATGAATCAGTTGCCAAGCATCTGAATTGTGATCCCATGACCATGGGGATGCTGCAATGGTCATAACTGTGAAAAATGGTCAAAAGTCACCTTTTTCAGTGCTGTTGTGACCTTGAACGGCCACTAAATGAACTGTTGTAAATTGAGGACTACCTGTACTGAACGGGATAAATATCATACTAAGCCACTTTGTTTTTCAGGCTTCACATATGAACATTGTCAAAGTTATAGATATCTTGAAAAGAGTCAAGACTGAAATCAGGTCTTTCAGGAGTTAGAGGAAGCAAAAAAAATTCTATTGTGGTTAGCTGGGAGAGCTAAGTGTTCAACATCCCAGAATCACATTGTTTTAACCTTGATGAAACACAGTAGTGCTGCAGTTGTCAAGAATGACTGACATGAATTCCACTAGAGCTATGGGGCATTTAGAAATATACTTAGTTCATTTGTTCTAGCATTTAACTTCTGGCATTGAAAGTGGATTCCAGGCAGAACTCTGGCATAAATCTTTTCTGACCTTTTGCTAGTTTATAATGTGGGATGAAGTCTACCTTTGGTTTAATATATATCACATAGTTGAATTCCTATAATAAGTTGGTTCCCTCTAGATCAATAATCCCCAACCTATTATCTTAGGAATAGCAGTAAACAGCAAAAAATATTGCAACTTATCTTGGTGTGGGCACTAAAATAAAATATAAAAAAGTAAAAATCCCACAAGATTATTAAACATCATTCAGAACATTTAGTGTTCTGAAGGAACACTAAAATCTTGTACCATTAATTGATCGGATGGAATTTTTCCCATTTAAACAAATCAGATGAATTTACTTTTGGTGAGCATTGAAGACTACTCTGGTAATCCATGAAAATTGGCTGGACTTGTGGGAGTCACTATCAGCACATCTGGAAGCTAGCTTTAATCAAGGAGGCTTCACCAAAAGAAAGATAGAAACTTCAAATAAGGTTTGATGACTTGATAAATGTTCTTAACAGCAACATGGAGCTGTCACTTCTCTCTTCCAAATTGTTTTTTTAACTTTCAAGCCTAGCCAATGCCCCTAAAATTCCTTGAAAGCCTCCTACCTTAAGCACTAACCAGGCCCAATTTTATTTTGCTTCTCAGCCAACCTTATTCTATGCCTGCTCAAGAGGAAATGTATGTGTTTTTTTTTTTTTTAATTTTCTTAATAGGGCTAAAACCTGTGAAGATAATCTGGACATTATCCAGATATGCATATGGCCTCAGAGTTTACTTTTAAATTTTAAACAGCCTTTTATGACCACAACTTCTGAAAAATAATGGCAGTCTTTCCTGCTACTATGAGTTGGAAAAGTGATAAACACTGTGCTATTAAATTATACAATACACATATCACAATTAAAAAGAAAAAATAGCCCAGCCCTCTGGTTTGCAGTTCTCAGCAGCCCCCACACTACGCCACCACCAAACGCTATGTAGCTCTTAATCACCAAAAGAATGCCCACCTTTTACCTGATGAACAGGTACTTTGTGCTGATCTGAATTAATCCACTTTGTCAATATTTCAACTCCACCTCCATCTCCATTTAGTTCAGCTCCAAGTTTAGTCAAGGAGTTGCAGGACTGACAGGACTGACAGGACGCTTTTTTATCCAATGTTGAGTTTCCTGTTACCTTAGAGCAGAGTTCTCCAAACTTGGCAACTTTAAGGCTTGTTGCTCCAGCAGCTGGAGAATTCTGGGGGTTGAAATCCCCAAGTCTTAAAGTTGCCAAGTTTGGGGACCCCTGCATTAGAGACTTATTGGCTTCTCGTATGCCTCCAAAGCACAAAGACCCAAAAGATTCTGGGAGCAATCTCTTCTTTTTTGTACACCATGCTTCACGTATTGAACAATAAAATTTTAGGAAAATTTAGGGTGAAGAGCTATTATAGAAATTGGAACAATTTCATCCTTTTCTAAAATGATGCTGTCCATATATATTTGGATTACAAATCCCATAATATCTGATCATACAAGTATTATCGGGGTGGGCTTCAAAAATTTTAGCAATAGGTTCTCTGCCTGGTTGCTGGGTGAGCATGGCCATGGTGGGCATGGCCTAGTCAGCCTCCTGCACCATGGCGGGGTGGTGGTGTTCTCCCTGGGCTCTGGAGGCTTTCCTCAAGCCTCCGGGAGGGTGAAAACAGCCTCCCCAGGCTCCAGAGGCTCTCTGGAAGCCAGAAACAGGCCCATTTCTGGCCTTTCCAAACTTCTGGGAGGCCCGTTTTTCACCCTCCCCGAGCCTCTGCACATGGCCTGTACTTACCTGCATACAAAACAGGCCACGTGGAGACTCCTGGGAGGGGAGGGGTGGGCCAACCAGGAGTGGGATTTGGGGCTTCTCCAAACTATACAGAATCTTAACTAGGGGCTCTCCCAAACTCCTGCGAACCTCCAGCAGCCCACGTCTGAGTATTACCTATATTGGCTAGGAAAGGAGGATTAAAATTATTTGATAATATGAAACAGACCAAGTCAATCATCCAATCCCTGGGGAGGAACACAAAGTCATTCCCCACCACTAAAATAATAACCCATCTGCTTCTATGTAATAATATAACACAATTATATTTGTCAAGTTAAGATATTATTTGCTTAGGATCCAATCTGGGCTGGTCACTGGGACTAGAGATTTAGTCTTCCAAATTCCTCAGGGAATTTTTCACATTCTGGAGAGAGAAAAGCTCTGTCATGCCCCTGTTGGAATCTGATTCTGAGGAGGTTGAGCAGCTGACAGGGAGTGAGAGTGTGGCTCCGGTGGCTGTGGAAGAAACTGGGGAAGGGCATAATTCGGCTGGGCATTCAGAGGAAGACTCAGGGCCACCCCCTCTTCATCCTAGGGCACACAGGGAAGAACAGAGAAGGGAACAACGTGGTTTATGGGGGAGGAAAAGGCCCTAATCCCCTTCATTAGCTGCAGCTGAGTAAACCATTTAAAAAGGCAAACTATGCACAGCAAAGCTGCTGGAAGCAAAGCGTGCATTATCTCTGTTTGTCGAGGCCTTTCTGGGTTCTGGCATCCTCTTAACTGTGTGTGTTTCATTATCTTTTGGAAGTCTGCAATTTCTTATCCTGCCCTGTCTCGTTAATTGCTGCAGCGTGGTTTGTGTTGGTTTTTTATTTATAATCTATATTTGCTTTGGTTTGGATGGAATTTCTTTCCATTAAAGAGTGTTCTTGGGAGAGTTTTTTCTCCAGCCAATGATAACTGGACACTGGGGGCCAAGTTGGAGGTATTAAAGAGATTTTACCTACTTTTGTGACTTTGTTGCTTTTGTGCCACACTCCGGATCATCACAAGCTCCCTATGGATGTGCACAAATCCAAAAATGTGGAAGACAAAACTCCTTGTCCCAAGTGACTGACCCAGATTGGATCCTGCAGTATTATTCTGAGACATGTATATTTGTTTTCATTCATTACACATTTAACCATTTTTTTAAAAAATGGTATAGCACAACTGGCTTAGTTATTAAAATGTGGCAAGCAAAACCTATCTGAATTATATTATGTGGTAGGTGAACCTGGCCACTGGGCAACCCACTGAAACTATCGGAGAAAACTATCTTGTTAGCACACCTCCAATTAGGTTTTACCAACAAAAATTCTTTCACTCAATTTCTTACAATGGCACTTTTAAAGATAAAATCTCTACTTCGTTGGGAGAATATTTTCTTAACAAGGAAAACCCTGAAGTTTTTTTTTAGTATTGAATCTTTCCACTTTCACATCATAGTTCAAGTATTTATTAAGGGCTCCATCCAATTATTATTTCAAGGGAAGAAACATATGGAATGAAATGATACACTTAAGGTCACATGCAGCTTGGGTTCAGAAGCCAATTACATATTCAATCCATCAAACAAAAATTAGTTTCTTCTGGAAGAGGAAGAACAAAAACTAAAATTAAATATAGCAATAGCAATAGCACCTAGACTTTTATACCACTTCACGGTGCTTTACAGCCCTCTCTAAGCGGTTTACAGAGTCAACATATTGCCCCCAACAATCAAGGTCCTCATTTTATTGACCTTGGAAAAATGGAGGGCAGAGTAACCTTAAATCGGTCAGGATCGATGTGCTGAACTGCTGGCAATCATCACTCAAACAAACTGGCCTGCAATACTGCATTCTAACCTCTGTGCCACCATGGCTCTTATAAATATAAAGCTGCTAGACACTTTATCTTTTTTATATATGTTTAAATTCATCACAGTATTCTAAATAAGAGAAACAAGGACAAAAAAAGAGGGTCAATAAGTATAAATATACCAAGAAATCTCTTTAAGTACCATTCCTGAAGAAGCTTCAGAATTTGAGCCTTGATCTAATTATTACTAACGATGCTATTCTGGTTAGCACCGTTCTATAAGGATCTACTTGATACCCATCTCTTCTTGCAGAGGTTTGCTAAAAGCCTCTTTACTCGAGTGCTTATCATTTTAGCACACATTAACCAATGCACTAACTTAGCAGCTCTACTAACTTAAAACAAGCCAGTTAATACCATAGACTGACATAATCAAAGAGGCGAAATATAAAAGGTAAGGCTATTTGAAGTAGGAAAGTTTGTATATGTTCTAGCACAATTGCTAGGTAATATGTAGGGAAACAATCAAATCAAGGAATGTATACAGGAGACTCCCCACTATTTGTTTCAAAAATAAGTAGAGCCAAGTACCATAATATAGATAAAACAGTAAGGCATCAAGTTCAAACCCAGTGCAGTCAATTAAAAACGATCCAAGCACAGGGTTGAGCAATCACATTTCATAATTTGATGTCCTCCAAGTTTTTTGAACTTCTATTCTCATACTGTAACATATAGCCAAGGGCACAAATGTGGATGTCTGTGGTGGGTAAGAGTTTTCTAAAGTAACCCATCTTCAGTTTATTTTACATTATCTTATAATTTCCATGTATCTCAGCTGACAAATCCTTAGAATCTATCTGGCAGCATACCATACTATTTTGACCTCTTTTGAAGGCAGATCTTAGAGATAATAATTAAAATTACAATAATACTTACCTAACAGTAATTTCTTAGTTCAGTGGATCTCATTAACCTGACATACATTAGAACAGAGCTATAAAGCACTGAAAGAGACACTGCTCATCACTCAACTGCCAACTAGAAGCAATGCCAAATTGGATATTCAATGAATTAGCAATGGTTTATTCTAGCACAGCCATTAGTTAAATTTATTCAACTGGTGTATAAGCTATTATGGATAAAATTAACAGGGCACAATAGTGAAACAAAATGCAAACTAAGCTCAAGTTTCCAAATTACTTCCAGCTTAATAGTTAGCCAAATATTAGAATTCACACATAAATGTATGAATCCAATGTGCGATCAGTGCTCCTATCAGTGCTATTATTATTATTAGTAGTAGTAGTAGTAGTAGTAGTAGTAGTAGTAGTAGTAGTAGTAGTATATTAGTTTTATTATTGGTTAATCTTTAGTGAGATTCACAGCCTTTGGGGCTGGTTGGTAGCTCAACAGCTCAAGTCCTAACCAAGGACCTAGGAACTGTTCAGGTAGCGTCAGAGGATATAAGCTGTTCCAAGTAGGGTATTCAAGTCTGATAAATTCAGGATTTCCAAATAGTGAGGCAGCCCTTTAGGTATTCCTCCAAAGGCTCCAATTACAATTGGGATAACACACAATTTCTTTTTCCAAAGTCACTCAACTTCAATTTGCAAGTCCCTATACTTTGTGATTTTTTATATTATTATTATTATTATTATTATTATTATTATTATTATTATTATTATTATTATTATTATTATTATTATTAGTGATTGTACCAACCTCAGCCAATATATACAGAGGATTTACAGACATATGCCTCTCCAACTCTCCCCCTGCCCATTATGTTCCAGAGGAAAATAAATAACTCAGTAATGCTACTGAAGTTTTCGTAGTTCCATGGTTTTATTTAAACACTAGACATTTCTGTTTACTCAGCTTCAAGTCAGATATGTACAGTAATTAATTCCCAAGGACCCAGGGTTTTAGAACTTGTTCGTTTAAATCTGGTGTTCATTCCTCCATGCGCTGTGGATATTATAAGCGGTATTGGTTTGCCCATGTATGTTTTCTAAGAAAATCTCCCAACTTGGTACCCTACAAATAATGTCATTTATAATTACATAAATTCTCAATGTAGTCAAAACTAGCTCACCTGGAAAGCATAAAAATGGGAAGGCTATTTCTAAACTATTATTTTCTTGCAATAATGGTCCCACTGGCTTCCTTCTGATCATAACAATCCCTCTGGTATTAACTGTCAACCACAGGGGAGCAAGAAGAGACAAGTGATGAATGACGCAAGGCATGGCATCCTGTATAACAGATAACAGTTAATCAGAGTTGGAAGGGACCTTGTAGGTCATCTAGTCCAACCCCCCTACACCATTTATGACAAATGGCAGTCCAATCTCTTCTTGAAAGTCTCAAGTGATGATGGTCCCGCAACTTCTGAGGGAAAGCTGTTCAATTGGTTGATTGTTCTCACTGTCACAAAGATTCTCCTAATTTCCAAGTTAAATCTCTCCTTGTTCAGTTTCCATCCATTATTCCTTGTCTGGCCTTTGGGTGCTTTAGAAAATAGTTTGATCCCTTCCTCCTTGTGGGCAGCCCCTCAAATATTGGAAGACCGCTATCATGTCTCCCCTGGTCTTTCTCTTCAGACTATCCATGCCCAGTATGTTTAAGGAGTTTGGGATAATCATGTAAGCAAAGAAGTCTACACTGCTGTCTTTTCTGCTTCTATTCTTCATTCTGCCCTTCATCACATCCTGCTTATGAAAGGAAGGGAGAGCAGAGGAGAAGTACGTTTGTCACATGAAGTAGCAAACTATTTACTAGCCTTAAAGCAGAAATGGAGTAGCTGCAAATCTCCAGATGTTGCTGAACTACATGTTAAGGTTGCTGAGAAAACCAACAGCTCACCAATTCCTCCCCTTGAGTAGAGTTCCTCATAGGAAGGCCTTCTTACTGAATGTCAAAACAGATTGATTCTAGCATATTTCATAAGGATTTGCATACCAGGAGGCTTGCATTGTCATGGAATAGCATGACATTTCATTGAGGCCTGCTTTGTCACGAATTAGCATATTCAGTGAACCCAGCTATTAGGGTAAGTCACGATTTATGATTTAGCTCAATATATGAACCTAGCCAAAATCCAGGCATAACATCCACTGAATATGCAGAACGTTGGAGGCATTTGGAATGCCTTTCAAGTACAACTTGAACTAAAGTGGCAGGGAATGTTGCCTGTTTCCATAAAGGAATAAGTAGTATTGCCATTTGTACATTAGGTTTAGACCGTGAGTTCTGCCAGATGCAAATGTATAATATGATTATATTTTAAAATATATTTAAGACTTTTTAGTCTCACTTTTCTTCTAGGACAGAGATGCCACAGACTGTACGCAGCCCTCCAAATCATTCAGGGCAGACAACACATCCCTCACTTAGCATGACAGCAGTGGTCAAAAGTAGGGCAGCAAACTTGCCTGTATTCCCATAAGTTAACAAGAAAGATGGACAGGGATCTTCAACTCATAGCTCCAGGCAGGTCCAGCCATTGGAAGGTTACATCTCCTCCAGCTGCAGGTCCTCCTTTGTTACAGGTAGTCCTCAACTTACACCAGTTCTTTTAATGACCGTTTCAAGTTGCAACGACACCCCCCAAAAAAGTGACTTATGACCATTTTTTCACACTTACAACTATTGCAGCATCCCTATGGTCATGTGGTCAAAATGCAGGTGCTTGGCAATTGACTTATAATCATGACAGTGTCCTGGGGTCATGTGATCACCTTTTGTGACCTTCCGACAACCAATGCGGAAGCCAGATTCACTTAATAACTGTGTTACTAACTAAACAACTGCAGTGATTCACTTAACAACTATGGCAAGAAAGGTCATAAAATGGGGGGGGAGTCACTTAACAACTGTCTCACCTGGCAACAGAAATTTGGTGCCGAATTGTAGTACCTTCAGCTGTATCTCCAGACAAGGTCAGTCAAGGTCTTCTTGCACTGCTAACCCCACATCCAAGTGGTGGATCCTGGCAACTCACTACCAAAACATGGATTGTGCTTCTCATTATGCAACTACAAGACAGAGAAGTTGCAGTAATGATGGCGATAGGAGGAAGAGTCCCCAGCCCTGGCTCCTAGCTATGATCATTTTGATCCTTCATACTCTTAAAGACAACCCAGATGGAGGGAAGGTCACACAGTATAAGAGAAGCAGTAGGAGAATCCACCAGCCCTGTGCATGACGGTGGTCTAGGCCCAAATCTGGTAGGAATGATATGGAAGGCATCTCAATTGATTTCCTTGTGAGATCTGTATGCCACCTGGCTACTTCTAACACTTACTGGAAACCCCAATGGTCATTGGATGAGAAGCAAAGTATCTTCAAAGAAAAACCAGAAAGTCTAGTTGCCTCTTGAAAAAAAAGCACTTTTGAGACAACCATGACCTGGATGACTGAGAATCTCCATAGACATCCAATGGTCACTGCACATTCTCAATGCACACTGCACTGCACAGCCATTTGTGTGCCTTATTGACCACTGCATTATACCACACCCTTCCCATCTTGTTGGACACCATGTCTACCAAAAGAACAGAGACTTTCTGTTGGCATTGCATCCTCTCCAGGCTTCAACTGACAAAAGGATTATTCTCCAGAAAACTGCAGAAACTATTTTAATACACAATTTGATATGGGTTAGTGATATTAACAGCACTGAGAAACTAAATAAAAGAGAAGTGCTGCTGTCCAATCCCATGCAGTGTTCTTTTGATGTGTATCATAAGAAGTCAAGTCAAAAATAATCTTTGGACATCACTTAGTAAATTGGCTGTGTATTAATGACGTCAATGGTAGGATTAGCAGCTTTAATGACTTCAGGATCTAAAAACTATTTGTGGAAAAAATAAAGCATTTTCCAAGACAAATGGGAGAATCTGTATTTATAAAAGAAAAACCCATTCCTTATTTAGCAAATTATTAGTGTTCCCAGGAGTATGTTTATGGGTCCTGAAAAAAATACAATGAAAATCACTGGATGGGTGAGGAGTGAGAGGAAAAAGTTCTGCAGCTTGGCAACATTTGCCAAGCATCTAAAAATTAGAATCAAGGCAACTAGACTTATTTTTTGTTGGTGTGAGACATTGCGTTGCTCATTCAACTAGCTTTTTCAGACTGTGTGTGTTGGTTGATTCAGTCATTAGAATGTACTAACACTTCTGCACCAACCTCAGGGTTGCTTCCCCAAAGCGTGTAGCAATATGTCAATGAAGATTCTCAATCATTCTAGCAAAGTTGTCTAGAAAACTGAATCATTGCAATATTGACTCAAACAAACAAAGAATAAGTCCAGTTGCCATGATTCAATTGTGTAGACGTTACCTGGATGACTTCATTAACAAATTTGTCAAGCATCTTTTTCTTTTTCCAGGTTTAGTGAAAATTCAATAGCAGCAACTGTTGTGATAAGTGAAATGATACCAAATAATATCAAAACCTTTTAGAAAAAAACTTAGCTGTAAAAGAAGATGAAAACAACAAGCATTTTTTTATCTGTCTCTAAGTTTGGAAGGCATAAGCTTGCCTATTCATTCAAACACTTGAATAAATATTAATAATTAACTGAAGTGATTATGTTAATTAAAATTAACACATCTTTTTAAAACCACCACCACCAAAACCAAAACAAAACCCACAATTGATTAAAGTAAGAACAGATTTGAAGCAATTTTCAATTTGGTTGTCAAAAGTGCCAATGTTTTCTGGGTCACATATTGGCAGAGTTCATTAAATTGGAAAGTACCAGAAGTACTAGATTTAATGCCACTGGAAGGTATCACAATGAATCACAAGGACCGGGAAAGGGCACCGAAAAGGCATGCCAACGATTTGTATCTTTGGGCACAATGGTGCACCTTCAATGTGTATATTAATATATTAGGAATCAATTTCCTTAGCATCGAGAAGCTGTAGTAAGCAAAACTGATAAGTCTATGGAGAAAACCGTTTAGGCAATTAAATGTTTATGTGCAAAAGGGCCGAATCATAGCCAGTGTATTTACGTTTTTCTACCAAGTACCTGGATATCATATCGCATTTAAGTTAGATGGCCGAGTCTTGAAATTATATTGTTTCTCTTAGAGAAGAGACTGATTGATGAAAATGAAGAACAAAATGGTTCCTTGACTGGCTGATCCTGCTTTTTCTCTGCATTCTTGTTTTGTCATAGATGTAATTAAGTACTGGATTATTTTGATGCCAATGGGTTGCTCACCTTCAAATTGCAGTTTGATTTTCTTCTACTTTCTTTGGGGAGCCAATGTGGTGGTTAAAGAGAACAGAACGAGGAGCAAGGAGATCCAGATTGAATGCCACTCTGGGCCATGAAAATTCACTGGGTGACTTTGGGCCACTCATCTTCCTTAATCCAACCCAGTGGTGGGATTCAATTTTTTTTACTACCGGCTCTATGGGTGTGGCTTGGTGGGCATGGCAGGGAAAGGATACTGTAAAATCTCCAGTCAGAGGTGGGATTTGCCAGTTCTCCGAACTACTCAAAATTTCCGCTACCAGTGTTCCAGAACTGGTCAGAACCTGCTGAATACCATCTCTGGTCCAACCCCGTTCACACAGTCGTTATAAGAGGGAAAAAGTGAAGGATGGAATGCTACCTATGCTGCTTTCAGCTGCTAGAAGAAAGGCAAGATAGGAATCTAATAAGTAGCAATAGCAATAGCACTTAGACTTATATACCACTTCACGGTGCTTTTACAGTGCTCTCTAGGTGGGTTTACAGAGTCAGCATATTGCCCCCGACAATCTGGGTCCTCATTTTACCCACCTCGGAAGGATGGAAGGCTGAGTCAACCTTGAGCCTGGTGAGATTCAAACTGCCAAATTGCAGGCAGCTGAAGTAGCCTGCAGTACTGCATTCTAACCACTGTGCCACTGTGGCTCATAAGTAAATATGTGCAATCACCTGAATGCACTGGACTGGAAAGTAAATTGAAAGTAAATGTAGCACTGGAGTTTTGGATTAGAATCCAGTTCCTGGTTGTGTGGACAATAATTAGATTATGCCTGGTGGTGCTGTATGTGTTTCGATTTTGTCTTTATATTGTCTTATTTTGCTTTATTGTGATCCACCCAGAGTCCTGTAAAGGTGAGATGGGCAGCTATATATGCAGATAGTCCTCAACTTACAACAGTTCATTTAGTGACCTTTCGAAGTTACAACAGCACTGGAAAAAATTGACTGATGACCATTATTCACATTTATGACCAGCATCCCCATGGTCATGTGATTCACATTCGGATGCTTGAGAACTGATTCACATTTAGAATGGTGGCCAGTGTCCTGGGGTCACGCAGTCCCCCTTTGCAACCTTCTGACAAGTCAATGGGGAAACCAGATTCACTTAACTAGGTTACTAACTTATGAACTGCAGTGATTCACTTAACAAATATAGAATAGAATTCTTTATTGTCCAAGTGTGGTTGGACACACAAGAAATGCTCTCAGTGTACATAAAAGAAAAGATACATTCGTCAAGAGTCAAGAATTATAAGGTACAACACTTAATGATAGTCATAGAGTAGAATAAGCAATCAAATCATACTAGGAAACGATCAATATAGATCGTAAGGATACAAGTGACAAAGTTACAGTCATACAGTCACAAGTGGGAGGGGATGAGTGATTAGGAGTGATAAGAAGATTAATAGTCATAGTAGTGCAGAGTTTGTAAATAGTTGGACAGTGTTGAGGGAATTATTTGTTTAGCAGGCATTCGGGAAAAAACTGTTCTCGTGTCTAGTTGTTCTGGTGTGCAGTGCTCTATAGCATCGTTTTGAGGGAAGGAGTTGAAACAGTTTATGTCCGGGATGTAAGGGGTCTGTAAATATTTTCAGAGCCCTCTTTTTGACTCTTGTAGTATACAGGTCCTCGATGGAAGGCAGGTTGGTAGTAATTGTTTTTTCTGCAGTCCTAATTATCCTCTGGAGTCTGTGTCTGTCCTGTTGGGTTGCAGAACCAAGCCTGACAGTTATAGAGGTACAGATGAAAGACTCAATGATTCCTCTGTAGAACTGTATCAGCAGCTCCTTGGGCAGTTTGAGCTTTCTGAGTTGGCACAGAAAGAACATTCTTTGTTGTGGTTTTTTGATGACGTTTTTGATGTTAGGTGTCCATTTTAGGTCATGTGATAGAGTAGAACCTAGAAATCTCTACTGTTGATACTGTGTTTTCTAATATTGTAAGAGGTGGTAGTATGGGAGGATTTCTTCTGAAGTCTACCACCATTTCTACGGTTTTGAGAATGTTCAGTTCCAGATTGTTCCAGTTATACCACGAGGCAAGAAAAGTCATAAAATGGGACAAAACTCACATGTCTCACTTAGCAACATCAATGTTGGGCTCAATTGTGGTCGTAAGTTGAGGACTACCTTAAATCAAATAAATAAATAGATAGATAAATAAATAAATAAAATTTGGGATAAAATCATTTGCCCCATAAAGAAATAGTTTGATACCTTGAAGAAGCCCTTGGACTAATGTGACACACTTGGTTAGTCGAGTGTTAGGCCTCTGCTCTAGGATGGGTGACCATTTTAACATCAAGAACCCAATTTGTTAGGGATCACAAGTAGTACGGGATGGAAGCAAAGAACAGATGTAGCCACAGCTTTTCTATTATCCCTTGTTTTTTTTCATATCATTCACTCTGACCACTTGCGATAAAAAGATCTCTCCTTACCTCACTTCTGAACTCCCATCAATTTCCCCCTGAATCAGGGTGGTTCGTTGAGCACTGCTCCCACTGCCAGGTCACTGCCATCTGCTTTAACAACGAAGGGTTGTTCGGGGTCACGATGCTTCAGCACCGGTTCTTTTGCAAACAATTCTTTCAACGTTTCAAATGATTTTTGGCAGGTTAGGTCCCACTGTAGGGGTTGTCCTGGGTGGGGTTTCGTTTCTGTACTCCCTTTCTTTAGAACAGTGGTGGCTAACCTTTTGGGCTCCTGTGCCGAAAATTGCTTGTATGCTTGTGGGCGCATGCTCATGTGCCAACACCCAAAAGGCAATGTGCGTGGCCCCCCTGCTCCCTGTGCATGTGCGTGCGATCCCACCAGCCACCCCCTTACCTGCACTGCGCACCTCCCAGCTGATTTTCGGCCTCGCAGAGGCTCGAGGGAAGCCTCTGCAGCCTTTGGAGGTCAAACAATGGCCCCATTTCATCACTCCTAGTATTTCTGGAAATATAGGAAGTGATGAAACGGGCCTGTTTTTCGGCCTCCAGAGGCTGCAGAGGCTTCCCTTGAGCCTCTGGGAGGCTGAAAAAGGCCTCAAACAGGCCAAAAATCAGCTGGGAGGGGCGCTCAAGTGCAGTGCAGGTAAGTTTGGCTGGGGCTCACGAGCCCGCACAAATAGCTCTGTGTGCCACCTGTGGCATGTGTGCCATAGGTTCGCCATCATGGCTTTAGAAGGTCCTTCGTGGGTTTGGCAATCCTCGCAGAGGAGGGGATGACATGCCAGTAGAAGTTTGCAAACCCCAGCACTTGGGGTATCTGCCGGAATCCTGACACTGATCTCTTGAACAGAAGCTTTGAAATTGGATGAAAAGCCTTGTGTGTAAGACACGCACATTCCAAACTTCACTCTTACCTAGCAATGTAAACATGCTTTATTCTCCCCTCAACCTATGATTATTGGATCCGAGTAGTCTCGATTGGCACCAAACACCATGGTGGGAATTATGGGCAAGTGGGGACTTGAATCTGTATCTCTCCTCAATTCTATTTCAACATAATTACTATCTCATAGTGGCTCGTGTTCCAAAATATATAGAGAAATGTATTAAAATTTGTAAGATGCTTCAATTTCAGGGGACTATTTTATTTTCAAATATTCATTCATGTGTTCATTGAATGTTAGCACAGATCCTTTGGGAGCAAATGTAGTAAATGGATTCTAGTCCCACCTGACATTTTCAATCAATTTAAATGTTTGTAGTTTCTGATCCATCTTATTCTTCCCATACCCAACACATCCCTTGTTTCTTATTTCAGCAATTTAAATTTAGCTGTGAAATCTGAACTGAGACTGGTTCCTTTCAGTACAGTGTTGTGGTTAGCTGGCAGCGGGTACGGATGGCTGAGGAGAGCGAGGACTCAGATGAGGGGCCAGGACCATTAGGGAGTAGATTGCTGCCTTCAAAGATTGTGGGGGCTGGCAGCAGCGATGAGGAGGTTCCCGAGGAACCTGTGCCAAGTGTGCATGTGGGTAGAGTTGCTCACAGGAAAGAGCAGTTGCAGCAGCACGGGCAACTCGGGAGTAAGGCTGCAAGGTAATGGCCCCTCCTTCAAGAAGATAAAAGGCAGCTGTGAAGCGAATGTTCTTTGTAGGAAACAAAGACATTTTGAAACTCAGCCTCCGAGACATTGCAGTATCTTAAGTCGGTATTTGAAGACTCTTGTGTTGTGAACTATTTCTTATTTGTTATTCTTGGCAGTTTTGGTGAGGCTTGTGCTTATCAAAGTTAATTAGTTTGCAGCAGCCTTTTAACCAGGGATTCATAAGAACCATTTAAAAAGGTTTCCCTTTGGTTCGTGTTTGTTTTATTGGAAAAGGGTTTGGGTCAGAACATATAGTTCCTTATATATGGCTATACTAATTTCAAAAAGCTTCTTTATAAACACACTTAACATTTACTGATGGTGTTTTCCCCAAGCACTAAGTGGTTTGTGTTTTTTATGACTTATTTTCTACTTCATTAGAAAGACAAACAAAAAGACAGATACTCTAAGTTCCTATTTTGTCTTGTCAATATTTCAGCAATAACACTATGTCAAAAATACATTCTATTTTATTTAAGTATATCTTCTCTTGCTACTAAACTACTGAACAGAACCAAGGATAAATCTTTTAACAGAAAATTATTAAAAGCCTGATTACTAAAGGAAGTGTTTGGGAATTATGAGTCTGACAATTAGTTACCTAAAGAGTAAATGAACTAGTATTTATGATTTTATGAAATTAATTAGAATGTTCATAACTCATAATTTGCACTATTTTTATGTGCTATATGATTCATTGTACCTGTAAGCTGTTTAGATTTTCTCAAATGAAGTGGCACACAAAATTACTTGTGATCAATGAATGAATGAACAATGTATGCATGCATATGTATTTTATTTCGAATCACAGCCCAGGAATCTCAATCTCTCCCCCACACACACACTATACACACACACACACACACACACACACACACACACACACACATACAAACATACATACATAGTCCTTTCACAAATTTATCTTCACTAACAGAAAGATGGAATATTTCTAGCTGTGTTTTTTCTCCCCATAGTTGAATTAGTGAAAAGGACAGAAGAAGCAAATTAGAAGCATACAATTCGTGATCTAAAAGTCCCTAAAGACTTTGAAGTGGTACTTAAAGATTCTTCAAAACCTATTACCAATTGACAACATTTGTATGATGGAAGAGAAAAACATGAAGAGAACATGCACAAAGCATAAGTGCATTGCCTGTATTTACTTTTAATTAACTTTAAATAAGTTAAATTTCAGTTTTGTCTTCAATCTGCTTTTTGTTTGTCTTAACCCGTAAGACATACTATTCAAAGTTTAAATGTGACCCTCAGCTTCAGAAAAGTAACAGCATAACCGAAGTCTACAGTTCTCACTTGGTCCTTATAATTACATAACCCACAAAAACAGAGGCTGGGAAATTATCTTATCTGCATGTCTAGCTTGGCTTTAGGATTAGATTACATCAAATTACATGAGATCTTGCAACCATTCACCTTCTAGTTCCCAGGGTCATTTTTAACCCAAGCTAAATTTAGAGGTCAGGATTTGTTCTTTAACTATACAAAGACAAGCAACACTCCCAAAATTCAACATCAACGTAGCTTCTGTGTTGCCTGATGTTTTGCCAAGAAAATAGATTGAATGAGGTAAAGTAATTTAGGCATGGTGTTTTCAAAGAACCAAGTAGCCTATGACATGTTGTTGTAAATTGTGACTAAGCAGCTGTCTGAAGAATTTTTGAAAGGAATTTCCATAGAAGGCTTGATCTAAATATATTTAAGTCTGTAAGTCTTGTAGCTTTACACAACTTAATTGCTTAGATGATGCTATGCATATAGAATAACTTGGCAAATCTCCATACTCTGAAGTTTATGTAGTTATAATTAAAGGTAAATTGCTTTAATAAATAATACCTTCATAGAGTCTGTTAATCTAGAAGGCTCCTGCCTTAACAATCTAGCATGTGGCTTCTATTTACTTGGCAAGAAAATATTTCACAGCCCTAATTCTCAAAAGAAGCCTGGATATCTATGAGAATTTTTCATCATTATCATTCCAATCTTTCCAATTCTTACATTAATAAATATGCTGCAGTTAATCGTTGGATTAGTAGTGGACTTCTTTAAACAATATGTTTTATTTAGAACCAGAGATCATCATAATGTGGAATGCGCAAAATAATTTTCTAGGGTGTCTCTGAGCAAATTCGGAACTGAACCGCATCAGTTTAGTAGCAGAAATCTATTCATTTTCTTCCTTACAAAAAAATATTAAATATCCTGGTTTCCATAAATTCTCTTAATTTCAGCTTCCTAATTTGGGGATTGAGAGAGAAATTTGCTGTTATTATTATGAAATCAGTGCCAGATGAGAAATGCATACCCAACCTCAGAAAGCTATCTCCTGCTTACAGGGAAACTAACAGGCTGACTCCGACAAAGGCTAATTGTTTTTTCACATTTTCTTCAAAAAAACATCTCTCCTGCAAGCTGACTATGGTGAGCAACAGATATTCTCTTTTACAGATCGCCACTGACTTTATCCTGTACCCACAACTTGTAATATTTCTAGTGAGATAAACTTCTCCAACAATTTTTTAAAGCAAAACACCTTCACGTTTAAATATTTTAAAATGCAACTTTGTACAGTGTAATTTGCTATACTTAGGTATCTGTTTAAAAAAGTCTCTAATCCTAACCCTTAAAAGAACATATCAGTGCTAAAAGACCCCAAAGGAATTTTTTTCTTAAGCTTCTTAACTGTTATTTGTACCCAACTATTGTTTTGTGTTATCTATCAACCACAGTAGAAGGAACAGCATATTTATGTCATTTTCTGCTGGAAGAAATGAATGTACTTATGCTGGTATTAAAAGCAGAAAATTCCAGTGATAGACATGAAAATGAATACAGGTAAGAAACCTGTTGCCTAAGCATTTCAATTAGAAATTAACAATTTATTTATTGCTATCTGTTCTCCTGGCAATAACTATTTATAAATCCATATTCAAAAGACATAGTATTCAGAAAAAAGTAGCTTTGTGGCAAAACTTTACATGGTGAATATTAACTGAATGTAACATGCAGAGTTCATGAAAAAGCGGGTTTCACTAAGTAAACAGCCCAATAATTAGATCTGATTGACACCCGATACACGATCAACACAAGAAACATAAATTGGGGAAGCTCAGCAAGAGGAGTACTTGCATTACTTGGGCTGAAGAAAGAGTACAAAAAACCAAACCACTGAGATTTCACCTATAAGCCGTTTTATATTTAATAAACACTGGGATTCTTTCACAATGGCTTATGCACTTTTCTACAACAAAAATATTTATCTGTGCTTTTCTGTCTTTTCTTGCCATTTCATTCTTAGCCAATGAAAAAAGTGTGATAGTTTGCTTTCTGTAGAACTACCAGTACCAAACTTTTAAGGACCAAATGAATTAAGCTTTTTAACAACCTTGTTTTCTATGAGTAAGACAGTATACATCTTTACTGTATATTGGAACATTCAGCTAGACTCTGACCAAAGTAATAAAACATACGCCGAGTGTGACAGCTTTCATGAGAGCAAAAGCGCAGGTCCTACACCTGTTACAGAAGGATCACAAGTACTATATAAGGTGAGAAAGAAATTCACACTCGAATATTAAGTCTCTTGAAATCAAATGTGTCCTGTTGCTGTTAAGCCTTCCAGAAAGTAAGATGCAAAAAGCCTCTTCTTAGAAAACTAACTCTCATCTTTGTTTTAATTGCCCTCAACAAGACAATGGTAAAGAGACAAAAAGAAAATCTCATTTAATTTTTGAGTCTTTTTTGTCTAACTTCAATCACTCTTCTCTCTTCTCCTTACCCCATTATCCATTTATTTTTTTCTATTGCCCTTTTCAGACTATAAGAGTGTCTGTTGGGACCAGTAATGTCTTTTTTGCTTATGCAAAGGGATAAAATTTCAAATGCATTAACAGCAGAGCATGCACCTATTAATTGATCATTATGCTGTAGGAAAAAAAAATGTGAATCCAGCAGATTCATCATATGAAGAAGGGTCTGTGAAACAGCATCTAGTTGATGGTTGAAAACTGTAAAAATATTTCAAACCAAAGAATAAACACTACTGGTATATCGGCCACTTTGGTGGAGTCGTTTATTTCCCCAATTCCAAATTTCATTTACCCCTTTATGCTTCCCCCACCCCTCCAGTACACATCCACACAAGCACACATACTGTGCATGTTTTTCTTCAGCGGCTTGTCTAAATCCACATAAATGCACGAGTCGCTTGTTGCTATGGGTAACTTGTCAGGAACCAATGCTCTAGCTTTTCCAATGTTACAGTGCAGGGGGGGGGGGGATTAGCAAGCTCCATCTTCCTGCTCCTTTCCCAACTTTAAACCCGGCAGCACCTACACTTCCCATTTTACCTCCTCTCTGCCCATTTGCCAGCATGAAGGCTCGCCCCTCCACTCAAAGCCTCATGGCTCCCACCCCACACAACAAGTAGTTTATGATCTGACCCACAGCCCGAATGGGCCCCATTAAACTATTTGGAACTGAGGGACACAAGATGCGGCCTTAGGATGCCGGAGCCACCTTTAAATGGTGCCGCCCGTCCTGCTCGCAGGAAATCTCCTAACTGGACACTCAGAATTGTTCAATATTCCGCATACCAACCCTATGCTCTCTGGCTGGGCTTGCGGGCAAAGGACAATCCGGCTCTGGCCCCAAAAGCAGGTGAAACTTGGCCGGGCTCCGCGCAATCTCTTCTTTGATGCTGGTTGTGTTACTTCTTCCCACACACCCCGATGCCCTCGCCCCCCTTTTCCCGGGGCAGCGCGCCCGCTGACTAAACGCATCTCCCGGCACATGGTGCAGTGCCAGCCCATCCATCAGCTCTGCTCGTCGCATCGCGCCCCTCGCTCTCCAACCCCGTGGAAGGGGAAAGTAAAGCTGGAAGGGGTGGGAAGGAAAGGAGAGAGGGAGGCAGAGAAGGACGGAGAGGGGGAGGGAAAGGGTAGGTGGCAGAGCTCCGCAAACTTACGTCTTCCCACTTGACGAAGGTGGAGCCCTTCTTGAGGCTGGCCGAAACCCGGACCGGCTGGAGCTGGAGAGCGTGGACTCCTGGCTGTGGCCCAGCCATTGGCGGCAGCACATCGAGGCTTTCCCACCCGGAGAAGGGAAGGAAAAAGGGGCAGGCGGGAAAGGCGCGAGTGCCTTGTCGCAGGAGCCGCCCGGATCGCTTAGACCGGAGGGGGAAAGGGATGAGAAGCAGCGGCAGCTGCTACTCGTGCCAAGCGCTTCTTGCAAGGCAAGGGCGAGCCAGACGCGTGCCTACAGCAAAGAGTACATCCTATAGAGAAATACAGAAGGGGGAACACACGCCTGCATGCATGCATGCATGCATTCATGCATGCACCCCCCTACATGCATACACACACACACACACACAGGCGCGCGCGCTGCCGAGGCGCTCCTCGCTGCTCTGGCAAATGCAAACCGCGCTGCCGCCCTCTTCCTCCTTCCCCGGTTTTCTCTCTCTCTCTCTTTCTCTCTCTCTCTCCCCCAACTTTTCTCCGCGCTCAGGGCGCAGGCGAGCGACTCAAGCGGGCAGCACCACCTGCTGGCCGAGGGCGCCGCCTCTGCAGAGCATGCGCCCTCCTTGAAGCCCGCCGCCTTCAATGGACCGGCCTTTTCCCGACAGTGTGCCTAAGCGAGGAGGGACCCGCCCGCGGGCCGCCTCACCGCCTTATGGGAAGCCTGGCTTTTTTTTAAGGGTGGAGAGCCCCGGAATACACAAAAACCAGCGGCTCGTTTTGGAAATGATTTTTCTCTTCGTTCAAGGAGATCGGATCGGTCTCGGTAACCGAGAGGGTGGCCGGTGTCCCGCTTTTCTCCTCAGAGTTCCTGTTTGCCCTACCGATCTCGTTTGCAAGAGCCGCGCGATGCCAAAAATTGTGTGGTTTTTTTTTTAAATTTAAGCGCATTATGCGATCATTTCAAGTCACGAGTTGCTTTCTTTTCTCTCCCCCCCCACGAGCAATAGGGAATGCATATATATATATATATATATTAGGGCTTATATTAGGGCTTATCAACTGCCATCGCTACTCCTTTTAGAAAAGGCACCTATCTGTGGGATCCAGTGTGCCACCCATATGGAAGGGGGGGGGGGGAAAACAACTCAGAGGAACTTGCCGATCTTTC
Organism: Pseudonaja textilis; assembly: GCF_049901715.1. NCBI lineage: Eukaryota > Metazoa > Chordata > Lepidosauria > Squamata > Elapidae > Pseudonaja > Pseudonaja textilis. The sequence goes on along the minus strand of NC_141990.1, from coordinate 145,888,184 downwards.
CATGCAAAGTTCCTGCTCAACCATTGCACTGAGTCAGGGCTCATGGAATCAACCACAGTCAATTGGGTTGCATCCGCATTTTGATCTGAGGGTCAGCAAACTATTAGCTACGCTCCTTGGTGTGCTCCACTTTGAAAACTCAATTTACATAGATCTTGCAACCTCCCCAAATACACTCTTTCCTCTAACCTGTCAAAGTATCTGTGAGCCTTGTCTGCCATCCCAAGATTCAGTTATAACCCATAGATCTAATTGGGGTGGGGGGGCGGGAGGAGAAGAGATCTTACATAAAGGCACAAAATAAGAGCATTTTTAGAAGGGGAAAATCCCTCTTCGATAAAATAATTATTTATTTCAGCATGCCCTTCAACAACAAATGTAGTTTTCCTTATGTGGCATTCAATTTTGCCCTAGTGTGATACATCCCAAACAACTATTTTATGTTATCTGATGGATGCCTCAAGAATTCTTTTTAAACTCCTCTACAGTATGATTACTACTCTACAATAACATGCTATAGTTAACTGCTACAGCAAAAATGCTATGCAGATTTGTCCTTGTCTATTTTACATATCCGATACCCCCGCCCTCTGCAGTTTTCAGTGGGGAAAGTGAGATATTCTTATTAAAACTAATGGCTCTTTTTCCTTCTGGTTTGCCAATTTCTCAAAGGGACTTGTTTATACAGCCATTGAGTTATCAATGTCAAGGTGTCCAGTCTCTCCCTTTCATTACATCCATAGTTAGTTCTACCTAGTATTTTAATACTTCATACTCTTTATCCGGGCAATTAATTTGGACCATTTTTATTTATAACTAAACATAATATTTCAGAAATTGTGTGCTCCTTAATCATAATGGCTATGATCATCGTTCCGAGGTGTTGAAAAAAAACAAGATGTTATTCTAATGATGCTCTTTAATTCTTTCAAGACTGAATTTTCTCAGTGTGTCTATAATTTAAGATGAGTTCGGTGTGAATAAACATGTTAAAGAATCCTTCTATAATCCTTCTATTGTTTCTGTGTTATCTTAAACAGTAAAAAATGTATATATCAGCACAGTTTAATGAAGATAATACTAAAGTTTCACCCACTTTTCAAATTGGACAGTTCTTCTACCTGTTTTAATCAAATTTAAAAACTATGTATAGAACTAAAGACGCTAAAAGGACAAGGAAGTTATAACAAGGTAGAATATGTCAATGATAGAAAAATGTAAGTGTAACTATCACTCAAACTTTGCTGTAAAATGTATATATGTGTATGTAGATAGATAGATAGATAGATCTGTAGGTCTAGGTGAGTTCATGTCTTTTCCCGTGTAAGATTGGGGTGGGATTCAAATCTTACATGGGAAAAGACCCGAATACACCTAGACCTACATACCTATACCCATGAAAATCTACGAAAACAAATATATATATGTATGTACGTATGTACGTACGTACGTACGTTTGTTTGTTTGTTTTAATTGCATAAATATTTAATTAAAAACCCCATGTTTTATTTTCTAAATTGTTTTATTACAATGTAGTCCTAAATGACCACAATTGAGCCCAACATTTATGTTAAGTGAGACATTTGTTAAAGGAGTGTTGCCCTTTTTTATGACTTTTCTTGCCATATTTGTTAAGTGATTCACTACAGTGATTAGTAACATGGTTATTACGTGAATCTGGTTTCCCCATTGACTTTACTTGTCAGAAAGTCACAACAGGGGCTCACGTGACTTCAGAACACTGCAACTCAGGGGTGGGATTCAAATATTTTAACAATCAGTTCTGTGGGCGTGGCTTAGGTGGTGGACGTGGCTTGGTGGTCATGTGACTGGGTGGACATGGCTTGGTGGTCATGTTATTAGCTGGGCGTGGCCAACTCAATATCACTCACATCGAGGCACGCATCTCCTCGCCTGGCCTCTCATGACTGTGGGGATGCTGCAATAGTCGCAAGTGTGAAAAATGGTCATAAATCACTTTTTTCAGTGCCATTGTAACTTTGAATGGTCACTCCACACAAGCAAAGTACCAGCAAAGGAGGGGGAAAGTACTCCAGAGAAGTTCCTGAGTCAGGAAGTCTAGTCCTGCCAAGAATGTAATAAGGGTTAACGGAGAGGCAGTTTCTGTAAGCAACACCAGAATGTTTCCTTCCTGCCTTCCTTACAGGATTAGGCCAGCAATTTCTTCTAACAACCGGTTCTCCGAACTGCTTAGAATATGAACAACTGGTTCTAGTGAATAGGTGCGAACTGGTAGAATCCCACGCCTGCTGCAGCTGTCATAAATGTGAGTCAGTTGTCAAACATCTGAATGTGAATGCTGCAATGATCGTAAGTATGAAAAATGGTCATAAGTCACTTTTTCAATGCCATTGTAACTTCAAATGGCCACTATACCTGTAATATATTAATGCTCATAAGAGCCCTGCAAATGGTTTTTTTTTTTTTGGCGGGGGGAGGGGGGGGAAATATTAATGCAACAAAATGTGTAAACATTTGGTTGAAAGTTATTACTGGAGATTTGGAGGACTTTATCTGTTTTAAAAAAAAATATTGGAAATGCAACACAAAGCAATAGTAACTTTTGTGCTTTTACATTTCAAGTTTATCTCACAAATTGTCCTACGCTCCCCCAAGCTAAAATTATTTCAGTTTGCTATACTGAAGATGCCCTTGGAAAATGATGCACACTTAATTTGCAATCCTCCTTTTATATTGTTTGTGAAATCAGTGATAAAACACAAGAGCAGAGAAAAGAACATGCCAGAGTTTCAGAATTGCCGGGCAGCATGACCACTATAGAATCAAGAAATTATGGTCCAATATGTGGAAGGCAATAATATGGTATCAACAACATTCAGGTAATTGACTGCAAGATGATTATGATCAATAATGATAAAGACATTATATGTCATGTAATTTTTGTCATCTCAGTAGGCTAATTATTCCATTTCTTGCAAATTAGATACAGATGTGTACTAAATCAGATTTGAGCCACCAGTGCATTTAACACAGAAGAGCTATTACCAGCCATAGGTTTCTTTGCATATTACTTCATGGACTGATGAAATCTACCCAGTTTATTCCATTGCTCCACCATTCACATCTTGATTTATTTGTAACTAGAAAAATCCCTGTGGAATGAGAACAGTAAACAGAGGCAAGAATGATAGGTAATTGTGCATCTTTGTGATTTACAATCAAGGACATTATGCCCTCAATATATTATACAAAATAATTCTAGTGGAAAACATAGGATAGCCTTTTAACTCAACTGCAACAGTCCAGTGTTTTGTTTTGACTAAAAAAGTATAGACTCAAAACAGCAGTTATCACCTTTGGAAATAATGGTGTATCCTTTTTGTGATCACATGTTAAGATAAGAAAACTATTGTCCAGGATCAGTATTGCTAATTACCCCAGAAAACTTTCAGGTTTTTTTTTGTATAAGACTCCATTGTTAATGCACAATGGCAAAACTCAACAAATGCAATGAAATGATGAAGGAAAAACCATAATTTGATGCACATTTACTAAGATATGTTTTGAATGCTCAAAATAGTAATTAATTAAGCAAGGGTACAAATCTTCTTTGGAGTAAAAATATAGATAGGCTATCATATCTCCTTAAAGCAGTGCTTCTCTACCTTGATCACTTTAAGAGATGTGGACTTCGACTCCCAGAATTCCCCAGCTAGGGAATTCTGGGAGTTGAAGTTCACATCTCTTAAAATGGCCAAGGTTGAGAATTACTCCCTTAAAGGATTAAAACAGCATTTACTGCTTTCTGTTTCTGCTAAATAAAGGTCTCCAATGCTGAAGGGGAAAGGAAGCCATACTAAAGTTATATTCCACCCATTGCTCTATATAGGAATCTATGAGGACTGGATATCAAATGGTTCCAGCAGATTAATCTTAAAGGAGTAGTAGGAGTAGCAGGAGCTGTTTGAAAAGAAACAGTTTGAGGATGCCAGGTCTTAGCAAAACTTCCACCCTCTCAGGCCTGCATTCAGATTGTAAAGCAAATGTTCACTAAATCCATAACACCATTTTGTTCCCCAAGTTAGAGAGCAAGGAGATGACAGATTTCTAGGAATAGTTCTTTGGATTGTTGATCTATTCAGATGTACTCCAGCAACTATAATTTAATCAATCCAACCCAAATGTGACTGGCTGGAGACCAGACGGTCTGGAATAAAAGCTTTTGTCTGGACAAATGCTGAAATAACATCCTTACAGCTGGCTAAACTGTTCCTCACAATTAATTCTTCAATTGACCACTTGATAATATAACCAATGCCAGAACTGTTCTGAACTTTACTACATACACTGGAAGCCCTTGCCTAAACTCTAAACTAGACCTTGATCATGCTGTTATTGATGGTCCATGTGCTGATTTTTGACCCAAGATTTTCTGATTGTCCTTTTTGTTATGTGAGAACTAGAACAAGAAACACAAGCGGATGTTCTAAACTGTCTATCAGAGCTGAAGACACAAGGTGGAAGCAAAAGAGAAAGAAGTAACTGGTCCAGAGGTGCATAAAGTCTTTATTTCCAAACACTTTGTGGGAAATGTCAATTTTGGAAGATGTCTTGGTAGAAAATATAGTGTACAATAAGTCTCTCTAAGTAGCAAAGTAGCCAAGTGGTTTATAGGACAATGAAGGATTCTAGCTGAGGAAACGAAAGGTTTGTATCAAAAAAATAACCATGTACCACTCAAGTGTAAACATGATTAAAATGATAATTGCATCAATTTCTTAGCCCAAATTATGGAGTGTTGAACTTGAAGGCAGTCTGTTTAACCATGGAAGTAACATCAGATATCTGAAGGGTCACTGAAGAGAGTTAATTAGACCATAGATTTCTCTTGCTCTCGTACTGTTTGTGAGAACTGTCATTCCCAAGGAACAAAGAAGTAGATTGAGTTTCTGCCTACATTTATAGGAAAGCGTACTTTGAAGGACAAGCTTTGCTTAGAATAAACTATTGCTCTATTTAAGGTTTGGCTGTTATGTTCAGGCATCCATACTAAGGTAAACTTATTTCCCATGGCTCCTATAGAATTCTGTCTTGGAAGCATTCATTTATTTTTGAGATAGCCCAGTTCTTTACCAAAATCTGAAGTTACTTCCAAAAATCAATAGAAACATACCTAAAAACAAACACAAAAAAATCAGAGAATTCCAGATAGAAAAAAATTAAATGGTCTGGCTCCTTGTGTATCTGCTACTACATCTCTTTTTTCTACATTTGTGATCAGTTGAAAAGCAGCATTTTAAAGTTGAGATGTCATCTTTGGCTTCTGGCATATTTTGTAATGATGTCATATGTCATTTCCATTGTGACATATATGTCATCATTTGCCCATACCATAAACACCAAGAGCTATCATCTGTCTGACCAATAATCAAAATAATATTTATTCAGCACACATCAAAGTCTTATCAACATTTATATATTCTCATTACAATCTTTATCAATATAAAACTGGCTTCAGCCGGGAAGTAAATTTGAACAAGGAAGGCTAGAATGACACTTTCCTCCCCATCTGGAAGTTGATCTTTAGTTTTATAGAGTAACACATGTTGATTTTACTTCCAGATACCCAATCAATTTCTATTAGTGACTATTTAAATGCTTTAGCCAAAAGCAATGTTCTTTTCTGAGCACCACTGCTTCAGCTATTAAGAACAGGAGCCATTAATCAGTCAGTCCTAATCACAGATGTGTATTATTGAGCACAGATTAATTTGGGGAATTTGATTTGCATTCAGAAATTAGGATCAGCTGGGTAGCATGCACAGTTTATGGATGTCTACTCAGACAGCCAAGTCTGCATGACTTGATACTGGACCCCCAAATAAGTAAACACTCAAGCAGATGAATTCATAACCTATCAACACTTCCAGGCAAATAACACTTCCCATTCATTCCTAATAGAACTTCTACAGCCAACTAAATTATTTAAAGGTGAAATATTTAGCTGCCAAAAAAGGATGAGAGAAAGGCTAGATACACTGTACAGTGTAGTGTCACACTCGTGGTCTGCGGGCCAGATGCCTCATGCATTGGCTATGCCCACATCTGGTTTAGCGAAGGGGAAAAAAGTCATGATACGTCATGTGGCAATGCAGTGACAATGCAAGTTTGATACCCCGGGCTAGAATAAATGAAAGATTTGAAATATGCCATAAGACAATGCAGAACTTGAAGGACAGATAAAGTGACTCCCTTATTAACATTCTGCCTATTTTCTTTAGTTTTGCTTTCATACTTTTTAATGCTTCTTAATAATTATATAATGGTTTTAGATAACTTTAATTATTTTTGGATTGTTGTACACCACCAAAATCACTTAAGATCAGTAGCTATATAAATTTGATAGAAATATTTGCTTGGTTTAGTGTAACCCATCTAAATTTGTTTGTAGAACATGGTTGGTTTTTCATGACTGTTAACAGATAAACAAAGAAATATGAAACACTGTTGTTTATATCAAGGGTAGTCATGTTAGTTCGTGTCCTAGCTTTCTCTGCTCCAGAAAGTTTTGTTTCATAATCTTTTGAAAGATTATTTAGAAATCGAAAGAATATTTAGAAACTTGTTTCAAGAGTAATGACTTAGAGTTATGGCTTAGCCATGCCAGGCCCCTTAATCGGAGAGGTAAAAAGTTTTTTTTTTTTAAATAAGAGGTGAAGTGATTGGAGGAGGTCTATTCTTGTAAAAGTGCCCTAAGCTCACTTTCAATTTGATATTGGTAAGATAATTAACTTCTGTTCAGTTTTAGGACAATATATCCTGAATACTATAATGTTCAACCCACATTGTTTTTGAATGTAATATTCTAATTTGCACAACTGCTAGACTAGGGGTGGGTAACTATGGCCCTTTTATGAATTATGGACTTCAACTCCCAGAATTCCTGAGCAAGCCATGCTAGCTCAGGAATTTTGGGAGTTGAAGTCCACAAGTCATAAAGGGGCCATAGTTGCCCACCTCTGTGCTAGACCCTTAAATATATCACCTCAGCTTTTTATGCAAAGAGACTCAACAATATAACCAATCCACAAATCAAACAAATTAATTCAGTGAAACAAAATGATTCCAAATATAGTCTGAGATAAAGTTCAGAGACACTCTATGAGGTTAAGTAGTGGGAATTCAAGACTAGAATAAACAGGTAACCCAGCACCAAATAAGGACAGTTTACAATTGTTTGTTTATGATAGTTCTAGGCTATCCAACCTGAGAGGACTATGAGCAGTTCCCCTGGAATGACTGGGCAAGTTTAGGGATCCCAGTTAGGATAAAGGGTGTGTTCATAAAGTTCATTGCATTCTTAATGGATTGTACTCCTTGATTACAATAGTGCAAGAATAGGATATAATACTATTCTGGATGCATAAAGATTTACATGGAAAGGCAGAAAAATGTTTTGAGCTATGAATAACAATCAGTAAAGTCCACTGAAACATCATACAGGCATGTAATCCTCTAGACTGGAGCAGTGTTTCCCAACCTTGTTCAACCTCCAGATGTGTGGACTTCAACACCAAAAATTGCTCCACCCTCATGTGTTATTAGATGAAGGGACTTTACCCAGAGTATCCAGTCAGAAAAACAAGGCATGGTTCAGCTGTTTCTTTAGGTAGTGAAGCTATTCCTTCTGCATGTCTCATTGAATTTTTCAGCTACTATGGATTACTCTTCATTCAGAATTGGCTCCAGCCCCATCCTATATAGTAAACTTACCAGCAGGCTTCACTTTCTCTTGGGATAGCAAAGGATAATTTAAAGGGAAGCAGGATGCCCCCCCAAAAGGGTTTCTTCTTCAAAATATTCAAGTGAATACGGAGCCATCCTTAAATTTATCTTCCTTCTTCAGAAACGAATGCTTAAATTTTTCATTTATTGTTATTCAGGTAATATGCAGAAGCAGTGTGCCATTCACAATTCAGCTGCGTGCAGATTGAGAAATTTCTGTTCTGAAGAGTTATTCACAGGCCCTCTTTTAAAAGGTTCCTCACCAACCTTTTGGAAAAATGCTTGTCTTCCTAAGCAGTCTAGTAAAATTTTATTTTTAATCACTTTTTCTATGACGTCTAAATGAAACGTAAGGTTTCAAACTCATACTGTGCAGGTAAGGATTGGTTCTAGCTCCTTGGGTACAACCTCTGTATGCTTTTTTTCTGTTAGGTTGTCAGAATTTCAACTTTGATATTTCTAGTTCAATTAGGATTTTAGAACATTGTACGTATGTATGTATGTATGTATGTATGTATGTATGTATGTTTATTTCCCCATTTCTATGAGCCAGGAGGTTACAAATCCAATCCAGGCTGTTTTACGTATTTTTTCAGTTTTTTACACTTGATAAATTAGTAAGCTACACTGAAATTACCCCAGGCACTGTAACAGATGTGTTAACACCAAATTAGTCTCAATGTCTAATTAAGATGAAGGAAGTATAACACAAGTCTATCAATCACTAAACTTCTTATAAACTCCAGTGCCACCTCTACTACATCTGATAGATATGACCAAAGCATATTCAGAACTAAGACATGGAGCAGGTATCTTCCCCCCGCTCTCTCCCTCCCTCCCTCCCTCCCTCCCTCCCTCCCTCCCTCCCTCTCTCTCATTTCTTTAAATCAGGCTTGTCCAACCCGCGGCCCATGGGCCGCATGCGGCCCAGGTCACCTCGTAATGCGGCCCAGTGCCCACCCCAACCTTCGTGGCAGAGCCAGCGAGGAGGAGGAGGGGAGGCAGGTGCGAGGCAGGGTGAGGCGAGCGCCAGGCCAAGCAGCAAGAGAAAAGGCGGGCGTCGTCAGATCGCCACCTCCTGCTGTTGCCGCCGGCGGCACCGCTGCCGCTGCTGTCCCCGCCGCCGCTTCTATCCCCGCCGCTTCTTCCCCACCACCGCTGCTGCTTCTGCCCCCGCCGTCACTGCCGCTGCTGCCCTGCTGCGCGCCGCTTCTTCCCCGCCGCCCCTTCTGCCCTTGCCGCTTTGCCGCCATACACGCTTCTTCCCCGCCACGCTGCTGCTTCTGCCCCCGCAGCAGCGGGGGCAGGGGCAGAAGCGGCAGCGGGGGCAGAAGCGGCGGCGGGGGAAGAAGCGGCGGCGGGGGCAGAAGCAGCAGCGGTGACAGGGGAAGAAGCGGCGGCTGCAGCGGGGGCAGAAGCGGCGGCGGCGGCAGCGGCAGCGGGGGCAGAAGCAGGAGTGGTGGCGGGGAAGGCTTCTGCCCCGCCGCTGCTGCTGCTGCTTCTGCCTTCCAGTCCTGCCTGATCCAGCCAGGCCATTTGCAGGAGGAGAGGTAGGCGTGAGGTGGGCGAGCTTCCCCTCCACTTCCCCCTCCGCAAAATTTGGCCAGAAAATAAACTGTGATAAAAAACTGTGATAAAAAAATAAATAATTTTAATAAATAATAAAAATAAAAACATCTCACTAACTTCATTTCCAAATAAATTTAATATGTTAACTATGTTTTCTATGTTTTTGGGATGATCAGGTATCGTTACTGTTATTTTATTTTATGTGCGGCCCAAACCAAATTTTCATCTTCTAATGTGGCCCAGGGAAGGTGAAAGGTTGGACACCCCTGCTTTAAATCAATACCACAGAAACATTAGGAGAGTAGTGTGCTTTGTTCTGGAATAAAGCAGAACATTAATATTAAGTTTTCATTCTCAAGAGTACAAGTGAAAAGATAAGATGAAAAGAAAATGGGAGTTTAGGAATCTATATCAGCTCAAGAAACAAATCCCAGAAGTCAGCAATAGACCTTTATGATATAACATTGATGGGTAAAATATGTTACGGTGTCAATTTAAGACTAGCTAAGGAATATTTTTAGGAGCTGACTGTAACTTTCGTTATTATCTCCCTGTCACGTATGGTCTGGTCAAAGCTCTGGATATGTCCTCTGATTTTTGTGATAATAAATGGTTTGGTCTCTGAACCTAGCATATTTTACACTTGGGGTAATCAATCATGTTATTCCCATAAGACATTAATATTGAATGTTCAGCAAGTCCAAATAAAGAAATACTAGCTGTCACTAAACCCCAAAATATAATTATCTCATGACAGTCCTTAGCTTTGTCTACTCTTCCATCGAACGTAATCTAATGGTCAATACTAAGGTGTTAGTGCTTTTAGTGGTTTTTTTTTTTTAATGAATCATCCACACTCAAGAGCTGCTTACTACTTTTATCAGGATATTAATAAGCTGAATTAGCTCAGAGAGAGGTTGGGTCCAGCTGTTGAAAAAATCAGTTGTTTTGAGTATCTAGAAATGGATCAAGACTTTTAGCATTTCAACCCTCTCTATTTAAGATCACTTTGTCCTTCCGAAGGAGCCATTGCTAATATAATAAAATACTTCTGGTTTTTACATTCTAGATAAAATCAGTGTAACGATTTGGAGACCGAGTAGTGCCTGTCTATTCTAGTTAAACATCTGAACAGCACATAAAACCATAACAAATGAATGCCTGTTTTGACTTGCTTACGCCGATTATATACTAGCCTGTTATTTCTTTGTTTTTATTTCTTAAAAAGCAAATGGTCATGGAAAGGTGAAATCGATGAGCTCCCACATATCTTAGCAGGCGCTAGTTTAATCTCCCCTCTTGCGATATTTTCCACCCCTCTGTTTGACCCATTTTGAGTTTACTCTGGTCTCTGGTTTTATTGGTTTACTCTGATCTCTGGTTTTAATAGGTTAAAAATATCAAAATTATTTCAGAAAGACCAAATGTAGATTAAAGAGCAATCAAAGGTAGAATCAACGTTCCTGAGTTTTCATATAACTCCTGAGTTTACATTAGGATATATGAGGCAAAATGCTACATTTCGGGCTGTAAGCTAAGCAGTAACTGTACTTTAAAATATATTGGCATTATATATTGGTATTCTGAAGAATTACAAAGTAAACTAGTGAATACTCCCAGTGGAGAGGGGGAAGAAAGAGCTATCATCTGATGAGGGTGGTTTCTTTTTTCATAAATTGAAGCTACATGTATTGCTGGTTAGATCAACTGGGTAATGTTGTTGGGCTTTAATTAATTTCATGTAAGGCTCCATCATCTCAAATTAATCTCAAGTATCGCTTATATAAGGGTCACAGGAATTTTTCCCCTTTTCTTTTCCCTGCATGTGATATATTTATCTTATGCCTTGTGCTGCAAATAGATTCAAATAACTCTCTGCTTGATGGCTGCAGCCTTCACTATTGTAACAGCAGACTATTGTAAACTAACCAGACAAATGGACAAAACACATATGGAAAACTCAGGAGGGTCCCTAACAATTTATTGTTTTCTTTTTTCATTCTGGAATGCTTTGAATTACTCCAAGTACTAACATTACTCGGGGGGCAATAACAATTGATATCCTCAACTTATGACCACAACTGGGGTTGAAAAATTCATTGTTAAGTAAAGCACCAGGCGGGAGCACCCAATTTTACAATCTTTTTGGGCCATAGTTCTTAAGCAAATCACCACCGTTGTTAAATGAGACATCATGGGACTATGATTTCAATCTTTCCTGCCAACTTCCCCATTGACTTTGGTTGGGGAAAGCCAATTGGGAAGGTTGCAAACGGTGATCACATGATCGCAGGGGTAGTACAACTGTCATAAGTGCAAGGACCAATTCATAAATAACTTTTTGTCAATGCCCTTGTAACTTTGGCCATGAAATGAATGGTCATAAGTTGAGGGCTCTCTGACTGAAAAGAGCACCGATTGACTCATGTGGTTTGTTTTTTCTTCTAGGTTGTCAAGAGTACAGTAAAGATAACTTCACAGCCAACTTTAAAATGCTTTTGTGATGGTCTTCATAGATTCTTCTTCAGAGGATGAGGAGTTATTATTAACTATTAGGGTCAGAATCTAGGAGTGGGGAAAAAGGAAGAACCAGGGAACCTGCAATCCAAAATTCCAGTCAGGATTCCCTGAACTCCTTGAGATTTATGAGGGTGCTAGTAGACTGACAATGAAAGAGATGAAAGCATGAGAAGTGTGATAATGCAGGGCAAAATTTCTTGGGAGTAACGGTCTACTCAAGAGTTATTATTTGTCCAAACTAAGCTTTGGAGTATCGGAGAGGATCCAGTGTTAGAAACACCACCTTTACTTTTTGTGTACCTGATTACCCGCAGGGGTGGGATTCAACCGGGTGTTACTACCGGTTCAGTGAGAGCGCATTTTGCTGCACGGCGTGTAAAGCATTTGCAAAATGCCACCTGGACAGCTGACAAGCGCTGAACGCGGGTGCGCGGCATTTGAAAATCCTCTCCTTCCCTGCTTTTTCAACCTCAGCTGTGCTGCACAAAGCAGCTGAGGTTGAAAAAGCAGGAAATAAAGGACAAGTAAGAGCCCAGGCAGGTGGGTGGGCCAAACAAACGAGCAAAAGGTCATCGCAGTGAACTGATTCTGTATCTGCTGTTCCCCAGAGCTACCAGTTCTATAGAATTGGGCCGAACAATAGCATCCAGCCCCAGATTACCTGCACGAATCTTTGTCTTATCCTGTATAAATGTCTACTTTGACTATGGCCTAATTTGTACCCTGAGCTTACTATATTCTTCAATCCTCTGATGTGGGAAGGAAACTCCTTTGCTACCTCATCTGACTTCTGGATCATTGCTAGACTCTCTGATTCATTCCCTGGCTGGTTGCTATTTGGCTAACAGAAAAGTTTAGCAAGTTCTATCTGAAGAACAGTGTCTCCTCAGCAGGAACAGGAAGAGCGTTTAAGGCTACGCAGCTTTCCATAAATAAACAAGCAAACAGACTGGTTAAAAGAGTAAAGATAGGGTTGGTTCATTGCACAGGGGAGGAGGAACCAAGGTTATAGAGAATGGGTGATAAAACTGTAAATATTTTAGGAAAATTAGAATTGCATATTGCCTAGCGCACAATGGATGAGTCATGTGGGGCACGATGAAAGCAGCTATACAGAGCTCTTGAGTGCCGTTATATTAGCGGAGAGGCTGTGGTAGGCAGTAATTTGGCAAAAACCTAAATTGAACACCCCAGAATGTATTCCAGGGCACCCCACATTACTTGGGCTGAAATTGGAAAGAAACATTCTTAAATTCTAATTGCACTGTTTTCTTTTTATTAAAGCAAAAGCCTTCAGGAATGAATATAAACAGAGCTGATATGATTGCTTGAGGCTAAAAATAAAAATCACTGAAGGCAGCGGCTGTACAAAGAGAATAAGCTTTCCGAAGACTGGAATGTTTGTGGACAGTGAGGAAGGCCTGATTCAAGCAACAAATATTTAGGGCAACTTTCTGTACTCTTTGAAGGCGTCTCTTTTCCAGTTGTACAGCACGTCTATGAAGAAAAGGCCAGCTTCTTCTCAAACTAATTCTGTTTCACAAGGGGCAACATTCTAGATCTGGTTTGCTCCACAATGGATGTTGACAACACATCAGAGAGAGAAGGCCTCTTTCAAACTGCCTTTCCCTGAGCTGACCAGAGAAGACTGCTTCTGTCACTAAACTACAAGCCAACAATGTCTTAGCCTGGTGTGTCGTGTGGACCTGGCATATGTGTTTATTGAAGTCAGAACATTGATATTAATTGCATAAACCCTTGGGTTGGGTTAACCATGATTACCCTTGTATGAACACAGCAGTAGCCTTTCAGACATAAACCCTAGTAATTTTTTTTTTTAGGTATATTGGTAAATATTCTTTCAGTAGATCAGAAGAAAATAGAAGGAACTTCAGAGATTTTACACCTGTATGTGTATGGGGGAGGTGGGTTCTCCCAGGTAGTAGCTGTTACATTCATTTCATCTATTTTGCTTTTAAAAAAAATACTGGCAGCATGAAAACAGACAAGACAAAATCAATAAGCTGGTGAATTGGCACAGAGCAGGAAGAAAAGTCATAGCATCTACTGATCATTATATATTAATGCCTCCATACTCTGATTCCTTGTTTTGTTTAGTAAATCCTGATATAATAAGCTAGCCTGCATATGTTGTAGATGCGGGGATGTGTGGGGGGCGGGAATCAATAAGGATTTGAATGCCTGTGGGAAAGGCCTCACTCTAGCCGTCTTTCTACAGCAGATGGCTTAATGTTGTTAAAAGCTAGCAGAAGTGATATTACAAAGAAATGACATTACAAAGAACTGACAGAAGGACAGAGAAAGGAAGACATTTTTTTCCATACAGTGGAAATTCCCATGCTTTCTAAAGTACTTCTAAAGGCTAGCTTATTTTATTGTTGGGAAAAAAAAACTATGCAATACAATTTTGATTCAAAGACAGCCACAGATGTAGTTTTCAGGTAAATAGCAGGCTTAAGATGTATTTCCAGAGCTGCCAGAACCTGTTAAACCTTGCCAGAAAGGAACTTTTATTGCAAGAGTGATCCATGATTGCACAATAAGGCCCATAGTTGGTTTTTTCATGACACAAACTATGTTCAACTAGTAAATTGAAGGGAATAGCAATAGCACTTAGATTTATCTACCGCTTCACAGTGCTTTACAGTCCTCTGCAAAGCGGTTTGCAGCATATTCCCCCCAACAATCTGGGTCCTCATTTGACCAACCTCAGAAGGTTGGAAGGCCGACACAACCTTGAGCCGGCCAAGATTGAACCCCTGGTGTATAATCCCTGTTGAAACGAATTGGACAATGGTATTGTGTGGAAGGCTGTGAATAGAGTCTAGATATTTCAATGATTGCTGAAATTACTTCATACATCCTCCATGCAATTATGCAGCAAAGAGCAAATGTTCCCATTTAGGTAGATACTAAAACTTTCCCGAATAAAACACGATATACTAATTTCAATTTTTATAACACACCGTGCACTCTGACTCATGGTAGGAAAACAACCCAAGTCCTGGCAGGCATGAAGGAAAAGCTTATTCCTTTTGGCTAGCGGAGTGATGTTTCATCGCATTAGGATTAAACGGTCATGTAATATTAGCATACAGTATTTAGGTTTTTGTATGAAAAGATCACTTCTAATAATCATAAATGGGCTGTTGGAATAACCCTGGGAGACAAGAAGAGGAGCTGCGGCCTAGACCACAGTTAAACAAGAAGGAAAGAGGGTCGAGAAAGCATCTCAGAAGGGATTCTGAGAAGTCAAGCCAGAAGAGGGGAGAAGTACTTTCAGGCTTGTCAGATTCTGTTACTATAATTGTACAATAAAAGCAGTGCTAGAATGCATGGTTCAGTTTCCTGCCTGGACTACCTTGCAGGGCTGACAGTAACCAATACGGTAAAGATAATCGTTACCTTGACGTAACTGGTAATGTAAACTGAAGACTCTGTATATGCAAAATATGTTCAGCTAGTGAGCTATGACCTTTCATAAAAGCTTTTAAGTGATGCCACATAGGAAAAGGGTTAACTACGTTGTAAGTTTACTCTGGGGGTAGGGGACAGCATTAGCATCATGGCCTCCAGTATCTGAAGGATGCTTACTTCACTGAAACACTCACAGAGCAAAAGCTTTGCTGAAATATTTTGGGTTTTACTTTACAAAAGAATTAAAATATCAAACCAATAGCATTAAAGGAAACAAAGAAAGGCAGTTATTTTAGAGGGAGTCCCTGTAAGATAATGGATAATGGATAACATAATGGATTCATACGTTACATTCAGCCATTATTTCTGAAAGCATATTGAGTAAATGATAATTGGTTAGTTTTGCTCAGCGTTGCCATAAACTGCGATCCTAAAGCTTGAAGTCTGGCTTCACGCAATGCACTAAGCTGAAATTAAACAAACCATATTATGGCTAAGGATAGTGTACTCATCCAGTAAACAACCCAGAGACATAAAAATGAACATTGCAACTCATCTACAAGTAGAAGGTAAGAGACTTTCAGACTTATATTAGGAAGTTTGCGTTGTGGTTCGCCAGCAGCCTGTGCAGATGGCAGAGGAATCGGACAGTAGGGAAGAACGAGGACCAGTCCAGGAGGCTGGAGAGGACTCGAATGAGGGTCCTGCGTCCAATGCAGAGATGGGGCCAGGACTGTGTGGGAGTGGGGTGCTGACTCTGGAGCCTCCAGAGTCTGACAGCAGCGAGGCAGAGGAACAAGGGGACCCTGTTCCCAGTGCGTATGTGCACAGAGCTGCTAGAGGGCGAGAGCAGCTGAAACAAAATGGATGACTTGGGAGTAAGGCTTGGAGGTTATTGCCCCTACCATAAGGTCTAAAGGACAGGCAAAGGTGAAGAAACCTTTGTAGGAAGCAAAGTTATTCGTTCTGTTTGGATTGATCCTTGAGGCTCTGTGTGGATTTTGTAGTTTGGTTAGTTTTTTATAGTTTATTTGGCACTTTTGTTGTTGGCAGCAATTCAAAGGAGAAAAAGGTAGGTGCTCGAGGGACTGTTCGGGACATTACAGGCTGGGAATGAACATAATT
Source organism: Pseudonaja textilis (assembly GCF_049901715.1). Classification (NCBI taxonomy): domain Eukaryota; kingdom Metazoa; phylum Chordata; class Lepidosauria; order Squamata; family Elapidae; genus Pseudonaja; species Pseudonaja textilis. The sequence continues at coordinate 145,871,765 of NC_141990.1, read as the reverse complement.
CCCAGCGTTTAAATAAAACAAGTGTTGCTTTAACTAAGTGTGTGCTTAATTATGATCTCAGAAGCCTTGGTTAGAACTGTCTGGTCATGGCATAGATGCAATTTAAATTTGTCTTCAAAGCTGAAATAATTTTGAGAGCCCTACAAAAAATCTGAGGCCACTAGTCTAAAGACTGAATTCTTTGGTTAAACTCTTTGGACCGCAAATGAGCAAATTGTGATGTCGAACCAAATGCTGTTCATGCTCTTAGGTTCACCAGCCTTAGCAAGCATGACTGATCGTTATTGGAATGAGAGTGAAAAATTCAGAACATTCATCACATTTGAATTATTGCTTATGCAATAAAGATAATAAAGATAAATAGATGCATACACGCACACATATATAAAGATATGCTGGAATCTGATTCATATGCATAGTCTTTCCAGAGTTATTTATGAATTTGACTTAAATGAAGCTCGTTAGTGCACAAGCCATTATAAGGCTGATGCATGATATATGAAAAAACTACACTACAATTTCATCTCTGCGGAGTGATGACAAGGATATGGCTTCTGCTGTGTGACCATGCTCAAATTGCTTGCTGTCTCATTTTTAGGAAATATGTACGATTAGGATGATTTAGATTCTGTGTGTGACTTGGGTCTATTTTTCCTATCTTTAAAAGAGCAAAAATATATATATAAAAAATACGGAGCATCTTGCTCTAATAATATGGCGAGGGTAAATGACATTGCCAAGTAAATGACAATGTGAAAATAGGATTGGAGCTGGATGCTGCTGTTTCTGGGAGAGTTTTAAGTCAGTCGAAAAACAACAGCTTAGAGAAATCTAGGGGAAATGGAGCTTTGGACAGTAAAAACAGCCCAACAAAAACATCCTTATATTTAGCATGTTGAGATAGGCGTGTGTGTGTTTGCGTTTAGAGGCGATTGAGAGAGTCTGCTGACTGTCAGTGCTTTTCTTGGGAATCCTTTTACTGAGAATGTCTTCCCCACCAAAATCAACAAGAATTTGATAAATATAATGTGGTATATGGATCAATGTTATCATTCCAAATTATATTTGACAAATTGCTTCATTTTAGAGATTCTTTGGAAGATCAAAACAAGCAGTGCTGAAATGCAATCTATTTACATTACTTGAATTTAAAATATTGGAATCTTATTTTAAAAACAACAACAACAACAACAGTAAAATGAGTTTCTGGCTCCTTATACAATGTCATTCTGCATTATGAATTTTGTTTGTTCAGATGTGGGAGTGCTTGGAAACCGTAAGAAGCCTGCATTAAGGTTATAAGGGCTTGGAGCAAATTCTAGCTCATAGACCAACCCTGGAGAATATACAGGAGGGATGTAAGTTGTGCCATAGTTGCCTACTACTTTTCTTGCACAACTTTAATTTAGTTAAAAATACATTTAAATGTAGAACATTGCTAGGAAGCTGTCATGTTATAAACACCCACTCCTTGCATCATGTTTATTTTTAAGATTGGTAGCTTCAATCAACATCTACTTGCCTTCCTCTTCCCCCAGACCTTAAAAGTAAAAGTAAAGGTTTTCCTTGTCTAGCCATGTCCAACTTTAAGAGTGGTGCTCATTTTCATTTCCTAGCTGAGGGAGCCAGCATTGTTTGAAGACATTTCCATCATCATGGGGCCAGCATGGCTATATGCTGAGTCCACATTACCTTCCAAGCAAAGTTGTACCTATTTATCTACTCACATTTGCCTGCTTTCAAACTGCTAGGTGGGCAGGAGCTGGAGCAAGTAACAGGAACTCACCCCCTCATGTGGCACTTAGGTCTTGAACTGGGGCTGTCAGCTTTCTCGCTGACAAGCTCAGGGTCTTTAACCCCTGAGTCATCACGAGCCTTCTCCCAAAACCTTAGAATGCTAGAATATGGGAAACAGGGGGGATGGCACAAAGGAACTTGATGATCTGGAGAGGTTAATAGAGGTTTATGACTAGTCACACATAAACACGATATGCATTTAAGTAATAAAATAAGCAAACTTCCCCAAAGCAGTATCGTTGTGAAGATAAGATTGCATTTACCATCATGCCTGCCCCACTCAACTGGGTCAGCTCAGGATGATGCAGCAGTGATTTCTTTCAGCCAGCATTTCCTGCTACAGTCTTCTTTTATCAGACCAAGGGCAAAAGAAAGGCAATAGGTTCTCCTGTTTTAGCTAGCTGAGAAATGCAAAGGCAGCTTTAGCCTAATACAGTAGGTCAGCCTGGAGAAGACTAGGCCCACTGAAGCATGTGATCAGATTATAAACCCACCCCCAATACACTGTGGCAGTGGCACTATTTACAACAGTAGAGTGTATTTGGAACACAGAAAACACTGGATATCAGACACATAGAAATAAGGGATAGGCCCATCTAAGATGGCAATTAGGCCGGAAAGAAAAATGAAACTTTGAAAGAAGCCAGGTGTTTGCCTTGAGCACATACTGTATAAAATACACTAGTCCTTGCTTAATGACGCTTTGTTCAGTGACCATTCAAGGTTACGATGATTATGAACAAGAAGACTTATGACTGGCCTTTATAGTTGCGGACATCACAGTATACTGCAGTCATGTGATTGCCATTTGCAACCTTCACATCCTCCGTCTGACCAAGTCAGAGAGGAAGCCATCTGGAAGTCGCAAGTCATGGTCACATGATGACATGCTTAACAAGTAGAATGGCCATGGTAAGTCAGCACGATCATGTGATGTCACCCTTTATGACTGCATCACTTGGCAACAGAGTTGCCAGTCCCAATTATGGTCGTTAACGGAGGACTACCTCTAAAGCCAAATCTTAATCTCCCGCTGTCTATTGTTCATTATACTTAGAGATCCCAGCGGGTTAGGTCCCTTCCTGCATTCTTAAAGATCCTGTCTGACAATTTGGAAATGAGGTTGTGATTCCTTTCTTTCCTTCTCCACAGCCAGCTGCTGTTTTTGGAGAAATTCAAAAGAGCATAGGTCTCTAGCAATTTCCTCCCCTGCTGCTGAACTTACACGAGGAGAGGAAATGAATTTAATCATGAATTTAGCCAACTCGTCCCCAGAGGCTCACTTGCCTAGAAGCATTCATCTGCAGGTGAATTGGAAATACTTTCTTATCTAATGGAAATCTCTAGACTTTCTGTTCATAGAGGTGGCCTCTTACAGTGGGAATACTTACAAAGGGTTGAAAAATGGGTGGGTTCTTTTGTGTTAAGGCCTGCTTTTAGTCAACCCAACAGTTAATGGGAGGATATGGAGGGACCAAAAGGAACACACATTCTACTGAAATGTGAATCCAGCCAGTTCAACCAGTCCTGGCTCCTACCTCTTGCATTCATCACAGAATAAAGACAGAGCTATTCCTTTTCAGCTCAGCCATTCGGTAGGATTTAACCCTTTTAGAGATTACTACAGTTACATTCAAAATGAAGGGAACATCTTTTAAAAAACAGTGTGTGGGACTATTGTCTATCTCTGGCAGCAGAGGCTCGCTGGTTTCAAGGAGGGGCATTGAAAACCATTCTCTGGCTGGTGGAAAATGGGGCAACTTGTTCCAGGCTACTTGCCCAACTGGGCCTCTTCAGCCAGCCTGCTTCCCTGCTGATCTGCTGAAAGAAGCTAACCAATCACCTGATTCCAAGTACCTACCAATCTTCTGCAGACTGGGAAGGGGGAGATATCACTGTGTCCCTTTTCCCCTGAAAGAAAAAGAAACATGGCTGGCCATCGTTTCTACCATCGTTCTTTTTTTTCCTCTGGAAGAAGGAATCTGTGACGAGAGTCCAAATGAATTTGAATTTTGACCTGAACTTTGACATCCACACTTGACTCCTGTTAGTTATGAGTCTATCTTTGCATGCTTTTCTTGACAAAAAATGCAGCAGTGTTTCATTACTACCTTCTCCTGCATGAGATATGGATTCACACCATTGGAGTAGGTTGATCAGCTGGAGAATTAACCTCTTTGAGTCTCAGGGCAATCTTAATCCAATACTTGTCACTGCTTGCACAACAGTCTAGATTCCTAGTCTAGCCCACAGCTCTGTTTCCCCCCCCACCTTATGGTCTCCTATTCAAGTACTAACCCGAATTTGAATGTAAACCTTACTGTTGTAAATGGCTTCCTAGTCTCCAGAGTCACTTTAGCCACCACTGCTGTGCTTTGCAGCCAACCGGGTTGCAATCTTTATTTGTTCTGTCCTTTCCAGATGTAGTATTGGGCTAACATGCAAGCTGAACACTAAGTAAATGCTGAAATCCTTCAGCAGAACTGTGACTCTATGGAGAATGTCTGCAGGGTATGAAAACATTTTTCTTTGGTTAGAAAATATTCCATAATTGCTTCTTGGACGCTCTAACTGCATTTTACGCCTGGCTTCAAAGCAGCAAAAGTTCACCCACTACCTTTCTTCATAATGTTACCAGTTTCAACAGAATCCTAGATGAAGTCTGGAAGGCATTTGATGTAACACCCAGTCCAGCAGTGATTGTCAATACAAAACTCCAGGCATATGTACTTAAAGGCTCCTACTTTTCTTTCAAGGGCTTTGCAGATCCCCTGGGTAAGATGACTTTTTATCCTGGCTGCGCTTTGGAGATTTGTTTTTTTTTTTTTGCCCAACATTGTAGATCCAAATAGTTGAATCTAAGCTAAGAAAGACCAGCTCTTGTTAGTGCTTGCGTGCGCAAATCCCAAGGAAATAGAATAGAATATAATAGAATAGCATTCTTTATTGGCCAAGTGTGATTGGACACACAAGGAATTTGTCTTTGTGCATGTGCTCTCAGTATACATAAAAGAAAAGATATATTCGTCAAGAGTCAAGAATCATCAGGTACAACACTTAATAACAGTCGTGGGGTACAAAACTGACAGATCAGAAAAATCAAACATAAATCTTGAAAGAAGGGGGTTGAAAAATCAAGGAAAAGGTGTCGATTGTATCTGTAAAAACGTCACAGACTTCAGTTTAGGCCAATCTGGTTGAAATAGGTCAACCCCCACCCCCTCCAACCACCCCCACTCCAATGTGGCTATACTTTCAAAGATAGATGACAAACAGAAATCCAAAATGCTTCCTATCAACTGAATGGACTGTTGTAAAGGGCCTAAGGGGATTCTCTAATTGAAACCCAGTCTCAATACCGAAGGAACTTGGAACAGATTCGTGGATCATGCAGAACCGAAACAGAGGTTGCTTCTTTTTAGTTTAATAGGGTGCTTAAATCCAGCCATTGTTTCATCACACTTGTGCCAGAAGCATTGAGGGGCTCCCATGTTGAAAGGATTAGCCAGTGACATCACCAGGATGCCCAGTTGAGGGCTTCTTTCATGTCCCCAACATGAAACCTGGAGCGAAAGACAGGAGCTCACCCATCTTACAGTAGCACTCAGATGTCAAATGTGGGCTTGCTTAACCTCCAAGCCAATGTCTTAAATACATGAAACACCACGCTCCTCTCCAGCCATTAAGGCTTGTAAAGTATGGTCTATAATTCACAATATACAATCACAGCAAACTGTTTCTTTCAGCAAACCAAGATAGAGCAAGCCATGGGTTAACATACTATGTATGTGAATGCAAAGTTGGAATCAACTCTGCAGTTCTGAGTTACTCTGGATATGTGGGGCTCATTCCCATTAAAAGGTTTGTAAGGGAAGGCTGCAGTTTTACTGAGCAACCTTTTACTTTACTAGCATGAATCCAGGTAAGAAGCACCTCTGCATCTCTGTTCTTTGTAGGGGTTGAACTTTTTCAACCTCAGTAAACTTCATGCTCAGATTACGTTGATTATTGCTAGGGTTACCAGATAGCTAAGGAAGATACAAAAAATGAAAAAAAGGCCAAATGAAGGCAAAGGGGAAGAAAGACACACCAGCACTTTCCTGGCTTCTACAACAAAAATTACAACAAAAAGCTGCAAACAGAGTACTTAGGTTCACATATATAAAATTACTTTTTCCAGCATCAGAAAGATGGGTTTTTTTTATCACAATATCTTTATTTTCAAGAACATATACTAGTGATAATACAGAATTGACAATACTCTCCCAATTTCACCATAGAAATGATGAGTCATTGATCTACAGATTAGATTACAGGAATCATAGATTTGAAAGAGTGGATCGAGATTAATTGCTGGGATCAAGAAATAAATGTAGATAGTCCTCACTGACTAACACAATTGGGGCCAGCAACCCTGTAGCTACACAATGGAGTTGTAAAATGAAATGTCACATGGCTATGCCCTTGACAATTGAAAGCTAGCAGTGAATCTTGCAAATGGAAACCATGTGATTGTGGGACACTGTGACCATGTTAAATGCACATTGGTTGCCAAGCATCTGCGTCACAATTGTGTCACCACAGGGATACTGCAAGGGTGGTAAGTGCAAGCACCAGTCTCCTTTCCCAGTGCCATCATAACTTTAAATGGTCACTGAATGAATGGTTTGTAAGCAAGGACTACCTGGAATATAAATTTAGGCAGTCAAGTCTGTCGACAGACAAGGAAAAGAAAGAAGCAGACAATTTACAAGGTCATGATATATGAAAGTTTGAATGACTACTGTTGTGAAAACAATCTAAATTTTTAAAGAAAACCATTTAAAAAGCCAGGCAATATTTGATTTTAAGATTATGCCTGCTAGACACAGGACAAAAATGAGGACACACCACTCTTTTGGTGGTCGTGTAATGATCATAACAATAGCTCTTCTTTGATGCTCAGTGCATTCTGGTTTCTTCTCATTAGACTTCTCTAATGTTTGGTTTCCATAACATTTCCATAAACCGTAATTATGCTTTGTTTGTGGGAGGGTTCCTTAAAAAAAACAAAACACCCCACTGTTCTTTGAATTTGGCTGGCTGACTGCATGACTCCAGCTGTTGTGGTTTAATATATGACTCAGTTCAGAGTGTGAACCCAAACGCCAAGCCTTGATTAAGCAACCCATAACTTAGCAAGATATCCAACCGAGGTCTCTCATTATAACGCATCAAAAAGGTTGTGTGCCAATGTTCCATCTCTTGCCAGTCTCAATCCTATGAAACCGCAGAAGGCTTCACTTCCAGGAATCCAAGCAGATCTTCCCTGTCATCTTTTCCTATTTCTCTCCCAACATTCATCCAGCTACTACTTAACCAATTCAGTTGCATAAATCAATCCATGGGGTTGAGCCTAGAAGCAAATCAATCCGATTTTAATCAAGCGTCTTCCCATTTGTATCATGTTATCGGTCATAATTGTTTCTTGCTTTATAGAACAGGACAGAATAGGATAGACTAAACTAGAATTCTGTATTGGCCAAGTGTGATTAGACACACAAGCTACGTAAGCTCTCAATGTACATACAACAGTAGTGATAAGCAACCAAATTATAGTCATAAGAAGATAACACTGTCAAACTATTTAGTAAGATTGTATTACTGTTATTCTTCTCATCCTTCCTATTCCCTATCTCTTCCAACTTATGACTATAACTTTGCTCCTTGTATCTTTACAATGTATATTGTTTAGTTGTTCTCTAGTATGATTTGACTGCTTATTAGTAAACCCATGATTATCACTAAGTGTTATGATTCTTGATGAATGTATTTTATTTTTTCTTATGTACACTGAGAGCTTATGCATCAAAGACAAATTCCTTGTGTGTCCAACCACACTTGGCCAATAAAGAATTCTATTCTATTCTATTCTATTCTATTCTATTCTATTCTATTCTATTCAGAGATAAGGTAATAGGGAAGATGAGAATAATGATGGTAATACTGCCTTTTTAGATAGTTTGACAGTGTTGTGGGAATTAATTGTTTAGCAGAGTGATCGCATGGAGGGGGGGGGAATTGTTCTTGTGTCTAGTTGTTCTGACGTGCAGAGCCCTATAGCGTCGTTTTGAGGATAGAAGTTGAAACTGTTTGTGTACAGGATATGAAGGGTGTGTAGATATTTTCACAATCCTCTTTCTGGCTCGTGTAGCATACAGATTCTCAACGGAAGGCAGATTGGCAGCAATTTATATTACTTTAAAAAAAACACAATTATTTCAGTAGTTTTGTAAAATTATTGGCCCTGAGAAAGTTGTTTTATATTTTGAAGTATGCATACACTACTAACATACAGCCAAAATCAAAGGCGATCACACACCCGTCCACCCCAAAACCCCGCGCATTGCGCTGAAATGCGCTCCTGATGCTCATTCCCACCACGCTTCTTCTACCCCGCACATGGTGGAAAGCCGTCGCATCGAACCGGAAACAAAGGTGGCAATCGGGCAGTCCCGCCACTCTCTCTTCCTTAATTCGGCTCGGTGGCGGCGGTTTAATTTCCTAGTTGCTCAAGATGGCGGCGGCCGTCTTTCCAAGGCGCTGCTGCAGCCGCTGGAGAAAAGAGAGGATAAGTCCGCTGCAGGTGATGCTGTGGGGAGCTGCCGGCCTGGCGTCCCTTCTTACGGTTGCGGCTTCCTGAAGCCGGAGCCGGAGCCGGAGCCGGTGGGGAGCCACGTGGTGGAGCTGAGCGGGTCCAACTGGAGCCTCCTGCTGCAGGGCCAGTGGATGGTGGAATTGTGAGTAAGCTGAGCCGCGTCGGGAAGGGCGCGCGCAAACTTGGAAAGGGAATGCAGGCAGAAGAGCCCTGCCAGCCTGCTCTCTCTCTCTCCCTTAGGACGCCAGTGGGAGGATGGACTACAGCCACCATCATCCCCAGCCAGTTTGCCTAACACATTGCAAGGCAAAAGCAGTGTAGAGGACTACGGCTGCAAGTCCGGATAGCCTGGCTTGACATTTATTGGGCGAGGGGCTGGACTAGATGACCTACAAGATCCCTTCCAAATCTGATTATCTGTATTCTGTATTATTTGGGGACATTTACTTCGGTCCAGAAACGTGGGGGAACCCCCTTCTAGCAGGATTGGCGTTGCCCTGTGTTTAAGTCAGATGCCCTTCATAAACCTAGTTCATCTGTCTTAATTTTGGAGAGTTGGCTTTTTATTAATGCAATTAAATGATGAAGGTGATAAGATTTGGGTTTTTTTTTTTACAAAACTTTTATGGTTTAGGTCTTTTTCGATGGGCTTTAATTAAATCCAGTTATCCCCAATCCAGTGCCTGCTCAAGTCAGGTCAAAGAATTCCAGCCTACTGTTTGGTTGTTCGGTTGTAGTTTATTCGGTTCGGTTAAGTTTAACTTGAGTGTCCTTGCAATAGTTATGCTACACACTGCAAGGTATTATTTGGTATTTGATGCTAAACAACACCTGCTGCAACATGCTAAACCTTGCTAATGAATTGCTACATATATGTAAAGTGCTGCGCCCAAACAAGCAATATTATGGCATAATGTAATGGCGTAGTTTTCAAAATACTTGAAGGCAGTGGCTGAATTCGCACAACAAACTGAACTCACAAACCAATTTAGTGATTGTCTAGTGTATTGCATGAATTAGTCATAGATATGCTTGGGAAGGACATAGTGAAAGAAAGAAAAAAACATGCAGTTCAGGATAAGGGATTAGGTCTACAGTGTATGAATAGCTGTTAGTCACTTCTGATAAGGATGATCAAATTTTGCACATGAAGTAGGTTAGAATTGCTGTTAAAACAACTCACAAATTGGATTAAGTATGTGATATACGGGTGTAATTCCAAAACAGTAAAAAATAGTATTCTAGTACTTCTGTTGCTTTTTTTGTAACTGTTTTTCTGTGGATTTCTTGAAAACTAGCAGTATGCATAACGCATTTCCTGTTTAATCATTAAAGCAGACTTGTATTATTTCCAGGCTTACAAGGCTGCTTCAAAAGGCAAGTGCATACATAGCTATCTACAGGCATGTACATCATCCACAGCTATTCTACTTCCTTGGAAAATACAGAATGGCTGCCCATGCATGAACATAAAATGACAGCCAAGGGCATTTTCCATATTAGATCCATGAACTTAGACAAGACATAGCTTCTTTTACAAGTTGGAAAACAAATTGCTTCCTACCCACTCACTCATATATTGAATACTCATTTTGAAAAATGTACAGACTATTAAAGTAGCAATTGTCAGCCTTTTTATATTTGGTACAGTTATTTTTATTTGGGCACACACATATGCTTTGTCAGATGTGCATATAAAATAATAGCCCTTACTTTAGATCTATAATGTAAAAGACACCCTGATCAAACAACAATCAGATTCTTCTCAGTGTAAATCACTGATGAACCATTGCCAAACAAATGAAGAAACCAAGAGATGCTTTGGTTCACAATTTGAATACCATGATTATAAAGCAAAAGAGAAATATTATTGAAAGAGGAAGTATGTTCATCTCAGCTTAGCCCTCTTTTAGACATGGATGAAATCCTAAATTATCACGCAATGAAGTTTGGTTATGTCTGGGTTTTTTCCCCCTTAACACAAATGTATAGAATACTGCAGGGTTTCATTGATCTGGTTCAGGATATCATATGGATGAGAAATAGATCTGTGAAGTGAAATATAGAACTAATGAATGTACTACAATATATCATGAATAGGTGATTTTATTTTTTAATGGCTTCTGGCCATAACATTTTTTGTGTAACTACAGCATGTTGGAAATCAAGTGAGTTGGGGACTTGAAGATACCACTAAAATATTATAAAACTAGCTGTCAGAATTACATTATATACTTTATAATTTAGGAAGCCGTATGTGTTTTAGCAGAAAAGTAGCAGTTAAACATCTCCAGAAGCAGTTTGCAAAATGTTCTGTCACAGGATGTTCTGTGAAATGCAGAATACACTAAATGGCTTGTTTTGGGACTGGAACATTGCATGATGTCCTTGCTTGATAGACAATAGTATAAAATCCTTACATAAGAAACACTGCATCGATTGTGAAGCTGGTTCTCCTTCCTACAGGTATATTTTTTGCAAAATAACTGTAAGTGTGCATCTTCTGCAGCATCCTTTCCCCTTTGTTGGGCCCTTCTTGGCCAGAATATTTTTTTTATGAGCTAATATATTAAAAACGTTTGCTGCCTAGAAGGTTTGTCTTTATTCCTGAAAAATTACATTATGCAAGGTGACTGCAGCAGACTGGGTGGTGTTAAATACTGTTTTTTTGGTAAGAATTTTAAGAGTATTTGCTATGCTAATTATTTGGACGTTATGTTGTGAGGCTGTTGAGTTGTTTGGTTTTTTTTAATTGTGTTTCAACTTTGCTGTTAAAGAGCATAGCTGTTCTCTCAGGATTACTCATGTACACTGAGTTTTTCAGTCAGCATGCCTGCAGATGTCTCCTGTAAGAAAGTGTACCTCCTTCAAATGGCTATATAAGATCACTGTTGAATACGGTGATCACATATAGTGGATAAATGAAATATAAGATCCGGGGTGTAGCTCTACATCAAAACGTTTAGAATTTCAAACATCCTGTTAGAATTCAAAACAGCAATACTGCCTTGTTAGAAATGTTGTGACCACCCTAAAATATTCCAAGTTTGTAAACTGTTTGGACAAAGTGTTGGAATATTTTGAGTAATGTTGAAATAGCTTGTTTCCAATTCAAGACATTTTGAGGTTGAAACATTTTGCATGCCGTACAAGTAGTTCTTGACTTAATAACATTCACTTAACAACTTTTAAAAGTCAGTATTGAAAAAAGTAAATTGTAACCAGTTTTTGCACCTATGACTATCACAGCAACCCATGGTCACATGATCGTCATTCATGACCTTCGGGAGGAAGGTTCCAAGAAGCAAACTCAATAGGGGAAGCCAAATTCATTTAATGGCCATGATGAGCTTAGCAATGAAAGTTCAGTCCCAATAGTGGTTGTAAGTCAAGAACTGCCTGTATATAATTTGGCCTATAGCAGTGTATGCCCTGGATTAACCTATTGTAGAGGTTGGACACATTTTTTATTGTTTTTTACATTAGCCACTACTGTGTCAATGATCTGTGAAATTGAGCCAGTTGGATTTTTGACATTGATTGAATGTGGAAAAAATTAATATTGTTTGGCATATCTTTTGGGTGAAATTGGAGAATAGAATGATTGTGGAAGTGTAATATTTGCTTTTTGGTGCAGTATTATGGTAGAAAAAGATCAAATCCAGGCTGCATTGCAGAATCCTTGCATTGAAAAACATTAGGAGTTGAAAATATCTTGTAAATTTGAAACTATTGTTCCAACTTTCTCTGAACTTAAAAGTGTTCCAAGATCATAAAAGGTATGTTTTGTGCTCAGATTTCTTAGAAATACGTAGAAAAGTTCTAGTACAACCAGAACAGCCTGTTTGGAACTCAAAGCAAGATACTGAATTCAAAATGTTTTGCCCTTGTCTTTTTTCTGTTAACTGCTGTCAAAAGCCTATAGATTTTGATAAATTGGAAATCACCAGCAAATAATGAAGTCAGCTCATGCTTATATTGTACTGTCACTTTCCTTAGCTATGCTCCTTGGTGTCCTGTCTGTCAGCAAATGGAATTGGCGTGGGAAGCTTTTGCAAGAAACAGCAAGGAACTTGAACTCAGTGTGGGCAAGGTTGATGTCACTCAAGAACCAGGTAAGTAATGAATAATCATACAAACAAAAATCAATGCAAGTAATTTAATTGCTTTTTTTATGTGAGCAATTTAATTGCTTTAAAAAATGGAAACAGGATATTAAGTCTTAATGTTATTAGCCCAAATTTAGATTAGTTTTCCCTGAACTCTGATAAATGTCTGATATGATCACTGTGGTCAGCACTCATAGTCCAGTGAATCTGGATGATGACATAGTGGCTAAAGCTGCTTTGGAAATTAGCACTATTGTGTAAGATAGCCCTGGACTTGCCGTAATGGAGCCCAATCATTATGGTTGCAAGTCATGACCTCATTAATTGAGGCGTCCACAAGATTGCCTCACTTAACGGCCCTTAACCCTGCTCTCCCATTAAACGGAGCATGGGATAGTTCAGGTGAGCGATGATCGGGGAGGCCTAGTGCAGGCTTAGGCCTGCCTAGCCTAGACATCCCAATGCCTCTCACCATTAAGTGACACTCACCATTGTGAGGGTTAACCTTGATTTCCCATAGGCCTTTGGCCTGCTCCCTGCCCCACTGTGTCCCATACCCTCCTCCCCATCTTTTATCATTTTTTCCTACTTATCTTTTGTTGATATGTAGAGCTTGAGCTCACATTGGGAAAGGAAGACCAGGCCGCTCTGCCCCTCAGCATTCCTAGGCTATGTGGCTCCATCTTGGAAGCAAGCACCATTTTCGGCATGGTCTCAATGATTTTTTTTAAATCTCTAAACGTACTTATAACTTCTTTTGTAATAAATAGAAGAAACTCACCCAGTGAAGTCCATAAAAACTTGGTGTTCCAGAGGTTTGTAATGTAAAAAAAGAATTTAAAAATCAATTCCAAGGTGATTAAGAAGCAGGGAATGGTTGAATTTTGAGTCCTTAAACCTTATATTACAACTGTGAGTGTAGTTGTAATCGTTAGCTTCTAGTCACTCAGCTTATAAGCAGACCTCAAAAATACTGGTTCCTGCCATCTACTCATGAGGAGCAGTTGTACAGAGTCCATGTGGATTATTTCGAGAGCTCTCCTTTCTCTATAGAGTGATTTTTTTTTCCAGTTGGATCCCACATCCAGCCAAGGATTTCAGCTTTTAGTGTTCCGTTTCTTCAGGAGCAATGGCCTGCTTTGGCCTTACTCTGGAACCTTTTTTAAAATGATATTAACCCTATTGTAGGGTTTATGCTAATTTATGCATTACCCATTTCAAAACAATTTTTGAGAGGAAGGAATCCCTGGTACCAGTAAAAAAAGGTTTTATTTGGTGTGACTTAAGTCAGAAAATGTATTCTTTTTCCAAGATGCTTCTGGACTATCTGTGAACTAACAGCTTGTGTGCTTGGCCAAAGTTTTCTCATGGATATTTTAAAATTGCCCTTGAATATTTCTGAAATGTACTAGGAAAATTCTATTCTGTTAATACTTGGGATTCCTTTCTCTTTCCCTTGTTTCCGTTCAGTGCCTGACCTCTTTAATTATAATTTACATTTTTACCAGTATTGGTTAAGGGGATCCAAAGTAGACCAAATGAGTTCTTGTTATTTATGCGAAGCCATGGGACTGTAAGTTGCCAACTCCCACAAAATGTGTAGAATATGAAAATGAGCTCTTAATTGTAAAGTGTTTGTCAGATGATGATTATGTGTAGGAAGCAAGATGTGCTATTTAAAACAAGTATCTATTCTCCTCAGGTGTAAGTGGCCATTTCTTAGTCACTACTCTTCCCACTATTTACCAGTAAGTATGTATTTTAATTACTCTGAAAACAGTTGCTATTTACAATTGCAATTGAAAATGTTTCCTTTTGTTTGTGTGGCAGAGTAAAATATGTGATGAAGCTAAGGAAAAAGCACCCATATATGCCAATTACATTGGAAAGCAATGCAAACTTTAAAAAAATCTTATTGCAGAGATCTTTTTAGTTTGATGAGCGGAGTGTTGGGAACATGTAAGATTTGGAGAAAAAAATAGTTGAATATAATAGCTTTTTTGGCAGATCTAAGCAATTACAAAATATGTTGTGACCAGACTGCTACTTCTATAACAACGTTTATACAGGCCATTTAATATCCAACTGCATTCTAGAGACTAATGCTAGAGACTAATACTTTGGAGTCTGCCAGCTTCCCATTTTTAAAAAAGTTCAGATATTTTTGCAATTTAAAAAGTCAAATGGATAGAGACACTAATAGGAAATGATGAAGTTTTTCATAGATGGCATTTTGGACACATGATGTTTATGGAAAAATAAGTAGGATTAGCCACAGTAGAAAGCAAGATGTTTTAGTTTCAGAAGAAAATTATGATCTAAACAGGGAGCTTCCTGCTGTCCTTCGTAAAATGGATAATGCGAGCCTGCTGTGACTGGAAAATGAGTAGTAATGTAAGCAGGGGTGGGATTCTACCAGTTCTGTCCACCTCTGTAGAACCGGTCGTTCTGAAGAGCAGCAGACATAGAATCGGTTCTATGTCTGCTGATGTTTTTGCCTGCCCACCCGCCTGGGCTCTTACCTGACCTTTATTTCCTGCTTTTTCAACCTCAGCTGCTTTGCGCGACACAGCTTGTGGTTGAAAAAGCAGGAAAAAGGGGCTTTTCCAACTGCTGTGCACCCGCACGCTCAGCTGTCTGGGCAGCTCAAGTCGTAAATTGCACTCGCGCGACTCGCGCATGTGCGCGTGATGCAGAGCAACAGAACCGGTAGTTATACCGGTCGGATCCCATCCCTGAATCTAAGGCACCAGTAACTTGTCATAAACAAACCACAATGAAATTCACTGTGCATTTCTGCAATATCTCTCCCTTCAATCGGGTGCAGTGGGTTTTTTTAATCAGATTATTTTGATTAATTATTAAAAAATGGGCAAGATAGTAAATTAAGGTTCTTCCTGGGTGTATATACCCCAGTATCCTTTGGAAAATACAAGTTAGATTTTTGGCCCAGAGGAAACGTGCTATGATAGCTACCTAAAACAAGTAATTAGGTGATTGAGTTGTATGTAATAAGAATAAAAGGAACTTTTTTTTGTTTTTTTCCTGAATACATCTCCTTATTACTTTTTTCTCTTGCTTATTTTCATCTCTTCCCCCCCTCCCGCTTTCCAATTCCCCAAGTGGAATAATACTTTTAAGGATGTAGAGAAAAATAGTATAAAAAGGATCCGGTTGTCTGTAAAAGTTGTTAATTTGTATGAGTGCTGCTCTGGTACACTGGAGAGTAACAAGGTTTTAGATTCAGTAGTGTAACTATACTTTAATCTGTTTTCAGTGCAAAGGATGGAGTTTTTCGCAGATACCGTGGCTCGAAGACATTGGAGGATCTAGAGAGTTATATCCTGGAGAGAAAATGGGAAAGTGTAGAACCTGTGGCAGGATGGAAGTCTCCCACATCTCTAATGTAATTATAATGCAATATTGTGTCCCAGATTGGAATTTCATCCTAGGTTAAATGCAGCCTTAGCTGAAAATAGCAATTCCCAGTTGAACATTGTTTGCACTTTTTAACTTTCAGGGTGACTTATTGCGGTAGTTTATGTTTCATTCTGCTCTGCCATCTACTGGTAGAGATTGTCCAGTGCTTTCAGGATTATAGGAAGGTATTTACTTTGCATTTAATTTTGAGCTGTAGGTCCATGTTTTTAGGGAATAAAAATCACAGCAGGTAGTCATTGGTTGTGGTGATGACATATGGAATATAAGTATTTAGAAGGTACCTATAGAGTACAGGTTAGTGAAGATTGCTATTATATCTTGTGTGAAGTGTTTTCATTATGATCATTTCTGTATAAATGTAGATGAAACAGTGTGATAAAAATCTGATAATTTTGTTTTACTAATTCATTCTGTAACTATTTTAAAGGTTGGTTAGAGAAACACCATACTTTCTTTTATTTCCATAGTTAAATTATTATATCTCTTTTGATCAAATAACAATAAGAACAATGAAAAATAATAGAATAGTAATCCCAGAACAAATGGGAACACGCTTTTTCAATCTTTAATTATTTTTAGTGATCGTGTTTATATTGATTCTTATTAGGATGTATGGAATGGCAGGACTCTTCCATTTGTCTGGATGGATCAGAGTAAGTAAGCAATATGTATCTTTAGTAATACAGAAAAACTTTATACCTGAGCTTGGTTTTTAAAGGTCTGTCATGTTTCTCAATAATCATACAGCTTACGTTTCTTTATACAGTATGGAAAGTATATAGATCAAACTATTAAAACTTTGGTCCAAATCGTGATAAATAATTGAAATTTTGTAAGTTTTATGATGGGGTGCAAGATTTCAACATGGTTGCATATCAACACTCCATATTCTGCCATATGGGTAAAAGCTCCAACAGATTTATGAATTCTTCAATACAGTGTTTTAAATTAATTATATAATTCATAAATTTCCACTTAGAACAGGGGTGTCAAACTCGCGTCGTCATGATGTCACATGGCATATCGGGACTTTTTTCCCCCATCACTAAACCAGGCGGGGGCAAAGCCAGCACATCATGCATCCAACCCGCGGCCTGCAAGTTTGACACCCCTGATTTAGAAGGTATTAATAGCAATAGCACTCAGACTTACATACTGCTTCACAGTGCTTTACAGCTTCTGTAGGAGATTTACAGAGACAGCCTATTGCCCCCAACAATCTGGGTCCTCATTTTACCAACCTTGGAAGGATGGAAGGCTGAGCCAACGTTGAACTAGTGAGAATCGAGCTGCTGGCAGAAGTTATTAGGATTATTAGGAGTTTAAAAGAGTGACTGCCCCAATCTTTTGGGCACCAGGAATCAATTCCATAGATACAATTTTTTCCGCGGACCAGAGGGAACAAGGTTTTGCATGCTGCCTGCATCCTGTGGATTGGGCTTCACTTGTTTGTGCAGCCCTGTTGTTGGCATGCCATGGACCAAGGATTGGGGAGCCCTGGTCTAAAACATACAGAACAAAATACACAGTTGCTGTTTACCTGTACTTATTTAGACAATGGTATCAATTGTATTCAGAAATAGAAGTCCTAATATTAATGCTACTTATAAGCCTGGGAATCCAACAGTTGGAATGTTAATGAGAACAACAAACAAGCACAGCAAGACTTCTCTGAATAGGCTCAAAATATCCATTGATTTTATGTATGCACAGATCCTATGTTTTTCTGTAGTTACCTAAGCTTTAAAATCAGAGTAATCTCATTCTGTATCGGTGAGTGTGAAGTGTGTCTTGTGAGAAATTAGAGTAGACGTGAAAATGTTTTGTTCAATAAATTGAATTCAACAGTTATTAGTAAGTTAAAACTTGTGGGGTGTACCTCATCTGAAAATTAATGTTAAAAAAAATTAAAAACCATGGTATTCTGTTTTAAAAAAAACCCCACCTCAAATGCTGAGCGTAGGTATACATCCCAGCTGGCACTACTTAATACCCACAGAAGATATAGCCAATGATAGTTTTATAAAGGATGTTGATTTTGTAAATGATTTATGTGAAATTGATTCAAACCTCTTAAAGTCAAAATGAAACAAAACTGTATGCTTCTGAAATTACATTTTGAGAGTGTGTGAAGATTTGAAGATATATTGTCATTCCAAACAATAACTGATAGATAATGGAACGGCAGTTTCAATTCAAATTATGTTTCTGTTGCAGCAAATCCACAACTATTTTACTGGCACTCTTGGGATTCATATTTGGGTTTCTTATGCCATCTTCATATTAGCCACCCTTCTGATTGGTCTTATCTTGGCTTTGGTAAGAAAATAGTTTTATACTCTTAAACCAAGGTGTAAAAAAATGGGAATAATGTATTGATAACATGCACAGTAAATGGTATCATCTGAAGAGTTAATTATAGATCAAGAAGATATTGGTATTCCTACTATATTGGGGAATTGTGGAAAAATTAATGGTAGGTCAAAACTTTCTATGCTGTCAGGGAAAATAGTAATCAAAAACCTGTATTGTTTCTGGTGCTCTTGATCTCATGAGAATGGTAGACAATTATCTCTCAAACTCCTGGTCTATATTCTCTTGAGCTTTACTTTTTTATCAACTAAGTGATCCTGGTCTATGAATTATAAAACTCAAGAGAAATTAGTATTTCATACATTAATAAATTTTGAAAAGAAATATTACTGTCAAAGGTGTAATGTTTAATTTTTAATTTTATGATGAATTTTCGCTCATTAAACTTGGAATATAGCAAAGAGGATAATTTTATATAAACTGAAGGAAACTTTATCTTTTTGATATCAAGGAATAGATTTATTATAAATTACTTAATCTGTTTTTGAAATGTCCTTATGTTCCAAAAGCGAAAAGATGGCGCAGCATGTTTCTGTGGTTTTAAGTATAAGCAGACATTGAGGCTTAGATATACTGATATCAAATGGATTTTTGGATTTTATCTTTTAAGTTTGTTTTATTTTGATTGGTATAGTATATGTACCTTCTTTTGTATTATATAATTATTGGTGTATTTTGCTATAGTTGTACACTAAAGTTGTACATTAAAACACAAAACAAAAATATCATTAGAGAAATTATACTCTAGAACTTCTATATACTGTTAGAGCACTGCATCAGGACCTTGTCAAGGATTCTGAAAAGTTCTGATTTATGTGGTTTAGAAATAACTGAAGATTGTAAAAATAAACATTTAGAGAGAACTTTGATCTATGGCTTTCTTTAGCACAGCTCATGACTTTCATTGGCAGAAAAACATGGATATTTTGCATTTAAGTGCAACATAATTACAAGCCACTCAGATATCAATAGTGTTGGGCCTATTTGACCATATCTGAAATTCTCTAGGTTAGTTTTACAGTACTTTTTTTCTTTCTTTCTTTCTTTCAGATACTTGTTTTGCTTATAGATTGCATGTGTCCAGCTAAGTCCAAAGAAGAAAGCTTTGGTATGTACATATAATGAAGAGCAATGCTGGTGCTTATAATGTTTGTATATAGTTTCCCGGAATGAACTCGATAGCAAACAGAATAAAAATATATTATACTGAAAGTGTCCCCTTAAAACAAACAATAAACTATGCTGAGGTCCTGAAAAAAAATTGCATTCATATAGTAGTGCCAGGTCCATCAACATCTTGGCCCAGTGCCCTGGAGGTAAAGCCAAGTCTTCACGGTTTTCCTGCAAGTCAACAGGACCAGGACCACCTATGTCTCTAACAGGAGGCTGTTCCATAGGACAGACACCATGACAGAGAAGACATGCTTCCAAGTTCCCACCACACAACGCCTACCATGTCAGTTTAGTAGGAGGGTGGAAACCATTAAGAATAGACTGTACCACAAGTCATCTGGCCCCATGCAATGTAAGCCTTTAAGGTGGAAGCCAGTACCTTGAATTGCACCTGGAAGCCTACTAGGAGCCGAGGGCCAAGGCAGCTCATTCAGCAGTGGTGTTGCATGGGCATACCAAGATGCACCAACTAGTGCTCATGCTACTACATTCTGGATCACCTGCAGCTTACCAACAAGGGCAGCCCCCTAAAGAGTGCTTTGCAATAGTCCAGTGTGTTTACATGGAGGTAGAACACATTTTCAAATAGTATGGCAATACGCCACTCTGAATAATAACCTGTTTTGAGTATTCCCTTAATTTCAACTCTGATAAATAACCTTATCACTGGATTCAAACTTCATGCTGAATCATAATGAAATTGTTTTGGCCTGACTTGTGTATATCCAAACATTATAGTCTGTAAGTAATTCAACACAGAGGTAAAGAAGCTCAGGGAAATGAATTCACAAGGGTTAGTTCTGAAAGCTGGCCCTTTGTAGCTTAACAAAATATTCTGTTTGTACAAAAGCCTATCTCTTCTTTCCTCCATTCTTTTACCTCAGATTCCGTAGATTCTGATGAGAATAAAACAGAAGATCAACAGCAATTGTTGGAGCTTTCAGCAGGGGGCAAAATGCCAGAAGAAGGTTTGTCTGTTGGAGAAAACGAAGAAGAGGGAGAAGAGGAGTCTCAACCCAATTCCTCAGATGACTCCGCAGTTGAAGGATGTGAGGGAGAAAATGATTCGGAGCCTTTCGAGTCTGACAAGTTAGAGGAGACCTCCTTAAGACAACGTAAAAATCCGATGGAGCCTGAACTATAGTGAAAGTAATTGAGAATATACTTTTAAGTGGACCAAAGAAGATTGGGACCTTCATTTCGCAGCTGAAGCCAAATATTTGACTTATAAGCTGTTGCAGCTAAACATAGGCTGACTGCCAGAAAGCATCTGTTTTTATTTTTAAGGTCAATATTTTGAATGTAAAATATGACTAATGTTGAAATCAGAGACATGACAATCAAGCAACCATGTTGAGTTCAGGGATAGGTAAGAGGTTTTATTGCATCAGCCATACCATAAACTCTATGAAGTGGTCATTCTATATAACTGCAAATTGTCTGTGTTGCAGAATTAAGTATAAAACAAGGAAAGTTTTTTTGAGGCTTGCTGGTACAAGTTAATTCCAAAATGTACAGTTGAAGACAAAAATCTAGAGGACTGAAGGCAGCTTAAGACAGTGATAAGGTTTTACTGTTTTATGTGCTTGAACAGATAACTCTTCATAGCTCACAGAGGTCTTTGGCTCTAGTTACGTAAGGTATTTCCTACAGGCTTCAGAGCTATGATGTGTGCTTCAGGGGAGATCATAGTATAACAAGAACTATGTTTACAATATAGTTTACAAGCTGCAAGGTTTTACTTTCAGCATCCTTTCTTGAAAGACAGGAAAGGGTTTTTAAATATGGATGTGGCTTTCGTACAACAATCAGTTTCATATCCATTGTCCCAATATTAATCTGTCAAGTCAATACCTCAGGATCTGAATTGTTGTATTTACTCAATACTGCTTTAATATAACATAGATTCTTTTATGCATTACAATTCAACTCAATCCAGGAGACACCTGAAAAAATATTGCAAATTTCTTAATGCAAACAGAATGTCTGGATGCATAAATTGATTTTTAATTTGTCCTCAATAATCAGAGTATTTATTCCGTCCCATACTTGTCAAAGTTCTGTATAGTATAGATATGTGAAGTAATCATATAAGTATCAGTATTCCCTTGTAAGGTTATGTAAGTGTTGAATGCATTATGATGAATTAAGTTTATCAAAGAAGCAACTCAGAATAGTGTTACTCCCCTTTGTGTTTAGAGACAATTATTTTCAGAGGTATCCAGCAAATTAAAATGAATGTCAGGATCATTGTTGAACATGCTATTCAACTTTTAGGTTGAGAGATTTTTTAAGCCTAAGAAATGATAGGCTGAGACGAGAGTAGTAAAAATAAAGCACTATATTTGCTTTATGTGCATGCTGTCATAATATTTGTCAGTTGTGTCCTCTGTTGATTAGAATATTATTTTCAAATTTTTGTTAACCTTTTATTGCACTAAAATGAGTCCTAACATCTGTACAATTTGCTTAGTAAAAGACCTTTTTAAACAAGTTTAAAAAGTTTAAAATTATCCATTGCACTTTGTTAATATTACAGAATATAAGGCAAATAGATTTAAGTGCTCCGGGTGGGGGAAGCATTTCGAAGCAAATAAATGTTTAAATGTACATAATTAGCCTGCTGTGACTACATTAAAAAAATACATGTTTGAGAATCTTAATGTAGCACAGTTAAAGAAACTGATAGTGCAGCATCTGCATTGCTAGCATTTTTTTTTTGTGCTGTTAAAAGCATCAAAAAGATAAGTTGTTAGCTAGTTATTTGATCTGATTCTTAAACTTCTGAACTTTACTAATATGACCAAGCATGTTTTTTTGATAACGTAAAAGATTCAGGTTGAGTAAAAAATTCAGAGTTAAATGCCCTGTGCTCAGTATGACAGTTCTCGGTATATTTTTCACAGTCTTCCTTATTTGTCTTCCATTTTTTTACAAGGTAAAGTATAAGAATTTAGTTCATAAGATTTCAGTTCAGTTTATTCTTGCTTAGAGAGTTGATGTCTTGATGTTTACGTGTATATATAAACCACTGCTTTAAGTTTAAGCTTATAATAAAGATGATTGCAAAGCATTCCAAAAGAATTTATTAAATTTGGGGTGGGGTGGGGTTAATACAGAAAAACGTGAAATGATTTTGAAACAGTGGTCACTATAACCTCTGTTCATAAGTTTGAATGTATAGATGCTTATCTTTTAAAAGCAGCAAGTAGAGTAAACAAATTCATTTGAAGATTCTTAAAAGAGTTAATATTTGGCAAGTAAACTTCTTTGCCCAGACGTTGCTATTTTTCATCAAATTTTAAAAAGCAACATTACCATTTATGTCTCTAATTGTTACTTTAAATGAAACTTACTCAGTTTTTAGTTTAATTTGACATGAATTCTATGTAAAACATTTATATTAACATGCTGCTTTATTAACTATAAACTGTATTTATTATATATTTCTGTGTTCACTTAATGTTTGTTTATTTAAGGTGTTTAGCGTTTATAATCACATTCATCCCTCATCTTCCTTCCCTGATACTCTATCTCAACTGTTGCTTCAGTTTCCAGAAATCCTCTGAAAGCCAGGAGGTTTTCCGGGCACTGACTGAGACCTTAATCATCATGTACCAGAGTCTCAGGATTAATCCCGAATTTCCTTTGGAACCAAATAGGGTCCATTCAGCCCTCACGGCTGACTGATTTAATAGGGACACCCAACCTGGTCTTGGTTATACATGCCAAGTCAGCCCTCTTATACACATGAAGTCAAGAACAAGAGAGGCTTAATTATTGGTCAACCTGGCATTTAATAGCAGTAGTTAGAAACCAAGGTCTGCTAACCAGGCCTAAGGAAATAACCTTGGAATCAACTGGAGACATTGAAATATCTTCCCCAGGACCAGCCAGCTTTGCCCTATCTCTTGTCTAAGGCCAAATCTCCCTGACCTGTACCATCCCAACCCATTAATAAAGGCCTCCATCCAGGCCTAAATTAGCAATCTTTCTCCCTCTTTGGGTAGCCAGTTCCTGTGAATTGCTTCTGATCTAACATGCAGTGATCTGTCAGTCAGCTGCATTCCCACCACACATCCATACCACACTCCCAAATCCCCTCCCCCACTCTCATGGGGGGGGAGGTTATGAGGGGCAAAATAGGCACTCACCGCACTGGCTGGACCAACCCAGAAAGTTATAGCCCCTCTTCCACATAACAGCCAGATGAAATCTAGGTGATCTCATCAGCTGGCTCCGAATACTGATTGAAACTCCTTTCAGTTCTCATTCCAAGTCCTTCAGTGCTGTTGCAGAAGAATCCTTGGGCACATCCTGCTGAAAAGTGACACAAGTGGATACTTTCGTCTGCAGCCACCGCCATTTGTAAAAGACAAAATGGCCTCTGTCCAGAATGACAGGCTGTTTTGCAGATGAGGATAAAAGCCAAACTCCACCTCTACTACTTGGCCAATTTTGCTTCTTGGGACTTACCCATACCAACCAGAAGTCCCGAATCTCAGAATTCAAGCTTCTCTGGGTTGCCACCATTCCTCTCCACTAGCTGATTGATAATATTTCCAACTCTAATCTGTAGCACCTCTGGGTCATCTGATTGAGTGCATTAGCTGTAAGGGGAAGTGGATGGATACGGAGAGATAAACGCTTATGTAATTATGTGTCTTTATGTTTTTACATTGGAATACACTATAGAAGACATTTTAGTGGTAGTTCAGCTATAGAACCATTGTGTATTAATTTATATATTAAAGAATCTGGAATATAATTTCCTTTGTTACTGTTTTTTCCTTTTTAAAAAATGAAGTTCTAGATAGAATCATAGACAAATTACACGAGTAAAGAGATGGCATGAGATTGGGGTGGGCTATTGTGATTTGTCTTTCTAATTGTGGAAAGTGCCACTATTGAATATTCACTATATACTGTTGATATATTGCTTTGTTCCGTATTTTCTTCTCTGATACACAGTGGAGACATCTTAATTTTGTGAATGTCAAAGTCCAAAAGAATAGTTCCAGAAATGTCCATTTTATTTGGGTTACTTAAAAAAAGGTTTTCTGAACTTTGCTTTAGTTTAATGATTAACAAGTTGAAAACTACCAGAACTAAATTATTTAAAGACAAAACAAAGTAAGCTACATCATGTCTGAGAGACCAATTTGCATTGCTGATTTCGAAGAATATGCTAAGAAATTTCTTCAAAAATCTGTGTACGATTACTATAAGTCTGGGGCTGATGATCAACAAACATTAGCTGAAAATGTAGCTGCATTTTCGAGGTAATTAATGATTCAAATATTTAGCTTGTAATTTAAAGTAGAATTGAGAAACAGTACATTATTTGAAGTGCATTCATGACTGAAATAAGTTATACTAAAAGTAAATTGGTCATGTACAATTTGACCATTCATTTGCTTCTTTCAACTCTGGATATCGGGGAATACCATGGAACAGAATTCGATTTTCATATGAAATATAGTTTTGCAAGCCCTTACCTTGAAATTGCAAGAGCTTATGATTTTGGAGCAAAAAATTGTGTTGTGCTCAAAAAGTAGCCAAGTGACTAATATATTGCGATTCTATCTACTAAAATGATTTAATGCCTGTTCAAATGCTTGTCCAGTAAATACATCTGGCAAATATTTGGGAATATGAAAGTCAGGTAATCATAAATCTCTGATAACTACCCAATGTTTAAATCAAATGTTCAATTACTATTTTAGAAAAAATATCTAAGATTTGTGCTTGTAGAGGATTGGAAAGTGGCATATTTTTCAATGGGTGGGGGAACTGAGAAATTACAGAATATTTTTACTTGTGCTATTGATGAAATAAGGGTAATGGAAATTATTGGTAAAACAAGGGCGACCAAGAAGAATTGGAAGGTGAGTTAAGTCATGCAATATGTGAATGATCCTGGTTAGTTTTACTTACTGCAATGTCTAATTTAGCCAAATGGGGTCTCTGAAGAGATCTATTCTGACTGATAGTAACAATTCCTGTCAACAATCGTTAGTGCTCCATCAGAAAATTCAGTTCCTATCAGTTCAGCCTTCAAAAAATTACTGGTAGTTAAGTAATTCTGTGCAAATCCTTAGATAAAGGCACAGAATTCCAATTTATTTATTTTCATTCTAATGTCAGTGATTAGGTTGAAACTGGGAGAGTTACAGTGCTCGTATAATCTTAACTGATGATAAATACCCTCTTCAAACATTGCCCAAAATTTCTTACCAGAGCTGTATTGGGATGGCATTTCTTGACTAGTTGAAAGTCTAAAAAGGAATAAGTGAGCCAAAATAATAGCACCTATCTTATATCTACCTTGTATTTCATAAACTAGTATGAATGAGATATGTGAGCTACCACAAATAAAATGGGTTATTGACATAATGCATATTGCTTCTGTGTCCGTTTATATCCCTTTCACACATAAAAATCAATAT
The DNA here is from genome assembly GCF_049901715.1 of Pseudonaja textilis. NCBI lineage: Eukaryota > Metazoa > Chordata > Lepidosauria > Squamata > Elapidae > Pseudonaja > Pseudonaja textilis. Next base: position 145,845,786 of record NC_141990.1, on the reverse strand, counting down.
TTATGCTTGCTTAATAGAAATAATGATCCTGAGCATAGCTTATGTAGGTAAATTTTAATAACATTAATTTTGTCTTGAATGAAATAAGCTGAACAGAGAATATGAGACTTTCCTTTATTCTGTGTTGAAGTTGTGCATATCAATCATTAATTTTGCTTCTTGAAAAGTCTTAAAGACAAAACTTGCAGTTTGTTTGTAACTAGGCAAAAAACAATCTTTTTCAATAATTTTTCCAGTTGAAACTTTTTTATGTTAACTTTATTGCATTTTAAAACTGATACTAATAAGATGAGAAAAAAAGAAAAAGTAAAGAAATAATGAAGCTGAAAGTGTAGAAAAAAAGGGAAAGAAATATAAAGAAGTGATTCTGATTTTTCTTCTACAGTAATTATAAATTTAAAATGACCTCTATGGTTGCAACGTAACATATTTTTCTATCTATTTATTTATTTTTGGATCATCAAACCCATATAGCATAACTTCATTTTTTTTCTGTTCTGTTTTTCTGTTCTGATCTCTGTTCTGATTGGAAACTCTTTTGGACCCTGCCAAAAGTCCAAAAGGGTTTCCAATCAGAATTAATCAGTGTCTTTTCTCTAATCAAGGTTTTTGAACTTAGCCATATGAGCAAGTTCATTTTCATCATTACTTTTCCTTTGTGGGCAATGTCAGATTTTTTCACTGTTGTGTATGTAAAAGTCTTGCTTCTGTTTTCATATATAGTTCCACAAGTTTTTTTATAACTTTTTGTTAATCTCAAAAGAATCATCTCTGGCTTCAGCTGTTTGTTAATGTTTAAAATCTTCTGAGTAAATGTACATATTTGAAAGTACATTTTTAAAGTTTTTTTTTTACATGTCCACTAAGCATAATAAAAAAATCCTCTCATTCAACATACATTTGAATTGCCTTTATCATTTTTTCAAAGTTTGATAAGCTTGATGAATGTGAGGTAAACCAGTCAACCAATACTAATCAAAGCAAAATTTTAGGGAGAGATGTTCTCATGCTTTAAATTCAAGAACTGTACACTAGACTGGCAAATCAAAAGCAAGGACAAACCACTTTTGTATTGTTCCTGAACAACTGAAATAGACAATGGATTGACCCTCCTAGATTGGATTCTAACTAATGAAGGGTTGAGTAGTGATAATTTTAGGATGAAGTAACCCCATTATCTTGAAGTTCAGGATTCTACAAAAATGTACATTAGATTTCAAAACAGCCAACTTGAACTAGAGAAATGTTAGGGTCTCAGAAGAAATCCTCAGGTCAAAGAGAGCAAAGAGGAATTGGGGATTTCTGAAAAATAAAACCCTAGAAGTACAATCACCATCTGTACCGGTGAGAAAAAAACAACTCTTTATACCCCAGGATCTTTTGACTTAAGAGTTAAAAGAAAGATATAAAGGAAATGGGACATGAGTGTAATAACTAAGGAGATTCGTTCCACAAGAGAAGACAAGGAAGAATAGGCAGAAAGTAAGCAGATTTCAATTGAACACGAGGAAAAAATTCTTAGCAGTTCGAGCTATTTCACAAAGAAGCAAAATGACCTTGGGAAGTGTTGGTCTCACTTTATTGGCAATATTGGACAGCCATTTTAAGAAAAGATTGGACAGCTGTTTTATTTAAAAAGAAACAGAATTTCCTTCTGATAGGGATTAGATTTCTGAACTGAACAATGAGTCATTATGGAACACCTTGCCCTCGGAAGTTGTGGGAGTACCATCACTTGAGATTTTCAAGAAGAGATTGGACTGCCATTTCTCAGAAATGGTGTAGGGTCTCCCGCTTGGACGGGGGAATGGACTAGATGACCTACAAGGTCCCTTCCAACTCTGATTATCTGTTACCTGTTATCATTAAATCAGGGGTGTCAAATTTGTGTTGTCATGGCATCACATGATGTATCATGACTTTTTCCTTTTGCTAAACTGGGCGTGGGCATGGCCAGCGTATGACACATCCAGCCTGCGGCCCACAAGTTTGACAACCCTGGATTAAATGATCTCCAAGTCCATCTTAAACTTCCCATTCTGTAATTCCACTTCCAGGAAGTTATCAGGAATTGAGTTTGATCTTTGAGGGAGATTTTATCTTTATTTTTTAAAAAGATACTGATCAGAAAGAAAAGAATAATGAACACTTTTCCATCTTGGTTGAGAGAAAGAGTACACACCAAGAACGCTCTTTAGCATACCAATATACAACTTAAATTTAGTCACCGAGACACAAAATTTCTTAATGATTTCCACATACCAAGATTTTACTGTGATGGGGAGATTTGGAGACATCAACAGGTCATGATCCTGAATTTTGGAATGATGGCTCATTCCGTTCTTGACAGTGTATTTTATATTTTTCCATTCAAGTTCAAGGGAAAAAAAAAACAGAAGTTGCAGCTGGGTGCATATTACGGAGATAAACCTGACTTCACAATTATATTTATCTTTCAGTTCAGACAGAAAGATTAAAAGGATTGTTATTTCTGTGCTTTTTACATCCAAGCAATGTCTACAATTCTAAAAAGTGTTAATATGGAGGGAGGAAGTATCAGCATAAAATAAATGAACCCTTTAATAATGCAGGGAAAAGTCTGTGTACTGTAGATATTGAAAATCAAGTGTCATAGCCAAACTGCAATAAACCTCTTCTTACAATTGCATATTATCTCTAATAACAAAAACAAAATACATGGGAGTTGCTCGATGCAAGTATTTTTAAAAGCTTAATTATATAGTGTTTTGAAGTCTCCTAAACAAGTGATTTGAGATTATTAGGATCATTAAAAGTCCAAAGTGGTTTGGGGAAACTAAAAGAAGATGTTTTCTTCTATTTTTGATAGGTTCCAAGTTTCTTTCAGCCAGCTCACTTATTAAAAAATTGATTTTTTTAACAAGGTCATGGTGCTGATCACATTTTAACATACAAGGAAATCAGTTTAAAATATCTTATTTCAGCAATGTTAAATTGGGATTGAGAGAAAATGATCAGATTGCAGATAATGAGTTCTGATAGATTGTATCTTTGACTTTCTAAAGGTCTTAAGAAAATAAGATGCTCTTTACTGACAAAAAGGAAGCCCCAAAACAGCTTGTTTAACAAAGTTAATCTTACTAAGCATGTTATTGCTTCTGGACCTGAGTGCTACCAAGATTTGTTAAAACGCAGGAGAGGGTGATATGGATGCCGAAAACATATGATAGAGTATTTTTGGATTAAAAAGATAGTTTTTTTCTGTTAATTAGAATGATTGGGAAACAAAGATATTAGTGATGGATTGGCTCATTGTGCCAGAAGTAAATTTGTTAAATTCTGGTGCTTTGATGTAATGTATTGTGGTTCCAATATTTCTGCGTATGTGTGAGTTCAGGTACGTGTTGACTCTTGTTGACCTCTTGAATTAGTCTGAAGTTTTCTTGGCAAATTTTAGAAGTGGCTTGCCCTGATCTTCCTTCTAGGACTGAGACTAAAATCACTCTGCAGGCTTCATGCCTAAGCAGACCTAGGTTTATAGCTTGGTGTCTTAACCAATACATCTTTAAAGTTTGGGTGCAGACTGAAGCCAGCATGGGGAGGGAGGACAGGCTATAATGCTTATAAAACAAACTAAAAGAAACAAATATATATATATATATATATATATATATATATATATATGTATATGTATATGTATATGTATATGTATATGTATATGTATATGTATATGTATATGTATATGTATATGTATATGTGTGTGTGTGTGTGTGTGTGTGTGTGTGTGTGTGTATTTGTTTTCTTAAGTTTTCGCGGGTACTTACATATATGGCATTCAGCATTGTTCGGGTATTTTCCCACGTCATTGTAGTTGTGCTTTTAAAGTTGTAGCAACATTTCGGCAGAATCTCATCTGCCGTCATCTGGCTTCTGTATTGTGTTCATCTGTGAGTCAGGCCCCACAGTTGTGTGTGTGTGTGTGTGTGTGTATGTATATGTATGTATGTATGTATATATATATATATATATATATATATATATATATATATATATATATATATATTTTCTGAGGTTCTCATGGTATTTATATGTGGATCTTTGGTTGTTCGGGTTTTCTCCGCGTAAGATTCAAGTATCTAGGCAACGTTTCGATGAAGTCTCATTCATCATCTTCAGGCTTCTGTCTCCGGCTCTGTGCTTCTCAGAGTAATGTGAGATTGCAGCTGCTTCCTCCTTTTAACTGCCAGTGGGGGTGGGACTTGATTGGGTGGGGGCTTGGCTGTGTTCTGATTGGGTGGGGGTGTCAATTGGAAGCTTGTGGGAATTAAATTTTGATCTCGGCAGTTGCATAGGAATGCAAGGTCACATAAAATGGAGGCTCTTTGGACTTTTTGACTGTAATTGATTTATGGGCTGTATCCCGGAGAGGCATGTTTCCTTCTCTTCCTTTTCTGCTTCTTTGTAATTTGTATATTATCAATAAAATTTATATTATAAATTGTATTAAGGGTTTTGATTACAACAGTAAAAACTAATGCAACCTAAACTTAAAAGAAAGAAAAGGAGACAAAAGAAAAGAAATAGGTAAAAAAGTGATTTCAACTTTCATTACAACAAATGTAGTAATGCTTCACTCCCTGTAAAGTTACAAACAGATATCTCTTCATCCCATTGTGTCCTTTAAAGGGATCTGCTGTGGTTGTGAGAAAAATGCTTAATCCTTTCCTAGTGCTCAAACCCATGGAGGGCCCTATCCCGCCCGTGGTCTCTTCGCAGGGAGCAGCCATTCAGAGGGCATGCAGGCAATCTCCCCCACCTCTCCTTGTCTAGGGAGGTTCCAAAGAACCAGTTTACTTATCAGTTATTTGGTTTTTGCTGTGCTTTCCGCTTTTACAGAGAATTGTTCAGTTCATCATGCTTCTCCTGAAAGTCCCTGAAAAATCATGCTTCAAAAAGAAGAAAAACTAGACTTGATTTCATTTCAATCCAATATTATGCAATTACTTTCCAGTAATGTATTATGTAACTTCTGACATGAAGACTACAATTGGATAACTACGCTTTCACAGGCAGTACATCCTGGTACTAGAACCTGGGTATTGAAATTCTAGCTCAAACTCTTTAACATTTGGCAACTTATCGTATTGCTTTTTATTTACTTGCTCTTCATTCCCGGCCATCTGTAATTAACAAAAGCTGAGTTCGGTGCTTTGGTCATTTCCAGATTTCAGCATATGATGAGTCTTTTTAAAACCAAACTTGCTTTCAGTCAATATTGGAGACAGCAATTTATTGTGTTTGCATCACACATCTTGTTTTCTAAATAAATCCTTGCTGTGAATTACTTACTATCAGACTTTTCCCATCCATGCAGATTAAGACTATACCCTCGGATGTTGAAAAATGTGTCAACCCTGGACCTGTCAACTTGTGTCTTGGGAGAGAAAATCAGTATGCCAATATGCATTGCAGCCACTGCCATGCAGTGCATGGCTCATGCAGATGGGGAAATTGCAACTGCTAGAGGTATGTTCCGGGTATGGAAATTCCTTGTAAAGAAATTCAGCAGGGGAGACAGTCTGTTAAGGGAAGAATGCAGAAATATCTTCGTTCAAATTAAAGAAATCTTATTGTCTCCAGTCTGTTTTGCCTATTTAATTATATTTTGCTTAGGGAACAAGAAGTTAATACTATATCCTGTGTTTTAACTTCCACACAAAATATTACGCAACATGGCAAATAAAGTTATAGGGATGCAATATTTAGAATTGACTAATCAGGAAATGCTTTTACAATCTAGCATGGCATTCTTTTTTAAGTTTAGAACCAGTATTAATCTGCTAAACAAGAGCTGAGGCAAAATTAAAGCTCTGTTGACACACTGCAATAGGGATACTTTTCTGGAAATAAGACACTACATGTAGTCCAAGAAGACTGAGTAAGGTCCTGAAAACACCAGCTGAAAATTGTTATCCACAATAGCATTCACTTTAGGATAAATGTGTGTTGTTTGAAGAAAATAAAAAGTGTTCCATATCTGATTCTCCAGGGACATTTTATCAATGTATGCCGTCATTACACTAGAGTGGGAACTTGACTACTTTATTCTATGGCTTTCCACCACACAGCCACTAAATCTGAGAAATTTGTTGTTCAATCTGTTTATACACTCTAAAAGCTTCATTGCTTCAATAAACCATGGTAATGTATTTTCTTCGTTCTCCTAGTGAGAGTTTCATCTCCTGGTGAAGCATTCATGAAGTCTAATTTTTCCTAGGTCAAAACCTGTTAAATGGTTTGCAAGATGTCATGTATCACAAAACTTGACCATGTTTTCAGACATATTTGCATGTTTTGAACACACCTTTGTCCTGCTGTTTCTTCACTTCCTCTACCAAATATTAACTGACCTATTGCATGGGCATATATATTTTTTAAAAATAATTTACTTTGGCTACACAGGTTGGAGCTAAAGGTTCACTTTAAAATAAGAAATCTGTTTAACATTCGAAATTATGATGGCACTGAAAAAGTAGCTTTATGAACAGTTGTTGCACTTATGATTGTTGCAGTGTCCCTTTAGTCATCATCATCAAAATTTGGCCACCTCACAACTAGCGGGTGTTTATATCACAGTCATGTGATCATCATTTGCACACTTCATAGCTGGTTCTGACAAACAGAGCCAATGGAGAAGCCGGCAGTAAAATTGCAAATCATGTGATGTCTTGCTTAATGACTACATTGCTTAGCAATGGAATCACCAGTCACAATTGAGATTGTTGGGCAAGGACTATCTGTATGCCCGGAAGTGATCCGGTTGTTCCTGCATCGGCTGGATATGAGCTTGAAAGTGTGAAATGGAGAATGCACTAGACAAAAAAAAAAAACAACCCACCACAATTTGGTTATAATGCAATTGTTAGCACTAATTGAGCAAAGCACTCGCTTGCATGGGCCACCATGTGTAAAAGGAAAATGGTGAGTTCTTTTGTTTGTATTACAAGACATAGACTATGCTCCACTCTGAACTGAACAATAACTGTGTTATTGACTTTTTTAGAGGAAAAAAAAGGTATTCCTTTGGGTTTTTTGGGTTGAGCGATGCATTCTGTTTCATGCAAGGCAAGATGGAGATAATTTAGGGTGTAAAAAAGTTTTAAAAAAGAACATGGTACCTTGGTTTTGTTACCTATGATTTAGGGCTAAGAGATACTTCTATTGCAATTAATTTGTTTTTAAATTGATGGACTGCCATTTTAAAATCAAGCTCAGTGTAAAACATTAATCAAAGCACTTTCCAAGATGTCTCTCATAATAGTGTCCGTTCCCTTAGAATTTAGTTGATAAATGGTGTCATGTATATCCCAGTGCATTTTGCCAAAGTTGTATATTAATGTGACACTGTTTTCAGCTAAATCAATGATGAATGATAATTTAGTTTATTGTATTTATTAGTTCATATCTGCTGTTATATGTGATTCAGCTAACAAGTACTGTTCCAGCCCTTCAGAGTTACTCAACCTTTTTCTTTGTTTGCAAAATTACTCCAATAATTAATTTTAAAAAGCTTAATTTTGAAAAGCTTTGTTTGTTGATCGACTGAAGTTCAGACAGACAATAGTTTGTGCTATCGGTTGGGTTTTGTCACATTATTATTTTGACAAAAACCCATGTTTGTTTTTTTTGTAAAGCATTCTACTTTTCTCTTACTGAAAAAAATGGTATTATTTGAGCCAAGGGATCAAATTCATGTTAAATCTCTAAAAGAGGACATTTGCTATTAAATGAAATCTTAACCCTAATATATTGTACAGCATAGTTGATATAAGGGTCTGTAGCTGTTTATTGCTCCAGTTAATAGCTGTTTCTTCCAAGTAAAATGTTTGGCTGGATTACTAATAGAATATGCTACTGAAAACACCCCATTTGCTGCACTTAAAGGAATAATGACATATAATTGGGCAATCCATGTCAAGATTATGAGAGGAAGACAGAGGTGTAAGCTACAATATAATGAGGACCTAACATGGACCGTGGGAAAAATAACAATATTCAAGTCTTGATGCCTAGAATCTCACATGTCACCAGTGATGACCAAGCCCACAAATTAAGGGCTTCAAGCAAGAGAGACCACAAACACAACAGAACTGGCTTCCCATATTTTGAAATAAATCAAATTCCAGTCCTAAATATAGCAGTTTTATTTCTCAACAAAATCTCTGTTTTATCTATAGAGCTGTCTGTAGTTGCAAACTGCATCATTCAAGCTGACCAGCATATCCTCAGTATAAATTCTTAGAGCATTTGATTGATGGATTATGTGCAATTGAGTCATGCTCAACTCTGGACAGATTTTCTCCATGATAACCAGTCCCTAATTTGGTCCTTAAGCTCTTTCAGTGGCAATCACATTGCCACTGTAGCTGAACCTCCCCACCTTGGTGTTGGCCACCCTCTTCTTCTCTTTCCTTCCACTTCCCCCAGCATTAGAACCAGATGTGGTATTCAGCAGGTTCTGACCAGTTCTGGAGAACCAGTAGCAGAAATTTTGAGTAGTTCGGAGAACCAGCAAATACCACCTCTGACTGGCCCTGCCCCCATCTATTCTCCGCTTCCCAAGTCCCAGCTGATCGGCTGGGTCTTCTTTTGTTGCCCCGCACAGGAGAACGGAGCTGGAAAGCAGGTTAATGGGGTGAGGAGGGAATAGATTTTGTAATATCCTTCCTCTGCCATGCCCACCAAGCCACGCTCACAGAACCAGTAGTAAAAATTTTTGGAATCCCCCCACTGATTAGAACTTTCTCCAGAGAGCTAGGTCTTTTGTGTAATGAGTCTGACATAGGATACTTTACAGATTATGGGAACAATTTATACGTAACTTAACTTGTTAGGCTGGTAGTGAGGATAACATTTGGTTGGTCTAAAAATATAAACCTTGGAGGATAAGTGGAAGGCAAAGTAAGTCTTTTACATATCTGGAAATCAAGTTACTAAATGCCACCAACAAAAGTATGGGGACAGATTTTTTTCCTCCTCATCAGTTCATAGTCGTTGATTTCCAAACCAGTTTTTTTGGTTCCTTCAAAACTGAACAAACAAAAGAAATACAGGCTAGCATAGACTTCTGTCTAATATATATGTATTAGACACACAGAGACACACACACATTCTCTCTCTCTCTCTCTCTCTCTCTCTCTCTCTCTCTCTCACACACACACACACACACACACACACACACACACACTGTATCTGAATAGCTTAGCTTTGCATATTCTTGCTTTTCAGGCCCAAAGGCCATAATAAAGGTTTATTTGATTTGTCTATTCTTCCTGAAAGAATAAGAATAAAGGGGTTCTTTAAAAGGGCTAATAAAATAATTGAATTCAGCTTTCCAGTGAAGGACTATAGCAATTAAAATATTTTAAGCTAAAACTATTTATATTCAATGTACATTTTATTTGATCCATAAAATGGCCTATGAACTTCACGGTTGAACTACAAAAATTGGCTAGTTGTGAAGAATGGGTGTGGGTTTTAAAACTTTATGTGTCTTTAAAAAACACACAAAGTTGGCAAAGAAAGAAAGGGGCCTTAGGTACCGCAGTTAGACTCTGGGGTCTGGCAAAACTTCACACAGTATTGACTGATTTTTATATATGGGGAGAGGAAAATGTGGGGTCTGGGGAGGGGACGGGTTCACCACTGTAGATGGTGAATGAAGATGTCATCCTCTTGCCATTCCTCTCCTTGATGATGTTTTTTTTAAAAATATAGTTTTAAAGTTTAATTGTTTCTATATCTTTTTAATCTTTGTAAGCTGAGGAGATGGGAAGCATATATATTTAGATAGTTTAGATGGATGGATGGATGGATGGATAGATAGATAGAAAGAAAGAAAGATAGATAGATAGATAGATAGATAGATAGATAGATAGATAGATAGATAGATAGATAAATGATAGATAGATAGATAGATAATATAGTAATATTTGCACCTTTCATTTCTTCTATAGCATTCATCACAGCAATCTATTTCAAAATTTCCATCTCCTTTTATACTTTTCTGATAACATGAGAAAAATGTCAAACGTCTAATAAGCTAGCTCCCTCTAGTGAATCATTGAAGGTACAGTTATCAGAGTTTAACACTTTGCTCCAAAATTGTTCCTGTGATAAAATACAAGGCTCTTTGGATTTTTTTTCTTTTAAAAAACCCCTCACACACAGTAGGAGCAAACACACACAATTCAGCCAGTGGTAATGTTAAATTAAGAATACAAGAAGTGGGATTTGATGCAATCTAGTTGTTTTGATTAGCTATTGGAGAATGGAAAACATTCCCTTTTGAAGAGAAAGATAGAGGTTTCAGCCTCTTTCACACAATAAAAGAATTAATGAGGGTCAGCTATTTTCCATACTCTTCAAGCTACATGTACATTCTAGTTCATTTACCGAGCATGTACCTCAGAGAAGAGTAATCAATTTTAGAAGAACGGGTGCCAAACAAGTCAAAACAAACTGGACCACTTTGAAGCAAGATGGTAACCACCTTTAGGTAAAAAAAATTAATTAGAAAAAGGTATGCTAATTTGCACAAGTGAAATTAAAGCTTCCCCTGCATTTTTACAAAGAACAGCTCATCTGCATACCCATAGGATACTGAAAAATGTCCTCCCCCACCCAAGTACTTCCCCTAAGTCAGGGAGGTCAAACTCAATTTCATTGAGGGCCCCATCAGGGCTGTAGTTGACCTCAAGAGGGGGGAGCATGGGAGGGGCAACTGGGTGGGCATGGCCAACTTGACGCCACTGCCCAAACTGCTGGTATGTTTCCTCTTTGCACTGGGTAGACCGGACTGAAACCATGGTGGGCTGATATTTTGCTCTTCACATTAGGAAGACTGGGCCGAAGCCACGCCGGCCTGATCTTTCTTCTTCGCACTGGGGAGACCAGGACAGCCCCATGGACCAGATCCAACCTCATTGCAGGCCAGATCAGGCCCACGGGCCTTGAGTTTGACACCCCTGACCTAAGTGCTTCATGCTGGCTGGAGAACTTTGAAAATTGAGATCCACGTGTCTTAAAGTTGCCAATGTTGGGAAACCTTACCTTAGTAGTTTCTCTGTTCACATGTCCTTCGTGGTATCTGCTTCTTGCTAATAGTTGCTATCCTTCTGAGACACAGAAGAAGAGGGGCTCTAAATAAAGGGTGGAGCTCCTTTTTCGCTGGCAGTGGGCTAGCAAAACAAACTGAAAACAAAACAAAAGGAGAAATGTTTCCCCTTTTGCATTCGAGCATGCAAGAAGGGACAGGAAAGGAGAAAGGGAAAGAGGAAAGAAAAAGAAGGAAAGATGGGAAGAGGGCAAGGAAGGAGAAATAAGGAAAGAAGGGAAGGAAGAGGAAAGGAGAATGAAGAGGGAAGGAAAAAGAAGAAAAGGAAGGAAGGAAGAAAGGAAGAAAGGAAGGAGTTTATTGTAAATTATGAGGGTGAGGGTGGGTCTGAGGGAAGTCCTGCCTTAGCAGTTGGCCACCACAGGTGTCTCTAACACGAGTGATGTCGAACTGGCCTTGCTTATCCTGGTCATGCCCACCCCGGCCATGCCTCCCCACCAAACACAATCCTCATGCAGCCCTTAATGAAATAGAGTTTGACACCCCAGCTCTACATTGTCTTTCTCTAACTTGATGCCCTCTGGATTTTTTTCAGTTAGAAACCTCATAATTCTTAGTCCATGTGGGCAAATCTATTGTGTAACTTCTCTCTGGTCCATGTTCTGGCCCAGCAAGTGACAGGAAACCACCTAAAACCATAGCGCCATTATGAAAAGCAACAAAGCTTTAAGGAAAGGTAAAGAAGGTTAGAGGTTTGTGAATTGAATCCACTTCATGCAAAATAAAATATGCCATCTGCCCCTGGCCACGAAGCTGGAGACTGCTGTATCTCAAGTGGGAATGTCTCCCCGGCTTTGGGGAAGGAGAGGAATAGTTCTAACTGAGGGACCATCAACACTGCAGATCAATACTTGATTCTTATAGTAAATGCAAGAATGCTGATGGGTAATGAATAATATTCCGCGTACAATCATATAACAACACGCACGTAGAAGCAACTCCTTTCACTGCATCAGCAACATGCACGAAGGCTTTCCTTCCATACTTTTTTTAGAGTACACTACAAAGATTTCAGAGCTATAGTTTCTGCCTTGTGGAATTAAGGCTGAAGCGAGAAACCAGGAAACTGAGTTCTAGTCCCACCTCAGACGTGAATGCTGGCTGGGTGACTTTGGGCCAGTCCCTCTCTCTTAACCCAACCCACCTTATACAAATGTTGTGGGGGAAAGTGTGAGTATTAGTCCAGAGTTATTTATAAAAATAATAAAGACAAGATTAAAACAAAAATCTAAATCTAAGTTAGCCAAGAAACAGTTGATGACATTTAAGTCTATGTCCACTGGATGGAGCACTAACACTTCTAATAGCAAATACTATACTCCTTATCTCCAAGGTTGTTAATATTGCAGACAATTTCTTGGGATAGATTGATAAATATTAATCAATTAGCTCTTAATAGGAAGTAGTATATACAAAAAGAGTATTTCAGAAGAATAATTGAGTGTTCGTGATAAAAGAGCTAGAACTAAAAAATTTTAATTGTCCCTTTTCAAATTCAAATCTTTTTTTTGACATAGATTGTTTATACACCTCTCTCTCTCTCTCTCTCTCTCTCTCTCTCCCCATCCCTCCTTCCCTCCCTCCCCCTCCCTCTCATACACACACACACACTTATACACACACAGTTAGATGCATGAGATCAAGTGGACATTCAGGTTGAATTTCAATAGATATGTAATATGGAGAGGCTTCTACCTTCTCTCTTTTTTAAAGCTTAAAGGCACATTGGTATTGTTTTGGAATTACTTGCCATATAGATCCAATGATATGAATGGTTCAAATATACCAGACACACTATCCCAAAGCAGATTTGTTCATTAACTTGCTATTAGGAATGTACAAGTCCTAAACTTCTGTTTTCATCTTTTGCTTGTATGGTTAGTAGGACAGGAGTTTATGATTCATATGCTTTAATATTCAACAGACAGCTAAATCTTTAAAAAGTATTTCTAAAATTAGTGGGCATCCAGAAGAAATTATGGTCACAAAAAGTAGGGCCCTTCGAATTGCTGTGGCTTTCTCTTTTCCTGCTAAATGGCTAATAATCCCACCATTAAAAATTTGGTTTTTCTGCTGTTAGGAAGCATGGGGAGTCAGTACACTTTTCCCCTGGCCAGTTAGTCACTTGGATTGGCTGACAATGAAGCTGACAAGACTCCTTTGAAAACCAGTGGCAAATGGCTTGCTGGCTTGGGCTGTGAAACCATGATCTGCAAGCAATCACTAGGGAGAAAGGCACACCAACTGCTTTGCTTTCTTCTTAGCATCTCTACTTAGGATTGATGGGAACTGAGAAATGTTCTCAGCAACAGGCAAGAGATCCTATACATCTCCCAGAAGTATTGGGAGACCAGGGAAATGCCAGGCTAGCGTAATTGTAGTATAGCTTAACATCCAGACAAGCTGGCCTGGATGTTATACAATATACTCATTCTATCAAGAAAGTGAGGAATGAAGTTTATAAGTCCCTTGGTAGTTGATGCTGCACAAAAAGTTGGTTTGAAATGAAAGAACATAAATATTTTTTAAAAGCCTTTTTCACAAAATGTCTATTATTACAATTAAAAAAAAAGAAAACAGGCTTCCTTTATTCCTCCATGGAAACTGTCTGTTAGTAGGAGCAGCTAATCCAATCTATTTACAGGGAAATGATAAATGCGGTAATCAAGTCAGAGATAACAAACAGGCAACCACCCAACCGTGAAATTATCTGGCATTCATCGTGCCATAAAACAAACTGAATTCCATGCTGCCAATACAGATATTTTTTTGTCTTTGTTTGAAAGGGATAAGGCAATTAAAATGTTGCATAATTTTTTTTAAAATGGAAAAAAAGGAATTTTAATTTCTGTACTATGGTCCTCCTGTGACTAACATTCCTGCTCTTCAGCCTGTAGGTCAGCAGGAACAGGGATGATGTTGAGTTCTTGGTCCACAACATCTATAGAAGAAGTTGCTCACGCAGCTCCAAAGACAATTCTCTGGCTGCAGCTCTATATTTATAAGGACCGTGAGGTCACAAGATCTTTAGTGCATCGGGCCGAAAAAGCTGGCTATAAAGGCATTTTTGTGACTGTGGACACCCCGTATCTTGGAAAACGCTTAGATGATGTACGCAACAAGTTTCGTCTGTCTCCACATCTCAGGTACTTAGGGACAGAAGTATCAACTTTCCATCTCTTTCTCTAAGGTTCAATTTCTCCATCCTACATGCTATTGTACTGTAACAATATGCTATTAAACATGGCTGCAATTGTTTCCCAAAGTGAAACTCCCTTTTTCTGGAAAAGAAAATATGGAAAAGAAAAATATTTATAGTAAATATTTATCGCAAATATAGTATAGCAAATATGGAAAAGAAAAATATTTCATGCAGGGTGTTAATTTTACATCAAACCATGTCCATACATTTACAAGAACAGTTTTACTGAAACTCTAAAAGCCATCCTTAGTTAACAAAAAAAATGTGCTGAAAAACACATTTTGATGTTGCAGTTGAAATGGAAAATCTCTTGTTCTTCCCAATATATGCATTTTAGTCATGGCACTTTGAAGGATTATTTTCCCCTAGACTAAAAGAATGAAATTAATTATTGAGTTTATCTCTCTTCAGATGGTTTTATATCATTCAATTTGCTGCCAGTGTTGGGAAAGTTGAATATTGATTGGATATGTTGTTTCTACTCACTGCTTCTAGCAGTTAATGGGGGAAACAGGGAATGGTGTCCTTTCAGATACTGCTTGAATTACAATTCTGAGTTTCCTCAACCTTGTCCATCTTGGTTCAGGGTGCTGGGCACAGTTGTTCCATCTTGTTGAAAAGATCACTGTTCCCATCCTGCCATTAAGACTAGAGATTTATGAATCATTGGGAGGCAGCTGGGTTTTGAAGGGTCTAGCAAAGCTGCTTTGAGTACTAATATTCTGAACACACATGTACAAAACAGGATGCTAAGATGGCCAGCAGCTGCTTTGAAGCTCCAAGCAAGATGTTAGCTTTAATTAATTTTTCTCCTTCCCTTCCCTTCCTGTTGGATTTGGGACACTGTGGGAAGATGGGAAGTGGACTGTTTCCTCTTTTTCTTTCTTTCTTACAGATGCTGTACATTAAAACAATACAATGACCATTCTTCTCAACATTTGTTGGTGATATTTTTGCTTAGCACAAGCTGAATGGATGTGTCATACATGCCACAATTCAAAGGATACACTCAGTGATAGACTTCACCTGGACCACAATATAATACAAACTGTGATGAATCAGACCTACTAAGAGTTTATTTTGTCCAGCATCTTGTGGTCAAGAGTAGTTAGCCAAACAGTTTCAGGAAGCCACTGGGAGGGTCTGAGTCATAAGTCCTTCTAGTGTGAATCAATTTTCCATTCCAAATGTCTGGTATGTAGCTATATAGTACCCTTTAGGACATAAACGTGTCTATTTTGTTTCTATGTATGGATAATTGTTACTAATAGCTTTATTGGCTTCCATGGAATTTTCAAATTATATTTAAAGCTATTTAGTTGTCACAGGTAAGATATCTTGAATACCTGTTTCTATAAGTGAACAGAATATACTATAGGTATATTGTACCAAGAAAACAAAAATTCTTTTTTGGAAGAAAAGAAGAATGCACTGGTGACATAAGGTATATTATTATGCACGATGATATTCAGTAAACGTTAACCCAAAAGGTTACCCAGCCATTATTTATACACACATGTACACACACACATGCAAGCTTTTAAGGCAATAGTGAATGTTGATATTTTTTCAGTCAACTTTTCTTAACAACCCCCCCCTTCTTTTTCCAATTTCAGAATGAAAAATTTTGAAACCAATGATCTGGCATTTTCATCTGAGAAGGATTATGGTGAAAACAGTGGCCTGTCTGTTTATGTCGCAGAGGCAATAGATCCATCAATCAACTGGGATGATTTAAAATGGCTCAGAGGCCTGACTTCACTGCCCATTGTTGCTAAAGGAATCCTCCGAGGTTGGTTTGCTTGTCTAAAATTCTGTAATACTTGAGGGTCTGTAGAACTCCCTTTCCCAATCTGCTGCCTTCTAGTGAAAAGCAATTTCAATGCTTAGTTTTCCAGCTTTATTTTCCCTACCCTTTTTCCTGCTAGCTATTGGTCCAGGGGTATTTTACATGTAATACTATCAAAGATGAACTTTTTGTTTGGATTATTGGCCAATATCTCAGTAGAAGGCCATATGAACTGTACAAAACCTTTGTTGAAAAGGCTTGTCTTTAGTTTGTATATTATATATAAATACATCTCAGAGAAACAGATGGCATACGTAAATACAAACCATCTTTTTTTATAAGGAGCAACTTGTACTATCCATTCTACTTCATAAATAACTGATCCTAAAGCCATCAAACATACAGGGCAGCTGCTTGCGTAGTCGAAAAAAGGGTGCAAGGGTCTAGATGGAGTAGGGAACCAAATATTGGTCCAAATAACAGTAGGTTCTTTCTTGGTTTGAAGATACAAATGGAGTACAGCTTGAAATCTTGGAATGACTTTCAACATTGGATACAAGAGCAAACAAAAGCTTCCATAGTATATTCAATAAGTTTCATTGTCATGAAGATGAATGTTTCATGTACGGTAAATATGCTAAAAAGAGTGAGCTTCCTAAATGTTTGTGTTTGTGGATTGGAGATGAGTTCTCTTACATTCTTACACAAACACGAGTGCAGACATCCTTGTTGAAAATTATCCTTTGAAGATTAACTTCGGAGGGCCTGGTTTCCTAATGAATATTAATATTTTATAATTCCTGGATAATGCTGTCCTCTTCTCTTCTCTTCTCTTCTCTTCTCTTCTCTTCTCTTCTCTTCTCTTCTCTTCTCTTCTCTATTCAGCTTTGTTTTCCAATCTTCCCTTCCCTCTTCTCTTTTTCTCTTCCTCCTTTGACTGTAAGAGAGAACGGGACATACAGATGGGACATACAGATTGTTTTTTAAATGGACTTTCTCTTGCAGGAAATTAATTTTAATCAGTAGGTAATCTGATTTAGTAATCATAATAGGTCCCATTTCTCTTTCTTGGGATATATGAGCATGGGTGTAAAAGTATCTCCAGTTCAAATTATAATAATGATATACTTGCAGGCAAAATGCAAAAGTGTTTTCTGATGCTGTTTTCCTGAGGTATAAATTGTACTGTTTTGGCACTATAATTTCATACACAGCAAATAATATTTGATATTTTATAATTTGTTTTCTAAAAGGTGCTTGTTTGCTTTAGGGTTGGGTGGGCTAGATTACACATGAAATAAAACATAAAAATGTTTGAATGTGAAGAGAAAAGCTGTAACACAATGTTATATGGAGCTCAGCTTAGGTCATATCCCTATTTACACTTTCTGGAATTAATTCAATCAATTTTTTAAAAGGGCAATCTTTCAAGTTGCTACTCTATTCCCAATGTCATTTTGTGACTTGAGGCTCTACTTTTGAAGAATCATAATTTTTAGGCATTTGTTAAAACTGAATTTAACCTGCTTTGGAGGTTTGGCTCCCTTTATACTGATAGATCTATCAAACTTCTCGGAGTTGCTGTTTGAAGGCAAGACTCCAGTACTATGATTTTCCTACAGGGACCCTCCTTGCAGTAAAACTGGGGAGTTTTTCAACTGATATTAATTTCAAAAAAGTTTTTTTAAAAATTTGGATATAATCATTTTTTTTCCTCAAAAGATAGCTGATTATGGATTGTTTATCAAATACTATAGTTTTAAATATGAAAGAGCCTTGCTAGGTGCTAGGTGTTACTAGGTGTTACTATTTACTATTTAGGAAACCTAGGAAAATCCATGATGGAAGAGAGCTTGCCTGGGTACCTCTCTAGAGTGTTTAAACCAATAGAACATCTTCCTAAGTCTGCATTCTATAAAGATATATGGCACTGTCCTATCTTCTCAATTTTACAGTCCTTCCAATGTGTCAAAGGAAAAGATTTAATGGGTTCAACTTTGGACCCTAAGTAGTACGCATTCTTTAAATAAATAGTAGTACAACCTCAGAAGAAAGTAGGGACCACACCAAAGGTACTAAGTTGCTAATAAGAGAAGTAAAGGTGTTAACTGCTAGAGTGCAAGTCAGGCCCAAAGGATTAAAAATTAGTGCTAGGAATTTCAGATAAAATAACAGTTTAACTATTATATGAAGCTTAGGCGTTTTGTTTAAACTAGAGCAGGAGTGTCAAACTCAATTTTATTGAGGGCCGCATTAGAGCTGTGTTTGATCTGGAGGGGGTTGGGCATGGCCAGGCTGGGCATTGCCAGCATGACATCACTCATGTTGGGGGCACCTCTAGTGGCCCAAGTGCTCTGCCAGCGAAAATAGGCTCCTGAACTCCATTTTTGGCTATGATGGCCTCCTGCAACCCTCTGCCAGTGAAAATGGAGCTTGGGAGGGCCATGTACACCCCTCGCAAGCTCCATTTTCACTGGCAGAGGCACTACGGGCTTGTCCTTCACTATTTCCAGGGCGGCCCCGCAGATCTAAGCCCCCCGCAGGCCAGATCCAGCCCCCAGGCCTTGATTTTGACATAGGGGTTCTATCTAGGGAATTTAATGTATGATTTCAGTAAGGTAAATCTATCAGTCACATAGACTGTATGTCTCAACATGTTTCTCTTACTGTAAGGGCTCTTTTGATACTGAGAATGTCAATATGTCAATTTGTACATCAGTGTAAGTGTATGCTGATCTCTGGTACAATAAACTCCTTGGGAAAGAATATATTTCACAAAGCCTGCTTAAACGGACAAGATCAAGAAAGCAACATGCTAGTGAGATGTTTGGAATAAATTCAGAATCTTGGAAAGTGTAAGAATTTCCCATTCTGATTTAATTAAGTCAAGATCTCTTTAAATGATTTGAAAAGTTTCTTCCCAGACTTCTTTCCACCTGGGCTAAATTTGAGATAAGCTGCCGGAAGATCAGGAAATGAATTAGAAAGTTATCATCAGCCATCAAGACACAAAATATGACAACTTTTCCAATCTTTTCCTGGCCTTCCTGCAATTTTTCACATTACTGGGAATATGTCATGTCACAATCCCCCCTTATTTGTTTGCCAATTCAAATCCACAAATAAATTACATTTTGTATACTGGCTAATAGGATTAGAGAATAAAATGGTATCCTTACGCTTATTTGACATAAATTTGCTTGTGATCTTGTTTTGGAGTTGTTTTATCATGTTTTCTATCATTTTCTGCATGTATGTGTATATGAACATTTCCTAAAATAAAGTTGTACTGATATAAATTTCTTACAACTCTTCAGGATCTGGTTTATATAGATATAATAAAATAAATATAAAAATAATATATTTAATTCTTTATAGGTACATGTCCTTTTGTGCTGGCTCGCCTATAATATATAGAATGATTAAGTCTACTTTGTTTTCTTTGGGATAATGAAGTCATTTAAGCAACATGAAGTAATTGATGTAATCATTAGTATAAATAATTATTGAAATAATTAAATGTGGTCTGCAACAAGTCTCTCAACTGGAGGGATGGTTTTGAGTTGATTAGGAGGATGAATATTTATCAAAAGAAATGTGCACAACATGGAAGCTAAGTTTTGTTTTGAAGTGGAAACACATTGCCACATTCCAGAAATTCTGCCAAACTGTTTAGATTGGTTGAATTCAACAGGAACAAAGCCGAAACAAAATCTGGAAGGATCTCAGAGTGATTTTCCCAGGGTGGGGAAAACAAAACTGGTGCACATCGGTCCCTCTTCTCTTTCTTCTGAATGGCTTTGTACTGGACCACCCATCCACCCCATCTACTCAGCCCTTTCCCTTTCCTCCCCTCCCCTCCACCACTGTTGATGTTTCAGTGTGGCATGTCTCCCTCAATGGCCAACCACACATTTTGGGGGGCATCTTAATTTCCCTCCCTTGTCCCTTCCCACTACTGCCCCTTCTACTGCTTCTATGTTTAAGTTTATAACTAAAACTAAAACTAAAACAAGAAGCCTGTTCTGTCCCATATATGGACCCAACCACCCAAAACAGGCCTGGCACAGATCAACCCATGGTCTGTGTGCAACAGGCATTGCCTATCCCTGCTTATCGGTCCAGCAAAAGAGGTGCTGTGGATTGTCCTTTCAAAGGAATGAACAGTGCCTCGTACTTAGCAACAAGGCTACTTTTTAGCTTTAGCATTGGTTCTGGGGATCATTTAAATGGCTGAATTACATTTTTCAGGCTGCCTTCTGTTTTTAAAAAACTGGCATTAATGGATGTCGGAGTTTGCAGAATGATAGCTACAACTTTTAAAAAATTCAGCATTTTGTTTCCCCAGCTGATGATGCTAGAGAAGCAGTAAAGCTTGGCGTCAATGGGATTCTGGTATCCAATCATGGCGCACGTCAACTGGATGGTGTTCCAGCTACTGTGAGTATTAAAGGAAAAAAAAAAGACTTGGTCTTCAGGATTGGCAAATCATTTGAATAAAGCTAGAGCCATCAAGCTGCTGGTATTTCTCTAAAATCAGAAAACATTTTGGCTTACAGAGATACTGCAGTGCTAATATGCGATACTAGCAAACTACTATTGACTTGCTTGGTTTTTGAAAAAGCACATAATATGAAATAGAATCATTTGCTTGTCTAATATCAGCTTTTGTTCTTTAGTGCCGAATGCAAGCTTATTTTTTTTTCAAGCTTAAAAGGATTGCTTCCTTATTTTTATAAGCCAGAGTATCGTCAAGCAAAACGTTACAAGCCTATGCATATTTTTACTACTATTATTCTGCTAATTATTTTTTCATCATAAAATGATCTACCCTGTCTTGATAGCATGATTATCAAAGGATATAAAAGAAGCTTGGAAGTCTCTGTGTGGCTGGAATGGGTTCATTTTGGCTAAACATAGAACTACTTCAAATAAGGTTTAGCGTGTTTAGCAGCTATTTTTGCAGTCTATCAATAATCTGTGACTCCCTTTCCTGTTGATGCTTTAATGTTTATAGTGCTGTATTTCAGAAAAAACTGTAAACTAATTACTTGCTGTAAAGTATTCCCAAGAAACATTTTAAATAAAGGTAATTAAAATGGCAAACTTAAACCTTAAAGTATTAAATGAAATTCAGGCCCAATTAAAACAAAATTACTCTAGTTAATGTACCAGTTGATTTATCTTAGACACTCAAGCTAATTACGTGAAAAGCAAGAGAATGCTTCTAAAGCAAAAAAAATACCACAGTAAATTTGCTATACTAATAAAATATTGCAAGGTCCCAGTAATTTGTCCAATTCTGCTAACTGGCAGGAAAAAAATAATGGAAGTTTGGCTTTTTTTCTCAGTTTCCTAGGATAGACTAGCGATAGCTCTTAGACTTATATACTGCTTCACAATGCTTTATAGCCCTCTGTGAGCGGTTTGCAGAGTCAGCCTATTACCTTCAACAATCAACGGAGAAAAGTATATTCTAATCTTTTTCAGTTCCACAGAATCAGGAGGAATACTCAAAGTGCATTCTTGTCATGTCAATGGCAAAAGCTAGCTGTCAATGGAAGAAGGCTGGGTGATGTGTGATCCAGAAAATTACATAAATCCAGCAATTGACAACATAGCATGATGTCCAGGGGTGGGATTCAAAAATCCCAGCCACTGGTTCACTTTCCAGTTGCTGGTGAGTGCGGCCATGGTAGCCTACCACCATGGCCTACCAGAACTTCTGGGAGGGCCGTTTTTCACCTTCCCCAGGGTCTGGAGGCTTCCTTCAGGCCTCTGGGATGATGAAAACAGCCCCCCCCCCCAGGGTCTGGAGGCCCTCCGGAAGCTGGAAACAGGCCCATTTCCAGATTTCTGGAAGGCCCATTTTTCACCCTCCCAGAGCTTCCGCATGGACCCTGCACTTATCTGTGTTGTATATTTGAATATTTGAATGTTCCATTCTGATTGGTCCAGCTGGATGGAGGGAAACTTGAATAGCTATCATTGGCCGCGAGCAGCCGCTATAAAAGAGGCTGCTGCGGCTCCGCTGTTGTTCAGTTCCAGAGAGAGAATTAAAAGCAACTAAAGATTAACTGGTCTTGAGTCGTCTTTCCCACAACTTAACACTCTGCATTCAAAACGGGCTGCATGGAGACTCCTGGGAGGGGCAGGAAGGAGTGGGAGGGGCCAGCTGGTCGGTTCAACTACAGGTTCAATGAACTAGACCTAAATTTAACATCCGGTTCTTCTGAACCGGTCCAAACCAGCTGAATCCCACCGCCTGATGTTGTCTGATGATTGCTTGATTATCTGCCATCAAATTGTTTTCGATTCCTAGCAGCCTCATAGATTTTCTCCATGATGATCTATCCCTAAGTTATTCTTTCAAGTTTCCCAACAGGACCCTCATCACCACTGTAACCAAGACCACCCATCTTGTTGCTGATCATTCTCTTCCTCTCTTTCCTTCCACCTTTTTCACATTACAATCTTTTTCAGAGGGCTGGATTTTCACAGAACAATCTGTAGGATAATTTAAGCCTGATTATTTGTGCCTCAACTGAGAACTCTGGGATGATCTGTTCAATGATCCATTTATTTGGGGTGTTTTGGGCTGTCCATGGTATCCTCAGAAGTCTTATCCAATACTAAGTTTCAAAGCATCAATATTGCTTCTTTAAATTCCAACTTTTGCTTCCTTGGAGTGTCACAGGTAATATAATCGCTTGCATATTTCTGATATTTTGTATGTATAGACACATCACAGTACATTAAAGCCCTAATATATTGTATTCGTTTGGAAGTAGCTTATAATGCAGACCCAGAAGATGTTTGCTTAATCTGGGTTCAGCATGTTGTATGAACCTAGTCATGTGATTATATAAGATAGTTTGATGGAAGGGGAGGGATGATCAAGTTTACCTTTGGTGTGCTTAAAGTAAGCATGTATTCATAGGTCTGCTGGCTTTTATTTTCAAAAAAATTGACCTTTTTTTTCACATCTGTACCAAAAGTAAAATAACTTTACTGCCGCTGGCATGCCAGTTTAACGGGCTCAGAACGGATTAATCGTCCTGGAAAAAATATGTAAGCATTTTTTTTGAAGCGGTACAATGTATTTCAAAATGGGAATTAAGTGGGTAAATTATTTAAACTAAAAAGACAATGTGAAACTATGCCAAGAAAGGCATACAATCTCTGAATGAACAAAAGTAGGATAATTTGATCTGACTTTCAGGGTATAGGGTATTACTACTTATCTCAACATTAATCAAGACTAGTTGCTATTGTTACTAAGTGGAGTAACAATTATTGTACAATTAGTTTTTATAGATAGCAAATTACAGCAACATTAATGCAGTAAATGCTGTAATAACGTGTAAGGAAAATCCTACCTCTTTGTACCGGAAGAACTGTGTTAGGTATGCCAGTTGTGATGATCAGAAATACTATCCTCTCAGTTGAGTCATCCTGTTGGTAATAAAATGTCCCACATTACTATAAATATCATAAATATTCAACTGTCCACAGAGCAGGTTCCTTCTCCTTCCATAAGATTAATACAGATAGTCCTCAACTTATGACCACAACGGAGCCCCAAATTTATGTTGTTAAGTGAAAAAATTATTAAGTGAGCTTTGCCACATTTGTTAAATGAATCACTGCAGTTCTTCAATTAATAACACGGTTGTTGTGAATCTGGTTTCCCCATTGACTTTGCTTGTCAGAAGGTCCTAAAAGGGGACCCCATGACTCCAGGACACTGCGACTGTCATAAATGTGAGTCAGTTGTCAAGCATCTAGATTGTGATCACATGATCACGGGGATACTGCAACAGTCAGAAGTGTGAAAAATGGTCATAAGTCACTTTTTCCAGTGCCGTTGTAACTTTTGAACAGTCACTAAATGAACTGTTGTATTCCCCTGCCTGAATTAAAAAAAAGAGAGAACAGGCTATGCCAGTAGGGTGTCTAATTCCTCTGACAGCCACAGCAAACATGGACTTGAACATGCCAAGCACAAGGGCCAAACGGGAGGGGCAATTCTGCTGTGAGCCAACTGGAGTCCAGCTGTAAGCCCTCTTACGAAGACTCGCAACAAGAAAGCAAGAATGGGCAGGTTTATTGCGGTGGCGGCAGGGGGCGGAAAGGCAAAGTTCCAGTATCTCTGTAAATTGAATATGTATGTTTTGGCCATCAATTATCAGCAAGTACATTAAGGCAGGGCCTCCCTAATGCCTTTGATCTTCTTTATAATCAAATCTTCATTTAATGGGGAGGATGCTAATTATACTAATTTGAGGCCACAAAAATGTCCATCTGTTCTTGTTCTGCAATATTTTGGGAACGTCTGTTTTTGCCACCACCACCCCCTCCCGCCGACTAAGAAGATTCTATCATAGCAACAAAATCTCTGACCTCCGAAGATTTTTTTTTTTTCCTTGATAAGATTTAGAATGTTCACATGGGAGGTCTGGCAGAATAGATGAAAAAAATATTATTATTATACAGGTGGACTGAGAACAAGTCCCACACTCACCATTTGCCAGCTCATCTAGATCAGTGGTCGCCAACCAGTGGGCCAGGGACCACTGGTGGTCTGCAAGAAAATGTTGGTGGTCCGCAGAGAAATGTCCCTCCCCCCGCAAGCAATTAATCCAGGCTGCACGGGAACACAAGGCTGTGCCGCCCACATGGCCCGCAGGAACACAAGGCTTGCGTCACTTGCGTTGCAAACAGCACAAAGTAGTGAGGAGGGGGGAAGGGCAGAGGGGGGGAACTTGCCCTACTCACCCCAAACACCTGGCTACTTCTTTCTTCTTCTGCTGCTTTTGGATGCATGCAAGGAAAGCAGCAAAAAGTCTTTCTTTCTCTCCCCCAAACTCTGCCAGAAATGAGTCTTTGGGAGCCTGCAAGGCAACCTGCTCCAAGAGGCTGCACCGGCAAAGATTTATTTCTGGCGGAGTTTGGGGGAGAGAAAGAAAGACTTCTGCTGCTTCTGCCGCTTTCCTTGCATGGAGCCAAAAGTCAGTCTCTCTCTCTCTCTCCCCCTGAGAACGGAGCTGGAGATGGTATCCTAGGATCCCAAATAAAGATGGATTGATTGGTAGGAAAATGGGGTGGGGAATTTTCTTGCAGACTTTTTTGGGGATTTTCCCAGGGTCTCTGGTCTGTGGGATTTAAAATTATGAGTTTGGTGGTCCCTGAGGTCCAAAAGGCTGGCAATCCCTGATCTATATGGTCAGTGCCCTACTGCCCTATTCAGCAGTTTACTGGAAGGAATAGTTTCTATTTTATGAAAAAGCAAAACAAACACAAGGGAAACAAAACTTGCTTCTGACCTTATAACAGTCATTTATAATGGTTTATGGCAGAGGTGGTATTCAGTGGGTTCTCACCAATTCTGGAGAAACGGTAGCGGAAATTTTGAGTAGTTGAGAGAACTGGCAAATGACACCTCTGACTGGAGATTTTACAGTATCCTTCCCCTGCCATGCCCACCAAGCCACGCCCATAGAACTGGTAGTAAAAAATTTTTGAATCCCACCACTGGTTTACGGTGCATATAAACTCCAACAATAGCTTATCTATATAAGGACTTCCCAAGAAATGTAAAAAGCAAGCTTATCAGTAATTATGATAACAAGAATGAATTACTTCTCCATCATATGATACACTGGTGCCAGGTATAACTCCATCAATTTGTGCTACTTCCTGTCCAGTGGTGAGATTCAATTTTTTTACTACCGGTTCTGTGGGTGTGACTTGGTGGGCATGGCTTAGTGGGTGTGGCAGGGGAAGGACACCGCAAAATCCCCATTCCCTCCCCACTCCTGGGGGAAGGATACTGTAAAATCCCATTCCCTCCTCACCCCACTAACCTGCTTTTCAGCTCCGTTCTCCTGTGCAGGGCAACAAAAGAAAACCCAGCCAATCAGCTGGGATTCAGGAGGCAGAATAAATGGGGGTAGGGCCAGTCAGAGGTGGTATTTGCCGGTTCTCCAAACTACTCAAAATTTCTGCTACTGGTTCTCCAGAACTGGTCAGAAACCACTGAATACCACCTCTGTTCCAGTCTATAAGCATATCCCAATGTTCACCTTATTATATTTTAGTGATAGCCAAAGTGTCTCATACATTAGGTGGGCTAGGTCTTCATGATGCAATGAATAAGTACTGCTGCTTTCCTGTCCTTCTTCAGGCACTGCAAATTCTATTATTCCGAACATCATTTTGGCCACAATGACCTCACACTGATAAATTTCAAAAAGCTAAGGTAGGAACAGGTGTCAGGAAATAGCATGGTTGCAATTAAAAAAAAACCCAGAAGGCGGCCATGGAAAACTACTTCCATACTAGCGTGAAGAAATTGAATGGATGCTCATGAAGTTACTAAGAATTGATTCAGAAGTGTTATGTTACAAAGGAAAGTTTGAAGTACAGTGTAAGAAAAGTGTAGCTATTCCACCAGCCTTGAAAGATATGGTGTGTGCCTTTACTCAAGAAGCTATTAATCAGCTTGGCTACCGGGAAGATTATAGAGAAGGTGTTGTGTTGCAGATGCACCAGATGCTCTGATTCCTTTTCAGGTGGGACAGGATTATCAGACTTAAATTATCTGACTCCTATTAGTGGGACTGGAATGGGGGGAAAGCCAATATCATGGATTTACTGAATTCCTCAGCTAATTTCCGTATCACTGATGTTGGTATTCTTCTAGGCTGGTTGCAAGGATTGGGGGAGGGTTTGGCTGCAGCGGTTCTCCCCTTTTCTGAACGGCTGGTTCAAGACTCAACCTTATGCTGCTTGTGGGTGTGTTTCCCCTCCCTCCACCCTTTCTAGCCATTCCCCAACATCCTATGCACCAAGTAATCTATGCTGTTGATACCCAAGTTTTAATTATATTGTTTTCCATGCTGGATGAGCAGAAGATGCTATTGAGGTTCCTCTTGGTTGTGAGGGTTCAGATCAAGGGGGAAAGTTTAAGCTTAACTCCCAAAAGACAGGTTGACTATGGAATCAGAAGCTCACTTGATTTCAGAGAAAGACCATTTTTAGTTCTATACAGGATTGCCTTCCCTGGGCTGATATGGTGGAGTACTCTTGAATGTGTATCTTCTGCTTGAACAGCAAATGCACGTGCCCAAGAATGTTTTGGCACTTAATGTTTTGTGCCAGTTACATCCAGGTCTATATTGACAGTCACTCTTGCTGTTTCAGTCCCCATCTGGGTTACTGGATTAATGTGCTCTGCATGGAGCTACCCTTGAAGACGCTACCCTTGAAGACTCAGAAACTGCAGTTTTCTTCAGCATGTAGCATGCCAGATAGCAATAGTACTTAGACTTATGTACCACTTCACAGTGCTTTACAGCCCTCTCTAAATGATTTTCAGAGGCAGCCTATTGCCCCCAACAATCTGGGTCCTCTTTTGCTCACCTTGGAAGGATGGAAGGCTGAATCGACCTTGAGCCTGCCGAGATTCGATCTGCCAAATTGCAGGCAGCCGGCAGTCAGCAGAAGTAGACTGCAGTACTACATTCTAACCACTGCACCACTGTGGCTCTTTATGGGCACGTGGACGTTTCCCCGTGTTTCCACTTCTACTGTGGAAGCAGCATTTAAGAGCTCTCATGGCCTGTCTTTTTTTCTAAGTGAAATTGCAAAAATTCACAGTGAGGTAAAAAAAAATAGCGGCTCAGTAGAGATTGAAGAGATTGTACCCAGACAATATACTGTTATTGTGAATATAGAAATTTATACATAACCAAGAAAAGTGTTCAATAATAATAATATATATATATAGTGGCTTGTAAATATAGTTTCTCCGTATTCTACTTAACCAACTAAGTGGTTGTTGAATTGTATTGTAGCCCAGGCAACGGAATGTGTTATCCACCCATCCTTGAAAACAGCAAGGCAACAGCAACTATATCACCACCATAACGTTTTCTATTTTTGCCCCAGGATAAACCCCTTGAAATACCAGTTTGCCTCAAATGGAGATTGTCTTACTTTTAAGGAAAAGTCACTGGTCTGCTCTAAGTAGCAGCAATTCCCCAACGCTCTGGATTTATCCTACTGCTTTACTGGATTGCCAGATTTGCCCTGCTGAGGTGCCTCTTTAAATGGTAGATGCTAGGACCGTGCAAAGGATGTCGCTGAATGATAATGAATTCATAATAAAATAATTACTTAAAAATTCTGATGGTTGCCTTTAGGTTCTTGAAACCTGTCTATAAAGTTTGGCTTACTCTTCAGAGCAAATCTGTTCCAAAGTGGTGGTTGTTTCCTAAGTAGTCTGGTTATAAATGGATGAAATGATTGCTTTAATTATGACTTGTGTCATAATACTAAAGGAACAGCACTTGGGGCAATATGCTTGGATATGACAGTGAGCGTACATATGCGGAAGTGGGACCAAAATATTTTTGGCTCCAAAGCAAAACCTAAAGAGGGTAAACAATCTCTTTTATTATGTGCCAGATGACTAGAAAACCTCAACTGGAATATAGCAAATTGAACTTGCAAGTTTTGATTCCCCTCAGGCTACTGATTTTGTCTTCAAAGAAATCGCTCTTGCTGCTGCCTGTTTCTTATAGCATCATTTTCAGAATATGAAAAAAATTAAGTTTATACATACAAATATTCCTTTGCTCTCTTACATATCAACATATTAGACTTGGGAGGAATTGTTGACATGCAATTTAAGACCTGGAACTTGTCTGTCATGATTTTGTGTCATGTCCAATCATAACTATGAGCAAGGAGCTGAATTGTTAGACATTGTGGCTTTTTGTGTGTAGAAAAGCCATGTTTTTATCCTTATGAAGCAGCTCAACAATAACTTTTTTGTTAGATGATTATATTGCCCTGTTCAAAGACCAGGATTTGGAAATGTCTAGCACAGAGGGTACTTCAGCTTGTACAATTGATAAATAGCACAGCTTTTTATGCGCTACTTTTATATGAGTCAAAGTAAACTATTGAAGAATTCATTCTAACCAATTACATCACCTTTGGAGTGGGGTTAAGGAGGATTTCCCCCAGAAAATGTCACAGTGTAAGGAGCCAGAGTTTGTTTACCTAGCAAAGGTTTAAAAAAAAATACTGGAAAAGAGGAGCCTTACTCAATTTCTGCTTTTATTAACATCCCCTCTCCCCTTAATAACTTCCCCAACTATTACTTAGTAGGAATAATCATTGCATGTATTTATTTTACTTATTAAATTAGCTGATTCTCCTTAAATTGGATTAAAAATATGTGCAATTTCTGTTCTGACCCAAACCCTTTTCCAATAAAACAAACATGAACCAATAAGGATTCTTATGAATCCCTGGTTAAAAGGCTGCTGCAAACTAATTAACTTTGATAAGCACGAGCCTCGCCAAAACTGTGCCAGGTTGCCAAGAATAACAGATAAGGTTACCTACAAATATTTTACAACACAAGAGTCCTCAAATACCAACTAAGATACTGCAATGTCCATGAGACTTGAGTTTTAAAACATCTTTGCTTCCTGCAAAGAACGTCAGATTCACAGCTGGCTTTTATCTTCTTGAAGGAGGGGCCATTACCTTGCAGCCTTACTCCCGAGTTGCTCGTGCTGCTGCAGCTGCTCTTTCCTATGAGCAACCCTGCGCACATGCGCACTTGGCACAGGCTCCTCGGGAACCTCTTCATTGCTGCTGCCAGTTCCCACAATCTCTGAAGGCAACAGTCCACCCCCTAATAGTCCTGGCCCCTCATCTGAGTCCTCGCTCTCCTCAGCCATCTGCACCTGCTGCCGGCTAACCACAACACTTTCCATATTCTGCTTAAGCTAAAAGCACGGAAAACACTTTTAACTGTGAAGCTGCTAGTTCCTATTGGTGTGTTGTTGTGGGAAGTGGTTTAATCCTAGACCCTTGCATTGTGTGGTGCTTAATGCTTGGGTCTCTCAGTGTTCCTCTTTAAGATCTACATGAACCTGCTGGGTGAGGTCATTCAACAGCATGGGATGTGGTATTATCACGATGGTATGATAGTAATATTCCAGTATTTGAAGGGCTGCCACAAAGAAGAGGGGGTCAAATTATTCTCCCAAGCAGCCAGAGGGCAGAGCAAGAAATAATGGTTGGGAACTGATCAAAGAGAGAAGAAACTTGGAATTAAGGAGAAACTTCCTAATAGTGAGGACAATTAACCAATGGAACAGCTTGCCTCCAGAAATCATGGGTGCTCCATCACTGGAGATTTATAAGAGACTGGACAGTTGCTTGTCTGAGTTGCTAAAGGTTCTCCTCCTTGAGCAGTGGGCTGGAGTAGAAGATCTCCAAGGTCCCTTCCAGCTCTATTCTATTCTAAATTCTAAATCAGTATTCTGGTAATACTCAGTTTGACACCTCCAATTCTGTCTGAAGTGGTGATTCTGGTGCTTTCTTAGTATCTGGAGGCTGTGAAGCTCTTGATAGGGAAAAACTGACCCAGGCTCCGCCACCACAAGATAGAGTGCTTTGGGGGTTTTGGTCTGATAATATATCATCTCTGTTCCCTGGGCAGAGGTACTACACAATTTGGGGCTTCTCTTCAATCTGTGGCTTTTGTTCAAGGAGGGGGTAGAAGTCACAGCTGGAGAAATCTTTGCACAGCTACATCTTGTGTGCCAACTGAGCCCACTGTGGCCCTTGCTCACTGTTCTGCCCTTTATAATTACTGACTGAATGTATAAAGGCAGACATAACTCTACAAAAGCATCCATACAAAGTTTCTTTATTGGTTCATCAGCTATCCTCATATATAACTCACGGTTACATCGAGATTCATCTCAGTGTCCAAATCTTTGCATAGCTGAATTCACAGTGTAAAAGGACAGTGATCTTTTCATCCTCATAATGAAGGAGCAAGGGGGTGAGGCACCAACTGGGCTCCAGGCAAGAGAGAAGGAACCTCCCCCAACCCACCAAGGGTCAATTCAGTGATCAATCAGGATTACAGATGTGACCACATGACATGGACTACATTTCCCAGGATGCCTTAACTACATTTACTATGATACATTCCCTTAAGGGAACAACTCTCCGTTCCTAACTAACTATCTCAATTCCCATTACCTATATACTGTCTGGACAGCACACTCATAATCAGTCATACCTTGGTCACTTCCCAGTTGGACTATTGCGATGTGTAGTATTCATGGGGCGCCCCTTGAGTACTACTCAGAAATTAGAACGGGACCAGAATGCAGTGGTACATGCAGTCTCGGTTGCCTCTTCATTTGCTCATATCACATGGTTATTGTGTGAGTTTGAGTAGCTCACAGTTTCTTTCTGGATACAGTTCAAGAAGCTGATTATTACCTACAAGGCCAAGGGCCAGTTTATTTGTAAGACTGCCTCTTCCTGGAGACATCTGCTTGCCCTACCAGGTTAGATTGGGCGGCACGTTTCAGCTCCCTCCTCTTAGATGCTGCCATTTAGTTGGACCAGGAAGTGTGTCTTTTCTACGGCAGCCTTTACCCTGCGCAATACCTTCCCCTTGACATCTGGCAGGAATCTACTCTTTGAGCCTTCCAGAAAGCTGTAAAAGATTGGCTCCCTTCCCCCAAGGATTGTATTATTTGATAGAATAGAGAGACTTGTCGTTCCGGATGACTCGGAGCAATAATTATTATTTATTATTGGGAAGCCACCCAGAATTGTGTTTCGTCAGATGGGTGGCTGCAAACATACAACGAATACACAAACAAATAGTGGTTAGCAAGCATATCTGGCTGGCTGATAGGTTTTCCAAGTCTGCTAGACAAGTGGGCTGCCTTCGTACCAACTTGTGCAAACATCCCCTCTGTGCCTTCCCATTTGCACTGCTAATTAGTGGCTCCTGTTAAAACAATGTCAGATTTAGCCGGAACATATTTGCATTGGAGATATCTGGGAATTCCCTTTGAGATTCAAGGAAATAGGCAGAGATCAACACTTGGCAAACTCTGTCAGCAGGAAAGCCATTAATGCCGCTGCTGTGTACTATATCCTCAAGGATGTGACCATCCAGCTTACACTTCTCTTCATTAATTAGTATTTTCATAATTTTAGTTTTATACAAAGGCATACATTTTTCTAAATACCAATTAGTCTATATAACATAGCCAGAACAGACTTTTCCTATCTCTTTGCTTCTCTCTATCTTAATCTCTTGGATTTGGATTTTCTCTGCCTTTAAACATGTCTTTTCCTTCCTTAGGCAAGAGTTACTTAATCTAAAAAAAGAAAGGATAAAAAAAAGAAAGAATGAGAAAAAAAAGAAAAAGAACTGAGGCACTTGATAATGCTGACTAAATTACTAATTCATCATTTTTAGTCAAATAGAAACAGCTTTTGATCCTCTTTGAAGGAAGAGACTTTTGAGCTGGAGCCTGCCAGCCTGTGAATTTTCTCACTTGCATTTCACTTAAACTCTAATGTTATTATACAAAGAAGTGAAATAGCTTTGGGCTGGTAGATGAGGGATGTAACTTCTGGGACATGAAGCAACATTGATAATCCTTTTGCGGTTATTAATGTGTGATGCCTAGGCCTCCATTCTGAGAACAGGAGGAATTGTTAGGAACCCATTTTGTTCACGATAGACTTAGCTGAAAGAAGAGGGTCCATTTTAGCTTATCAAAGGACAAGAATTTCTACTCAACAGGGCAAACTTATATTTCTGGCCTTCCGAAGCCTCTGGGAGGCCCGTTTTTCACCGTCCCCAAGCCTCCGCACGAGCCCTGCATTTACCTGGGATACAAAATGGCTGTGTAGGATACATGGGAGAGGTCGGTGGGGTGGGGCAGGGCCAACCAGGGGTGGGATTTGCTGGTTCGCTGAACTGGCCATAAAATTACCTACCAGTTTGCCTGAACCAGGGAGAACCAGTAGCAGCCCACCCCTGCATTTATTCATATTCTGCATTAATGTTTAGAGTTTTATAGAGATTTTTAATTATTCCTTAAGATCATAGAATGACCTCAGTTCTATATAATTCATTAATGAAACAAAGAGCTTTTAATCTTATGAAATGCAAATCCTTTGTTTATGCTTCATCCATCCATTATGTTTTCTCCACTTCCGTTTTTCCCTTTTGTGCAGCTATTTATTCTGTTCTTTAAATATTAACACATAAAATATTAATTTAAGAAAAAAAAATAGCAAGTTTCCTTTTCTGATTTGTTTTCACCCAAAAGGAAGTTAAACCAGCTTCCATCCTACTCAAACCATCAGTCAAGGAGAGGTAACCTCCCCCTGCCCTTCTGAATAGCCATTTCTTAACTTTTCTCCATGGACTGAAATTCCACCACTCATGTATAAGACAGAAGAATTTACATCATGGGAGGAATCTCAACAAGTGTAGAAACTTTGGAGAACATAAACAGGGGAAGGGGATTTTTTTTTTTTAAATGTAATCCAAGGGTTGAGCATACCAAATGGGACCAAATACAAAATTTGGATGACTGTTGGATTGGAGAAAACAGGGAAATAAAATGTCAGAGTATATTCATGAACTAGAATAGAGCTTGTGTAACAAGGTCAGCCAACGAATAGGCATAGCAACTAAGTCAGCCAATGAGGACTGTTTTGGAAACTGAAACTAGAAGTAGCTTAGGCTGGAAACTGAAACTAAAAGTAGCCTAGGCAGGGCTCTATGTTAAGCTCTGCAACTCTGCAGCGATGTTGGAACTCTGAGTCTGTCTATTGAAGATGAAACTAACTTGCTTGCTTGCTGAAGACTGGAGCTCTGCTCTGAACTTGCAACGTCTTTCCGTTTGAGTTTGCTCCATGTTGGAGAAATCTACAACTGGTTTGTAAAATCTACTTATGTTTATAAAGATGTTAAATGAAGCATCAGCTATCTGCGTTTATTTTTCGGGTGCTGAATTATCGCTGCAAAACTCCCAATATAAAAGACAACAGAAGTTTTGTAAAATGGATAGTACTCAACTTACAACCATTCGTTTAGCAACTGTTTGAAGTTACAATCAGCAGTGGGATCCCACCTGTTCCCTTGGCGATTCAGTGATTGCGTGTGCATGCACCTAATGCACACACACCGATTGTACGTGGGCAGCTTTCCCCACACCAGCTGAGAGGATAAAGAAGAGAAAAGCAAGGGGCGGGTGAGAGGGCCGATCCTGCACTTTTCTTTTCTTTCTCCTCTCAGCTGATTGTTGGAGGCTTTTTTTTTTTTACTACCGGTTCAGCTGAACCATCCCAACCAGTAGCATACCACCACTGGTTACAATGGCACTGAAAAAAAAGGGATCTAAGACCATTTTTCACATGAACGATGAAACAAAATTAACGTTAAAAAGTTATGGTATTTATGTAGTTACATATCAAGCACATCTAAATTGTTATTAAGGTAACCAAAATATCTTGCAATCCCCAACCCATGATGATACCCAACCCTAGACCAAAGTGACTTTTTGAGACTGATATTAGTTTATATGAATCTTGCTTAAATGTATAGTCTTTCAATTCTGCATACAGGGAGTCCACAACTTACAACCATTCATTTAGTGACCATTGAAAGTTACAACAGCACCGAAAACGGTCACTTACGACTGTTTTTCACACTTACGAAAATTGTAGCAACCCCATGGTCATGTGATCAAAATTCAGACGCTTGGCAACTGGTGTGTATTTATGCTGGTTGTAGTGTCCTGGGGTCAATCTTCCGATGAGCAAAGTTTAATGGGGAAACCGGATTCCGTTTACAACCATGTTACTAACTTAATCACAGTGATTCACTTAACAACTGTGGCAAGAAAGGTCATAAAATCAGGCCAAATTCACCTAACAAATGTCTCACTTAAGCAACAGAAATGTTGTGGTTGTAAGTCAAGGACTGCCTATATATCTAAAGTGCTGCAAACAACATACACTCAAATATTCGCCTCTCACCGAGAATTTTGGATCTGTAATAATGCCTCAAGAAATTAATGCTTGAGGAATAACAGAATGTAAAATGTAATTGATAAAATTGTAGAATTGTTCTAAAATTGATAAAAAAATCTTAAAACTATATGTTTGTTATACTAAAGCATCATGCATATGCACACATATATCTGCGGTTCTTTGTATAGATAAAGAGAGGGGGAGAGACGAAAGGACAGTAATGGAAAACAAAAATGTAAATATCTTGTCAGCTCTGGAAAAGTCTAACCAGGCCTGTTGAAAAAACGAACAGACAATATAATTGTAGGTTGTGCTTGAGGATTTATATAGAGCAGGAGCATCCAGCCTTGGCAACTCAAAGACTTGTGGCCTTCAACTCCTAGAATTCAATCATGCTGGCTGGGGAATTCTGGGAGTTGAAGTCCACAAGTTTTAAAGTGGGCAAGCTTGGGCACTTCCAGATTTAGAGTCTAAATGTTGGAAAACCATATGGGATTCTGGAACCAATCACAGGTCATGTCAATATAAACAATATTCTCAATTTTCAACTATCTAGCTCCCTTATCTACTACAGGTAGTCCTCCATTTATGATTGGTTGCTTAGAGACCATTCAAAATTACAACAGAACTAAAAATAGAGTATTTATGACTTAGATATGTGATTCTGACAACTATCAGAACATTTTGGGTACTTGGTAATTGGCTACATTTACAACTATTTGCAGCATCCTGTGGTCATGTGACTGTGATTTACAGCAGTAGCACTTAAGACTTATAGACTGCTTCACAGTGCTTTACAGTCCTCTCTAAGTGGTTTACAGAGTCAGCCTATTCCCCACAACAATTTGGGTCCTCGTTTTACCAACCTCAGAAGGACGGAAGGCTGAGTCAACCCTGACCTGCTCAAAATTGAACTCCTAGAGTGAGCAGTGAGTTAGCCTGCAGTATTGCATTCTAACCACTGCGCCATCACAGCTCTTATTTATTACGTTCGGTTTTTTTGGCCAGAAAGTGGCATTTACTTCCAGTTTTTCTGGCAAAAAAAAGCTCATTGCAGATGATGGGTTCACTTAATGACCACCACAAAATTTGTCATAAAATTGGGTTGGTCTTGTTATGATTTCCGTCATGACCAGCATGATTCTGGGCTCAACTAAGGATTAGCTATATATTGAAAAGTCTGTTCCACTAGTCCAGATTGACTGAATTACAGGTTCTTAAGATTTATGTAAATGTCGTCCAACAAATTTGAAGAGGCTACTTTAGGTTCTCCATTCTGCTTGAAGTTCTCTGTGACAGAAACTCTCAAGTGTTAATTATACATTTCAGCGTTTCTTCCACCTGACACTCCCTAATGCCTGGAAGGCAGATTCAGTAGAATCTAGCAACTGATTTTTGGAGAATGAGAGTCAGCAAGGCTATAATAATCAAGGATTTTAATATGATGGGGTGTCACTGAAAGTCTAGGTTGCAATTAGTAATTATATGGTGCAGAACATGGCCTGTGGTTTTCCAGAGAATGTGCAGAAGCTTTGGGGATTTCAGTAATAGACACTTGGATATATAGTTCTTACATTAGCATTTGAAGCAGGCTAGCTGGAATATTTGTCAAACAGGATAATAAAATACCATGGTATTTGCAGCTTCTAAATATTTAAATGTTGGACCTCAAAGATTCTTCTGCAAGTATGTCAAATGTGGAATTCTCCTCCCTTCCCATTTTCACTTACAGATTGAGGTCCTGCCTGAAATAATAGATGCGGTGGAAGGGAAGACTGAGGTATTTCTAGATGGTGGAATAAGAAAAGGCACAGATGTTCTCAAGGCCCTGGCTCTTGGGGCCAAAGCGGTGTTTGTAGGAAGGCCTGTAATCTGGGGTCTTGCATACCAGGTAATGTAAATCAGGAGTTCAGTTCTTGTTCTTGTCTGAAAGACATCTCTTTCCCCATTTTAGCAGTCATTGGAGTGCTTCTGGACAAAAACAACAAAGTGACAATTATAATGTTAGGAGGACAACCCTAAGGATCTGACTGGTTAAACTGCATAGCTGGATCCTGAAGCCACTACAATATTGGTATTAATAACTTGAAGGAAGACATGAAGAAAATAGAAGACAGATATGAAGAAGACATGTGTGAATGAAGACATGAAGACATAAATTTGAAGACGGCAACATAATATATTGGATTTACGAATGTTCTACATAGCTAAGGATGAACTTAACAGATTTGAGAAATGGGGTAAAAACAATGGCTTTCCAATTTGTATTTCAGATTTTCTCTTACCTTATTATTTGTTTAACAATGATTTTTTTTAAAGACACAACCCACTGGCCTCATAAATTCCAAGCCAGAACACTATGGTACACAAACCAAAGTGCCAAAATTCATCACACGCTAATCCCAAACCAACCAAACCATATTATGGGTAACTTTAGGTTAGTCTATATATAGAGAGAGCACCATGTATGTTAAGTGATAACTTCAGAAAAATAAGCTCATGAGGTCAATTAAATGACTTGGTATGCTCTGCCATTTCCCCCAATGATTCAAGAGGAACCATTAGAAGGTTTCAGCTTCTTTTTCAAAGCACTAAACGAAGGGACCCGAATTTGTCAGTGAGCTAAGCTGGAGTTGTGGAGAGAAAAGAAAGAAGGATCTACTGGACAAATATTTATGTTTGTCAGTTAGAACAAATCTAGGACCACTTACATTTACATTCATACAATGTGCTTTAATTTAATTAGGGCGAAGATGGTGTGAAGGAAGTTCTTCAAATACTGAAAGAAGAATTCAAATTAGCAATGGCGCTCTCTGGTAAGATGCAGAGCATATAGGTAGTCCTTAACTTACAACAATTTGTTTAGTGACCATTTGAAGTTGCCAAGGAACTGAAAAAAGTGACTTATGACCGATCCTTATGCTTACAGTTATTGCACCATTCCCACAGTCAATGTGATCAAAATTTGAGTATTTGGCTACTAGCATGTGTATTTATGCTGGTTGTAGCATCCCAGAGTCATGTGACGGCCATTTGTGAATTTCCCAGCAAGCTTCCAAAAGGAATGAGGGAAGCCAGCTTCACTTAATGTAGATTGATTCACTTAGCGTTGGTGATTTGCTTAGCAACCATGGCAAAAAAAGATTGTACAACTGAGTGTGATTCACTTAATGCCTTGCTTAGCAAGATAAATTCTGGTCCCAATTGTGGTCATAAGTCGAGGACTATCTATATTGGGATTATTTTATTTACCCTTTGTATGTTGATTACACTTGATAGGAAAATAGGATTTGTACAATGGAATGCTATATATAGGTTACACAGGCATCTAATGTTTGGTGGCTTGCGTATCATAAAACTTTCTCAGGATCTTTTACTTGATCTTTTCAAGTGCACTTATTTGGATTTTTTATACATAAATTATGAAAGCTATTACTTAGTTATAGTCTTCCCCTTCCTAAAAAGTTCATAATATAAGCCAACAACTATTTTTAATGAGATTCTGTAGGGCCAAACTAAGCCTGGCTATTAATATAGGGTTAAACTTGAAAGATTTCTAGAATCCAAATAGAATTAACTGAGATAATGGTAACAGAGCTTGTAAGTACAGGGATAAGAGAAGAGAACCTGCCATACTGTGTTTCCAAGGAAAGTTCTTTTGGCTATAGAATTTGTTTTATGAAAAATCCCAACATCTTTGAAGTAATGGCACTCAGAAATAAAGTTAATCTTATGTGGCATCTAAAAGAAAAACATTATGATACCAAATGGACCTCTTTAAGGAAGATTATTCCAAAAAGATACCGTAGCATTTGAGAAAAAAACATATTATTAGTTATTAGCCACTTATCCTTACAAAATAGAGCAGGAGATCCGATGATTTGTGTAAATACATACAGAAAACAAACAATTTCAAGACCATTATTAGAAATACTTGTTGGAGGCAATTATTTTGAATATAACTATTCATCTTTTTCTTGTCTAGGTTGTCCAAATGTAGAAGCAATCGACAGAACATTAGTCCGGAGAGTTCAGTGGGAAGCTTCCAAGATGTAGCTGCATCTGTTGTTTGAACCCCATCTTGTTGCATATTTCTTGTTGCTTGTCAAGAATTTGGAATTAAAAATAAATGAAAGCTTCCAGGACAAGATCTAGTTGAAACTACCAAAGCTGTTTCTTCTGAAAATATGTCAAATATATCTTTTTAATGACTGGTGTAGTCTATATTGGTATGTATCCTAAGAATGACTTTAGACATTTACAGTATATCCTCTTAAAAATCAGTGCTGAATGGATTTCATTACTTTTGAAGAATGTCGCACCGCCTCCAGTGGTCTTGGATAGAATTTTATAACTTTCATTAAACTAATGATGAAAGTTGTAAATTTTCTGATGGACTGAGAATTACAAAACTGCAGTTATAAATATTGCAACTGTTAGCAACGATGCTTTGAGATTGTTTGGCTCCCATGATTAGGAGCAGTTGATCTCTGAATTAACCGTAAGCAGCTGTTTATATAGCGCATAATATTAAAATAATATTTATAGTCTGAAATCCACAGAATGCTTCATAGTGATTTAAAGATTGAATCAAACCCAAACTGTAGTTGCTAAACTTAGTGCCCTAGCATTATCTTTCCCTTTGTCAACTACAATGCAGGAAAGCGAGGCATTTTTTTTTAGCCACAGGACTGCTGAGGTTACGAAGAAAGAGACCCATGCCAAATGCCTTTTTACATGCGCACACACAGTCGCAAGGGGAAATGTTTAGAGAGACCATTGGAATTATCCTCCACCTCAAATCTCCTCTAGCTTCAATGGCAAACATTAGATTAGTGATTCAGCTTTCCAGGTTTTCAAATAACCACCCGAAGTGTGCAGGTAGTAAGACAAACAGATCCAATGTGGCCTCCTTTGCTGACATTTACACGGCAACCAGAGCCTGTTGGGACCGACGCTGCTTCCCACAGCATCCTTAACTTAGAGCAGTCAGACATGCACATACATGGTTACTGAGGCTAGCTTTGTTATTTTTCCTTGAAGGATATTTACTTTTCTCCAACAAAAAATGTGTTTTTTTCCAAGTAGGTGTGTTGAGTCATCAAACTAGCAAAAGCACACTCAATTTTGTTCCGCTAATTATAATAGCGGTATGACCTACAAAGCATAACATGAAGTTCAAGTGCCAAATAAGTAAGACTGATCAACCTTCTTTAGTTTGTATGGAAGTGGGAATGAAGCAAGGGAGGATGGGAGAAAAACAGGGCTTGATCCATTTTAGCGCATACAGTTTTAGGAAAGAAAATATTTGGGGAAGTAGCCACTATGATTTTCTACTATCTTATTCTTGAAGAAGCATTAATGATATACTTATTGCAAACACGTCCTGAGTCTGGTTTTCAGAAATGGCATTAATTAAGCTCTCAGAATGTGCCCTATCTAAAGGTTAGATTGATTCAGAAGTAGATAGATTGAGAGCAAATTGATTTCCATCAACCGCTGCATGCTTCATGATGATACTCATTAGGAAAGGTGTTGTAGCAAAACTGAAATTCAACTTGCCTATAGCAAGTAAAGCTTGGAAATCATTCTAGAGGTCATCTAGTCAAAATGGGGGATTCTGGGAGTTGAACTCCACACATCTCACAGTGGCCAAGTTTTTTAAAAAAAAACACCGATCTTTTCCAACCCGGTGCACAGAATGTAAGAACTCTGTGCCAATTTTTGTCTGTCCACCCAGTCTATCTCACAGGATGTTGGGTGGAGATGAAAATGAGGGGAAAAAACACCTGTACATCATATTCATCTCTCCCAAAAGAATTATATAAATGGAATGTTGAGAAGTCTGATTTGGTTGCGAAGAAAGGCAAAGAGAAGCTATCGCATGAATAATTAATACTTAATTCAGGACAAGACGGGTGACCTTCAAATTTTTTAGCAAGGGGCTCTCTGCCCTAATGACTGGCTGGGTGGCTGTTGGTGGGCGGCCATGTGATCGGGTGGGTGTGGCTAGGTAGTCACGTGATCAGGTGGGCATGACTAGATGATCATGTGACTAGGTGGGTGTGCCAACTCAATGTCGCTTCTTTGTCCTAATTACCTAAAAAAGACATATACCAAAAAGTTGTTTATTATTTCATGCATTTAATACTTAAATAAAAGACTGGATGAAACCAGGCTTAATAGCAGTGACTGTGAGAGGGATCTTGGAGTCTTAGTGGAGTTTCTGATCAGTTACGTAATTCTTATTATTAAGGAATTAATCCCCTCAGAGGCTAATGGCTATATTATCTGATTTTCTCAATGGCTCTCCCTCGCAAGCCCTGAGTGGATTGTTTATCTAGCTTGCAACACTTTTATGAGGTGTGAAATGCTCTTGGCTGAATGCCCAGAACTTCAATTAAGCCTATTAAGAGCTTTCCCTTGCTGCTTGTGTTTCTGAGGTTATTGGGGGCTCTTTGAGCCTCACAGAGTCTTAGCTAGAGGCTCTCCCGAGTGGCTGTGAGCCCCCAGCAGCCCATCCCTGGGGCA
Organism: Pseudonaja textilis; assembly: GCF_049901715.1. Classification (NCBI taxonomy): domain Eukaryota; kingdom Metazoa; phylum Chordata; class Lepidosauria; order Squamata; family Elapidae; genus Pseudonaja; species Pseudonaja textilis. Next base: position 145,804,215 of record NC_141990.1, on the reverse strand, counting down.
AGGACATCACATAACATAACCTAAAAGAGCAGAAGATTTCAGGTGATTTCTAAATAACCTTGCTAAGATGCATTAACATTTCTGAAGCCATTTCAGTAGATCCAAACTGAGAGCATCAATATAATGAACATAAATAAGTAGCCAGATTCCTAATGACCCACTCCTGTAAAATCAGGTGTATTATAGCCAAATCGGGTGTATTATAGCCATTTTAGGCGAGGCAATTAATTATACAAAGCTAACTCAGATGGAAAACCAGCTAAAACTTTACTCATCTTAAAGGATTTGTGGCAAATGTATGCCTCTGGAATTCTATCAAGTTATATAACTAGTAATATGCTTTCTTATAATTTCAGTTTGGCTAACCCAAGATAATCAGCAGCTGTCATGCACGGGGAATCAAAATACTGTTCTCCTTGCAACACTGTGTACTGAACTCTAATTCTTCCCCTTTCCCACTTGAATTTCAGTGTCAGGGCATCATACACAAGAGCTAAGAATCTTATCCAGTAGGAGAAGGCAGAGGTGGTATTCAGTAGGTTCTGACCAGTTCTGAAGAACCGGTAGCAGAAATTTTGAGTAGTTTGGAGAACCGGCAAATGCCACTCTGACTGGCCCTGCCACATTTATTCTCTGCCTTCCAAGTCCCAGCTGATTGGCTGGGCCTTCTTTTGTTGCCCTGCACAGGAGAATGGAGCTGGAAAGCAGGTTAGTGGGATTTGGCAGTAACCTTCCCCCAGGAGTGAGGAGGGAATGGGGATTTTGCAGTAACCTTCCCCTGCCATGCCCACCAAGCCACACCCACCAAGTCATGCCATGCCCACAAGTCATACCCACAGAACCGGTAGTAATTTTTTTTGAATCCCACCACTGCGAGAAGGGCTAGCGAGCACTGAACTGTAAATTTTATAAATATGTAAAATTTAATAATGAAAAATAGGAAGCTGGCATAAAGGACTTCCGGTTTCATCATTTCCAATAATATTCATTCTGGGAGAAGTTGGAGGATGTTAATAAATGAAATGTGTGCTTTAAGCACTATTTTAGCACCCAGAAGTGCTAAAGGGTAATACGACACTTACCCAGAAGGATGAAAGCTCATGATTTCTCTGTCACAAAGCCATCTTCCACAGTCTGAACTCCTGGGCTTAGCAACTCTTCTTTATCAAGAATATCAACCTAATCATTGATCAAGAATATTATCTTAACATATAAACCCAACATGATGATCCTAGGTTTTACTTCTGAATAAGTGAACAGAAAAGTCCTGAAGGAAAGGCCTCTTTCCCCTTACTTTGATTAAATACAGGAAAAGGAGGTGATCAAAATCCGAAGAAAGAAATGAACAATATTTTATTATATTCTGGTGTCAAAAATCATTTCCCCATGCAAGCATAGGTTGCAAACGAAAACGTCTGGGAGAATGTATTATCTGTGTTTAGGGGTTATTATTTTCTATGGTATTCTAAAGATGGTCCCCTTCCCTTACCATCAGAATTGGTATGTTCCATGTCAACATGATATGCAAACTGGCCTAAGGACCTATCTCTGGCCTAAATACCCTTTAGAGGAAGTAGGAAAGGAGATAGATGCAGGTGGGATGCAGCTAGTGGCAGAGAAAAGACTTGGGCAAAGTAAGAGAAATGGTAAGAGGCTAAAAAGAAGATGAAGCAAAGATGAATGTTGGATATTAGCCCTTCAAATAAAAGCATGAAAAGGGTATCCTTATTCCATCGTTCATTTTTAATTAGGCAGCAAAGGAAATGAGACTGATTTTACTTTCAAGAATATTGTGTATACTGAGGAATAAGCCAAGAATTATAGGTTCCAAAATATACCTTCCAGTGTAACTCAGGACCTGAATTCAGACTTTTAAAAACGTTTGCCAGGGCCTTACAACTGCAGAGTTTTATAAATGAATGCAACGCTTTGTAGTTTTGCAACTGTCAGGAGGGTTAAAAATTTGAAGGTCAGCTAACCAGAAGGGATGCATTTTTCATGGTATTTGGGTTGAAGTGTTGAAGGTTGGCTTATCCATGGATGGGCTTATCTGCCATTATCTGTAGTACTTTTCAGCCGCTTGCCATTAATTTAACATGCAAACCATGAAGGAGATGAGAAAGAGTTGTGGTGGCTGGCCTGTGTTTTTGTCTCCCAGGATTGTCCCAGGATTATCACTATCTTTGGGAGAATAATAAGTGCTCTGACATAGGGCTATTTTTTGTTGTTGTTTGGAGGTGGGGAGAGGTGCAGAGACATGTTTAAGGTGTTGGAGAAGAGCTGGAAGTCCCAGGTTCATGATTATGCTCAACACATGGTAAGTCAAGGTAACTTTCTCTCCGTCATGTTCTCTTGTAATATTGGGGTGACTGGGTAGGTGAGAGATGAGAAAATACCAGAAAAACCAATACAAAGGTGTATAGAAATTCCCAGAGGGAATAGCGAGAGATTAAACCATCAATGCTCATATAATACCTTTTGCCAGCTTTGGGATGGAGAAAGGGGACAGTCGTAACCGCAGCATTGGGTCCATATGGTTGAAGCCTGATATAGCCTTATAAAATGGAACTGAGGGAATACTTTTCTAAACAATGCATTTTTTTCCTACCACATGTTGCCGTGGAATTTGCCTGCATAGCTTAGGTGGCTTTAAAACATGATTCATCTAATTGACAGGAAAGTAAACTTTATCAAATGAGCGGTTAGTAAAATGAAACTTCTCTATTCAGTGGCAGAGCACTTGAGGGTCAGCCACATAAGGGGTATACTGGCTGCAATTGTACTTCCCTTCATGTTTTGGCTGTGGGGTTGTTGTTTTTTTTTGGGGGGGGGGGCAGACACCAGAATTTTATTTGGGATCCCCCTTCTTCGTGTAAAACTGGTATTTGAACGGCAGAAAGTTAAACAGGAAAGCAGTTAGGGATTATGTTTTCAGAATGCTCTGCCAGTTACCAAGACGGGGGTTGAAGGAATGGATTCCTGCTTTGGGGAGTAGGTGGAGCTTATCTGATGGTTGGAACATTTAAGCTGTGTCTTTGCTTTGCTCATCGTGTACACTGTAAAAAAAAAATGCAAATATTGCCTTGGGCATCATTCTTCTAAAGAAAATTAAATCTAGTTGATAAATCATGTATCCCCGAGTTTCTTGTTGCTCAGGAGGAGCAGAGCTGAAATTGGAATATGTGAATAAGCCAAAATGATAATTTCCAAAAGAGTAACCAAGATCCCCTGTTGCAGCTGAAGCCTAGTCGTATGACTCCTTAAAGCAGGGGTGTGAAACTCAATTTCATTGAGGGCCACATCAGGGTTGTGATTGACCTTGAGGGGGGCAGGGGGAAGTGGCCAGCTCGGTGTCAATCGTGTCAGGGGTGCCTGAGATGGCCTGAATGCTCCGCCAGCAAAAATGGGCTTCTGAGCTCCGTTTCTGGCTGCGATGGCCTCCTGCAACCCTCTGCCAGCAAAAATGGAGCATGGGTGGGCCACCCTCCCAAGCTCCATTTTCACTGGCAGACACACCGTGGGCTGATCTTTCTCTGTTTCCATGGTGGTGCTGTGGGCCAGATCTAAGCACTCTGTGGGCTTCGACTTTGACACCCCTGCCTTAAAGGCTGACTATTTACTATGACATAGACATTTGAAAGGTATAGTTTTCCTCATCAGATCTACTTGCATTGCATTGTATAAAAGTTTATATCTTATTGTACAAAAGTCTTTAGTGTTATAACCTTAAGAACACATATTGCTCCTAATAGAACTCCCTTTATTTATTGGTATAATGTATATGGGTTGAGCCTATTCAGCTTAATCCTTACATTTTAGAATATTTCTCAAAGTGAAGAAGCTTATGGAACACCATGATCATAGGAAGATTCCCAAGTTAGAGTTATTTTGATTACTATTCCTTCCTGAAAACAATATAAATAATTTTCAAGGATGATTGAAAAAGTTTTAGAATCATGTGGTGGCACTAACTAGTTACGGGGTATCAGAAGCAACACTTTGGAATGCTTCAGAAAGCACACGAGGAATGGTATTAATAACTATCTCATCTCCTTGGACATTTAGTTCTCATTTTGTAAATATCCTTTTCAGAAGAATTCACGAGTTGAGTATTTTCCCACTTAGGGCTTTCAGAATAACGAAAGATCTTTTGATCACAATTTTGAAATCCCGTCAATGCTAAGTGATGAAATACAAAGTGAAGTTGGATCTAGGTTGTAATCTGAAGATAGACAATTTTTTTTTGGTCCTGGTTTTCAAAATTCTACCCTTTATTTACTGTGATTTGCAATGTTCATAGCAACCAACCAGTGTATACGAAGGTTAAGCAAATGTTTCTTGGTGTGTAATGAAGTGTAATTTCTGTTGTTTACCGGGCTTATCATATTGGTTGCAATGTGGGTTTCATTGCATGTCAGTTACAGAAAACATCAGACAGTGTTTATTTTAGATAATATAAATTTAGAGATTGGGTAGCTGTGTCATTTGTTTATATACTTAGGATCTTTTTCCAAGATTTAATCATGAAGAAATTTAGCAGTTAGCCAAATCCAGCTTCAGAAAGGTTTCCTATGAGCAATAATGGATGTCCAATGAGTGCCTAATTAAACATTTGAGAGCAGGGACATTTCTTTAAGGCCACATCTGATGTCTTTCTACTAAGATGTTGAATCTCTCTACAGAAAGAATGACTTCTGTGATTGATATTAAGACAAAGGTCAGTGAAGATGAAACATGTTTACTTATTTCAGTCCATTAAAGACTCTAGGATTTAAATAGAAAATTACAGCATTTTGAAGCAACTTAGAGGTTATCTTTATGGGCAGGAATATCCCAGAGATACTCTGGAACAATATCCCTCTGACTTTTACCCTGATGGACTGGCAGACTAATTTGGAGAGAAAAAGCTCTGGGGATCCTTATACTTTTGCCCGAAGAAACTGAATTTGGGAACGGAATTTCTTCAAAGAGGAATTATGAGTACTGAAGGGCTGCCATTTTTATGTCTTTTTCCAGCAAAAGCCCACTCAAGTATTTATGTTAAAACATACAACAGATAATGGCATATGCTATAAACCAAACAAGATAAATTTTCCAGGAGGAAATAGGAAAATGCAGTAAAGAGCAAGAAAGTTTAATTACAGGCATGTCGGCTTAAATCAATATCCTGAAATCCTTATATAAAAAGAGGAGGTTGACAATGGTCTTCAGAGCAAGACTGCATTAGCAACTGTTTTGAAAGACCACATTGGTGTTTTTCTAGTCTGTTGAAGCTAATAAACCAACACCCATTCCTAGAAATGAATTCTCAACTCCAACAGAGATGGGTTAGATAGCAGAAGCACAAGAACTCAGTAGAGGTCAGTAAAATATCTTTATTGCTTGCCTTAGAAATCTTGTAAACTGTAAGGGGAGCTTTCTACTCTCATTTATACTGAGGGAAGTCTGAATGGTTTGAAATGCTTCTAAGTTGAGTCTTCTAAGATAAGGTCTCTGTTAAGTTTGAGCAATGAGAGGCTGAACCAGAGCATGAGTGCAACAATACTTGATTTAATAATAAAGGGCTGACCGTGCTTGCCACGCCTGGAACTGGCTCGCAGCAATCAGCAACTGGTTGGACCCCGCAGCCTGCTTTTATAGCTGGCTGCTGGAGAGGATCAACCAATGAGGAAAGGGGGAAGAACGCCCACGTAAAGTGAGTGGACCTGAGTGAGAACTCCTAGAGTCCTCAGGACATAACACCCCTTCCCCCCAGATGCGAACATGCATAGTCCTTGAGGTAGACGGGGGGTTTGTGTTGGCGCCCGGAACGGCGCAGCTCGGGAGCATTGTCTGTCCGTTCAGAATCAGTCTGTGACGGTTGAGCCGGCAGCGTGTCGCCCACGCGCTCTCCGGATTGGGCATCCTCGGGACTCACAGGGTTGGATACTGGGGTCGAGTCCCCGTGGGCTGGATCAGGCTGGTCAACTCTCGGGGCGCTGTTGTCCGAGTTCGGGCTGACCGGGACGGCTGTTGGTGCGGACTGGACGTTGGGTGCGATGAGGCTGAGAGGCGGATGAGGCGGTTCCCCTTCGTCTGGTGATTCTGGATTTCTGCTGGCAAGGGTGCTGTGGCGCCTCCGTAGTTGATCTATGTGCCTCCTCCAGACGCGACCATCCTCCAGCCTGACCCTATACGATCTCGGCCCAGTGATGGCGATGATCTCGCCTGGCATCCATAGAGGGTCCCCCGCGAAATTCCTCGCGAATACAGGCTCCTGTAACATAAAATGTCTAACCCCCGAAGTGGAAGCGAGGGGAGAGTCAGGGCAGTAATTGGGGTGAAGTCTGTCTAATACAGTCCTCAGGCGCCGGCCCATCAGGAGCTCCGCCGGGGACTTATTGGTGACTGAACAGGGGGTTGAGTGCTGGCTCATCAGGAACCGTGAGAGTTTGTGGTGCCAGTCATCCCTGCTGAACCTGGCGAGGGCTTCTTTGGTGGTCCTGACGGCTCTTTCCGCCAACCCATTACTGGCAGGGTGAAATGGGGCTGTGAAAATGTGGCGGATGCCCAGGTTGGCAGCAAAACGGCTGAACTCTATTGATGCGAACTGTGGGCCATTATCGGAGACGATGGAGTCGGGTAGCCCGTGCGTAACGAACAGGCGCGTTAACACGTTGGTGATTGCTAGTGTGGTGGTCGTGGATAGCTGTGCTACATCAATCCATTTGGAATAAGCGTCCACGACCACTAGGAACATCTTCCCATGCAAGGGGCCGGCCAGATCGATATGGATTCTAGACCAAGGGCCGCTGGCGCTCTCCCATCTGGTAGGGGTGGCAATGGGGGGAGCAGGACGGGATTCCTGACAGATGTTGCAGGAACTTACCCAATTGACAATGTCCTCGTCTAGACCCGGCCACCACATGTAGCTGCGTGCTAATGCTTTCATTCTCACGATGCCAGGGTGTCCTTCGTGCAACGCTCCAGGACTCGGGCACGCAGCGAGGTCGGAATGACCACTCGAGTGCCCCATAGTAGACAACCCTGCAAACTAGACAGCTCCTGCATGCGAGTCTTAAATGGAGTTAATTTGTTATCAATGATGCCACTGCCACCCCCTCCTCACCCAGTCGAGCACTTGGGCGAGCGCTTGGTCTGCCTTGGTTTTGGCGGCGATGTCAAGGGCGGTGATGGGCAGGTCCAACTGGGTGATCTCGAAAATGGCGTTGACAGGAGCGGGGTCTTCAGCCGGAGCGGGTAAGGGGCAGCGACTGAGAGCGTCGGCGTGGGACAGTGTTTTGCCCGGGCGGTGAATAAGTTTGTAGGAGTAGGCCGCTAGGAAGAGTGTCCACCTTGTCATTCTAGGGGAAAGGACCTGAGGGGTCTGTTTGTCCCCGGCCAGTAGGCCCAGGAGGGGCTTATGGTCCGTAACCAGTTCGAAAAAATGGCCAAAAAGGAATTCTGAAACTTTTTCACGGCCGCAACAGCTGCTAGGGCTTCCTTGTCGATCTGGCTGTAATTATGCCCGTGGCCGAGAGCGCCCTTGAGAAAAAGGCGATGGGAGCCTCGGCGCCATTGGGAAGTCTGTGACTAAGGACCGCCCAATTCCAAAAGGGGATGCGTCTGCTGCCAGTACTAAAGGAAGGTTAGGTCAATGGATAAGCACCGCTCTGACGTGAGTAGTGATTTGACGGCGTTAAACGCCTGGTCTTCTTTGTGCCCCCAGTGCCACGGTGACTGTTTGTCCAATAATCTGTGAAGGGGTTCGGCTACTGAGGCTTTGTGGGGCAAGAAGGATGCGTAAAAGTTCAGCAGCCCCAAGAAAGCTTGCAGCTCCGTTTTGGAGGTTGGAGTGGGAGCCTCGTGGATTACCCGGACCTTGGACTCCAGGGGGTGAATGCCAGAGGCGTCAATTTTATAACCCAGAAAGTCCACCTGTCTAGTGGCAATGGCGCATTTTTCTTTTTTTTAACTTGAGGCCATGCTGTCTGAACCTCTCTAGCACTGCTCGCACTCTCTGGAAGAGTTGGGGTCTGTCCCTGGCCGAGACCAAGATGTCGTCGAAGTAGGGTACTACACCAGGGAGGCCCTGTAAAATCCACTCCATGAGGGACTGAAAAATCCCTGGGCAACACTTACGCCAAATTGGAGACGCTTGCATCGGAAGGCACCCCTGTGAGTGACGATGGTCTGAAGTTCCGCTGTTTGGTTATCAACAGGAACTGCTGATACGCTTGAGACATGTCCAATTTAGCGAAAAATACTGCCCGGCTCGAATGTGTGCAATAAGTGCTGAATGATGGGCACAGGATAGGTGCTAACTTGTAAATATTTATTGATTGTTGTCTTGTAGTCCGAGCAAATTCTCAGGCTACCATCTTTTTTGAGGGTGTGACAATGGGCGCCTCCCACTTGGCGAAATCTGTTGGCTCAATGACCCCTTGTTTTAATAGTTTATCCAATTCAGCGTCTAGTTTTGGTCGAATAGCAAATGGAACTCTACGCGGTTTTAGTCTGATTGGGACTGCCTGGGGTCGACTGTGAATGAGATGGGGGTTCCGTTATAACATCCCAGCTCTTCGCTGAACACATCTGCGAAATCAGCGAATAAGGAGTCAGTGTCTAAGGTTGAGACAGCATGGACTCCTGTTAGCCCTAGGCCGAGGTGGGGAAACCAATCGAGCCCCAATAAGGTGGATAAATTGCCGTTAACTACCACTAGAGGTAGGTGACCTTTAAAAGTTCCAAAACTGACAAAGAACTTGCCTCTGCCGATCACAGGAATGGTCTTCCCCTGGTAGTCCTTCAGGCCGAACTCGCATCTTTGAAGCCGGGTGGTAGATAGGCCGGGGTGGAGTCTCTTGAGGGTGTTCCACGAAATTATTGAGAGCGCTGACCCTGTGTCAACCTCCATGTGGCACGGTTTACCTTCTAGGGAAACGGAGAGAGAAATTTTACTAACAGTGTGGCAAGTACGCTTGGCAAGGCGGTGCGTGCGACAGTTTAATACTTGCCTCTGAGGTCCCGAAAGTGCGAGGGAGGGAGTCTGTGTGCAGCGCTTTGGGGGTTTGGCAGACTCTCGCGATGTGCCCCTTTATGGCAGTTGTTACAGGTGGCTCCTTTAAACTTGCAGGTGGCCCTATGATGCGATCCCCCACAGGCTAGGCACAGCGTGATGTGCTTGGGTGGACCGGTGTTTTCTTGTTTGGCCCCTACCTGCGGCCGTTTGTCATAGGCGAGGCGGTTGACGCGTTTTCGCGTTGAGGGTTTCCTCTGCTACCACCTCCTCGGAATGGACTGGGAACGATGCCAGCTTGGCGCTTGGGCCCTGTATTTCGGTGGCTGAGTTCGTTGCCAGCTCGGCTGCCAGGGCCTCCTCGACCGCTTGTGCGAGGTTGAGGTCTTTTTTTGCTAGAAGGCGCCTCTGTAGGTTGAGGTCCTTGACCCCACAAACTAATTGATCGAGGAGCATGTCCTCCAGGTATGTTCCAAACCCGCAGTGCAGAGCTGCTGTTCTGAGGGCGGCCATATATTGATTGATGGTCTCCTTACTCGATTGCTTCCTCATACGGAAAGTGAACCTCCTGGCGATCTGTGAAGGCCTGGGAGCGTAGTGGTTAGTGAGGATCTCAAGCAACTCGGACCACGGAACGTTTTTCAACTCTCTAGGAGCTACGAGTGCTGCGGCAGTATCGTAAACGGTGGCTCCACAGTAGATTAGGAAATAGGATTTTTTCCGATGCTCTCCCGCATCCGCCAGGCCGACCGCATCGATGTAATGGTTGAAGCGGTTCTTATACGATTCCCACTTCTCTTCGTCTGGTTTGAACGCCGGGAATACTGGGTTGGAACTCATGGTGCTGGAACGGCTGGGCTACCTGCGGAAAAATCTCTCTGGAGACAACGGGCGCTCGTGGGTTGCAAGTGAAATCAGCTCTGGAGAGGTTTTTTTGCTATCCTCTCTTTCTCTCTGGGTTAACCACGTTGGCTGTTAGCCGTTGGAGGTGTCTAGATTCGCGCCAGCGTGGGCGTTAGTGACTTACTACAGCGCTGTGCTGTGTCTCTCTTGGTTTGAAATTCAAATGACACCCGTTTGAATTTCGCGCCTAATACTGAGCGGCTGCGGCTCGCAGCGCTTCACTTTCCCCGTAGCTGGGCTAACAAGCGGCTACAGACGCTTCTAACTTTCGAACCAGACCACTTTCTCTGGCTGCGGATCAACGTTCGCTCTTTTGTTGGCTGACCGCTCTCTCTGGCTGCGGTCAGCGTTTCTCTTGTAGTCGACCGATCGCTCTCTCTGGGCTGCGGATCGGTGACTAGTGACTCAGCGGTTGCATGGTGCTTCTGGTCGCCATCCCACCCTCGTCGCCAGTGTTAAGTTTGAGCAATGAGAGGCTGAACCAGAGCATGAGTGCAACAATACTTTATTTAATAATAAAGGGCTGACCGTGCTTGCCACGCCTGGAACTGGCTCGCGGCAATCAGCAACTGGTTGGACCCCGCAGCTTGCTTTTATAGCTGGCTGCTGGAGAGGATCAACCAATGAGGAAAGGGGGAAGAACACCCACGCAAAGTGAGTGGACCTGAGTGAGAACTCCTAGAGTCCTCAGGACATAACAGTCTCCAACTGGAGCTGGGGACTGGACTAGATGACCTCCAAGGTCCTGCCCAATCCTATGAATCTAAGATTCTATGAGCTATTATAAATTTTCTTTCTATCTTTTGATAGCTTACTCTCCATTACCTTTTGAGCTCTGCAAAATCTGTGGCATAAATTAAGACAATTGTCTAATTCTCTCACACAGGGAAACTACTGTTATGTTTGACTCCTCTTTTCATTCAGTCATAGCAACATTTCTTCCTTCCTCAGATTAATAAGGAAAAGTCTATATTTTCTAGAGTCCCATCAGTTTTAGACCTTGCAGCACTGAACATCTAATCTTTTTTGTATCCCTATAGTTCTCTTAATAATGGTACAATTGAAATTTCTCATTACTTCTGGACTGATTTTCTCAATTTCCCAGTCTAACATAAGAGTTCTGGATATTTTGGTGGTCTCTAAACAAAAACTTGACCTGACTAACTTTTCAAATAGATAAAAAGCTGTCAGCTGGGCTTGCCACATTGAATACTGAACGCTAGATTTAGTGTTTCTCAACTTTAATATGTGTGGACTTTAACTCCCATACTCAGCCTAAAGTTCTCTATCTTCCATCATTCTTTTGTGGTGGCGAGACTAATAATCCTTTGAACTTCATTTAAATATATATATATATATATATATATATATATATATATAGAGAGAGAGAGAGAGAGAGAGAGAGAGAGAGAGAGAGAGAGAGGGGGAAACACCGCTCTAGATCATGGGGCTAGATAATTTGCAACTACATTTGCAGGAGTACCATATCACAAATATGTGATTGAATTAATACAAGGAAGCAAAGTTAAGGCCCATAACTGACCACATTTAAGCTGAGGCAGAAAAGGAAATCCAAAGGGTTGCCACCCCAAAGGAACTCTGAAAGACTGAGAACTTTTATCGATTTGTTAAATTAATTGGCCACAGATATTTCACACTATCTGTAACAGCCTCCAGAGCCACAACAAATTCATTGAATTGGCAAGGTAGTCCGGACAAGAACCATGCCCAGTGGGTACCAGCTCTATCTTTATTGTATGGTTACATTAACATAATCTTGCAAATCTGAAAGTATGTCTTCCCCCACCACCCTTACCATCTAAAGAGAGTCTCTTCTGAGAGGTTTGCCATTCCCCCATTCTTTCTGCAGACTCATCTGCTCCTTATCTGATTGCTGCCTAGTCTGTGGTTCTTCCACCTGTCTCCCAAGATCACTTCCACATACTGTTATCTCCTATGATTCAAGCCCCTGCTTCAGAATGAGTTCCTACTTGGATTTGTAAATCTGATTGCAAAGAGTAGCATCCTGAAAGCGTTGTGAACTGAAGTACCCTTACAATGCCTTCTTTGGTCCTGTTAAAACAAAAGAGTGATACCCGCAAGGAGACATTTCTGTTCTGAATTGCCTTTCCTATTGTTCTATATAGGAAAGTACAAAGATATATACTGTGGTAGATTCGATCTTGCTCCTCACTCTAGCCCTTATGCACCCCAAGGAATATACAGTGGAATCTCGGGTCACGACCATAATCCATTCCAGGACTTTGGTCGCAACCCAATTTGATCGCAAACAGAAGCGAGACTGACTGTGCATGTGCCCACAATTCTGCACATGTGCGGAAGGGGAAATCGCTGCAGCTATATTTCATTGGCACCCGAGAATCTGTTCAGGACCAGAAGCAACTATTTCCCCAAATTTTAGGTCATCACCTGATTGGGTCGTAAACAGAAGTGTTTGTAACCCGAGGTTCCACTGTAAGAAGAACATATTAGTTCACTCTTTTCTATTGGGTGTAGACCAGCCTTCTGAAACCTGACATCCTTCATTTGTGTCGAATGATAATTTCCAACTGAGTCTTTGGCCGTGGGATGTTTTTTGGAAGATGCTGACTTCAGGAAAGTTAATCCAAATGTCCTTTACACTACTAGTGCTAAATGGAAATGGTAGTAACTCCTAGAGAAAGGCTAGGTCCTGTTCTTTTAATCCGAAGGACAATTTAGCATGAATATCTTCAGTCTTGGGCTTACATGCCAATGTTTGTCTAAGAGACAAGAGCACCCTACATTAGAAGACCTGAGTTGAAAAGTGTTCCTTCTTCAATACGATGAACACGCAATTCATCAGTTTTGTGCTGACCTTCATATTACCCCTTAGCGGTGAACACTTTTTGGGGGGTCTACTCAAGCCAATCTAAATATAAGCGCTGTTGCAAAGTATTGCTTAATGTTACCTTTTCCACAATACCAGAAAGGAATAAATAAATAATAATAAAAAAATGAAAATGCCACTTATGTGCGCAACTTGTCCGTCGAGCGGAGGACTTCTAAACATGAATAAACTGGGCCTTGAGTCACAGACCCTTTTGATAAATGAAACAGTGTGGTTTTTCTGAGTCCGGCTGGAGATGCAAGAGACTCCATGAAACAAACCTGGGGAAGTCGGCAGGAATGGCTCTGCTTGTTTTGGCTCCCTCAGATAGCTTTCAGCCTCAAATCAAATACAGGGAGCATGAGAAATGCTGGCCTGTGAAGTCATGATTGTACTCTGAGCCTCATGCTAAGGCTCCCCGCTGCTTAATAAAGCTTCTTTTCATGTGAAAACCTGGCTTCTGGCAACATGGAAGTCCATTTGTCAGCTTTCTCTTTATGATATTGCACCTAGAAGCTGCCTTCCGAAAGCTCTTGGAGCAGTCAGAGGGAACTTCCTCTGCCTATGCAGCTCGTTTACAACTCTGGGCAGGCTGTTTGTCAGCTGAGAAGGTCTCATGCAGAGCTGTCCAGCTTCTCTTTCTAGACTGACTTTCTGTTGCTTCAAAGAGGCGAATCCTTTCCACCCGTTCATAGCTTCAAATCCTTCGACTGCCACTACAGGCAGTCCTCGACTTTACCGACTACAATGCAGCCCAACCTTTCTGCTGTTAAATGAAACATTGGTTAAGGGAATCTTACCCCGCTTTAGGACTTTCCTTGCCACAGTTGTTAAGCGAATCAGTGAAATTGTTCAGTTCGTAACAGTGTTTAAGCGAATCTGGCTTTCCCGTTAAGTTTGCTTGTCAGAAGGTCACAGAAGGTGATCCCATGACCCCAGGACACTGCAACTGTCATAAATATGAACCAGTTGTCATCCAAATTTTGATCACATGACCACCGGGAAGTCGTAATGGTCAAAAGTATAAAAAATGATCATAAATCTCTTTTTTCAGTCCCGTTGTAACTTTGAAGAGTCACTAAATGAACTGTTGTAAGCCAAGGACCACCTCTACCCTACTGTATTGGTAGTTGCAATGGTTATTTCCCTCCTGTTTATATCATCTGAGGGTGAATCAAACAACTAGAGACCAATTTTTTATTCTTTTGACAATATACATATGTACTTTAGAATAGAGTTGATGAATGTATCTTTCCTTTTATGTACACTGAAAGCATTTGCACCAGGACAAATTCCTTGTGTGCCCAATCACACTTGGCCAATAAGGAATTCTGTTCTATTCTATTCTATTCTATTCTATTCTATTCTATTCTATTCTATTCTATTCTATTCTATATACAGTATATACTTTGTATGGTATTCAACTTTGTTCGGGTATTTTCCCACGTCATTATAGTTGTGCTTTTAAAGTTGTAGCAACATTTTGGCAGAATCTCATCTGCCATCATCAGGCTATATACAGAAGCCTGATGATGGCAGACGAGATTCTGCCGAAACGTTGCTACAACTTTAAAAGCACAACTATAATGACGTGGGAAAATACCCGAACAAAGCTGAATACCATACATACACACACACACACACACACACACACACACACACACACCAGAAACATATACTTTCCATCCTGCTCATGTGTGTTTTTCTAACTAATTGGATCTTCCTCTTAAGAGTAGCTCTGTAGCAACATCAATATATTTGGTTAAAAATATTACAAAAAATACTGAAAAGCCCCCACTTTTGTTCTCAATACAGCCTCCCTTCCCCACCCACCCCGCTTGCTACAAAGAAGTTTTCAAAAAGGGAACATTGACATGACCAAATGTAATTGATCAAAATTATATCTGAAACTTGTGTATTGCCTTGTCATCTCTCCTCTCTCCCCCTCTCCCATTTCCTGGCAAACAAATAATTCTTTTGCCCTGATAATCCTTTTTTTTTTTTTTTTTGCCAGAGGCAAGTTGCAGATGTTTGCTTTCTTTCCAGCATGTAATTTATTTAAGATGCAGAATTGCAGTCATTTTCATTCAGTCATTAGGTCCACAGTGGCAGGTGGTTAATAAATAAACTTCCTATCCAATGAACTGAAAATGAGATTTTTTGACATCCAATTAATTTTTTTCAGATTATCGGTGTGATGTATGACAGGGCTTCACAACAGAGGAGCCAAAATGAAAAGTGAAGTAAAGCAGACTCTTCTAAATATCTATTAAGTTTGTTCATCGTACTCAATCTGATTTGTACATGAAAGTTGCATTACATACTAGAATAGAATAGAATAGAATAGAATTAGAATAGAATAGAATTAGAATAGAATAGAATTAGAGTAGAATAGAATAGAATAGAATAGAATAGAATAGAATAGAATAGAATAGAATAGAAGCTGGAAGGGACCTTGGAGGTCTTCTAGTCCAGCCCCTGCTCAAGCAGGAGAACATATACCATCTCAGACAAATGACTGTCCAGTCTCTTCTTGAAAACTTCCAGTGATGGAGCGCCCACAATTTCTGGTGGCAAGCTGTTCCACTGGTTAATTATCCTCACTGTTAAGAAGTTTCCCCTTAATTCCAGGTTAGCACTTGTGGATGATGACCAGTGGACATGTACTATTATTATTGCCTGTTTTTTGCTCCACCCTCCTCAATGCCTCTCCTTGTGGAGTTTTTGGACAGGCCCCTAGACCCTAGTTCCCGATGAGCCATCTCCATGACACTGGCTTCTTTCAATGACCGCATTCCTATTTTACTTCTGAAAATGGAGCAAAGCTGGATCTTATTTTTTTTCCCCCAAGGCTGGGGCTTCTGAACTATGTTTTGTTTTTAATTGGCCGAGTCTTGGGCTTAGGCACAGACAAAACAAGGCTGAGCATCCCTGCATCCATGCTATGGAAGCAACATTGGCCATCTTCTTAGTGACCTTTGTCGTAATCCTTCTCATCAGTGGTGCAGTCTACGTTCAAAGAAGCAAGTTGCCCACTTGATTTTTCTCTACTTAGCTAAGCAACTCTTACAGTAGCTTTGAACCAGACTTTAATATTTCTAATTGTTTGCAGGATCTTTGTTCAAGGAAAATAATTGCTCCATCTGCTTTATTTTACATTGAAGTCGCTGAATTCTTGCTTCACCTTACCTTCCAGCCTCTTGGACCCCTTAATGTTTCTCCCACTCAGATGCCCATGAAAGCAAGTTGAAAACCTGACAAATTAGCATCAAAATTAGATTTACCGGTATTATAAAAAGTACTACAGAAAGTACTGCCCAGCTTCTTTCTAATATCACAGCTAATGGAGGTTTTATAACAGAAATAATGGATGGTGTCTTAGCCGTTTCATACTTATTTAATTTTTCACATTTTGAATCAACCCTCTCCCTTAGAAAGGGAGTTATTCTGTTACAGAACTGAAATTATTAGTTGACAGCAGTGAATATAAGGGGAGGACCTCAAGAACCAATACAGCAGTAGCAGCATCATAATTGAAATTTTACCCGCAGTGTCAAGGGGTAGATAAAAGCAACAGCATTTAGACCAAAATGCCGCAACCACCATCCTGGATGTTTTTAATCTTTCTACCTGTTCTTGGTATTTCCTCCACATTATTAGTGTTCAGGGTCAGCAGATGTGAAGGCAATTAAAGATCAGTTACAGATTGCACTGTAAAGAATACAGAACATAGAAATGAAGTAAAAATACTGCAAAGTGTTGAAGCATTCCAAAATGTTGGGTGAAAGAGTCACCGTTATTTCTTCCGGAACAGGCTAAAATGATTTTCATGATGGGATTCTTACGACAACCTACAAAATTGACTAGCAAATGAAGAGAGTTTGACATTCTGGCCTAAACTACAGATAATCCTTGACTTACAACAGTTCATTTTGTGACCGTTTGAAGTTACCACGGCAAAGAAAAAAGTGATGTATGACCATTTTCCATCCTGACATACCTGTGATGGCAAACCTATGGCATGCATGCCGGAAGTGGCATGCAAAGCCATTACTGCTGATTGTGAGTCCTCAGCCAGAGCAGGGCTACTACACATTTGCGCCCGCTGCCCACTGAACAGCTGATTGTCGGATATCTAATGTGCAGGGGGTGGGGTTGCCCTGCATGCACAGAGATGCATGCACAGAGATGCATGGGGCAGGGGTGGTGGGTCATGTACACATGCACAGAGATGTCCAGCATGCACAGAGGGGGTTGTGCGCACATGCGCAGGGGGCGTGGGGGGGACCTACGTGTATTGCTTTCTGGGTGCTGGCATGCAAGTGTGCACACGCAAGCATGCACACAATTATTGGCACAGGAGCCCAAAAAGATTAGCCATCAGTTATATACCAAGGGTCTTCAAACTTGGCAAGTTTAAGACTTGTGGACTTCAACTCCCAGAATTCCTGAGTTAACATGACTGGAGGAGGAATTCTGGGAATTGAAGTCCACAAGTCTTAAACTTGCCAAGTTTGAAGACCCTTGTTATATACCATTAGAGCATCCCCATGGTCATGTGATCAAAATTCTGGTGCTTGGCAACTGACTCCTATTTATAACGGTTGCAGTGTCCCGGGGTTACGCGGTCTCCTTTTGCGACCTTCTGGCAAGCAAAGTCAATGGGGAAGCCAGATTCACATAACAACCGGGTTATAACTTAACAACTGCAATGATTCACTTAACAACTCTGGCAAGAAAGCTCATAGAATGGGGCAAAATTAGCAGCAGTTATATTGGCTCAATTGTGGTTGTAAGTCCAGAGCTACCTGTACACCAGAATTCCACAATTGGGCAGGTTTTCTTTTTTTCTTTTCTGACTTGGATTATAGTCAGAGAGGAAAAAGAGCTCTCACAAATTTCCTCATTTAGCTGCAGCGGTGAGGTTGGAAAAACAGAAGGCACCACGGGGAAATTGGCACCGCGTGCTATGCCATGATATTTGTATAAAAACAGACTGGGTTTAAAAAAAAGGATTAGAAATCAATGGTCTTTCTTGTCAATATCAGCGTCTGAACAGAAGCAACTGTGGCTGCTATTACAGTAGCATTTAAGTAGGGTTCAAACCCCATTTCTAAGACATTTCTCCATTTTGGGACGGTGACATGAAATACGGCTCATTTGTGTTCACTTCTGAATGTATACCTGTTCTTTCCCCAGTTGTTCATCCATACCAGTGGTGGGATTCATATTTTTTTACTACCGGTTCTGTAGGTGTGGCTTGGTGGACGGGGCAGGGGAAGGAGACTGTAAAATCTCCAGTCAGAGGTGGGATTTACCGGTTCTCTGAACTACTCAAAATTTCTGCTACCGGTTCTCCAGAGCTGGTCAGAACCTGCTGAAGACCACCTCTGATTCGTACTTATGTTAAAACCAAGTACGTTTGCTGCCTAAATAATCCTTTGGCTTATGCAAGAAACAGACATGAAAATGCTGAGTTCCTTCGAAAGGGCAATTGCCAATTTACATGAATAGCAGAGGTGTCAAACATGAGGTCCACGGGCTGGATTCAGCATGCAAGAAGGGACAGGAAAGGAGAAAGGGAAAGAGGAAAGAAAAGGAAAAAGAAGGAAAGATGCAAAGAGAGCATGGAAGGAAAAATAAGAAAAGAGGGGAAGGAAGAAGAAAGGAGAATGGAAGGAAAAAGAGGGAGGGAGGGAGGGAAGGGAGAAAGGAAGGAAGGGGGATTATAATGAGAGGGAGGGTCTGAGGGAAGTCCTGCCTTAGCACTTGGCCACCACAGGTACCCCCGACATAAATCGTGCCCCCTGTTCTGACCCAGGCTTCGTCAAACTTAATAAAACACAAACTGATTTTAAACGTAAAACCTATTTAATGTGACACTGGGAATTATGTGCATTCCCAGCCAAAACTAATTATACACAGTTCCTCCAGGTAAGAGCACGCTTTTCAATGCCAAAAAACAGAAGTCCAATTAAGGGTTAACATAAACCAACCCAAAAACCCAGTAAAAACTGACCAGAGTACAGAGCTTCAAGAAGAACTTAGAAATTACTGAACTGCTTTGCTTCCTGCAAAGCTTTTGGTCACCGAGGTCTGACTTTTATCCCTTATGGGAGAGGAAATCACCTCCCAGCCTTACTCCTGAGTCACCCCTTCTGCTTCAGCTGCTCTCGCCTTCTAGCAGCTCTGCACATATGTGCACTGGGAACAGGCTCCCCGGGGTCCTCTGCTTTGCTGCTGCCAGACTCTGAAGGCTGCCAAGGCAGCACCCCACTCCCAGATGCTCCTGGTCCCATCCCTGCATTGGATGTCGGACCCTCGTCCAAGTCCTCTCCAGACTCTCTGACTGGTTCCCTTTCACCCTCACTGTCTGATACCTCTGGTGTCAGTTAACATTTGAGCAAAGATTATAGTTGTCGTAGTCCTCGACTTACAATGGTTTGTTTAGTGACCGTTCAAAGTTACAATGGCATGGAAAAACCTATGGACTGTTGTAGCATCCCCATGGTCTAGATGATTAAAATTCAGATGCTTGGCAACTGACTCATATTTATGATGGTTGCAATGTCCTGGGGTCATGTGATCACCTTTTGCGACCTTCTGACAAGCGAAGTCAATGGGGGAAGCCGTGAAACAACTGTGTTACTAACTTAACTGTAGTGACTCACTTAACAACTGTGGCAAGAAAGATCATAAAATGGAGCAAAACTCACTTTAAAAGGTCTTTCTTAGCAACATAAATTTCGGGCTCAATTGTAGTTGAGGACTATCTGTACAACTTTATAACTGGATAAAATCATAATTGCTTTGTTTTTTTAGTTGCAATCAAGGCTGTTGTTTTGACAGCATACATATTTCAGACGAAAATATGGCCTCAACGAAGTTTTCGGCTTGATTATACAGACTTCAAGAAATTGCATTTCATGTGTTTTCTCAATACACCACGGCTCCGTCTGATAACGCCAGGTGGTTCAGCTTGAAGAGATGCTGTTTCTGCCCTGTGCAACTTTGTTGCGTCTGGATTTTGATTCCGTCAGGGGAAACCTTGAAGTTTCCATATCCGCAGAAGGAAAGGAAGATTGTAAACTGCCAACATTTCTTCTTATTACGTCAATGCATCACAGAGTTTAATCTCTATTTCCACCTCCCTCCCAATCTTGCTTTAATCCCCAGGTAAATTATAAGCAGACCAGCATCTCTGCTTTGTCCATTAAAAACCTGACTGGATTTGAAAAGCGTTCAAAGTGCACGGGAGGGAAAGGGAAGGGGGCTTCAAAGTGCTCTTCAACGGTTGAGAATCTACCCATTATTGCCCAGGGGGTATGAGGGAAGTCTGGTTGGCCTCCATTCATTACTAAGCAGCTACTCCAGACATTTCACTGGTGACTATTTTGTTATCTCTGGCCAAGGCCTGGAAAGCAAACAAGGGGGGGGGGAGGAGGGCCCGCGTAAATTAGGCACGGAGGTTTGAACTCTGCGGGATTTCCTCTTTACCAAAACTTTGCATGCATGAACAGGAGTTGCTGAATGAAGTCATTGTGCTGAGACCCTGTGTAGGAAGGCAAACTTTCTTTCCTTCCAAAATGCTGATAATTAACACCTAGGTCTTCATTTGAACATGCAACTCTTGTATTACGGCGAAAGGGAAACTCTCTCCTGAATCAGTCAAACTGTATCTGAGGTCACGTTATATTAAAAAGCATTTACGGGTTCCTTGTTTCCAGAGCAGTAAGGAATTCCAGAGACGATGGATGGCTCTTGTCTTTTGAAAGGGAACAAATCAAACCTGATCTAAAAAGATTAAGAAGTCAGACCTGGTTATTTGTTGAATGGGAGACCATCAGGAAACCCCAGGGTTGTAATTCAGACTAGGAAGTCAAAACAAAAAAAAATCATCCTGGAAAAAGGCGAGAGGGAACTTCCATGTGGTTGCCAAGACATCCATTATGGACCTGTTCATAAAGTCACCACTGGTCAAGCTCAACACAAAGATGACTTGATTAGTTTTGCAGAAGATATTTTGTACGTACTGCCAAATACTGATGTGGCTGCCTCTCTGGAAACTCTGTGTAAGGTATATATTTTTTTCTCTTTAGTACCAGCATGCTCCTGAACATCAAATCTGACTGAATCTTGAATAAATCAAGCCGATTGGGACAGTCTGTAACAGACAGAATAGAATGCAGTATGACAATATAGATATAATGAACCTGATGAAATGGAGAAGGAGAGAAGAAACGGGTGTTTCTGACTGCAGCTGCAGCTTCAAGTCTGTTCACAGTCAATGACTTTAGAAAAAAATTGTCCAATCCTATGGATAATGTATAGTGAAGTAACACATCAGAAAACTATTCTCACATTTAGTGAGGTATTGTGTTCTCCGCATACATCAGTCAACCAATCAGTCAGAATAGAGCTGGAAGGGGCCTTGGAGGTCTTCTAGTCCAGCCCCCTGCTCAAGCAGGAGAACCTATACTATTTCATATAAGTGACTGTCCAGTCTGTTAAAAAGACCTCCAGTGATGAAGCACGCACAATCTCCGAAGGCGAGCTGTCCCACTGGCTAACTGTTATAAAGCCAGCCTTCCTTTGCAGTATTCCAGACTGTCAATTGCATGTTATATTGATTGGAGACATTCAAATCAACGTCTTCAAGCAGAATCTTTCTGATTGAGGCATGGACCTAAGAATGTAGAGTAGAATAATAGAATCATATGGATGAAAGGAACCTTGGAGGTTCTCTAGACCAACCCCCAACATAATTCAACTCGGGGTACAATAGGCTTAAGGCTCCTGATGGAAAGATAACATACAAGTGAGAGTTAGCATTCAAATACCTCACTAATTTTTATCAATGAAGCCCTGCAAATTTTGTTTAGCTAGCTGAATTGACTGACTGTGGCCAAGTAGAATGCAAAATAAAAACAATCCCCTAATTAGATAGCTGTACTAATTGTTTTAGAACTATAAACAACACTATTTACAAATCTAAGATCACTAGCCAGGCTGTGTTTCTCTGTAGTTGAGAATAGAGTGCAGTGGCCCTGAATTATGGTTTCTGTTTTAGAATAACATTAACCATGGCTTGATTACATCATGCTGGGGCTTATTCTCTCGTTGGGTCTTATTTTCAGGGAAACAGACACATACATTCATGGTTCCCTGAAAATAAGCCCTAGCGTGATTTTCAGGATAGAATAGAATAGAATAAGCCATACCCCCCAAATAAGCCACAGTTAAAATCGTCAGCCAGATGGATGCATTTGGTACCGTATTTCCCTGAGAATAAGACCTAACCAGAAAATAAACCCTAATGCGTCTTTTGGAGCAAAAATTAGTATATGACCTGGCCTTATTTTCAGGGAAACACATATACCTACATATTTGGCTTGTTTTAATTCTTTTTAAAATACATCTTATTTGGAGAGGTGAACAAGGGCAGAATTTTGAAAGTCCATATAACAAAGTTATATGTCAATTTGTATTGCAGTTAAGCAGAATACTTATTATGAGTCCATTATAAAAATGGCCATGGGAAGTACTGATAAAAGGAAATAAAAGATATTTTCTGCTCTGAGCGTAACTTTATTTTCTTTCCCCTTTAGCTTGGTGTGAGTTCAGGCAATATATCTGTTTTTTTTTAATCTATATTGAAGATGAGAAATTGCAATTGCAACTTTGCTATTGATTCAGATGATTTGAGCAAAAGTTGCTCATTAGAGGTTAATTGAGAGAGGGTAATAAACAGTATAGCATGAATAACAAAGCCAACCCCTGGTTTAATGAAAAGGCCTTGGTTGTGTGTGTGTGTGTTTTGCTGGCTTATGGTGATGATGAAGATGATGATCATGCTGTTATTCATTTACTACCCCTGGGTATATTAGAAATGTAAGTTGTGTGTGCAGTGTGATGGCTGTGTCATATTCCTTTCTTAGTTTCTGACTCATTTTTTCAGTTTACTTCAGTCAGTCCCTCTTTCGGGCCCCTCACCTCTCTAGGGCAGAACCACAGAGGGTTGGAACTGTAGTTCTCCCCTTATAGCCCCGGAGGCCATAAATCAGCCACAAAAAGAAACTTTTAGTGAAGTGCATGAATGTGGCTTTACAAATAGTTCTAGCAAAACTCACCCAGTAAAGTAAAAACTGGAGGGAATGTCAGAAGTAGCTTTTCAAAGTGTGTATATGTGTGTATATAAATATCTCCGCAGCCTACACACACACACACACACACACACACACACACACACACACACACATTCCTTGCGGTATATAGGCATCTATACGATTAATTTCTAAGACTTTTTAAAAAACATATGTATGCAAAAAAAAAAAAAAACTCAGCAATGTTATATAATGGTGTCAGAACGTCAAAATGTCTGCAGGCTGTAGTATTATAAGAGCCAAATAGCATAATATAAGGACACTATTTATCCCACTGCTGTATCCCCCAGTCTACAAAAAACAAGGATGGGTTTAGCACTCAGTTCTAAAAGAAAGTGGCTGCCTTAGAAAAAAACTCACCCTTAGAGTTCCTGATAGTAACATTCCTAGAGTTTGGGACCTGTAGCAAGTCTTCCCTACTGGGATACATCAGATGGACAGATTCTCCCTGGGGTAAATCGCCTCACAGATAAAATGTTTTGTCTCAAGTGGGACTGGTCTATCAGGGCAACCTGGCCTACCCAATTATGGGACAGAGCATACTGTTTCTGCTTTCACCTTTCAGCCCCAAGCCAGGGGCCTTCGCAGGCAGTTTCTTTCACAACAAATTATTTTTTGTGTTAAATTTAGCTACTTAGCTGTCATCAGCTAGTCCTACTCTTCTGGGATTCGAGCAGCCCAGGTTTGAATCCCAGAAGGGTAGGGCTAGCTGATGAGAGCTAAAGAGCTTGAAATAGATCTATAGTAGTCTCTCTTTATTTCTTTGTCAGTAAAGCATACATTTAATAGCCTCACAGATTCAATTCTATGTAGTTTCAAAGGTAATAAGTATCCCCTTGCATGGCACCCCGAAGCCAATTGGCAGTCAATGCAGCTGTCCAAGTAGAGATGTAGGATGGATGAAACACAATGTGTCTGTTCCTTCTCAAACCTGTATATTCTGGGTCAGCTCTAGCTTCTGAATGGTCCTGAGCAATCGTTCCCAGTAGTAGCTGTTACAGTTCAAACACAATGTGACAATCACTTAAGTCAGTGGCCCCCAACCTTTTTTGTACCACGGCCTGGTACTGGCATCACAAAATGATCCATGGAGTGGTACCGGCATCAGCACGCATGACCAAGGCAAGGCGAGCCGAGCGACCGGCCAGCCAGCCATCCCCTGCTTCTCCCCGCCACCTTCAACTCCTCCTTTGTACTTTCTCGTGGTCGATGGGCTTTTCGGGCTCTTTCTTAATCTCCTCCTAAGTAACGCGAGACTCCACCGCCATCGGGACAGCTCTTTGTTCGAAGCCACCCTCCCCTTCGATGAAACTAAGGCGCGAGGATTCCTTCAGCACCCAAACACCGCTTTCCATCCAACTGATGACCGACAAGCTCACCTAGAAGCACTTTCTCAAGCACCGTCGAAACAAGATGGCGGTGCCCAAGCAAAGTAGGCAGCCCGGTACAAAATGGTCCACAGACCAGTACCGGTCCAGGGCCCAGTGGTTGGGGACTCCTGACTTAAGTAACTAATCAACAAAGTGGAGTTCTGTAAAGGTGCTGCTTATACAGGCTCTCCCTGCTCTTCCAGTGGATACTGTGAGTTCAGGAGGATCCCAATTTACAAACATCTTCTGCACAAGGTAACCTTGGCGAAGGCTAAGGATTCTACTGGAATCCATTGGTTGTTACATTCACAGTCTCTCCAAGTTTGCTGTGATGGTGACGAAGCTCCTTTTTACTTATCTAGACTTCTGCAGTGATCGGACTCTGAGATAGAATCTTGATACACTTTCAGATATGCTTAAAGTACAAGTGTACAGCTGTATGTCACCACACATTAATAATATTTTACCCTGTACAATAGACACATGTACAGTGTTTATTGTACATGAAGTCTCTTGAAGTCACTATATGAGGTCTCTCCAAGAGGCTTCATGTACAATAGACACTGAAAAGGAAGGAGGGGAGGATTGAACACAGCCCCACATCATGTTTATTGCAAAAATCTTAATGGCTGATGATTAGGGCATGAGTGACAGTGAGTAGATCCCTAGGAACTCTAGTGACCTAGGAGCAGGGGCAACTGGTACATAACATGAAGCTGTGCAAAGGCTCTCCTAGCTACAACTACATTAGAATTTTAATGGGAAAAATCAATGATGATAAGAACTTGGAAGGTATGTATGACCAAAATAAAAAACAATTCAAGGACACAACAAAACAAATTGGAGAGATTGATCAAATAGCTAGCTAGGACACAGCTTAAAAACTGGGAATGATATGGGAATAATGTAAAAAGTTATTATGAACAAGAAATTGAATCTGATATTCTGGGTAGAAACAGAAGGAACAATTTAAGGATTAAAGGCATTTGGGAAAACTCAGGAGATAATGACTTATTTGAATTAATGAATTTGTGCTAGAGGTACAATTCATTGAGAAAGATGTGGAGTGTACTCATAGCATATACAATCTTAGCAAAAATCACAATATGTTGTTATTAAGATTTGCTCAAATTATACAGAAAGAATTGATGACATTAGATAAAATATTATTAGGAACAGATGAAAAAGCAATCAAGATAACCTATAAATACCTATTAGAATATAAAATGGAGGAGGAACAAGTTAAAGAATAATGGTAGTATGGGCCAAAAATTTTGGTTGTAACATTGAAATTGGATAAATGGCAAAAGTTATGGAAAACCCCCCCAGAAAACTAACATTGGCCACTTCATACAAAAAGAACCTATACAAAATGTTCTATAGGTGGCACCTTCCTCCAAAAAGATTGGCAAAAAATGAACAAAAATGTATCACTGCAATGCTGGAAATGTGTCAGCTGGTGCTCCGTTCAAAATCCAGGAAAGAAATACTTAGACTCTTGTAATGAGGGAAAAGATGTCTTTTACTGGAAGTCAGTTGTAGCAACAAGAAAATTCTGAATCTGGGTAATTAGGCACGCACAACACATATATCAAGGGAGTGAAATGTTCCCACCCCCAACAGTTCAAACGGTTCTTCCAATTAAAAGTTGTGAACTACATTATGCGGACATCTCCAGGTGGTGATGATTAGTTGACCTTGGCTTACTCAGATAAAGGGTTGCAGTTGCGCAGAGAAGAGAAAGCTAAGCAGGAATGAGAAACCCTCCCCAGTTTATACAATATTAGTTAGCAACATTTGTAGCTTACATCCCATACATTTCCCCCTCATGGCAGCCAGAAGGAAGCAAAGGAAAGGAGGAAGATCTTGAAGGCTGACAAAATGTAACACAGTGCGAGGGACATATGATCACATGTGGTGGTCATGCACAAAAGCAAAAGAATATTGGTGTCAGAAAAAATATGGCTGGAAGAGGTGCTTGGCCAAAAAGTAGAGTTTAGACCAGAATTGTTCCTATTAGGAGTTATAGAAGAAAAATATAGGAAAGGAATGACATATTTAATGTTGCATGTTATAACTGCTGCAAGATTGGAAAAATGGGAATATCCCCGCTGAAAGTGAAATAATAAAAAAATATTGTTCTGTGCAGAGATGGACAGACTAACATTAGAAATTAAAGATAAGGGTGAGACAGAATACTATGAAGTCTGAAATAAAATGTACCAATGGTTGGATTCGAGGAAAAGAAATTGGAACACAATTTTTGATGGTTTATAGGACTGAAGGCGAAAGACATTTAGGCTAAAGATAAAAAAAATATAGTAGACGAAACGATTATATAAAAAGAATGTAAAAGGAAGTTGTGTTGTAAATATGAATATAAATGGAAATGAATATGTAAATAGCACCAACTTAGTAATGTAAGATAAATAGGAGACTAACTGTTAAATGTGTTTTTATGCTGTAGCTTGTATGGCAAAAACAAATACCAGGAAAGTCTCACTGTGTTCATTTTTTAATGTTTATTCAATAAAATTTTGTATAAAAAAGATTTGCTCAAATGAGGGAGTTCAAAGTAATACACAGATGGGTTTTAAAACCAATACAAAAAAATGTGCCTTTGTTTATGTATGTATTTCTTCTTTACACACCCCCACACACAAATAAATACATAGATTCAATAAATATATGCACAGAGAAAGAGAGTGCATTCATTCAGTCAAATGTTGGAATCAATCAGTGAGGGGATTCAAAAAATTGTACTACCAGTTCGCCAGTTAGGGCAAAACAAATGAATACTTCTCAGGTACAGCTCTTATTATGGAATTTTCTTCCTAACTTTTGGATATAGTTGAATAGAATAGAGCTGGAAGGGACCTTGGAGGTCTTCTAGTCCAGCCCCCCTGCTCAAGCAGGAAAACCTATACAATCTCAGACAAGTGACTGTCCAGTCTCTTCTTGAAAACCTCCAGTGATGGAGCAACCAAGACTTCTGGTGGCAAGCTGTTCCACTGGTTAATTGTCCTCATAGTTAGGAAGTTTCTCCTTAATTCTAGGTTGCTTCTCTCTTTGATCAGTTTCAACCATTATTTTTTGTCCTGCCCTCCGGTGCTTTGGAGAATAGTTTAAAAAGAAGGGACAGGAAAGTATAACTGAAATTGGGAGAAAAATCATGGCTAGAGCAACATTTTTCAGTTTCTGTACGTACTTTGAAGTGACAGGAGCATGTAGTGGTGACTTACAGAGAATGACCCCTCCATGGGGCGAGCTTGCCTCATCACAAAATGGCTGCTTTGACGAGTGTGGTACACAAATCCATTTAGCAGAAAGCTAAATCTAAATATAATCTAAAGATTATTTTTATACAGATTATATCTAATACAATCTAAAGATTCACCAGAACAAATAGAAGCCCCTCTTCCACTTGAGTCCAAACCTTCAAATGCACATCAAATTTATAGCACAGTTACAGTTGAATGCATTACCACAAAGGGGAAAAATTTCTTTTTCACAGAAATGGGATTTATTATTGATTAAACTTGTGTAGTTTGTTTGCCTTTGCGGAGCTGGAGTGGGCGTGGCCTGCATGGGATGCATCCGGCCTGTGGGCCGCGAGCTTGAGACCCCTGGCTTATAACAACAATTGAGCCCAAAATTTCAGTTAATCATAACAAGTTAAGTTAATTTTGCCCCATTTTACATCTTTTCTTGCCACAGTTGTTTAGTTAGTATCACAGTTCACAACGTAACACAGTTAACAAATAAAAGATAATCAGAGTTGGAAGGGACCTTGTAGGTCATCTAGTCCAACCCCCCACCCAAGCGGGAGACCCTAGACCATTTCTGACCAATGGCGGTCCAATCTCTTCTTGAAAGTCTCAAGTGATGGCGCTTCCACAACTTCCGAGGGCAAGCTGTTCCATTGGTTGATTGTTCTCACTGTCAGAAAGTTTCTCCTTATTTCCAGGTTAAATCTCTGCTTGTTCAGTTTCCATCCATTATTCCTTGTCTGGCCTTCGGGCGCTTTAGAAAATAGCTTGACCCCTTCACAGCAGTTAAGTTAATCACATGGTTGTTAAGTGAATCTGGCTTCCCCGCGGACTTTTGCTTATCAGAAGGTTGTGAAGGGTGATCACATGACCCCAGCCATGCTAAATATGAGCTAGTTGCCAAGGGTCTGAATTTTGATCACATGACCACGGGGATGCTGCAATGGTCATAAGTGTGAAAAATGGTCATGAGTCACTTTTTTCAGTGCCGTTGTAGTTTTCAACAGTCACTAAATGGAGTGTTGTAGGCCAAGGACCACCTATACAAATTTGATAAATAAAGGAAACTCAAATAGAAAAATGGGAAGAGTTCTGGCAGTGGCTTAATGTTATATGCAGGGGCCAAAACCTCAGGCTGGCTTTTTCCATAAATAAAAGATATTGATTTGATACTGTCACTCCAGAGGTGGTATTCAGCAGGTTCTGACCAATTCTGGAGAACCGGTAGCGGAAATTTTGGGTAGTTTGGAGAACTGGCAAATACCACCTCTGACTGGAGATTTTACAGTATCCTTCCCCTGCTACGCCCATCAAACCACATCCACCAAGCCACACCCACAGAACTGGTAGTAAATTTTTTTGAATCCCACCACTGTGTCACTCCCAAGCAAAAACTCACATAAACTTTATCTTGAAGTGGAGATATTCTACCCCTTTCCTGGGTGTGTGGCTGTTAGCTTAATACTTTGATTATCATTTGAATTCTGATTGTTTTCTGCTTCCCTTCAGAGTTCAAAGCATAAGTAATGGGGTTGGTGCTTTTGAGTCATTGTTGATTCCTGGCAATGCGTGGACTAGTCCCTTCAATTTTCTTGGCAATGTTGTTTTTTTGGAAGTGGTTTGCCATTGTTCCTTCCTAGTGAGGGGAAGTGGGAAGTAGCCCAGAGGTGGGTATTCAGCAGGTTCTGACCAGTTCTGGAGAAACGGTAGCGGAAATTTTGAGTAGTTCAGAGAACCGGCAATCCCACCTCTGACGGGAGATTTTACAGTATCCTTCCCCTGCCACGTCCACCAAGCCACGCCCACAGAACCGGTAGTCAAAAAATTTGAATCCCACCACTGGAGTGGCCCAAGGTCACCCAGCTGGCTGGGTGGACTAGAATTCACGGTCTCCTAGTTTTTAGTCTGCCTTAATCACTACTCCAAACTGCCTCTTTAATATTTTTATACTGATAACCATATCTGATATCTACTGGTTCCATTTGTTGCACGTATCTCTTTCTGGGGAGGAGGCTACAAATACTTCAGCTTCAACCTCTAGCAGTTATTCATGATCCAAGGAAAGGACAGAAAAAGGAAGATGTTGTCATACATCATCTAGATGTCCACTATCTAGATAAGAACAAAGTATCTTGTGCAATATATAATTTGGTTGCTTGACCCTTGTTTACTTGCATTTCCACTTAGTTGAAGCTTCCAAGTATTTGTAAATTATCTAGGGTAGCAGAGGAAATCAGGATCGTTTGCTTCTCAGTCTGACTCAGCTGTAACCTATGTTTGCATAGCACACAAAAAATACAATCCAGCTGAAGCAGCAATTTTTCTAAGTTACGTTGCATCTTGTTCTACTGTTAAAAGGCCACTTTGAAACATTGACCGCAGGAAATGATTTAAAGGAGATATTTAATTATACAATTTTATTGAAAGAGGATATAGCTAGGTTAAAGAAAAGAAGGACTAGGGGTGACATGATAGCAGCATTCCAGCACCGGTATTTGAGGGGCTGCCACAAAGAAGAGGGGGGTTCAACTTATTTTCCATAGCACCAAAATGCAAGACAAGAAACAATGCATGGAAAGTAACCATGGAGAGAAGCAATCTGAAATTAAGGAGAAACTCTCTAACAGTGAGAACAATTCACCAGTGAAGCAGCTTGCCTTCGGATATTGTGGGTACTTCACCACTGGAGGTTTTAAGAAGAGATTGGACAGTCACTTGTCTGAAATGGTATAGGGAAGTGGTGGCTAACCTTTTTGGGCTCCTGTGCCAAAAATTGCGCGCACGCTTGTGCATGTGTACTCAAGTGCCAACACCCAGAAGGCAATATGTGTGCCCCCCACGCCCCCTGCGCATGCGCACGCAATTCCCTGCCCCCTTACCTGCACTGTGCCTCCCAGCTGGTTTTCGGCCTGTTTGAGGTGTTTTTCAGCTCCCAGACTTGAGGAAAGCCTCTGCAGCCTGAAAAATAGGCCCCATTTGGGGCCTATTTTTCAGGCTGCAGAGGCTTTCCTCAAGCCTGTGAGGCCAAAAAAGGCCTCATACAGGCCGAAAATCAGCTGGGAGGCATGCGCATGGGCAGTGAGGTAAGTTTGCCTGTGGCTCACGTGCCAGCACACGCATGCCATAGATTCGCCATCACGAGTATAGGGTCTCCTGCTTGAGCAGGGGATTGGACCAAAACCCCTTCCAACTCTTACTAACTAACAAGGTTAGTTTACAATTATGTATGTATGACACAGTGTTAGTTTGCAATTTTATTTGGAGTGTAGAGTCCAAGCAAGATCCTAAAGCTCAAATTATTGGATTTGTTCTATGAATTCAAACTGTTCCAATGTTCATGAACTTTTTTTTTTTTTGTGGAAAACTAGTGAAAGTGTTTGGAATCTGAATGTACTGACTATTATATTTTGGATAGGTTTCCATTCCTCCCTTCCGTCCAATATCTTTCAGACCTTTCAGGTTCCAATCTTAAAAGCACGCATGCATGCACGCACGCACACACACACACACACACTAGGGGTGGGATTCAATTTTTTTAACAATCGGTTATGTGGGCGTGGTTTAGTTGGTGGGCATGGCTTGGTGGTCATGTGACTGGCTGGGCGTGGCCAACTCAACATCACTCACATTGAGGCACTCATCTCCTCACCTGGCCTTTCATGACTGGGGATGCTGCAACAGTCGTAAGTGTGAAAAATAGTCATAAGTCACTTTTTCCAGTGCCATTGTAACTTTGAATGGTCACTCCACACAAGCAAAGTAGCAGCAAAGGAGGGGGAAAAAAACTCCAGAGAAGTTCCTGAGACAGGAAGTCTAGCCATGCCAAGAATGTAATAAGGGTTAACGGAGAGGCAGTTTCTGTAAGCAATACCAGAATGTTTCCTTCCTGCCTTCCTTACAGGATTAGGCCAGTCATTTCTTCTAACAACCGGTTCTCCGAACTGCTTAGAATGTTAACAACTGGTTCTAGCGAATAGGTGCAAACCTGTAGAATCCCACCTCTGACACACACACACACACAGGGGGATGTGAGGGAGGGAGAGGAAGAGAGAACTGAACAGCTATTAATGCAAAACAAATTGAGCTACTTCAAGGAAATGTTGGGAGTGATTCAAAGAGCAGTTTGGTGCCTCCTCCTGAGCTGGTAATGAAGGCAGTTTGGTCATATATCACTTTCTTGGTATTAGCTACAATGGACGCTAGAGGCATGGTGTTTTTTTAAATAGGAAAATATCATTGATCTTTTAAAAATATATGCTGTGCCTTATAATTTTAATCCACAAAAGTACAAGGAAGGTCAAGAATTATCCAGACATTTTTGGTAAATGGGGGACTCCTTCTCCCTCAAGTAAGGGTAGCAACAGTAGTCACTGATGTGCATTGAGGCAGTTGGGGTCAAGGATAAGAACAGCTATTGTAAGTTTATCCATAGGTAGAGCCCATTTTATCAAAATAATAAAAGAATCTGTAGCAAACCAGGCAAGTACTTAATCTAGCATGGATGAACCTGATTCATCAGATACAATACAGAAAACTGAAGAAAGAAGGGTAAGAACACAGGAATTTTGCAATACACCTTGCATTTTTTTCCAGTTCTAATAGCAATTACATAATGTGCAAGCATGTTTTATTAAGAATGGAAAGTTATACACATTATGAAAAGCACCAGAGCAGTATATATGAGCCACGGTGGCACAGTGGTTAGAGTGCAGTACTGCAGTACTTCTGCTGACTGCTGGCTGCCTGCAATTTGGCAGTTCAGATCTCACCAGACTCATGGTTGACTCAACCTTCCGTCCTTCCAAGGTGGGTAAAATGAGGACCTAAATTGTTGGGGGCAATATGCTGACTCTGTAAACCGCTTAGAGAGGGCTATAAAGCACCGCAAATAGGTATATAAGTCTAAGTGCTGTTGGTAGTGCTGTATAGCTGCTCTACAGGCAAATGGTGAAACATCTTACATTCAGTTTCCAAAGTACAGGTAGTCATCGACTTATGACCTCAATTGAGCTGAAAGTTGACATTGCCAACCAAGACAGGTATAAGTGAGTTTTATCCCATGTTCTGACTTTGCCACAGTTAAGTGAACCACTGCAGTTATTAAGTTAGTACCATTGTTGTTAAGTGAATCTGGCTTTCCCATTGATTTTGCTTGTCAGAAGGTCGCTAAACATGATCACATGATACTAGGACACGGCAACTTGTTGGCAAGTTGTCTGAATTTTGATCATGTGACCATGAGGATGCTGCAACAGGGTGAAAAATGGTCATAAGCCACTTTTTTCAGTGTTGTTGTAATTTTGACCGGTCATTAAACAAATAGTTGAGAACTACTTGTTTGTTAACATACATTCCACATAGGGACCATACTTTGTAACATAAGAATTGGGCAATGTTGATGGATTGAAATGTGACTGTTTCATACTCACAGGCATAAGAAGAAATGGGATCAATCATTGCACATAATACTTCTTAAGGCATATATGCTTAATTTTAAATTTTAATTTAATTTTTGTTCTCATCACTAATTGGGCTACTAATCAGGCTCAGCTGAGGATCAATATTACAAGGAGTTGTCTCTACTACATATGTAGATGACTATATATTAATGAATTCTGATAGGTGAGTATATAAAGATAGGACTGTATGGTGGCATTTCTATGATGAACGCATGGATGTGAGAATAGATATGAATTCCTTAGTGCTCTCTCAGCTTGGTTATTTGCTTGCAGATATTTCATTATCTGACTATATAAGCCTGACTATGGGATTTTCTCTTTGTTTATATACAGTAGCTTGATGTACCAGTGTTGATGGGCATGTGGTTTTCTCCTTGGTAGTTCCTTGATTAGAGCATCATTTTCTGTTTGTGTGCTTGATTGTTTGTGTCATCAGTAGTTCCTTGATTAGGGTATTGTTTTCTGCTTGATTGTCTGGTATTAATTCCTGCTTATATGGGTGTTGGCTGGAGAGGATCTTTTCTGGTTGTTTTCTTTTCTTAGCTTTTTTATTGTCTCTTTTGAATGCTGTGTAAATATGGTTTATTTCTACGTGTCTATTGATGTCTGATTTGTCAGGGTTGAAGTCCAAATTACGCTTGCCATTTACAAGAGGATTGCATACAGATGTAGACTTTACATAGATTAGTATAATGAAATATGGGACTCATTTATGAAGAATACAGTAGGTTAAAATGATAATTGTATAAATGTGTTAGAAATATATGCATACTTGAATAATATTTGCGCTAGATTATATGTAGAACTATAACGGTATACTGTTCTTATGACATATCATACTATGCTTTTTTCTTTGTTGCATTTTTTCACTTCTTTCTCAAGCCATTTTTATGTTTTTAAAAATCCTCTCTTTGACAATGTATCTATGTATGTAACCCCATCATTATCTTTTGGTTTTCCTCTTTTTGTTTCTCTTTTTTGTTGTTAATTAAAAAGCAAGCAGTAAATAAACAAAACACAAGTGAATAGTAATCTAATTCATGCATCAGCCATCTTGGGTCTGGCTTTACATGCACAAGCCAATCTAAAAGGGACTTATTTAGGCCAAATAGGAATCCATAACTGCCACATGGGTGTAGATCCTTCACAACAAGGAAGAAAGGCCAATGTAGGGAGATATCTGCATCTGAGAAGTTTCTGTACCTCAATCCTGGTGCTGGTCTCCAGATGCTCCCAAGGGAGCATGGCTGGTAAAAGCCTTATCAGGTGCACTGCATACTGCTATTGCTACCTTCATGGAGACACTATTGTGCCTCCCCTTTGCAATAAGGAGTAGCCCCATGCTTGTCCAGGTTTGCTAAGAGACATTCCTGCTTCTGCCTGCCTTCTCCAAAATAGCTATTTTCTCACAGCCCAGGTAACAGCTGGAGATTGCATAGAGCAGGGGTTCCCAACCACCAGGCCCCGGACCGGTACCGGTCCGTGGAACATTTTCTACCGGGCCGCCGGTTTGCTGGGCACCGCCATCTTGTTTTGATGAGAAAGTGCTTCCGGTGAGCTTTTCTGGTTGGAAAGCGGCGTTTGGGTCCTGAAGGAATCCTCACGCCTTAGTTTCATCAAAGGTGGGGGGCGGCTTAGAACAAAACTAAGGCATGAGGATTCTTTCAGCACCCAAGGCAAGGCGAGCCGAGCGACCATCCCGAAGCCGTCCTGAAGCCCATCGACAAAGGTACGAAGGAGGAGTTGAAGGTGGTGTGGAGAAGCGGGGGACGGCTGTCTGGCCGGTCGCTTGGCTTGCCTTGCCATGTGTGCTGATGCCGGTACCGGGCCGCGGATCATTTTGTGATGCTGGTACCGGGCCGTGGCACAAAAAAGGTTGGGGGCCACTGCCATAGAGACTCTGAGTAATGCTGGCTTCACCATGCTCACCTCTTCTCCCCATCTTGGCTGGTGCAAGCTGAGACAGGCCACAGGAGGAAGTATAAAGATGGTGGGATGCAGGGAAAGCAAGAGAGACTGAGTTAGATGATGGGGAGTACCAGCAAGTGCAGCTAGTAGGCAGAGAGTAGAGACAAAGGAGCTTCTGGGGCAGAGGTCCAGGGCAGTAAACCTCATAGTTTCCACTGGCGGTCTAAGTTGTGTCTTGGATTCAGGCTTGGGTGTATAAGCCTAGATTTCACATAAACCGTTCGATCTCTGCCAGACTGCTTTCCCTTTCTCCCTGGTCCAGTCAAAGGCTCTGTCCAGGCAGACTGGAGACTGTGCAATCTCCTACAAATTGTTCTTCCAACTGTTGTGCGGGGTTGCGACCCATAGATAGAAAACCACTGAATTATTCCATTAATTGTAGTAATTCTCATATACCGTATGGGCCCCAATGCATCTGTAGATATGTGTAAAACCTAGCCTTTCACTTGATGTTTGGATTTTTAAATTATCTTGGAATAATTATCCCAAAAATGTATTTATTTCAGACTGTTTATTTCAGATAAATGTTGATATTAAGATGGTTAAAAATCCCTAACAGTTTATGTGGAAAGATAAACACTGTAAAAATGAATGTCACTTCAAGATTATATACTCATAGGAATTCCCTATCTTAAAGTTAATTCAAACAGATAAGTTAT
Source organism: Pseudonaja textilis (assembly GCF_049901715.1). Taxonomy (NCBI): domain Eukaryota; kingdom Metazoa; phylum Chordata; class Lepidosauria; order Squamata; family Elapidae; genus Pseudonaja; species Pseudonaja textilis. The sequence goes on along the minus strand of NC_141990.1, from coordinate 145,768,557 downwards.
TAAGAAGGTTTATATATGGGAAGGACAAACGGCTAGGTTTTTAAAATCTAAACTATGATTACCATATGATTTTACAGGATTTAATTTTCCTGATTTTCAGCTTTGTCACTAGGCTTATATTTGGACTGCATCAACAGCAACCAAGTTAAAAAGACCACCATGAGCACAATTAAGTTGTTATCTGACTCCCACAATACCATGGTGGGAGTTTTGGTCTATGTTAATCACAGTTCTAGTGTAATTCTGTTTATAGGCTGCAAGACATATTTGTTAGAGTTAGACCGTGTACCAGCTGTATAATTTTGACTCTTATTCACATAACAAACCGGATATCCCATCTTGAAAATCCCAAATAATAGGGGTTTTTGAAATTTATGGAGAAATAAGAATATTAACATTTTGAACAATTAATTTCCAATCAACCTGGCAGTCAATACCTACACAAAAAAAATGGCTTATATAAAATTGCCAAATGGTGTTTTATTCACTAAACTATCTTTTGATTTTGGCACAGACACTTTAACAACATTTAAAAATCTTGAATTACTGTTAGTATTGAAACGTATTTTGGATTTTCCAAATCTACTTCTGCTTCATAAAAGAATGTCTTAAAATGAGAACAGTTCAACAAAATGTTTGTTCATATTTATTGGACACCACAGAGAATGTAATTTAGAAAGGATTAGCATTCTGAAGGGGACATGTACCTTACCAAGTTGTTCGACTTCTTTTTTCATTTTGGCTTAATGACCATAGATTATCTATATGTGCTTTTTGAATGATATATGAAAAAATTTGGAAATCATATGAAAAACAATGGATTGAACAAATGTAAAGCCTAGCCAAGTCATTTTATATAACAGAGAGTGTCACCTTATATTTAGTTTCAGATTGTTAATAGCATGCGTTTGTTTTCTGCTTATGATCAGGCAAGAAAAAATAGTCAAGATTTAATGCTATGTTAAGTAGCCTGGCTGTTTTCTACCTATATTAGAAGATAACCAATTAATTAATTTGTGTGTTTGTTGTTCATTTATTTATTCATTTATGAGACTCTGGGCAGCTTATAGTCATAAAATAACAATATAAAACATGTATAACTTTATATATTGCCCTTGTTCTTCCTTTCCTTTTTGTTTCTTGTTACTTTTTAAAATATTTTCCCTCTTTATTTCTGTATATATGAAAGGAAATAAATATATTTTTCTGAGTGATGCTGTCCTAAAATCACTCAAGGAATTGGTTATGGATTTGGCCAGGGCGGGATTCAATTTTTTTAACAACCAGTTCTGTGGGCATGGCTTAGTTGGTGGGGAGGGCTTGGTGGTCATGTGACTGGGTGAATGTGGCTTTGTGGCCATGTTATTGGCTGGGCGTGGCCAACTCAATATCACTCACATCGAGGCACGCATCTCCTCGCTTGGCTTCTCATGACTGTGGGGATGCTGCAACAGTCGTAAGTGTGAAAAAAGGTCATTAGTCACTTTTTTCAGTGCCATTGTAACTTTAACTGGTCACTCTACACAAGCAAAGTACTAGCAAAGGGGGAAAAAAAACTCCAGAGAAGTTCCAGAAACAGAAAGTCTAGTCCTGCCAAGAATGTAATAAGGGTTAACCGAGAGGCAATTTCTGTAAGTAACACCAGAATGTTTCCTTCCTGCCTTCCTTACAGGATTAGGCCAGTAATTTCTTCTAACAACCGGTTCTCCGAACTGCTTAGAATGTTAACAACTGGTTCTAGCAAATAGGTGAGAACTGGTAGAATCCTACCCCTGGATACGACAGGGTTAACTACCGGTTTGGGATTTACGAGCTTCCCTGCAGGCTGCGAGCCGCACATCTGTAAATCGTCATCAGCAGCTGCCTGCAGAGAAGCAGCCTTTGAAACAGCCCTCTTTTCCTGCTTTTTTAACTGCAGCTGCGCCTTGTTCAGCAGCTGAAGTTGAAAAATCAGGAAATAAAGATCAGGTAAGAGCCCAGATGGGTGGGTGAGCAAAAACATCAGCAGACATAGAACCAGTTCTATGTCTGCTACTCTTCAGAGCTACTGGTTCTACAGAGGTGGACAGAACTGGTAGAAACTCACCCCTGGATTTGGCCTGCTTGATCTAGATACAGCACTTGATCCAGATTGCTGCACATTTTGAACTGTGGAAGGGACTTAGTAAGACAGCTTATGGGAGGGCTTGAGTGCTTCCTCTTGAAAGAAAACACATATTGTGGGCCTAATTTTCTGAGCATACTGAAAATAGCTTTTGAGGATTCAGAGTCTGTTTGGAATGTTATCTTCTTACTGTGGTTCAAATTATGCTGTTCTTTCTTTAGCAGAAGATCTAAACATTCCAAATATAGCAGGAAAAATACAAGTCCTCAAATGCGAGCAAGTTAAGCACACATACATTTTTTTCTGGCTGAAATTTGTTTTTCTCTTGTCTTATGTGATCCTTTAAATCTTTGAAAGCGTGTTTTGAGTTTTCCCCCCAGATTGATCCAAAGTTCTGAAATTGAGATCTTGATGAATAATAGAGCTTTACTCAGTTTATCTTTTACAGTATTTCCCCCTATAAAAAACCAAAATACAATTATGTATTTATGTCATACTATATGATATGCATCTGTTACCTAATAGTTATGTGTTAAATTAAGTGTTCTGGGTAAGCTAATTATTTTCATGTGCACATCCCTGGATTTACTATGTTAGATTTCTGCTGAGTGACTGGCCAGACTGGGTTGCTCATTGAGGAAACAGGGGTATCCCATTTATATCTTTTAAAAGTATTATGAAGAGAATGTCAGAGTCATAATTCAAAGTTAAAAGAAAAACAGAACTGAACAAAAAGGAAGGATGAACAAATAAATAAAACCCCGAGAATATTAGTCTAACCGAGAAAGAATCATCCCAAACTTTCTTCGTTCATGGTGCCCTTAGTATCTTAGTTATCTTAGCGCTAATGTTTTTCATAGTACGCCTGTGCATCGTTATATCCAAATTAAAAATATCTGCAGTGTCCCTGTAAGCTCACTGCAGTGTCTCAGTACACAATTTGGGAACTGTGGGTCTACTAATTGGAGGCAGGTGAAGACATGCAAATCTTTTAGAGTATAAGGAGAAGAGATAAAAGAGTCGTCCCTTTGCTAACTATTTCTATCTCTATTGCTTCTGGTAATAAAGCCAGTACGTACAAAATGGATTTCCATCAGTTACATTAAAACAGCAATAATGTGAAGATATTATACTGACTTCCCTTAAAACAATAAAAACACTACCAGACCACTTAGTGCTTCCTACCACCTCTCCAAATGTCTTTAAGAAGGTAAATTATAATGTTCTATAAGATTATCTGAAGTAGGCAAGTCTTTAATCCAAGCAATGGCAGGAATTGTGGCTCCGCTGAATTGTAAATCCTGGCAACCTCAGCCGGTTTATCAGAGTTTTATTGCGCATAATTAACAACAACAAAATACAAATTTATACAACAGCATTACAAACAAAGGTTATTGTGATCAAAATCGCTATTGATATCTGCCTAGAATACAGGCAACCAAAAAAAAAAAAATGCTCATATTTTCTGGATGTCTTGGAGAATGTTCAATAAGAATCATCATCCTAATATCATCATCCTGTTTGGAGATATGAGTTGAATGTTGAAACTTTAAGTAAGACAATTTGGATTAATGTTTCAACATCCAAGTTACATCCCCTTTATACCCAACCCTTACTGAACATTCTCTGAGGCATCCAGTACACACGAGCACTCTTAGAAAAAATGCTTCAATTTAAGATCATGGGCTTTTCATTTTACATTGTTCCATGCAATCCTCCACCAGACTTGCTGGAGGTAATGCCTTCTCTGTTGTGGTACCTGTTTTATAGAATATCATCTCCCCCCAAGTGTCAGATGACCATAAATCTATAAATTTCATCCCTTTCCTTCAACTTCTTAAAAAGAAAAGCATAGTATTAGAAGACATAGATACTTCCTTCAAAACCCCTAATCACTGTGGAATTTCTAAAGCAGCAATGACATTTGGTCTAAATAAACTGCTTAGGAAATGCTTAAATTGAAGAAACTGCCAAGAAGCATTTCTGAGTTAAATCAATCTTGTTTTGTTAATTGTGCAAAAGTTCAACTTGCTTCTGGTGAGGGATTTGGGGAATTGTAATTCTGCAAATCTCCTACTCTTGTTTTAATTTCTGAAACCAATATTTCTATATATAGATATTGAAGCCTACTTATGCTTGTACCTGAATCCTAGCCCTAACAATATTCTAAAGAAACCAGTGCATATATTAAACAAATTATTATTTATAAGGCAGCAATTTTTCAATTAATCTATGTTAATATGATAATAAATTGCAGTTTCCTTTTTAAATGTATTATTTATAATGACTGGATTTAGACTAGAAACAATTGTTCCTTGAGTTCTTCCCTGGTCAGATTTTAGGACAATCCTTTTATTTTACTTACAGGAATGAGAACCAGTGTCCAGGGGTATCTACTACTTTCTTCCTCATTGAGAGGAAGATATGCGCCAATGTATTGCTGGTCTTTACTTCATTGACCATTGTGACCTCATGCTGAGGCTATCCAACTGAAGGGGAAAAAAAATGGCTATTGTGATATCATAAACTGATATTACACTTGAGTGGACACACCTAAGGGCTTTCAGAGACCACAGATAAGCCTCTCTTGTGACTTGTTTATTTATTTTAAGAACAAAATTTTATACCTATCAGTCACAGAAACGCTGGGCAGTTTACCAAATCTAAACTTCAATACAAAATCAAAGCATTCCTTGTGTCAGGGGTCTTTAAACTTGGCAGGTTTAAGTCTTGTGGACTTCAACTCCCAGAATTTCTCAGTAACATGACTGGCGGAGGAATTCTGGGAGTTGAAGTCCACAAGACGTAAAGCTGTCAAGTTTGAAGACCCCTGCCCTATGTGATAGCATTTTGTTTTCCTGCTTCTGACTCTTCAGGACCTCATGGACATCATTTTTCCATGTCTGTATCTTGTTAATGTTTATTTGAACATTGATAAACTTCTGTCATAAGTGATATATGCTTGTTTATTTCATCTTCTGCCAATCTCACTTGGATCGCCTTTGATTTTTCTAAGCATCAGGCTTTTCCAAGCACCTCTTTTCAAGGGATATTACATGATGTGATCAATACCAGTGTTTTGAGTGAGTAGGTTGCTTTTATACCATTTGCCTATCTTAAAGAAACAGTGGACTGGTGTAGGAGAACTACCAACTTTTTCAGAATAAATGTTCCTTAATGTCCTTATTTTTGCTCTTTTCTCCATACACAGATATGTAGAAAATCCCAAAGTCTTGGAATTTGCTTTCTCCCTTCGTGTGTAATTGTGGGGAGCTTCTGAAAATGTGATAATAGTTGTTGGCTATATATAAGAAACAGAAAAAATCTGTTTCTACAAAGTATAAAGAGACTTAGAGGCGGAATATCTTCAGTGGCTAACCATAGGATAAGGAAATATTGCTACATATATATCTTCCTTGTAAAATCAAAGAAACTTTTTGACTTATTTGGAAGAAGATAGTGCTTGCAATCTACCTTGCATTCCCCCTCCCCTCATTTCCCCATCTACTCTGGCCTCAGAAGCTGAGTATAGTTAGAACAAGTTAATACTTGGATGAGAAATGATGATAAGGGGTATATGCTAGACCTGGGCATTGGAAAAATCATTGTAAAATAAATCAGCAGTAAAATATTTCTGTATTGCTTCCACAAAAAATTACATGGAATGTGTTCATGAGTATACCAGGAGTGATTTTAAGGGGATTTTATCTTAAAAGTTATCCAAGAGAATTTTCTTTCCATAGGTATAATTTATTTGAATGGCATTGAGTGATATCTAAGAGGATTTTTTTAGCATTTCCCTTATACAAATCTGCTATTCTGATAATTGGATCTAGAGTTCAGATTTGTTCTTAGATATACCAAGTGCTTGCTTATTTGTCTTAAAAAAATAAACTTAAAGACACAAATACTGTCCTCCTATTCATACTGGGACTACGAGAGATTTCATATCTTCTGCTTCCCTTAACTTTCCAGGCTTTAGTAAGAGAAAATGGAACATTCTTCTTCGGAATGAATGGAACCAACAGCAATTCTTTAAAATGATGGATGAAGTAACCCCCCCTCTCTCTGGCAGCAGTTATATTTCTCAGTGTCACAGGAGGAAGAAGAAAACATTTAGGAGGAATGACCGTCTTCCACTTCTTTAAAAAAGTAGACAGATACGTCCAGACCTCAGGTAATTTTTCTGCCAGAAAAATGTGACTTACCTAAAGATCTGGCCTTTGTACAGAATCCCCTTTGTTCAAAATGTGGCTCTTAAGTACAGTAGCAAAGATGGGGATGGATAGATCATCAACAAGCAGGTCAAAGTTTGCCTGAGTTGAAACAACTGTTTGGCCAGACAATCTGGAATCCTGTTTGTCTCTTGAGCCAGGTAGCTAGTTGCATGTGTCTGAACAGAATATTTTACTTCTCCCTTTCATCCGGTTTACTTTTTTGGCTAGTTAGTTGCTACAGTTTGCCTGTAGAAATTGTACTGGTAGCATATATAATTCACATCAAAGTAAGGCTGGGGAACCCATAATCCTCCAGACTTTGCTAAGCACAATTCCTGAATGTCCCAGTCAATAATAGGGAGGTGTGATTCAGTAACAGCAAGTGGGTTTTAGGTTTATACCGTGTTTCTCACAAAATAAGGCCGGGCCTTATTTTTTTTTGAGCCCTGAAAAAACGGCTAGGACATCTTTTCGGGGGTGAATTAATCCCCCGCCGTGCACCAGCGCCGTCTCCAACAACAGCGTCTGAGTCACTCCCGCTTTCCCCCCATCCCTATAACAACAGGAAAAAAAAGATTTTGAGGTATCTGGGAGCGCCGCGCACTGCGTTTTGGTTTAATCCTGAGCAGCTGGGTGGGTGTGAGAAGAGCCAAGTGAGTGTCTCTGCTGCTGCTACCCTTGGTGCTCCAGCCTTGGGCTCTGCAAGTTTGCAAAAGTCCTGGTACACAGCCCGTTCCTGCATTCCAAGTGCCCAGGCCAAGCTGCAGCTGTCCCTCTCTCGCCAGTGCCGTCTCCAATAACAGCAGCAGTGGTGGGAACCATGGAAGCATTTTAGCCACTTCTCGGGTGAGGGAGCCACCTCCGTAACTTCCACGGTTCCTGCTGCTGCTGCCGCTGGTGTTAGGAACGGCTGATAGCGAGGCATAGCTGCCCGCGGGGCACTCCTAATGGCAAGTTCCCCCCCCACCTTCCCCCCCAATTTTGCATGTTTTAAACTAGGCCTAAATTTGGGGGGAGGGGCTTAATTTCATTTTATGCCTAGAAAACATGCTGGGTCTTCCTATTGGGGGGGGGCGTATTATTGGAGAAACACAGTAATCCCTTCTTCTAATCATAATTATTACTCTATAACAGATCACTGATCTAAAAATGGATTTTCACAAGGTGTTTTTTTTTACTGAAGCGCACATGGTTATATCAGCTGTAAAATATAGTTAGACAAATCTCATAGCTGGTCTTTTAAAATATTTGTAGCTGAGGTCCTGATACTCTCTTAGTGTTTTGAAAAACCAAGAATCTGCTTTCTTAGAATCTTAATAAACAAAGCAAAGGGTCAGAAACCTTCCAGATATTGCTGGACTCTGATTTATATTGTGCCCTGTCATAAACTACAAATAGTTAGCTAGGTTGAATTCTTCACATCTGAAGTAATGGATCATGATATAGATATAGATATAGAAGCAAAATCATTTAGGCTGTAACTACTTGTAATATTGAGTGCTTTTTGTTAAGTTTGAGCAATGAGAGGCTGAACCAGAGCATGAGTGCAACAGTACTTTATTTTACAAATAAAGGGCTGACCGTGCTTGCCAAACCTGGAACTGGCTCGCAGCAATCAGCAACCAGTTGGACCCCGCAGCCTGCTTTTATAGCTGGCTGCTGGGGAGAACCAACCAATGGGACTGGGGGAATATCGCCCACACAAAGTGAGTGGACCTGAGTGAGAACTCCTTGAGTCCTCAGGACATAACACCCCTTCCCCCAGATGCGAACACGCATAGTCCTTGAGGTAGACGGGTTTGTGTTGGCGCCTGGAGCGGCGCAACTCGGGAACATTGTCTGTCTGTTCGGTATCAGTCTGTGACGGTTGAGCCGCATAGTGTCGCCAACACTCTCTCTGGACTGGGCATCCTCGGAAACCACCGGGTTGGTTACTGGGGTCGAGCTCTCGTGGGTTGGATCAGGTTGGTCAACTCTCTGGGCGCTGTTGTCCGAGTTTGGGCTGACCGAACGACCGCTGGCGCAGACTGGTCGCTGGGTGCGGTGTGGCTGGGCGGCGGATGAGACGGTTCCCCTTCGACTGGAGACTCTGGATTCTTGTTTTGCGAGGTTGCTGAGGCGCCTTCTGAGTTGGTCATGTGTCTCCTCCAGACGCAACCATCCTCCAGCCTGACTCTATACGATCTCGGCCCGGTGATTTGCGATGACCTCGCCTGAATCCAAAGTGGGTCCCCAGCGAAATTCCTTGCGAATATCGGCTCCTGTAACATAAAATGTCTAACCCCGAAGTGGAAGCGAGGGGAGAGTCAGGGCAGTATTGTGGGTGCAGTCTATCTAATACAGTCCTCAGGCGCCGGCCCATCAGAAGTTCCGCTGGGGACTTATTGGTGACTGCACAGGGGGTTGAGTGCTGGCTCATCAGGAACCGTGAGAGTTTGTGGTGCCAGTCATCTCTGCCAAACCTAGCGAGGGCCTCTTTGGTGGTCCTGACGGCCCTTTCAGCCAACCTATTACTCGCAGGGTGAAATGGGGCTGTGAAGATGTGGCGAATGCCTAGGTTGGCTGCAAAACGGCTGAATTCTACTGATGCGAACTGTGGGCCATTATCGGAGACCAAGGAGTCGGGTAGTCCATGTGTAACTAACAGGCGCGTTAACACGTTGGTGATTGCTAGTGTGGTGGTCGTGGACAGCTGTGCCACGCCTATCCATTTGGAATAAGCGTCCACGACCACTAGAACATCTTTCCATGCACGGGCCGCCAGATCGATATGGATTCTAGACCAAGGGCGCTGGCGCTCTCCCATCTGGTAGGGGTGGCGATGGGGGAGCAGGACGGGATTCCTGGCAAATGCTGCAGGAACTTACCCAATTGACAATGTCCTCGTCTAGACCCGGCCACCACACGTAGCTGCGTGCCAACGCCTCATTCTCACAATGCCGGGTGTCCTCGTGCAACGCCTCCAGGACTCGGGCACGCAGCAAGGTCGGAATGACCACCGAGTGCCCCACAGTAGACAACCCTGCAAACTGGACAGCTCCTGCATGCGAGTCTTAAAGGGTGCGAATTTGTTATCAACGCGTTGCCTCCCGCCACCCCCTCCTCACCCAGTCGAGCACCTGGGCGGCGTTTGGTCTGCCTTGGTTTTGGCGGCGATGTCAAGGGCGGTGATGGGCAGGTCCAACTGGGTGATTTCAAAATGGCATTGACAGGAGCTGGGTCTTCAGCCGGAGCGGGTAAGGGGCAGCGACTGAGCGCGCCAGCGTGGGATAGAGTTTGCCCGGGCGGTGGATAAGTTTGTATGAGTAGGCCGCTAGGAAAAGTGTTCACCTTGTCATCCTAGGGAAGAGGACTTGAGGTGTCTGTTTGTCGCCGCCAGTAGGCCCAGGAGGGGCTTATGGTCGGTGACCAGTTCAAGAAGTGGCCAAAAGGAATTCGTGAAACTTTTTCACGGCTGCAACAGCTGCTAGGGCTTCCTTGTCTATTTGGCTGTAATTTCGCTCCGTGGCCGAGCGTCCTGGATAAAAAAGGCGATGGGGGCCTCGGCGCCATTGGCGAGTCGGTGACTAAGGACCGCCCCAATTCCAAAAGGGGATGCGTCTGCTGCCAGTACTAAAGGAAGGTTGGGTCGAATTGGATGAGCACTGCCTCTGGACGTAGTAGTGATTTGATGGCGTTAAACGCCTGGTCTTCTTTGTGCCCCCAGTGCCACGGTGACTTTTTGTCTAGTAATATGTGTAGGGGTTCGGCTACTGAGGCTTTATGGGGCAAGAAGGATGCATAAAAGTTTAGGAGCCCCAAGAAAGCTTGTAGCTCCGCTTTTGGAGGTCGGTGGGAGCAGTGGATCGCCTTAACGTTGGACTCCAGGGGTGAATGCCAGAGGCGTCAATTTTATAACCCAGAAAGTCCACCTGTCTAGTGGCAATGGCGCATTTTTTTTTTTTTTAACTTGAGGCCATGCTGTCTGAACCTCTCTAACACTGCTCGCACTCTCTGGAAGAGTTGGGGTCTGTCCCTGGCCGAGACCAAGATGTCGTCGAAGTAGGGTACTACACCAGGAGGCCCTGTAAAATCCGCTCCATGAGGGACTGAAAAATACCGGGCAACACTTACGCCAAATTGGAGACGCTTGCATCGGAAGGCACCCTGTGAGTGACGATGGTCTGAAGTTCCGCTGTTTGGTTATCAACAGGAACTGTTGATATGCTTGAGACATGTCCAATTTAGCAAAAATACTGCCCGGTTCGAATGTGTGCAATAAGTGCTGAATGACGGGCACAGGGTAGGCGCTAACTTGTAAATATTTATTGATTGTTGTCTTGTAGTCCGAGCAAATTCTCAGGCTACCATCTTTTTGAGGGGTGTGACAATGGGCGTCTCCCACTTGGCGAAATCTGTTGGCTCAATGACCCCTTGTTTTAGTAGTTTATCCAATTCAGCGTCTAGTTTTGGTCGAATAGCAAATGGAACTCTACGTGGTTTTAATCTGATTGGGACTGCCTGGGGTCAACGTGTGAACGAGATGGGGTTCCATTATAACACCCCAGCTCCTCGCTGAACACATCTGCGTAGTCAGCGAATAAGGAGTCAGTGTCTGAGGTTGAGACAGCATGGACTCGTTAACCCTAGGCCGAGGTGGGGAAACCAATCGAGCCCCAATAAGGTGGGTAGATTGCCGTTAACTACCACTAGAGGTAGGTGGCCTTTAAAAGCTCTAAAACTGACAAAGAACTTGCCTCTGCCGATCACGGGAATGGCCTTCCCCTGGTAGTCCTTCAGACCGAACTGGCATCTCTGAAGCCGGGTAGTAGATAGGCTGGGGTGGAGTCTCTTGAGGGTGTTCACGAGATTATTGAGAGCGCTGACCCTGTGTCAACCTCCATGTGGCACGGTTTACCTTCTAGGGAAACGGAGAGAGAAATTTTACTAACAGTGTGGCAAGTACGCCTGGCAAGGCGGTGCGTGCGACAGTTTAATACTTGCCTCTGTGGTCCCGAGTGCGAGGACGGGGTCTGTGTGCAGCACTTTGGGGGCTTGGCAGACTCTCGCAAAGTGCCCCTCTTATGGCAGTTGTTGCAAACGGCTCCTTTAAACTTGCAGGTGGCCCTTTGATGTGATCCCCCACAGGCTAGGCACAGTGTGATGTGCTTGGGTGGACCGGTGTATTCTTGTTTGGCCCCTACCTGCGACCGTCTGTCATTGGTGAGGCGATGGACATCGTTCTCATCGTTGTGGGCTTCCTCCGCTTCCACCTCTTCGGAATGGACTGGGAACGATGCCAGCTTGGCGCTTGGGCCCTGAATTTCGGTGGCTGAGTTCGTTGCTAGCTCAGCTGCTAGGGCCTCCTCTACGCTTGCGCGAGGTTGAGGTCTTTTTTAGCTAGCAGTCGCCTCTGTAGGTTGAGATCCTTGACCCCACAAACTAATTGATCGAGGAGCATGTCCTCCAGGTATGTTCCAAACCCGCAGTGCAGGGCCGCTGTTCTGAGGGCGCCATATATTGATTGATGGTCTCCTTACTTGATTGCTTCCTCATACGGGAACGTGAACCTCCTGGCGATTTGTGAAGGCCTGGGAGCGTAGTGGTTAGTGAGGATCTCAAGCAACCGGACCACGGAACGCTTTTCAATTCTCTCGGCGCTACGAGTGCTGCGCGGTATCGTAAACGGTGGCTCCGCAGTAGATTAGGAAATAGGATTTTTCCGATGCTCTCCGCATCCGCCAGGCCGACCGCATCGATGTAATGATTGAAACGGTTCTTATACGATTCCCACTTCTCTTCGTCTGGTTTAAACGCCGGGAATACTGGGTTGGAACTCATGGTGCTGGAACGGCTGGGCTACCTGCGGAAAAAAAATCTCTCTGGGACTACGAGCGCCGTGAGTTACTAGTGATATCAGCTCTGGAGAGGTTTTTGCTACCCTCTTTCTCTCTCTGGGTTACCACGTTGGCTGCTAGCCGTTGGAGGTGTCTTGATTCGCGCCAAAAAAGTGGGCGTTAGTGACTCTCTACAGCGCTGTGCTGTGATTCCTACTGGCTCGAAATTCAAATGACACCCGCTTGAATTTCGCGCCAAATGCAGAGCAGCTGCATGCTCGCAGCGCTTCACTTTCCCCCGTGGAAGGGCTAACAAGCGGCTACAGACGCTTCTAACTTTTTGACTCAGACCGCTTCTCTGGCTGCGGATCTGCGTTTGCTCTTTTTGATCGCTCGTTTTGTTAGCTGACCGCTTCTCTCTGGCTGCGGATCAGCGCTTTTATCGCCAGCCGATCGCTCTCTCTGGGCTGCGGATCGGTGGCTAGTGACTCAGCGGTTGCAAGATGCATCTGGTAGCCATCCCATCCTCGTCGCCAGTGTTAAGTTTGAGCAATGAGAGGCTGAACCAGAGCATGAGTGCAACAGTACTTTATTTTACAAATAAAGGGCTGACCGTGCTTGCCAAACCTGGAACTGGCTCGCAGCAATCAGCAACCAGTTGGACCCCGCAGCCTGCTTTTATAGCTGGCTGCTGGGGAGAACCAACCAATGGGACTGGGGGAATATCGCCCACACAAAGTGAGTGGACCTGAGTGAGAACTCCTTGAGTCCTCAGGACATAACACTTTTAAAACTGCTTTTTGAGTTATCTTAGAAAATAACAACATAATAGTTCCAAATTACTCCCATCCTCATGAAAATGCTTCACCATTAGAAGGATGTCACTAAGGAAAATAAATATTGTCTGTTCTGAAATCTGCACTCCTCTATTTCACCAGTTCCAGAGGACTATTGAAAGCTTTTCTTTTGGAATGAAATAACTGAAAACCTAATCCATTCTACTTCTCCCTTGACAGACACCAAATACTTAATTCTCTTTGAAAATTAAAGGATAGGTTTGCGTATTCCTCTTATAGGAATGTTATTTTACTCTTATATAACAGACTACTAGCATTATTATCAATATTCCAGTAGTTCTTGGGCAGAGTAGCATAAAATCAGTAGATTAGCATAAAATCAGTAATTTTTACCCTGAAGAAAAGTTCAATAATGAACATTAATGAAGGAAGGAGAGGAGAGCCATGTTTTATACATTTCATACAAAATGTATTGCACTAATGCAAGGAAATCTGGGACTGCAAGCAAACCCTGTTCACGTAGGTCATTTTACATTTAGAAGAGAAGCAGATTTATAAGAGAATTATGGAAAAAAAATCACAAATTCCTGATGCCAGATTCAGTCCTTTAATAAATAAGGCAATTCACACTCTATTTTCAAACACAGAGCTGTTTTTCAAATGCTTAGTGCTCCACATCTTGTCTTGGTTTGATTATTTTGGTGGTTTTGATGCTTAGATCATAGTATTGGAATTGCAGTCTGGAGCAGCTGCCTTGACTCTCCAGGCCATAGAGCAGCACATTGTTCTATGTATCCCGTCTACTCACAACCTGGGTTCTCTTGTGTTAATATGTTTAACTTTATTGTAAACCTCTGCATATTTTTTTCAGGGCAAAGTTCATCTATGAATTTATTTCCAGAGTAGTGTGCATAGAATGTTATAAGATGAGTTAATGATCCAGTATTAAAAGATTGAAGTGTTGGACTCATTAAAAGCGATATACTGTACATATCTGAGCATAAGACATTCCAAGATGAACCAGTTTGCAAATTGGTCTCATTCCAAAACATTTCTTGTAATCCCTGAAATTATAATATGGGCATAGCCAGTTACAGGTCAGTGATATCTGCAAAGCTGGAAGACCTCTGCAGATTAATAGAAAATAATAAATTACCACCAATGCTACAACACGAGGGTGATTCAACATTAATTATAAACAGATAATTGCGAATGGAAGACTGAAGTCTTGTCTCATTGAAGTTCAGTTCAGAAAGCTCACAAACTTCCCCTTTTGTCATTTTTGGCATCTACAGTTTATGTGTGTGTGAAAGCATATGAGATGCTATGTTGCTTTAAAAATGTTTTTAATTTACCAATAAACTGTTGGTGTTAATGGGGATATTAACTGACTTTGATCTAATACTGCATTAAAAGATTTCTAAAACTAGATCAACCCTATTTAATAAAAACTCTTAACCGAACTGTCTAACACCATTATTCCTTAAGAAAATGATCCACATTGATGCTGTTCATGATCTTGTTTGCTACATTGGACTGGGATTATTGGATAGATGGCATTTTTGATGGATTGGATCTGTAGAATTTCATTGGATAAATAGTCAATTTAATCGGTCAGGGTTAAGTGGTAGACAGATGTTAGATAAGCTAATAAAGACTCCCTTTAGAGTTTGCTTTTTTTCAAGTCTTTCAGATATGCTGAATGCTCCACCCCCTGTTGGACTCAGAATGGCAGTTGGTAGTTGAAAGACAGCTCTCAGTGTGTCTCATATGTAGATAAAATGAAATTGCCCCTTCTCTTATCCTCTTTCTATTTGGAAGAGATGGTGGATGAAAATTAAACATTGATCCCAACAGTCTACAGCTGTGGAAGGATTTACTTAAACAACCCCAGGATAATATACAATGCAATTCCTTTCTCACCCTTATGGGTTGTCTTGTCATCTTCAATGTTGGGTCCTCTGCCAGAAGCCTGGAAGTTGGAGTATCTGGAAGTTGGAGTATTTTAGCTGTTGCTACTAGTACATTCTTCTGGACAGAGAGTTCTAATATTGTTCTTGGGATCTGTTAGAGCCACTCTCCCAGTTAAGGAGTTTCTGTCCCGAGTGCTCCTACCACTGTTGGGGCCACTTTGGCTTTTACTTTCACATACATACATACATACATACATACATACATACATACATACATACATACGTGTTTATATATATGCTTTTGATTAAAAGACACAGCTCTGCCCAATCAAGTATTCTGGAATTTTTTATCCATGGAGATATTTCAGAAGGTATATTTGCTTTGGGCTTTTTGTACGTTCTTTGGCTTGGATAGGAGTGAAGTCTTGCAAAGTTGGATTTTTATAGAACATTGGGAAATGATATATTGGACAAAACCTTGTGTGTAATTTGGATCTTCAAGTACAGAAAGTTGGTATACATTGAAGATAACTGGACTGTGGGTAGGAAGTAAAAGCAAAGGAGATGAACCATGTAATTAGTTAATTTTGTTGCGTCATGACTTCAATGTAACACGACTTCAATGCTTTAAAAAGCTTGGTTTATAGCCACATCCTGTGAAAGTCAGACTGTGCTTCTGATTGAAAAACATTAGCTTTGATTCCCTTAATGGGAATCTAATTATTTTAGTTATTCTGAAGATATACAATTTTTCAATCGGAAAAATGACTCATCAGGTGGAAAAAAAACCAGACTAG
The DNA here is from genome assembly GCF_049901715.1 of Pseudonaja textilis. Lineage (NCBI taxonomy): Eukaryota > Metazoa > Chordata > Lepidosauria > Squamata > Elapidae > Pseudonaja > Pseudonaja textilis. Next base: position 145,752,913 of record NC_141990.1, on the reverse strand, counting down.
ACCAGGGTTTTTTTTTAATTGTTTTTATTATTATTTTTAAAAGACAATTCTAATTGTCTTTTTAGAATTGTCTTTTAAAAATAATAATAAAAACAATTAAACGAAAAAAAAAAGGGTTAGCCTGTTTTTTTTCCCTTAAGCATAAAATTCACAACCACGCCCAACTAGACTGGTCATTGTTGGAATCTTTAAAAATACACTATAAGAGGGAATATGAATTCATCTCTTATCAATTCAGCATAAAGCTGAACCAGCCCAATATTCCACATTTCAATTAAACATACGGAAAAAAAAAGTTTTCATTGGGATTTGTTCATACTGCTTGTAAAGGAAGGTTTATATAATAGATATGATGCTGGATTGCTAAATTTCATAATCGAATGTGTTAAAATATCCCAGAGATGGCATCTTGTGGAGAGACATAACACTTTTCAATTATGAAAGCATTGTTTTACCAGTCCCACGTATCAAGTTGTGAGACCTCTCTAATAGATTGAGCATAAGGTGGGTTTTTTTTTGGCAAGTCAGAATATTTTTGTTCAGATATAAGGCTGTTCACTGTATAAATTTTGAACACAGCACAGAGGGAGCATAGTACATATTTATTTTAATTGTCAGAATATCCCGTATTGTCGGGATTAGTTAGAAAATTACTTACTCTTCCAATCTGTATTGCAACAGCATTTTTATAGCTCTGAGAAAGATGAAATCCTTTGAAGATGAAATCCAAGGGAGGCATTTTGTATCTCATAAGACATTCATGATTTTTTAACTCAAATAAAAAGAAAAATCAAGGATTTTTTTTTCAAGTATCCAATAAGTGCTGACCACAGCGGGATAACAAACACAAGATGGCGGTCACAGCAGTGCAGCCGAAGTCCCACAATCTTTGCTCATGTGTTCAATGTTGATTTTTGTGCAAAAGCGGGGTTTGGATTGCACTGCCATGACTACCAGCTTAATTTTTTTTTACTATCTCCCAGTAGATGTCATTGCATCTGATGCTTAATGATTGTTGTGCTTTCATCAGTTATATTATTCGGTTTACAGCTGTATGTTATATTATTATTCTATTTAGAATCACAATGTATTAAATTCCATCTATACATGTAGTTCTTTATTAGGAACCAAAGGGTAGGCCTAACAATTTAAAACGTGACCGACACAGAGAAATAGATTTTTTTTAAAAAAAAAACACAAATAAATAGACATAATGTTATTATTTCGGCTTGAAGTCTGCTGGCTTAGTTAATGAAAAGATGTACTAGAGGAAGAAGCTAAAGCTGTTTTCCCTAAACCTCTGCCCTCCCAGTGGGCTTAAATTCTCTCTAACTCCTCTAGAGTGACAGGTTATGTTTAAGAAAAGTTAAGTTATGGGGGAAACATTAAAAAAAGGGAAATGGAACAGTAAGGGAAAATAGGCAGTCAGTTCAGAGCAGCACGGGAATTCTTTAGATGGTGAAGTGTAGTCTATCCAAGTGAACAAAAGTTATAGAAATGCATTGGTATAAAAATAATGAGGGAAATGAAGTTAACAGTTCTGAGTTTGTGCAGGAGTACAAGTGGAGGGAAATAAGAATACATACCAGAGTGATTGACAACTGAAAAATCTCCTTGAATGAGATGCAAAATATTTTCAAAGAAAAAAAACCCAAGGAAGTCCAGCTGCCTTTTGGACCAAGCACCTTTGGGACAATAACCATGACCTGGATGATTGAGAATTTCCATCAACGGAGCAAAGCAATGGTGGAATTCAAATTTTTTTTTCCTACCAGTTCTGTGGGCATGGCTTGGTGGGCGTGACATGGCTTGGTGGGTGTGGCAAGAAAAGGATACTGTAAAATCTCCATTCCCATCCCACTCCAGGGGGAAGGTTACTACAAAATCCCATTCCCTCCCCCACCCCTCTAACCTGCTTTCCAGCTTTGTTCTCCTGTGCAAGGCAACAAAAGAAGACCCAGCCGATCACTAGGACTCAGGAGGCAGAGAATAGATGAGGAAGGAGCCAGTCAGAGGTGGGATTTGCTGGTTCTCCAAACTATTCAAAATTTCCGCTACTGGTTCTCCAGAACTAGTCAGAACCACCGGAGCAAAGGGTGTTTAAAAAAAAAGAAAAGAATATAGTGTTTTTAAAATCATAAAGGGAAGCATGAATGTAAGGAGACAAAGAAGAAAGACTAGACTGGGATTGGTTTCACACATTGTGCTAAACTATATTTTATCTTAATCATGCTTTGTTGAATGACCCCCAAATTCACATATCTTATTAAGCTATATTCCATAGCCTACAAACCAAGTCTGTAACTAGGTTCATCCGACCTGTTAGGCCCAAACTTAACCTAATATGTCTATCCTGAGGGATCAAAACATAACGATATATCAGAGAGGAGAATGAAAGCTTGTGTGAAAATATGTGAAATGTTGCATTGGACATATTTGGCTAGAGACAACGATGCATTCATTATTCAAGGAGAGCAGCAAATGGAGATATGGCACTAAGATGGATGATGAAAAGTTTTGGCCAGTTAGAATATTGGGTTAGATGATCTGGTCTTGTAGACTGTAATCTGAAGAGAAGACAATGTCCTGGGTTCTTAAGAATTCAATTATTCCAGTTTTAAAGTGTTGGTAGGGATTACAAACCCTACTACAGCAACAGTTTCATTTCACTTAAAACATATACAAACCCATGACAGGTAATATATATTGGTCAGCTGCATAGGAGGTATGCAGTGTATCAGCAGACTGAAAAGGTTCATTTAAGAGTGGGGTTAATATTCATAGTTCAATTTACAGCACCCCATAATTGTTAAAGCCTACTGTGAAATCCACATCCCACTCAGAAAGTTCTCTTTGTCAAGCCAACTGTGATTTTTGGCTGAGGAAAGGGAGTGGGTACGCGAAACAAAGCTCTTTTTACTAGTCAAATGTTTACAGTGCAAACAAATTCAACTACGCATTACTTCAAATTGAAAATGAACTGACCAAAATTCCATTCTAGTGTCCTTATTGTTTGCTTTCTTGTTTCCAGAGGACCTTGGAATTTTGCTAGGAAACACTATAGGAAGAAAGGTGATCAGTACAGGAAGGTAGCAAAATTGGCAGAATTAGATGCTTATTTGCTTAATTTCATTTCCAGGACTCGAGATTTGTTTAAATGGAAGCTGTAATGCGGGTTTATTTTATGTCTCCAGGATTACAGTGTGGCATGTGCTATGAAATATAGGATTCCGAATGAAATGCTGAAGGAGCATGTTCTGATAAGTTTAAAAGACAGGAATCTAAAGAATTGTTATTTAATTCTACAAGAGAAGGAATTTGGTGATCATACAGGATTTCTACAGCGTTTGGCAATAAGGCAGGATCCAGCGGTGGAATTCCAAATTGCATGCGACCTGCTCTGCGTGCTTCACACTCAAGGATCACTTCGTGCGCTTGCAAAGATCGCCCTCGGTGAGGTGAGCTGTTTTTTTTTTGTAGCTCGGCTGAGGTGCGGCAATCCACTCTGCCGCGTGAATCAGCTGAGCTAAAAATCGATGGAACATAGGACGGGAAAGGGTGGGGGAGGGTGGGTGGGGCCAGTCAGAGGTGGTATTTGCCGGTTCTCCAAACTGGTCAAAATTTCCACTGCCAGTCCATCAGAAACTGGTCCAAACAGGCTGAATACCACCTTTGGCAGTATCACAGATATTATCTTAATTGGCTTTATCCTTTACTGTGATAAGGCATTGATAGAATTCCTTTTTAGACATTTAAGGTAGCCTAGAGAAGAAACGCATCCAGTAGCACTAGCGCTGTCTTTATTGTAAACTTACATTAACAGAATCTTACAAGACTGAAAATGTTTCTCCCCTTCTTTACTCTCGGGAAAACTAGGGAGGGTTCCTTCTCAGAGGTGTTGCTTCCCACACCTTCCTCTTCTTCTATGGACTGAGTCTGTTGCCCTCCCTCTTGTTTCCCCAGGTCATTCCCACAGACAGTTATAATACACTTATATTGAAAATAGGTTGCTAAATGGGCTGTTTCAACAGGACACCCTATATTGATAAGCGAAGTTATTTAGCCCATGAATGCCTAATTTTCGTGCCCTCATACGACCTGTCTTGGCCTTTGGATGGCATTGCCCTCCAAAAAGCGAGTGAATCCAGGAGGGAAACTAAACTGGATTTAAATCACGTTAAATGTAGAGATGTATTATGACCGCCCTCTATACATATAATACTTTTGGGGGTGATTCACATTAAAAATGAGGATTTTGCTGCAACTTTTGGAGGGTGTACACATTCACAAATGTAAAGCTTCGTGGAAGTGGGGAATGTGAATCTCTGAAGCGTTAGGCTACCCCTGGGGTTTAGTCTGCAGGTTCAGAAAAAATCATTTTAATTTTTTTTTTGCTACAAGCAGCATAATTGGTTCAGGTCAAGTCGGAAAATGCAAGCAATCAATTCCTGTGATGGTGATCTTCATTTATGTTTATTCTCTGTTACTGAGTTGCCAGAGTGTAACAGAAGGCATTGCAGAACAATCCCTGTTTGATGAAGGTAGTTCAGACCTGGAGAATAATAATTAGTTCCACTCAATTTGAATAGATCTCACTGCTGAGATATTCCAAGTTAAGCCAGAATGCAACATACCTTGTTTAGATCTATATGCAGATCTAACACTGATGTAGAGTATTCCAGACAACATGTACTTGTCTACTCCATACTTAATCAAATCTTCCATATGGAGTCTTTTCAATAATTAAATGCACCCCCACTGCCAAGTGCTCATAGCATCAAGGCCTTTGGACTTAAAGTAAAAAGAAACAAAAATTCAAATCCCCGTTTAACTGTGGAGCTGTCTAATATGTGCTGTTAGGGAATTGGTGCTGGAGTGTCTTCATTCAGGGCAAGGAAGCCTACAAGGATGTGGTCTACGAATCTTCCATGCACAGGCATTCTAGATGCTGATTTTCACTCAGGTGTGACCATGGATTTCTGGGATCTCTCAGTCTAACTCAGGACTCTCCTAATTTGGCAACTTTAAAACTCCGACTTCAACTCCCAGGATTCCCCAACCACCATGGCTGGTTAAGGAATTCTGGGAATTGAAGTCCACAAGTCTTAAAGTTGCCAAGTTTGGAGACCCCTAGTCTAATTTATCCAACAGAATCCTTTGATGATACAAGTGGGGTGAGAATCATGCAGATGTTGCTTGGAAGTTGTTGTAAAAACACAATAAAATTTAAATACACAATCTAGTATATATTGGGAAAACTGGTAAAAAGAAAAGTTATGTCTGATTGGAGATTCCTGTTTGAATTGCCTCCTTTCTTGTTCTGCCCCAAATAAGTTCAAAGGGAAAAATTAATAGGTCAGGGATAATCTTGGGAGTTATGATCTTTTCCCCCCTTAGTCTCATTTTGTAGAATTGTTGTTGCTTGATAGTAAATTGCTTTTTATGAGAAAACTCCCAGATTAATTTCCTGATATCTCCAATAAAAAGATCCAACTAGCAAATCTGGGGAGAGCTTCTGTTGGAGACATAAAGAAATGTTATGTTTCTTCTTCAAACTTTGCAAACTTGGCTGAACTTCACTGGCCATTGGTTCCCCAATCCAAACCATTTCCATAGCTTCCTTTTTCTTTCCATCCTGACATTGTGTTGTCTTTGCCAAGCATTTCAAATCTGAGCCTGAAAAGGAAGGGGGCCTTTTTTAATGATTAAGAAGAGTCTGGCTAATCAGAATCCCAATTTTCTCAGAGCTGCCATTTTGATGTGTAGTTTAGAGAAGACTCTATGTATGTTTGTGTGTATCTTACAGAACTAACTCTGGTCATACAAATTAAAGTAAACCTTAGTGAGTTCTACTTAAGAAATGAAACCAAATATATTGGTTTCTATTGGTTTCTATTGGTTTTTATTTCTATTGACCTCACCCTTTTCCTAAGAGGTCTCTAGGGGGCGTGCATAAGCGCACCAACGTGCCTACCGTCCCTGTCCTATTGTTTATTTTATTTTTCTTTTATTTTTCTTATATGTACCCATCTCATGTATTCATAACTATGTATACACTTATACTTATTATCTTGTAAACAATTGACAAATCAAATAAAAAAATAAAAAATAAAAAAATAAAAAAATCTAACATTACCTGGTGATACATTTATGCTATTATAGAAAACTTCCTGTGTTCAGTCAAACCAGGCTTGCTTTGTTATCGCCATCTTTGTCCTAAATTATTGAAATTGATGACATTTTGCTAGTTGTAAAAAAAGCCAGGTTGTATCTGAAATATATAAATCAGCGAAGAAGAAGAACAGTGGAACCCTGTTATGAACCAATCTTTGTTGTGTTGGAGACTCTTTTATTCATAGCCCCAAAAGAATTCCTATGCTAATGCTCCCAAGTCAACTATTGCTGGAATTTGTATAACCTGCAGCCTTGCTCATGTTTTGCTGATGGTCATACAAATTTAATGCTGACATTTGAGCTAAGGAATTTCAGCTTTATTTCAGTTAATTTTGTCTCAACCCTCAACCACTGTCCCTCATAATCAATGCCTCACTATATCAAGGTATGGATTTCCTTTTGAAATATATCTGTATGTTCCAGGACTGTGGCAACAAATAAAAATTAAATATACTTCCTCTATTTTGTGCCCTAACATTTTTGTAGCCTGGTTTCACGCTTGGTAAATTTTCTGGCTTACATCGGATAAGGTTTACCCCACTGGGCAGGAAATGGTATTTCATTGCATTGAAACACAATGTAGAAAAGGTTTTGCAGTGCAGTTCTACATTTGAAAGAATCTGATTCAATTCAGAAAATCCCCAGCTGAGTATTTTCATAGTTTCCTATATTAAACTACCGAGAAGGTCTATTAGACAGCATAGTCCCAGAATATGCAACTTTTTCTGAATGGACTATATAGGTCACTGGTCGCCACTGGTGGACCATGGACCACTGGTGGTCTGCAAGAAAATGTTGGTGGTCCGCAGAGAAATGTAACCCACAAAGTACCCCCCAAAGCAATTAATCCAGGCTGCGCGGCAATACAAGGCTGCACCACCCACACGGCCCGCGGGAACACAAGGCTTGTGTTGCTTGCATTGTGAAAAACACGAGGGAGTGGGAGAGGGGGGCAAAGGGTGGAGGGGAGGAACTTGCCCCACTCGCCCCACATGCCTCGCCTGGTCATCAGGCTGCTTCTTTCCGCTTCTTTCTTCTGCTTTTGGCTGCCTGCAAGGAAAGCAGCAAAAATCTTTCTTTCTCTCCCTCAATCTCCGCCAGAAATGAGTTTTTGGGACCCTGCAAGGCATCCTGCTCCAAGAGGCTGCACCGGTAAAGACTCATTTCTCTCCATTTCTTCTTGGAGGAGAGAAAGAAAGACTTCTGCTGCTTCTGCTGCTTTCCTTGCATGAAGCCAAAAATCTCTCTCTCCCCCGCCCGAGAACAGAGCTGGATACAGTAAAGAATGATTGATTGGTAGGAGACCCTGGGAAAAACCCCCAAAAAGTCTGCAGGAAAATTTCCCACCCCATTTTCCTACCACTCAATTTGGGATCACAGAATACCATCTCTCTCTCTCTCTCTCTCTCTCTCTCTCTCTCTCTCTCTCTCTTTCTTTCTCCCCCTCCCCCTGAGAACAGAGCTGAAAAACAGGTTAGGAATGTGGCTGCCTTGGAGGGTGTGTGGGTGGGTGAGGGACACCTGTGTATGTGTGTGTGAGAGGGAGAGGGGGGGAAGAGAAAGAGAACGAACATAACTGGCAGCCCTCCGAGGTTAGATCAGATCTCTCTGTCTCTTTCTCCCACCAACATCAGCAAGCCACCTGAAGTCAAAATTCAAATTAGTGGTCTGCAGGATTTAAAATTATGAGTTGGTGAACCCTGAGGTTCAAAAGCTGCGTGACCCCTGATATAGGTTAGTTCTTGGGGAGTTATTTGGAGTGCCTAAGTGACAGAGGTTATTGATGAGGGGACAATGGTTAGTGGAGATTGATTTTCAATTCTTTATTCCCCCCCTCCCTCCCTCTCCCTCTCTCACACACAGACACACAAATACAGAGCATACAGATAATCCTTGCTTAATGACCATTCATTCAGCAACTATTTTGAGGTTTGATGGTGCTGTACAAATGGTACTGATCAGTGGTGGGATTCAAATTGGTTTACCCTTAATCTTTTTCTCCGGTTTGTTACAGGTGACTTGTGGATTCCAGTCTGCTCTACCCATCTCAACAAATCAGTTTCAACTCATAAAATATTTCTATGGTCATTTTAGAGTTTCCAACAGAAAGGGAGGTAGGGGAAAGGGAGGTGGGGGAAAGGGATTTGAAATAGGAGTGCGGCAGCTTGGAAATCGAAAGTGCATTCCATACATAGTTTTTCAGAGATAATAACTAGGTGACTGAAGTTTCTGCTGCGCAAAAATCTAACTGGAGAACATGATTGATGACTCTTGGCTATGGATGTGTCCCATTGGAGAATATGAATTATGATACACCCAACGGGTGGTGGAAAACCAGGGTCAAGGGTGACAATTATGTGTCTCAGTGTCGGCTACACCCAGGTTAACTCCCAATAAATCCTTTGAAGTTTTGGAAGTTTGGCTCGAGACTCATGATTTAATTGGGGTAACTGCTCGACTCCTGACACAGAGATTAGAAGAGGCGCTGTGAAAACTTAATGGGGGAGAACTTACATGTAAGCTCTTGTGATTCATGGTTCCCTTACTTTTGTGATTCTAAAAGCATCTTTCAGCAGGATCTGCCTGACTTATGAACATTTGCAAGCTGCTGTCCCCTGGATAGTTATTATAAAAATATGCCCATCTTTCCTTGAAGTTGTATCTGTTGTGGAATATAATGGAGAAGGTAGCATTTTCTGTGCTATGTTAGTGACTGTTTTTAAAGACAATGCTCTGGTCAAACTTGGTACTAGTTTCAGTATTTCCTTGTGTGATCCAATACAGGTAATCCTTGACTTATGATCTCAATTAAGACCAAACTTTCTGTTGTTAAGTGAGACATTGGTTAAGTTTTGCCCCCATTTTACAGTTTTTCTTGCCACAATTGTTAAATGAATCACCATCAGTTGATAAGTTAGTAACCCAGTTAAGTACATCTGGCTTCCCCGTTGACTTTGCTTGTCAGAAGGTTGCAAAAGGCGATCACCTGGCCTTGGGGCACAGCAACCGTCATAAATATAAACCAATTTCCAAGCATCTGAATTTTGATCACATAACCATCAGGATGCTGTAAAAGATTGAACTGTGAAAAACAGTCATGTTCCTTTTTTAGTGCCGTTATAACTTTGAACGCTCACTAAACATTGAACATGTAAACAAGCTAAATACACTACTAACATGGGCAGCAACCTGCCCACACACTTTTATCTTTCTTGGTGACTTCAATCTACCTCATATTAACTGGACCCTAAACGAATGTACAACTGAACCCATACATGCAACCTTCTACAATGCTATAACAAATCTGGGACTAGAACAACTAGTAACCAATAATACTAGGCTTAACAACTGCTTCGATCTCATCTTCTGCAATAGTTTGAATTCAATTTATGGAATACAGATTAAAGGATCCTTTTCCAATAGTGACCATAACATGATTGACTTTTGTCTCAACATACGTCCACACAAAAATCATCACAATGACAAAATCCCCAATTATAACTTCAAAAAAGGCAACTATGATCTTATAATCAACAATCTCTCTTCCCTTGATTGGCAATTTCTATTCACTGGATGCAATACTGTTGAAGACCATTACAACATATTCTTACTAGAAATCACAAGAGCCATCAAACTATATGTACCAATAACAACTCCTCAAACCAGGAAAAACAGATTACCCATAACAATAAGGAAGCTTCAATCCAAAAAGAGATCACTTTGGCAAAAAAACAAATCTGGTCACGTTGCCAACTTCAAAAGCCGATACAAAAATCTATACCATCAGATAAAAACTGAATGCACCAATTATCACATTAAACAAGAGGAAAACCTTCTACGCACAAATTTCACCCGTGCTTTCTACAATTTTGTAAACAACAAACTAGGTCCATCCCACCCCTGAAAGGAGCTAATGGCAAAGATGCAACGACGACACCATCAAAGCAAACCTCTTTAACACATTTTTTGGCTCAGTATTTATAAACGTCTATGGATCAAGCCCAGTACTTCCTAGTCGAACTACAGACAACCACAATGATCTAATACATATTGATTTTACAGAAGACATTGTTGAAAAAACACTGCACAATCTAAAACCATCCCTATCTATTGGACCGGATGGAATATGTGCCTACTTCTTAAAAAAGCTATCCACTGCCATAGCCGAACCTCTAAGCATAATATTTGAAAAATCTTTCAGGACCATCTCCTTGCCAAAACTAGGGTCACAAGCCACGGTCATCCCCATCTTCAAAAAGGGAGACCCCAGCCTAGTTGAAAATTACAGACCAATCTCCTTATGCTGCGTCACCTGTAAAGTCATGGAATCAACTATTAACCAATCCATCATCCTCCACTTAGAGACAAACAACCTACTCTCTAATAAACAATTTGGTTTCAGAAAAAAACCTATCCTGTAATCTGCAACTCTTACATTGCAAAAACATATGGACTACACAACTCAATCAGGGCAAAGCAATAGACACAATCTACATAGATTCTGTAAAGCCTTTGATTCAGTGGTATACAACAAACTACTCCTAAAACTAAAATCTGATGGTATCTCTGGACACCTACATAACTGGATAGAAGCATTCCTGTCAAACAGACAACAAATGGTCAAAATTGGGAGTGTCCTATCTAATTCTGTACCTTTCAACAGTGGTGTCCCCCAAGGTTTTAGGACCAACTCTCTTCATACTCTACATAAATGACCTCTGTGATCATATTAAGAGCAACTGCGTTCTCTTCGTTGATGATATAAAGCTATTCAACACCACAGACAATACTACTACCCTCCAAAAAGACCTTGACTATGTATCAGAATGGACAATCAAATGGCAACTTTAAATCTCAACAAATAAATGCTCTGTCTTACATATTGGCAGAAAAAATCAGAAAATAAAATACAAGCTGAATAGTCAAGATCTTGTTGAGGATCCAAACTTTGTCAAGGATCTTGGAGTACTCATCTCAAATGATCTAAGTGCTAGAGACCACTATTACTACATAGCCAAAAATGCATTAAGAGTTGTTAATTTAATCCTACGTAGCTTCTTTGCTGGTAATATCACACTACTAACTAGAGCATACAAAACATTTGCTAGACCTATGCTTGAATATAGCTCATCAGTCTGGAACCCATATCATGTATCTGATATTAACACAATTGAAAAAGTCCAGAAATATTTCACAAGAAGAGTTCTCCGCTCCTCTACTCATTGCAGAATACCTTATGTCACCAGACTTGAAACTCTAGATCTAAAAACCTAGAACTACGCCGCCCCCGGTCCGATCTAAATATAGTACAGTATATAAAATCATACATTGCAATGTCCTACCTGCAAATGAATACTTCAGCTTCAATCATTACAATACAAGAGCACACAATAGATACAAACTCAAGGTTAACCGCACCAAACTTGACTGCAGAAAATACAACTTCAGCAACAGAGTGGTCAATGTCTGGAATACTCTACCTGACTCTGTGGTTTCTTCCCCAAACCCAAAAAACTTTAACCTTAGACTTTCTACTATTCACCTCATCCCCTTCCTAAGAGGCCTGTAGGGGGTGTGCATAAGCACACCAATTGTACCTACCGTCCCTGTTTCTTTTTATTTTTCTTATAAGTATCTATCTCATGTATTCAAAACTATGTTTATTCTTATACCTGTATCTTGTAAGCAATTGACAAATCAAATAAATACTAAATACTAAACAAACTGCTGTAAATCGAGGACTATGGATAGTTTGTTTCTTTTAATAGTTTGGTTGCCTTTGCTTTTTGTATTGTTTCTTGATTGGAAATCTCTCTTAATAACCCGCGGTTATGAACAAATACTTTTACATAAATAAGTCAAATCTGGGTGTCATCTGGAACGTATATCAAAACACAATCCTGCAAAGCCCAAAGAAATCTTTAAAATGATCTGTGAGTGTTAAAAATAGGAAGGATTAGCAACTGTACAAACAATTCCTGTCTGTAACTGTAGTAAATTAATGGTGAATAGTTACAGGATTCTTTATCTTGCACTGTTCCAGATGCATTGGCTTTAATGACTGGTTCGTTTAAGTGCAGAAGTGGTGGGAGTAGAAATGCTGTTCCAGCAATTAAGATTTGAACTTTGGCAGGGCTTTCAGGACTTCCATTAGTTAGTCAAGTAGATTGTGCTCAGAACAGCTGTCCTTGTTAAATAACTTTGTTTTTAAATAAAAAAGTAAATAATAGGGCTGTGTATTTCTTTAGCAAAGGAAACAAGTCAACATTACTATCACAAATGATAAAATGAGATTCCCCTTCTTCCAGGGCACAAATTTAGTTTTATCAATCCTCAGTTACAGTGGCTTGTTTAATTAAAGAGTAGAGAAAGATCTCAGAGGTTATGTAGTCCAACCCTTTACTCGGTGTGTTCCACCTGGGTCCCTTGCTTTAGAATTCTTTCAAAGGGTCCTTTGGATGAAGGTAACTGCAATTATATCATGGAGAGTGTTAGGAATGTAAGTCACCTAACAGGTATTTGGGTTAGAAATATATAAACCAGGATAAACATTTTAGTACTATGTCTTTAAGAGATTGCAAAAACTGCAATTGGGTTTGGTTTTTCAAACGGCCATCAGATGGAGCCAGAAACCTGGATTGTTTTAGTCTTAGTCTCAGAAGAGAGTGTGTCTGGGTGTATCTCTGTTTCCTTCTGTTGGAATGTATTGCCGTTGCTCCATTTCTTCTAATTGACTGATATTACTGGATTTAACGTAAGTCTGTTACTGAACTGTTTTTGACACTGGACTTTGATATTTGGATTATCCCTGGATTGAAAACTGACTGATTTAACTTGTGAATGACTTTGGATTGCTTATTTGGGACTTTGCTTAAACCTTTCTGGAAGTAAAAACCTACATTTACTGTACAGTGTATCTGTGTGCTCTGTGTGTATTATTCCAACACTGCTCTCTATACGTCTCCCTGTATGCTCTCATTCTCCTAATGTGGAATTACCTCAACAGAAAGATAAAGAGCTTAATCCATCACCCCATCCTTCTGGTTACAGGTAGTCCTCGACTTAAGACCACAATGGAAAGATCTGAGTTTCTGTTAACTAAGCAAGGAGGTCAATTTTATGATCTTTTTGCCATGGTTAAGCAGTTGTTAAATTATTCACATGGTTGTTAAACAAATCCAGCTCCTCCCATCAGCTCTGCTGGTTGGAAGGAAGCTATCTGGGAAGGTTACCAATGGTGGATCATGTGTCCCTGGGATGTTACTCTCATAAATACATGCCAGTTGGTAAGTGCCTGAATTTTGATCATGTGACCATGTGGATGCTCCAATGGCTGTGAGGGAGAACTCATTATAAGTGACTTTTTTTCAATGCTTTTGGGAGGTCTTCTCAGGACATTGGGTGTCATCCTAGGGACATTAGGTATTTTCTGAGGAACTTCCCATGACCTTGAAGGCCTGTAGAGCCACTGGCAACTTTGGCACATATGTTTCCCCAGAACTGTCAATAGAAACATTAGATTGCTGGTCAACAGTGCCACCACAAAGGGGCACAAATTCCACATGTAAAAGAAATCATATACACAAGTCTTCTAATCATATTAGAAATTTTCAGCCTTAGGAATACTTTATTGTGTTAAGGCAGTTGGAAAGGGTACCCTATTTTATTTTATTTTCCTGGGCTCCAAGATCACCGCAGATGGTGACTACAGCCAAAAAATTAAAAGGTGCTTGCTCCTGGGGAGAAAAGCTATGGTAAATTGAGACAGCATACTAAAAAGCAGAGACATCACCCTGCCAACAAAAGTGCATATAGTCAAGGCTATGGTTTTCCCAGTTGCAATGTATGGCTGTGAAAGTTGGACCATAAGGAAGGCTGAGAATTGAGGCTTTGAACTACAGAGCTGGAGAAGACTCCTGCAAGGTGATTAAACTGGTTGATCCTAGAGAAGATCAACCCTGACTGCTCTTTAGAAGGCCAGATCCTGAAGATGAAACTCAAATACTTTGGCCACCGAATGAGAAGGAAGGACTCACTGGAGAAGATCCTAATGCTGGGAATGATTGAGTGCAAAAGGAGAAGGGGACGATGAGGTGGATGGCTGGAGTCACTGAAGCAGTTGGTGTGAGCTTAAATGGACTCTGGGGGATGGTAGAGGACAGGAAGGCCCGGAGAAATGTTGTCCATGGGGTTGCGATGGGTTGGACACAACTTCGTGACTAGCAACCACAATTCAGACTTCACTGCTGGGAAAACCTCCAGTCTTGGTTTTTCTGCTGGATGCTAGAAAGTAAGAGCTTTCCAAAACCAAAGATTTTCTTTTAATGTAAGTTGGGTAACTAGAATAGCTTTTAGCTGGACAAGAAGTCCTTCAGTTTGAGTCATGGGAGAAGGCACATAGATTCTTCAGACAAAAGAGCTTGATTTGTCACAAATGGCTTGTAGGGAGGTTGCTATTAGATACCACTTGTAAGTGTTTTAACAAAATCAAGATAAAAACTTTACTAAGGAATCATACAGAGGGAGTTTCTGATTCCAAGTCTCTGTTTTCTAGTCAAACTTTCTAGAGTGATGGTGCTTCCCCAGGACACAGCTGAAAGAAACCTAATAAATGTCAGGATCTGTATAAGCAAGAGGTCAAGATTTACAAAGAAACGAAAAAACTTGTTTCCTGCTAAAATTACATTTCTTTCTCTTAAAAACCATAGGGGTGGTCTTGATTAAGGAAAGTTTCAAAATACTGTGGAGGAATTTTGGTGAAATAATATATTAACCTTTTTTTTTGACAGCAGTAAAAGATTATGCACCAGCAGCTGTTACATCTTCTCCTGTTAAATCTTCTTTCACTCGTGGAAAGTGCAACCTGATAGTGGTACAGGTTCTTGTTAGGACAAAGGTTTGCTGCTTAAAAATCAGGTCCAGGTCTTTCCACTAGGCCCATGATGGTGAACCTATGGCGCGCATGTCAGATGTGGCACGCAGAGCCTTCTCTCTGGGCACATGAGCCGTCACCCCAATTCAGGTCCGCCATTCATGCGCACATGCATTCTTCGCTGGCCAGCTGGTCTTTGGGTCTCTGCTGTGCATGGGCTGGGGATGTGTGTGCATGTGTGGGACACAGGGGACACATGTGCATGCACAGGACGCATGGGTGTTGCATTTTGGGGATGCATGCATGCGCTTTGGACAGTTGGTGCCAAAAAGGTTAGCATCACTGAAATAGGCTGTAAAGAATGGGCATTTTTTTTTTATCCAGAGCAGGGGTGGGGAACGATGCCCCTTTTATGACTTGTACACTACAACTCCCAGAATTCTTGAGCCAGCATGTCTGGCTTAGGAATTCTCGGAGTTGAAGTCCACAGGTCATAAAGGGCCATTATTGCCCACCTCTGATCCGTAGTGTCTGATGACCTCTTCTCAGGGACTACCCTTGCATTAGAGAAACTACACTTTCGAGGTAACAGGGCTACTGGTTTTAGAAGGACATCTACCACAAGAGATGGTAAGAATTTAGTAACCCAGCAGGTATTTACCAGGTAGCACTGTTTTTTGGCCACATCCGCATATCTGTTTTCTTCTGTGCTTGTGGTTGGATTCACCCAACAGTTTAAGCCAGCCTTGGTTTATAAATTGCTGTGGTTGATTCATTAAGCCAAAACCAAATAAATCGTACTATGATTTGCTGTACTGTAGGAATTTGACCATTTGAGCTGTGTCCTTTGCATCAGATTATTTTTAAAATTCTTACATGCGGTATGTTTACTTTTTCTGTCTTTTTTTTTTTTTTACTTAGGGGATTGTCAAAGTATAATAGCAAAGAAAACGATTTGCAAAGCAGGACATTTCAATTGCAAATCTCTGTCATGAAATAGCATAATAGAAGTAGCACTTGGACTTGTATATCACCCCAATTTTCCTTTTACGGAAGTCTCTGGGCAGTTTACAATGTCAACATTATTTGCATATTGCCCCCAACAACCTGGGACCTCATTTTACCAACCTTAGAAGAATGGAAGGCTTGAGTCAACCTTACGCTCTGTCAGAAATCACAAGGAATCGTAACGAAAACTTTGTCCCCCTGTTTCAGCTGTCTGTAATATTGGATCACATTTACCTACTAATGAGCACAAAAGCTGTAAAAATTACAATGTTAATATGTCAGTACCCAAGAATACTTGAAAACAATATCTGTGCGCTAAGTATTTCTACATGGCTATGAAAGCAACTCGAGCGAATTCCATAGCCATATGGAAGTGTTAGAAGTGTCTGAAAAACTTTAGAACTTGTTCTGTTGACCTGGCTTCGTAGAGCTGCCAGAATCCAGCTGCAGCAGCACGCACAAAGAGACACACATAAAATATACCCTGAAATGAAGTTCATATAAACATGTTAAACAACCACCATCTGGATCATCTCATGTTGTCCTTCACATCATTAAGCGGCTTAAGGAGCCGAGCAAATAGGTGGGCAGTTTGAGCTCTCGCTAAAAAAAAAAAAAATATCTAATGTTCCCTATTAACCACGGGCCTAGAATGGTAGTTATGAAAACCAGAATGTTCCCCTGGCTCCAGTTTGGAAAACACTACATTTGTTGCTTCTGAATCCAGTTCAAGGTCCAGATATTTACCTTTAAAGCTGTTAAGTAGTTTGAGATCCAAACACTTCCCAATTGTGATTGATTGTGCCTTAACATCTTTGGTTGGTCCCTTTTCTCCCTTCTTTAACGGTGGTGTATTAAGCATGCACTAAGGTTGGGGGTTGCCAAACTAGGGGTCATGATCTCTATAGAGGTGCTGGGAAACTGGAGGGTGGGGGGGCTTAGCACATTTCTGGGTGGCCAGAAGGGTAGAAAAGCAGGCAGATAACGGCTGCAGCATCCAGAGACTCCAAAGCCCATGGAAGTGGTATATAAGTCTAAGTGCTACTGCTATTTAATTTTAGTCCCATTTTATTCATTGTGCTCTTTGACCTTTAACACTAGGGCTTGAAGAACCTTGGTATTTTTGGCTATCAGGATAGTGTCATCGGCATTAGTGCAGGTTATCGATGTTTCTTTCTCCAAATTTAAAACCATGTACATCTTCTTACGGTCCTGCTTCCCTTAATGTGTATTGTGCATTTGGTTGAATAAATAAAGGTGAGAGTATGCAGCCTTATTGCACTCCTTTCCCAACCTGGAGCTAGTCTGTTTCACCATTTCTGTCTAGACAGTGGCTTCCTGAGCTGTGTATAAGTTTCTCATGAGAACAATGAGATGTTCTGGGATTCCCATTTTCCTGAGCACATTTTGCAGCTTGACATGATCAGCATAATCAAAGGCTTTTCTATAATACTGATTTTCTTTTTGGCATGCTTAGGCTTTTTCAATTACCCAGCATTCATCAGCAATAATGGCTTGTGTTTCTTGGCCTTTTTAAAAGCCAGTTTTGAACATCTAAGCCCCTCTCTTTCCCATGTAGGATTCTAATCTGTGTTGAATGATCCTAACTGTTACTTTAGTACCATGTGAAATTAAAGATATTGTATGATAGTTTGCACATTCTATAAAGTCTTTGGACATTTATTTATTTATTTTGGTACTGGAATGTAGACTGACCTCTTCCAATCGGGTGTTCATCGTGCTGTTCTCCAGATTTGCTGGCAAATTTTGGCTGCAACATTGGCGTTTAGTTTTCTTTCTTCGTTTCTTCAATTTTTGCAGTCTTGATTCACATTTAGTTTTTACGACTTCTTTATAAGTTAATTCCATAATTCCTCTGGCTCTCTATTAGTTAGGTTCAGGATCTCAAAGTGATTCCTGATGTTCTCATTGAAAATGATGGGTATATATGCTCAAGATCATATTGTGGAAATTGCCTGGCTTTCTTCTTCTTTAGATTAACTTGGATGTTGCAGTCTGTAAACTGTTCCCTAGTCAGCCACCGAGTATGTCTTTGATGCTATAATTGAGATCTCCCATCTCTTTCTAGCAATAATATAATCCATTTGATTTCTGTATACTCCATCTGATGATTTCTGTGTACAGAGGTATCATTTTGGTTGTTTGAAGAGAGTGTTAGCTATGAAGAAATGGATAAGAATGGTGGAAATGGATAAGTTGATTTCCTGCTCCATTACAATTCCCCAAACCATACAACCCAATTTTGTAATTTTCTTCTTTCGCGTTTCCAACTGTGATATTCCTGTCTCCAATCACAAGCAGCACATCTTGTTTGCATGTTGTGTAGATTTTAAGTTGAACTTGATCATAGAAATCATCAACCTGCTCTTTTTTTCCACCAACGGTTGGAGTATAAACTTGAATGAAAACATGACACTGGGCAGTGCACAACAGTGAATTAAAAAATAATTTAGATCCATGCTCCTCCTGGCTGAGGGTTTGTGAGTGGCTTCTAGAGTTGGTAGACTCTTTTTCCAATGAGGGGGCTATTTCTTTACAGAGGCTTTGGTTTGCTCCCTCCCTAAGAAACTATCATTAGATCCTATACTGGACAATTTTTGTCCAATATTTTATCTCCCCTTTCTGCAGAAGATGGTTAAGAAGGTGGTTGAATGGCAGTTTCAGAGGATGAAGGCGATTATTTGATTCTCTTTTGGTTGGGATTCAAATCTCGATATGGAATTGAAATGGCATTGATCGTGGCTTTTAGATAACCTCTGTCAAGAGTTGGATGGTGCATCCAGCCTCGTCCTACTTGACTTGACTTCTCTACAGCTTTTGATACCATCAACCATGCTATCCTTCTGAATTGGCTGAGAGTATTGGGGTAGGTGGTACTATGTTGTGCTCATTCCACCTCCTTTCTCTAGGGTCAGCTCCAGACAGTGGTGACTGGGGAGGAAAGATCCAACCCTGGGCCCTTTTAATAAGATTTAGTACTCTCTCCATTCCTATTCAAAATCTGCATCGGTGTGATCATCTGATGCTTTGGGGTAAGGTATCATTATGCTGATTATTAAATTGTGGGAATGACACTCAGGAAGCCAGTCATCTTTATTTCTATCTAGGACTGCCCCCGAAGAAACCTCAGCAGCCCTTTTACAGTCGGGCTGCTCGCGGCTATGGCCAGTGATAGCTCTTCGCGTTTCCTGCCGCCACGGACTAACCAATTACAGGTAAGTATGCTAATACATAACACCCCTTCCCACCTGGTCTGGTCTAACCAATCCCAGCCTTGCCTACCGTACGTAATCACGTAAGTAGGCGGGGCTTTTATGGTTGCGACTGGACTTGTGCAGCTCAGTCGTGGGTTGGTCTCTGGATTGTTTGGATGGATCTGTTGCTCCTCCCATCCTTCTTCTTGGAACCTCCTGGAAGGTTGAGTTGGCCATGCTACTCCCGCCAGGTTGCTTTGTAGCAGAGGTGGGAATCATTTTTTTAACAACCAATTCTGTGGGTGTGGTTTAGTTGGTGGGCATGGCTTGGTGGTAATGTGACTGGCTGGGCGTGGCCAAATCAACATCATTCACATTGAGGCACCCATCTCCTTGCCTGGCCTCTCATGATTGTGGGGATGCTGCAATAGTCGTAAGTGTGAAAAAATGGTTATAAGTCACTTTTTTCAGTGCCATTGTAACTTTGAATGTTTACTCGACACAAGCAAAGTACCGGCAAAGGGGAGGAAAAAAAAACTCCAGAGATGTTCCAGAGACAGGAAGTCTAGTCCTGCCAAGAATGTAATAAGGGTTAACGGAGAGGCAGGATTAGGCCAGTAATTCCTTCTAACAACTGGTTCTCTGAACTGCTTAGAATGTTAACAATCGGTTCTAGCAAATAGGTGCGAACCTGTAGAATCCCACCCCTGCTTGGTAGTTTCCGCAGATGTGCACAGACCCATCTCGTTTAATTGGCATG
Organism: Pseudonaja textilis; assembly: GCF_049901715.1. Lineage (NCBI taxonomy): Eukaryota > Metazoa > Chordata > Lepidosauria > Squamata > Elapidae > Pseudonaja > Pseudonaja textilis. Next base: position 145,732,884 of record NC_141990.1, on the reverse strand, counting down.
ACAATCAGGGTTTCCCACTTTGCGTGGTCAATTGGCTCTAGGACCCCTTGTGTGATGAATTTATCCAATTGCTCATCGATCTTTGGTTTAAGCATGAAAGAAACCCGCCTTGCCTCTAATCTTATAGGGGTTATGGTTGGATTTAGGTTAAAGGAAATTGGGGTACTTGCCCAGCTCTCTGTCAAACGTCTCAGAATTCTTCCATCAGGTTCTCTTCCCAGTCTGTCTCGGTGATGCTATTTGTTCCTGTAACTTTGATTCCCAATGGTGCAAACCATTCAAGTCCCAATAGGTTGGGTCGATTTCGGTCGACTATGGTTAGTGGGAGGATTCTGGTGTATTTTTTGAATGTTACTTTGAATTGTCTGGTACCTGCAATGGGAATTTTGTTCCCCTGGTAGTCTTTCAGCGTTAGTGTTTGTCTTTCAAATCCTTCCCGGCTTATTTCTGGTATCAGTCTTTTTATGGTGTCCCGTGATACTATTGATAAGTATGAGCCTGAGTCCACTTCCATCCGGCAAGGCTAGTCTTCTATGGTGACCTGGACATGTACTTTCTGAGCATTAGTCATGTTTGAGTGTCCAATGGTCACCGTCTGGTGTGTTTCATCTCTTCCGTTGCTGGCCTCCCTCACCTGTTTCAGTTGTCTTAGTTCCAGCGGCTCCCTGTTTGTTTCTCCCTCTCTCGGGGTGGTGGTGGTGGTGGTGTTCCATCTTTGTCTAGGGATGTAGTTTTTCCTTGCTCGGCAGGCCCTTGCAATATCTCCCCACTGTTCACAATGTTTGCATATTGTGTCTAGGAAACGGCACTCGGAATGCGGATGGTTCACCTCGCAACCGGCACTATGAAATTCTTTCCTTTTTCCATTTCGGCCCCTCCTGCTATGTTCCGAATGGAGTTGATTTACCCCTTCGTCTTCCTCTTTGTCTTCTGATGCAGACTTGATGTCCTCGTGGTGGGTTGTGGTGGTGTTTTGGGAGGTTTCCGGTGGCGCTTTATTCATTTTCCACATGGCCGCCACCAGTTTCTGGGTTGCTTCAGCTGCAGTGGCCTCTTCTATTGCTTCTTTGAATGTTATTTTGGATTTCATTAATAATCGGCCTTGCAGTGTAAGATCTCTCAGTCCCAAGCCCACTCAATCTCTCATGGCCTCATCCATGTTTAGGAATTCGCATGCTCCAGTGATGTCCCTCAGGGTTGCAACAAAATTGCTGATGCTCTTGCCTTCTTTTTGGTTGCGCCAATAAAATTTGTGTCATTTGATGAGGCAGGATATGGTTGGTGTGTAGTGAGCCCTCAGTATTCTCTCCAGGTCCAGCCATGCCATCGTTTTCACATTGGTGGGTGCCGCTAATGCTTTGGCCATTTTGAATACAGCAGGACCACAGTGTGTAAGGAAGATGGCTCTCTTCCTGTGTTCTAAGATATTATTGAGGTTGCTCCTTTCGAGGAACATGAGAAATCGGTCAATGTACGATTCCTGGTCTTCGGTTGTTGGATCAAACAGTGCGGGTGGCATGTTGTTTCCGGCCATCTCATCTCAATGGGTCGCCAGTGTTTCTCGGTCTCCATGTGCTCGCTGGTTCTCTTTGTCTCACGATCCCACCTTCATCACCAGTGTTAAATCATGGGAACGAGACTTAGGAAGACAGTGTAGTAACCAGTCATCTTTATTTCTGTCTAGGACTACCCCCAAAGAAACTGTGGCAGCCGTTTTCCAGTTGGGCTGCTCACGGCTGTGGCCAATAACGTCTCTTCGCATTTCCCTCCACCATGGACCAACCAATCACAGGTAAGTATGCTAATACATAACACTGATGATATCCAATAATATTACTCTGCCCCTGGCAAATTAAAAGATGCTATGGATATCTTATCCTGATATCTGGAGATTCTGAGAATCTGAATAGTGAACAAAAGGCTTCAGCTGAAACCTGGCAAGACTGAGAGGCTTTGTGTTTTGGCATCTTTCAGTTCCTGGACTATGCTATCTTTGGTGCTGGATGGGGTTCTATAGTCTGAGATAGACCTGATCCTTAATCTGGAGGTCCTCCTGGACCCATATTCTTGCTCAAAGAGTTAGGAGGACTTTTGCAAAGCTTTGTATTGTGCACTAATACATCTGAATATTGATGCCATCACATCTTAAAGTAGCTGATGTTTATGGACATATTTGAAACACTTCCCAATGTATCCCAACACAGCATACATTATAATAATCTTTAGAATATTAACCTAAACAGGGGTCAGCTCCTGTTCAGATTAACTTGCTGAATGTGGTCATTCTTTATGTGTTGTGAAAGTCTGTAGTGCTGAAAGCAGGTTTCCAGAAAAAAATGTATTCTGAAAATACATGTTTGGAACCTATTTTGAAGCTTTTGTTGATAACTTCCAAATGTTTTACATGCACAACTAGATTCAGATGAGAGTACTAGCAACTGTCTTTTTGTTAGGACTGTTTCAGTTGATTTATTGTCTAGCTGAATTCTTCAGTGTAGCCTCAAAAGACAAGCAATTCCCTGAACTCTGATTGTGTGGTTTGCGGTAACTCACAAAAGTTTACTTCTGCAAAACTTGTTAAGATTTCCATTTGCAAACCTGTGTGGAAAACGAATATAATAGTCTTAGCTTTTCCAAACCAACAGTGTTCTTCCTAAATTGGGTACTCATTTCTGTTTTCACAATGTTATGAGTTTCCATGAGCTATCTGCATATGTTCAATGAAACAAAATGTGGGCATAGGTATTAAAATCAACCTGACCTTTATGGAACACATACAATAATGTAATTGGAGGGATTTTGTGTGTGTGTGTGTGTGTGTGTGTGGTATTTAGCTTTGTTCGGGTATTTTCCCACGTCTTTATAGTTGTGCTTTTAAAGTTATAGCGACGTTTCGGCAGAATCTCATATGCCATCATCAGGCTTGTGTATCGAGTTCATCTTAGTCGTGTGTGGCAGCTGTTTCTGTTTTAAATTTGTTGCTAGCCTCATACTTTGTTAGAATAGTTTTTTTCTTCATCCTGATTGATTGGGAGTCTTGGTCTGTTTTTATTGGTCTTGGAGTTTGTTGTGTTATGCTTGATTGGTGTTTCTAACGTCTTCTGTCTGTTTTGTAGCTTTTTAAAACTTGATTGGCTAGCAACATTGTGTTTTGTGTATTGGGAGCTATCAGTGTGTTTTTGTGGATCAGGCCTGTGATTTTGCTTTTGTGGAAGCCATTGGCTGTCAGTACTTTGGTCAGGGTGCATAGGTCAGTCTTTATGTGTGTCTTGTCCACAAAAAACACACTGAGACATAATAGAGACCTAGAAGATGAACAGACCTATGGAACAGCTGCCCTGCCCTACATAAGAGGTACAACAGACAATATCAGTAAGATACTACACAGGCATCACATCAAGACTGCCTTCAAAACAGACAGAAAAATAGCAGCCATTCTAAGAAACCCCAAAGATAAAATTGACCTGGAAAACCAAGGCATATATGAAGTCCCCTGCTCATCATGCCCTGCCACATACATCAGACAGACCAATAGAAGAATAAGTACCCGCCTGGATGAACACAAAAATGCAGTAAAAAACCTTGGATACACTTCCTCACTAGTCCAACACATGAAAGCCACAGATCACAGCATCGACTTCAATGGCACCAAAACCTAGCCACTATAGAAAACCCCAGCTACAGAATTATCAGAGAAGCCATAGAGACTGAAAAATGACCTGAAAGCATGAATGGAAGAGGTGACTCTACCAGACTGTCAATTATCTGGAAGTCTGCACTCACAAACAAAAAAATCTCCACACCACAAGCCAAGCAAACACCTGGGTACAAACAACACCCCCCCGATACCTCCAGCCCAAACACACGTCAGCCAGCCACCCAGATGAAACCTAGCTTCCTAATAAATGATAGCCGGCCATTCACCTGAAGCCAAACTGCACTAAAAGCCCCCAATACACCAAACACAACGTTGCCAGCTAATCAAGACAAAAAAATGCTACAAAACAGACAGAAGATATTAGAAACACCAATCAGGCAGAACACAGCAAACTCCAAGACCAATAAACACAGACCAAGGCTCCCAACCAATCAGGATGAAGAAAAAAACATTCTAACACAGCAATAGGCTAGCACCAAATTTAAAACAGAAACGGCTGTGAAAGCCTGACACACAGACGAACCCAATACAGAAGCCTGATGATGGCAGATGAGATTCTGCCGAAACGTTGCTACAACTTTAAAAGCACAACTATAATGACGTGGGAAAATACCCGAACAAAGCTGAATACCATACATATAAATACCCGTGAAAACTTAAGAAAACACACACACACACACACATATAAGATTTTTTTTTATAATCTGCATCATATTCTCTATGGGGGAAAAATCTATATCAGACTGTCAGCTTCCAAAATGATACGGTCAAGTAAAGGTTTCCTTCAAGGGGAAAAAAGTTTTACATCACCTTTATGTGCTTTCATCACTTAAGAAAACTTGAATATTAAATATGAATCCATAATTGTCCATAAACTGCACCATTTGTTCAAATTGTTCATTTAATGGCATTATTGTATCTTCTACTAATATGTTAGAGAACTCAGCTCAAAATGTGGCTTTTGAATCAAGTATGGGATTATCTGTTACCTTGTCCAAAGAAATGGTGTACCTTTTCCTCACACATTCCTTTGAAAATTTCACCTGAATATACCCAAAGGTGCTTTTTCAGGAGGCAACTGGACTTTCTTGTTCTTTTTTTTTTCCTTTGGAAGACGTTTTGCTTCTCATCCACGAAGTTACTTCAGCTCTGACAGGATAGTGGGGAATGGTGGCACTTTTCGGAAAAAGCACCTTCGGGACAACCATGCCCTGGATGACTGAGAATCTCTACAGACTTTCACCTGAATAGTTTATTGAAATGTCTCAGCAGTGATTTCAGTAGTTTTGAGGCTTTTACAAACCTGGATCTCTTCATCCAGTTATGTATTCTAAAGTACATGCCAGTAGTTCTCATGCAACAACTAATTGCCGGACAGCTGTAATTGTAAAGAATGTAAAAAACATGATTCACTCATAAGACCAAGAGCTTATAGTTCAAGTTACCCTGTCAGGGTTGAGGATATTCAGCAATTTACTAATTACATTATAAATGTGAGATGCACCCAAACACAGAACTTTTACACTGTCAATGTACTGTAACTTTTCCATTCAGTTCCCAATAGCACTTGCACACAATGTTTCAGAAAGGAATTCAGTGTTTTCCATCTCTTAGCTGAGAATACAAACAAGAGGATAAATGCTAAAAAGCCTTAAAGAAGTGGATGTTTTGCAAAATTTAACTGCATTTCGTAAAACCATGATGATATCCACTACAAAGTCAATAGTTTTTAACGTTTACTAGGTAATGTGTGATCCATATTTTGGGTCACATTTCCTTACAGAGGAACAGAATGATCACAGATGGGCAAAAAAAAAAAAAAAGCAGTAGAAGTGGGAGCTATTTCTGACTTTTTGTCAATTTTCCCATTGACTTTCCTTGTCGGAAGCTGGCAAGGAGCATTGGAAGTGGCAATCATGTGACTGCAGCTAATTGCAGAAGTGAGGTAGCTCTGAAGTGACCACAACGTTGCCATATTTCAATGTCACAAGAGGAATAGATCCTGGATTTTGGATGCATTCTTTAAGTTGGCCCATTTGGGATGTGTTGATTCACAAAAATTGTTGCCCTGTGATGCATTGTTTTGCCAAACTTAAGGTTATAAATACTGTAGACACACATATAGGCAAGTGGTAGTATATAGATATTTAGAAGTCTCTCTTGCACAGCAGCTTTCTTTCTTTTTTAAAATTTTAAAATAAACTTTATTAAAGATTAAAAAGAAAAATATATACAGTGTATAAAATACCACGTTTCATTACAAACAAAACCAATATATAAATACAAATATTGACATAAAACATATATATTTCTTATCAGCTAAGACGATGTGATCATTTATTGAAAACAATTTTACTAATATTCATTTTCTATTTTTGGTATATGCTCTTAGTTTAACCACTTCATTTTTCAAATCCTTATCTTTTAATTTCCTAGTTCTTCTCCTTCATCAAATTGTACCATTTTTCCCAAGCTGTAGTATATTTTGAGTCTACCTTATCTCTAAGTTTTTGTGTAAAGAGGTCCATTTCAGCGCAGTCAAGAACTTTCTGAATTATCAAATTATTTGTTGGCATTTGGTCATCCTTCCAGCGTTGTGCCAACAAAATTATTGCTGCTGTGATTATATGGAGAATTAAGTATTTCATTTCTTTTGCATAGTCCCCTTTTAACTTTCCCAACAAAAATATTTCGGCCTTAAATTCTAGTTGTATATTTGTAATTTCTTTTATCCAAATTTAATTTTTTCCAGTACTTTTTACTTTCTGGGCAAAGCCACCAAGTGTGAAAGAAGGTACCCCTTGTTTGCTTACATTTCCAACAGGTCGGATTTAAATTTGGGTACATATTCGCTAACCTTGAAGGTGCCAGATACCACCGATAACACATTTTGTATTGGTTTTCTTTATAAACAACCAATTTTGTTATTTTATAATTTTGTTTCCAGACTTTTTCCCAATCTTCCAAATTACTGTTGTGCCCTACATTCCTTGCCCATGCGGCCTTCAACTATTTCTTCCACCATTTCAAATTCTAATAGATAATTATAGATAATTATACTTTTTAGAAATTAATTTTTCATCCGTCTCCTCTAATATTTTATCTAATTGGTTCAGTTTTACCTTGATTCCAAATTCTTCTATATCTTCTTTATATCTCATTTTGAGCTGTAAATATGGCCACCACTCTATTTTCATCCCTTGTTCTCTGAGTTCTTGGTTCGTCTTTAATTCTCCTTGCTTTAATTAACGACAAATTCCTATCTTCACATTTTCAAGAGGAAATGGCCAATCCAGCTCCACTAGAGTCTTTCACATGTATATGCAGGTAGTCCTTGACTTACAACAGTTCATTTGGTGTCCATTCAATGTTACAATGGCACTGAAAAAAGGGACTTACAACCTCTTTTCACAGGTAAAAACCTTTGTAACATCCCCATGATCATGTAATCAAAATTCAGAAGCTGGGCAACTGATTCATACTTATGACTATTGCTTTATCCCAAGCTCATATGATCACCTTTTTCAACCTTTTGGACAAGCAAAGACAATGGGGAAGCCAGATTTCACTTAACAACTGATTTACTAACTTATTAATTGCAGACAGTGCAATTAATCACTGTGGCAAGAAAGGTCATAAAATGGAGCAAAACTCACGTAACAAATGTTTCACTTAACAGAAATTCTGGGCTCAATTGTGGTCATAAGTTGAGGACTACCTATAAGCTGAAGCTTTTAAGTCTTTGTGAATTTTATGCACTAAAAGCCTGAGCTCAAGGTAGCGTGTGTGTGTGTGTGTATGTGTGTGTGTGTGTGTGTGTGTGTGTGTCTACCTGTATCATACGAAATGCTTTTCAACCACAGATTCACTGTTTTATATAATATTCTAAGAATAAATGATATTTTTGATGTTGTTTGTGATATACGTCTGAAAACAATCAAGAATGAAAAATAGTATATTTTTATGATGTACAACATTTTCTTCAGTATATGATTTGTGATTCGTTAGATATGTTTATTTTGATTATTTTTCCTAGACAGCAGTCTTGAATTTATTTTTGATCTGCCTGATGCATTTTGTCATAAGTTGGTCATACTTAAACATAAGTTCAGCATATAGAAACAATGACCACTTCTAACATGTCCAAGCATTTCACAGGCTGCACAGAAGACAAATTTACTTTCTACTAAGAAAGCAATAATTGATAATAAACAATGAAATATTTTCTCCACTAGTAGTTTCTCACTGCAATCGAAATTTTGAAATCCCAAAATAATTGCCAGTCTCATTCATTCTTGGATTTTCAAATAGCCTGCGTCTTTATTTATTTTTTTGCCATTTTTCATTTGCCCTTCCCCCATTTATCCCCTCATGCCATCTAACAGAATAACTTCTATCCATTGCCATGGATAGCATTTATGCAGAATGTTGTATTTTCTCTTCTCAATCCCATTACTGCTTTCACGGTTCCCCATTAGGTTGTGCAACCATGTGGAAAGTCAATAGTTGGCTTGAATTTAATATCCTTAAAATGAATTTCTTTATTTGGCATTTACTGTTAATGTAACTGCTGCCATCACAAAATTCAGAAATCGGTGAAGTCCTAAGGATAGTTACATGGCAAGTCATTACTCCAGAAGGTGTGTATCAACACACAGAAGACTGTGTTGCTCAAACATTTTTGTACCCACAAGTCTGGTGTTGATGCTCCAAGGCCAGTAGAAGGTAATCATGGCAATCTCCTTTTGAATGAAAAGGAACAATACTTATAGCTCACTAGAAAACAATATTTTGGATGTCCTGTAAATACCTGTAAAAAGGGGTGTCCAATCTTGGCAACTTTAAGACTTGTGAACTTCAATTCTCAGAATTTTCCCAGCCGGCTCTGGGAGTTGATATCCACAAGTCTTACAGTTGCTAACATTGGATACCCCTGATGTAAAAGAAAATTCCCAATAATACTTGTGATGACCAGCAAATGTTTATAGAAAGTTACAACAGACAATTTCAACAATTGTAACATTTCTAAAGTCCTTATGCACCAGACATTCCTCCCAAAGAACTGTGGAGGATGAGGCAATAGGGCTAACCACTAAAATGTGTTATTTTATTTGATGTGAACAAACAAGGTTTTGAAGGCTTTGGTCAAAACAGTTAATAAATACCAACCAGGCCTGGTACTTTTCTCAGAGTTAAGGCTGCTTAGGCTTGCTTGAAAGTTTGTACCACTTTCTAATGAGTACTGCTGTAAAGTCCCCCCCAAAGTTTTTCTTGTAGGAGGCACAATTGAGGTGCGTGGGAGAAGAAGAACTTACGGTAGTATATTTTATATCCAGAGTAGTTCTAAAGTCCTTAACATTCATCACACATTTGAAAACCTTCCGACTGAGGGATGCCAGCAGTAAGCCAAATGTGTTATTCAGATCTGAAAAAAACACAATGAAAATTCTTTGTGGTTCACAAAGTTGCAAAAAATAAATGAACCACACCAAAGAATTTCTTCTTTTACAGTAACATAACACAGGAAAATTAGTTGGTGCTTTAAGTTGAACGGCTTTTTTCATAACTTCCCTCATCTTTTTAAAAAAAGATTAGTTGCATATTTTCGTGGATAACAATTAGTTGATAGCAATTTATGGGAAACGTTATGGATTGTACTGGTGTACCACATCCCCACCAACCAGTCTAGTCAGCAAAACCTTCTCAGAACAGATGGTCACCAATTGCTCTGTTGAAGCTCAGTGATGTTTACTTAGAGTAGATTGAGCATCAGGATAGCAGAGCTCTAGAGTGAATGTTTAAAAAGAAATAGTGAAATTGAAGAATTCTGCTCCCCTCTGTTAATCATAAATATAGGATAGGGAGAGGCAGACTCATCACGGCCAACTCGCCATGAGACCATTCAACAAATACAAAAGTTAATTTCAGTGGAGCCCTGGGCAATGATAACAAAACAAAGCTAGTCCAGAAATACAAGAATAACAGTAATTTCAATGAAAACATAATCACCAATAATAAAAGCAACAGAATGAAAAGATTGTCCTGTGACAAGTTATCCCATTGTGGGCTGTCCCATGGTGTGTTAGCCATGGTGAGTTGTCCTAGACCCACAGAAATGTACATTTGGATCTTCTGAATGATTTGAAAGAGGTGACAAGAATGTCTACATGCTTAGTAAGAGTAATGATGCTGGAGGGCGGAGCTGACGTCACGACAATACTGCATGCAATCTCGGAGGTCTGAGATTGCAGCAGATATCTTTGCCTCTGGACGGTCCCAACGGACCTAAACCATCCCGAAGAGATGGTGAAAGTGAAGGGTGCATCCTGCCGATCCCAGGGACATTGCAAAGTCCCTGGTTGATCCAGGAGAAGTCCTTCTTGCCGGCGGCAGAGGGGCAGCCATCAAAGCTGCTGAAGTTGGGACAGCTCCGATCGGAAGAGAAAGTGTGTCGGTTTGGTGAGAACTTTTTTTTTTTAATTACTCTAAGACTTAAAGGGTCACCCTAAGTAAAAGGAAAAATCTGTAAAAGTTTTGACAGAATGGAATAAGCGGCGTGTTTTTAAACGGAAACGTCAAAGTAAGGCTTGACTTTTTATTTTTTATTTTTTCTTATTACTGGACTTCTATCGCGATTTAACATTTGCTAACTGGACTGGCTTTTTTTAATTTGCATCTATTTTTTCTTCTCTTTTTTGACTTTGCAACATTATAGGTTAGAGGCTCCCTTTAGTTACTTTTCTTTTTAAAAGAGAACAATTACATTAAACTTAAACAACAGATAGCGTTAGATTTGACGAAATGGGAAAATCTACAATTGTCATTAATAGGGAGAATCTCAACAATCAAGATGACTGTCTTACCCAGAATTTTATACCTGTTTCAAACAATACCAATTAGGCTTGGAAAGGACTATTTTGAAGATTTAAATAAAATTGTGTTGAAATATATATGGCAAGGTAAGAAAGCGAGAATAAAGTTAAAACTCTTGCAAGATGCTAGAATTAGAGGAGGATTGGGAGTTGTACTACCAAGCTACAAACTTGATGTGGGCTAAGGAATGGATAACATTAAGAAATAGTAGATTGTTGACATTAGAAGGAAATGATTTGTTGTTGGGGTGGCATGCTTTTCTATGGTATAAGGGAACTAAAACACAGGGCTATTTTAGAAGACATCATATATGGGAGTCTCTGTGGTTACATTGGGAGAAGATTATAAGACAATGCTATTTGAAAATTCCAGTCTGGTTATCAACTATTGAAGCATTTTCCTATCCCATAATATATAAGAAGGAACAAACAGTTAGATATGGGGAAATATTGGATGAAAAGGGTGAACTTAAATCAATGCAAAATCTAGAGGAACAAGGTATAATGATGAATTGGTTTTCATATGCGCAAATACATTCAAGGTATGATGAAGATCTCAAAACAGAAGGATTTTATGACAAATTGACTGACTTAGATAAGATTTTGACAGGTACTGATGAAAAGGTGATTAAAAAATTGTATGGTTATTTATTGGAAACTAAACTAGAGGAAGAACAAGTTAAAGAAACTATGATTGCTTGGGGGAAGAATTTTGGATATGGGATTGATTTAGAGAAATGGCAAAAATTGTGGTCTCAAAATTATAAAATGACAATGTCAACAGCATATAAAGAAAATGTGTATAAGATGTTTTACAGGTGGCATTTCTCCCTGACAAGAATAGCAAGAATGTTCAAGAATAAATCTGAAAAATGTTGAAAATGTCATCCGATACCTGGCTCATATTACCATATATGGTGGACTTGTGAGGACGCTAGAAAATACTGGACTAAAATCCGCATGTGGTTGGAAAAAATGACAAAGAAACATATAGACTTGAAACCAGAGATATTTTTATTGGGAATTTTACCTGATATATACAGTAAAGATTTAAAATATTTGATTATAAATGTATTAACAGCGGCTAGGATTGTATTTGCTAAAAATTGAAAAAATGAGAAAATACCATTACAGGAGGAAATTATTAAGAAAATATTGGAATGTGCTGAAATGAGCAGATTGACACTTGAAATTAGAGAACAAGAGGATAAACAATTTTATAAAATTTGGGACCTTTTCTATCAATGGTTAGATAATAAAATACAATAATAGAATATCTAGAATTTTAGAAAATAATGAATATATAAAGATGTATTTCTTTTTTTTGTTATCATATCTATAAAATGTTTTTAGGATATATTTGGGAGGATTATATGAATTGTTATAAAATAAACTAAGTAAATTATAGTTATCTCGCAAAGTATGAATGAACAAAATTATAGTCAAACGATTGTTTAATAGTGATACTAGGGTATTCAATTTTTGATTGATAATATGACTTATTATGCAATGTAACTGTAATTGAGACTATGAAATGGATGCACAAAAAATTTGTATACCAACCGACACACTGCTTGTACATTTATGAAAGAAAGTTGGATGTTTTTATGTTTTGTTTGTTTTTGTTTGTCTTTAAAAACCAATAAAACTTGTTTTTTTTTTAAAAAAAAAAGGAGTAATGATGCTTCCTCTTATACAACTCCAAGCAAAATTGGGTTGCTGAAATAGAAGTAAAGGTGGGGGAAACCAGTGGTGGGCTGTGGTATGGTGATTGTGAGATAAGTGATGGTCCTGAAAGGATAATTAATTAAAAGATTTATTTGGTGACTCATCTTGTAAAACACAACTCCAGTCAGCTCATAGTAATAATAAAAAGCAATCACAAGAAAAACAATATCAGGTGCCTGATTCTCTTCCTTCAATCAGCCAGTCAATCAATTCATACAAACCTTAGGCTCCAACCCCTGCCCTAGTACCCATTTTGATTTAATCATATGCTTAGAAGCTTTCTGGTTATTCATTTGAAAAGGAAGTTTCCCACATCATCCTTTTGTTTTCCTCCTCTTTGAGAAGTTTCTCAATATTCGATAAGTCATCTTAAGATTCTAGTAGGTCCTGTTAGCAGTGGTGGGATTCAACTTGTTTTACTACTGGTTCTGTGGGCAAGGCTTGGTGGGCGTGACAGGGGAAGGATACTGTAAAATCTCCATTCCCTCCCCACCCCACTAACCTGCTTTCCAGCTCTGTTCTCCTGTACAGGGCAACAAAAGAAGACCCAGCCAATTAGCTGGGACTCGGGAGGTGGAGAATAGATGGGGGCAGGGCCAGTCAGAGGTGGGATTTGCCGGTTCTCTGAACTACTCAAAATTTCCACTACCGGTTCTCCAGAACTGGTCAGAACCTGCTGAATACCACCTCTGCCTGTTAGTTTTTGCTTTACTTTCTGGCCCTCAAGTAGTAACTTCTCGTTATAGTAGAGTATCACATAATGGACCTGATAGGTTCTAAAAACCACTTGACAAAGCCATGTGACAAACACAGGGACCCTTTGAGAGCTATACGCAATGAACTTTCCTTTTAATGTATGCTGATTAGTGTACATTTAAAGTGACAATAAAATTATTCGAAATTCTAAGTCTAAGTTCATAGCCAAAGGAAAATCGTTAATACTCACTAAATAAGTTTCCAACCTGACTTTTGATTAATTTTGACTGTTGCGATCCCAAATTACACAAAATGTCTTTTCAAACATTGGCTCTGGTTTGGAATACAGGCAGCCCTCAACTTATGATCACTTCCATCTCTGAGCAATGTGTTTGTTGAGAGAGTTGTGCAGCAAATCACTGAGCTTGTTACGTGAATCCAGCTTTCTCCGTGGACTTTGATTGTTGAAAGCTCTCTGGGAAGGCCCCAAATAGTGATCACATGAGCTGATGACGCTGCAACGGTTGTAGGTCCATGAGGTTTATGAAGCATCTGAATTTTGATCGTGAGACCATGAGGACACAGTGCTAGTCATAACTACAAGGACTGGGCATAAGAAATGCACACATAGTATTTAAAGATCCCAATCGATTTAAATGGAAGATTGCATAATGAATGTATTGCAGCTACACATTTGTTATACTGTACAGGCTTCATTTGCTCACTACAATAATGGGTAGCCTTCTATAAGGAAATGGGCATAAGGAAGAGATATGGCCAGTGGTGGGATTCAATTTTTTTTAAACTATCGGTTTTGTGGGCGTGGCTTGGTGGGTGTGGCAGGGTAAAGATACTGTCAGAGGTGGTATTTGCCGGTTCTCCGAACTACTCAAAATTTCCATTACTGGTTCTCCAGAATTGGTCAGAACCTGCTGAATACCCACTTCTGGATATGGCGATAACCATTCTTAATTCCCATATTTCCCCCCCCCAAAAAAGTGGAACAGTCCTTTCTGAGAATAATTACATTGTGCCTACTCTGATTCTTTTACTTGTTCTCTCCTTACCCACACCCGTCTATCTCTGGAGTACAGTAAATTCTAGATGAGTGAAACATATGACTGCTCTTCACTTGGGTACTTTTCTAAGAATGTTGTAAAATTAGGTATTATTTGAGTTACTTGTCAAAACAATGTTCCTGTGGTAAGGCATTCTATCCTTTATGAATGACTACCCAGCTTGTTACTTTAAACATCCCCCTGAAAGAAAATCACACAATTTTTTTGAGAAAACAAAGGTAAGCAGAAAAGTTATCATAGATCTACATCTAACTGTCACAAGAGAATGATTGCTTCTGAAAGAATAGCTTCTCAGATTCTCCAAATCTTTTGCATCTTGATGTCTACTAGCCAGTTTTGAAAGATCCTCCCTTCATTCCTGGAAGGAAAAGACAGGCACGGATATCCAATGCTGACATTTTGGCAACAGGGATGGAGAAAGTTGTTTCAGGGTCAAGTAAAGATGACAGCTCAAGCTAGGTTTGCAGATGCCAAAAAGTTAATAGTCTGTGTAATGCTACCTTCTTTAAATTCCTGGGATTACTGTGGTTTTAAATATTTTTACTATTCTTATTTTCATTGATTCAAGAGGCTGTCGGTAAAATGCTGTGCTAGTGCATAGCAAAGGGACCAGAGGTGGGTATTCAGCAGGTTCTGACCAGTTCTGGAGAACCGGTAGTGGAAATTTTGAGTAGTTTGGAGAACCAGCAAAACCCACCTCTGACTGGAGATTTTACAGTATCCTTCCCCTGCCATGCCCACCAAGCCACGCCCACAGAACCGGAAGTAAAAAAAATTGAATCCCACCACTGAAAGGGACACTTGGTTGTGGCAAAATATCATACTTGCGGTGTATGGAATCTGCATCTTTGCATTGTAATTGTTGGTGTGGATGATTTTTGTGTAGTAGCTCAAGTTTTAATACCAAGGACAGGAGGAGAGACGGTAAAATATATTTTCTATTCTCATTGTCTCCAAAGCAGACAGTAAAATAATTAATTTCTGCCTTATGAAGAATGTTAAGTAATATGAAACAATCAACTACACAGGTCTTGAAATTACAGTTATGCCTGAAGTCTAAGAATTAGCATTCTAAAACTGTACTGCAGGAAATAGCTGGGTTTTATTTTACTCACATGTAAAATGTAGTTGGCTAATTTGGGAGCCCAGTCAATGTGATGAGTTGACGTTTAAGTGTATTGCACAAACCAGGGTTATCATGTTAATTTTTGATTATGATTGAACGAACCAAGTTGTGTGAATATAACTGCTTATTTGACTGTTCAGAAACTTTTTGCATTTGGGAATGAAACTAAGACTGGTCTTTATATTTTCCTGACATCATAGGTTCTAGAAGAGGAATCAATTTATTTTCACGTCATCTCCTGCTCCAGAAGAGATATTCCAGAAGTAGTTTTGCAATAGGTTTCACTAGGAAGGATAGTTTCCCATTAGCCAGAATTTGGTGTAATCTATTTTCCAGGTCCTAGAATCCTCCCACCACCTTGTCAATTCTTCAAAGTAATCCAGATAAGATTTCTAACTATGATTTTTTTAATTGTAATGTTACATTAACAGAATCTTGCCAGACTAAAAGTATTTCTCCCCTCCTTTCCTTATACTCTCTGGAAAACTAGGGAAGGCTCCCTTCGGCAATACTCCCCATGTCATCCCTACTTCTGTGGACTGAGCTACCTTTTACACAATAGTTGTCCGTTTTGCAGCTGTTCTTCTTATTTCCCAACATCACTCCCACATGGGTTTATACCCATCTTACTTAAAATGATGCTTTGATGTCTTGCTTCCTTGCCCTTGTTTAGTTCCTCAGCCTCCAACCTTCATAATTCACTTGTTTTCCCCACTGTGAAAAAAAATAATGAAGTGAGAAATCAAGGAAGCTGAGGAGCAGCAGTCTGGCCTGGGTACTAGTTTTCATATTGCATCATTCTTCAGTCAGACAGTCTTTTCCTTCCCCCTTTTCTTCATCTGCTAAAATTTTTGGAATCAGCCACGAAGACACTTGTATAGCGGTATGAAAGGGCACCAGAAAGCAAGAGAGGTGAAACTGGTAGTAGAGATGTTAGCATACGTCAGTCAAGGGGTTGGAGGAAGTGACCACATTGAGTTTACTTCTATTTCTCTTCTTCTCCTTCTATTTTTCTCTTTCCTGGTATGTGAGGCAAAATTCATTCCATTTCCCATTTCTGTCTTATGAAAACAAGCACAAATTCTTTGTTACTTTTTTAAACCATTTCTTCCACAGTCTCCCAAAGGAAATAATCTTATTCTCCAGTGATTCCATTTCTCAGGTACATAAGAGAACAAGCAAGTAAGCACTGTACAAAGAGGTTTTTCTTCCAGGTAAGAGCAAGTCTTTAATCGTCCCATTTCCTATCTGCCCGAGGAGAGGTGAATCGTGCATTTGGACTTGGGAGAGTAAGGAAACTTCATCTGCCTGGTTTTGCAAAAATGTCCTCTTTCTTATCAATACTAATATTTCTCAATCCTTCAGGCTTGGATCATCAGTGTGTGGATTTTATTGAAACATAGTGTTATTGTGTAATCCAAGCTCTATTCTTTTTTTATTGATCCGCATGTGGGTTGGATATAAGAAACCCTGATTCTTGACAGCAGCATACAACAAATTAATAGAAGGCTGAGAAATAGGGAGCAGTTGGCTAGCTGTTGCTGTTTTTTTTTTTATTTGGAGGAAGGACCCCAAGAGATCTGGGAAAGAAAAAAGGAGATTAAAGGGAGCGGAAGAATATTGGTAGAGCTTGAGATCTACCAGCGCATCAACTTGCAGGGTCTATTTAAACTGGACATAAAGGAGACATAAACTGATAGAATAATACAGTGGCTACTGGACTAGTCATTGATGGTAATAACAATGGAATAAGGATACTCTCAGGAGTAGAATGCTTCTCTTTGAGAGGGCAGATGCCATAAGGCCTTTTGTCGTAGCCTCAAAAGTGGGTGCATGGTTTCCAGTGTTTCAAGGATAAAGGGAGGCGATGTACTCTTCATGTTATTTTTTTCATGATGTTTAGCCAAAACTGTGCTACAAATCATAAATTTCTTTTGGGATATATATCAGTGGTGGGATTCAAATTTTTTTTACTACCAGTTCTGTGGGCATGGCTTGGTGGGCATGGCTTGGTGGGCATGGCAGGGGAAGGATATTTTAAAATCCCCATTCCCTCCCCACTCCTGGGGGAAGGTTACTGCGAAATCCCATTCTCTCCCCACCCCTCTAACCTGCTTTCCAGCTCCATTTTCCTGTGCAGGGCAACAAAAGAAGACCCAGCCGATCAGCTGGGACTCAGGAGGCAGAAAATGAATGGGGGTGGGACCAATCAGAGGTGGTATTTGCCAATTCTCAGAACTACTCAAAATTTCCACTACCGGTTCTCCAGAACTGGTCAGAACCTGCTGAATACCACTTCTGATATATATGACATTAATTTGGCCTATGATAATATGAAGCCCATTTCTTCAAGTTGAACCATCGCCTTACATTATTTTTTGAGTTTGTTCAAGCTAAAACCCATGGATTTGCAATCTAGATTAATCCTTCTAGGAAAAATTCAGTCCATATTTCAATTCAAGCAGTGATTGTCTTCCTTTACTGAGCTTGTGCTCCTACTGATAAAGAAAATATTTTTTTAAAAAAAGAGTCAACAAAAGCTGGAACTTTGAATGTCATGTAGAAAGAGAAAAAAAAGGCACAATATTTGCGCATTTATTTTATATACCACTGCATTCCTGGTGGAATCATGCCAAAAACAATCGATGAAGCGATGAAAAACAACAATTTAGATAAATGAAAATAAAAATACATTAAAAAAATGTTTCCCATTTATGTTGAAACTTCCTTCTCCTATAATATTTCAAATTAGAGGATGTTATAATTTGAGGAGTTGCAGAATCCCTAAAATGGCACAAGATACTGTGTCTACTCTAATTCAAGCCCTCTGCTATTTCTAGTCCAGAGTCATTTTTAACGATCAGGAAATCATTTTGAAAGATGTGAAGTATATCTCAATAAGCAAGTGTGCTAAGAACTGCAGACTTAGAAGTGGTATTGGTGTAAGCTATACAGGAGGCTATAAAGAGAAAAGAGAACTCTGAAATGGTATATCGATGGCTGGATTTTATATATACGCAAAATCAAAATTATCTTTCTGTTGTAGACCTTTTGCTTCCAAGAAATTGGAACCTGGGAGTCCAGAAAAAACTCTGAAATGTTATATTTTATTTCTTCTACCTGCTAAAAATAACTTTACTGATCAATCATATAACAATATAACCAAGTTAAATTATTTAAATGTTTTATCGTTGTTATCTCTTTTGATGCTAGTATATATAATTTCAGAATCAACATTTCCTTTACAAGGATTTCTCCCCTTATCTAGCTCTATGCAATACTTGGGCTAACTTTATATATAAACCAGATGCATTTGTGTAGTCTATTTAATATGTGCTAATTTTACAACACAGTATCTCACAGTAGTCTAAATTCTCATACCATTTGTACAACAAGCAACATGTTTACACACGACATAAAACAATTTGGGGCATGCCATGCTGATTATCTAACCCTGAACAGTCTACATTAGATGAAATTGTTCTTAATTTAATCACAGTGTGAAATTAATCCCATTTGAGCTATGATCAGAGAAGGAATCTGTAATTTTTCTATTGTGCTATTTCAATTGTTACTCTGGAGCAATTGGGTTTATTAATTTTGGGGCCTTCGTACTCCAGGGGTCAGGCTTGTAGCAAATTTAAACTCAGACTGGATGATATAACAATGCTGAGCAAATGATCCTGGAGGTAAGCCATTTGATCTGTAGCCTTTGGCTGCTGGTTGCTTCATTTTAATCTGGAACTGTTTAAGAGCAACTGAAAAGCCGAATAACCATCTGATGGATTTCCGGTAGATTCTCAATAGTTTTTACTTAAACATATGTCTTCCATAGACCCACAATTAAAACAGGACCTCTGAGTAGTAGCTGTGCATTAGTGGTTTTATTTTATTTTATTTATATTACAGATGTACAGTATCTGAAAGAATGTTGAGGGCAAGATAGGTTTATAACAAGTTCAGAAGAACTTGCATTGATTCACCCGCAAGAACATAACAAAAAACAGTGCTCTGCTGGATTGTACCTCTGGGCCATCCAGTTCAGCAGTCTGTTATCATTGTGGCCAGCTGTAAAAGGAAGCTCACTGGTCTTCCAGCAACTGGTTGAAGTTGACTTCTCAAATTCTTGACATAAATAGCAATAACAATAGCACTTAGACTTATATACCGCTTTATAGTGTTTTATAGCCGTCTCTAAGCAGTTTTATAGAGTCAGCATATTGCCCCCAACAATTTGGGTCCTCATTTTACCCACCTCGGAAGGATGGAAGGCTGAGTCAACCTTGAGACTGGTGGGATTTGAACTGCTAAATTGCAGGCAGCCAACAGTCAGCAGAAGTAGCCTGCAGTACTGCAGTCTAACCACTGCACCACCAAAACTCTTAAAGAATTGTCTTCCAAGATTTAGTTATACCAGTTCAATACAGTGCAGATTCCCATGCATTATTTTATTGAACTTTTTTACTGATGTAAGTCTACACATTTCTATGCCTTTTATAACAATGCAACTTCAAATGCACTTACAATTCATTCTGTTGGAAGCTTAATCTTCAGTACTTTTTTGGAGAAGACATACTGTATACCATTTTCTCCTGCATTTGTTTTATTTTTCCTTCCTTCCTTCCTTCCTTCCTTCCTTCCTTCCTTCCTTCCTTCCTTCCTTCCTTCCTTCCTTCTTTCCTTCCTTCCTTCCTTCTTTCCTTTTTCCCTTCTATCTATCTATCTATCTATCTATCTATCTATCTATCTATCTATCTATCATCTATCTATCTATCTATCTATCTATCTATCTATCATCTATCATCTATCTATCTCTGGATGTGACATATAACAATGTTTGCTATGAATTCCTGCTTACTTTCATACGCATCCACAACTATCTGGATGATACTAGTTCATAGATTCCAACATGCATTCCTTTCATTCAAAAGTAAAGTAACATCTTCACTTGCATGCTTGTATTTAGAGTATGCACAAAATCACAATAATTTTATTCTACTCCAATGTATTCTTGCCCTTTTTATTTATTACAAGTAGGATAAATTTCTTCCTGTCATTCATGGTTTTTTTTATTATGCCTATTACACCTCTGCGATTTTGTATATGCTGTACCATGGTTGTCACCAATGCATCCAACTCATATTGATCTTTGACTCCGTTGTGTTTTTTTTCAATTTCATGTAAGATTTTTTGTTTGTAAGACAAGTGAAAAGGAGACTTGATGTTCTGTCTTTAAATTGCTGGCTGAATATAAAGACAGTCAGGCAAACTCTACAAAGGCTTCCATACAAAGTTTCTTTATTGGATCACATGGCATCCTCAAGGTATAACTCACAGTTATGTCGAGATTCATCTAATGTCCAAATCTTTGCATAGTCGACTCCATAGTGTGAAAATACAGTTATCTTCATCCCATAACGATGGAGCAAAACAGCGCAATGCTGCTGGGGTCCAAGCAAGAATAATGGAAACTCCCCCAACCCAACCAAGGGTCAATTCAGTGACCAATCAGGATTACAGATGTGACCACATGACATGAACTACATTTCCCATGAGGCATTCCCTTAAGGGGACAGCTCTCAATACCCAATTAACTATCCCAATTCCCAATTAACTACATACTGTCTGGACAGCACACTTGATGATCATAGTTGTATTCATGCTACATATAGCATTCCTTGTTAACTGTAAGGACATAACAGTTAGCGGAGGGGTTTTCTGGGGGCACATTTTGGCCTGTATGCCACAAGGATAACCAATGCCCAGTTTTTCTCAAAACACATCCAGCTAGTTCTATGCACAGTAGAATCTTTAATCTACTATCTCTGCATCCCAGAAACTTACTGAATGTGGAGAAATCTCTCTCCTGAATGCCACCAACCAGGATGTATAAGCAATGTATTGGCACTCTAAAAAAAACTTTAAACATTGGATTCTTAGCAATAAACTTTTAATCTCACCCTACTGTTAGAAATAATTTAAATGAAAAGTCTTGGTTAATTTAACACCCTGACAAATAATAAATCTCCCCAAGTATGTAACATTTGATGAAAATCAAGTTCAGTTGAAGGGCAGATGAGCAGCTAGTGACATGTGGTAGTTATAATTTTTTTCTAATGAAAGATTGCTTGGATATATTGCCTAAATTATGCTAGGCTGACATCCAGGATAGACCACTGTGATGAGAGCTTTCCCGTGGTGATTACTTCTAAAATACCATTGGTGTCAAATTCAGGAAGAAGAAAATATTGAGCAAATTTCTTCAGTTGGAATGTATCAAATATATATATATATATATATATATATTTCTTAAGTTTTCGTGGGTATTTATATGTGTGGTATTCAGCTTTGTTCAGGTATTTTCCTGCGTCATTATAGTTGTGCTTTTAAAGTTGTAGCAACGTTTCGGCAGAATATCAACTGCCATCATCAGGCTTCTATATTGTGTTCATCTGTGAGTCAGACTTTGTATAGTGAGTCAGACTGTATAGTGTTCGTCTGTGAAGCCTGATGATGGCAGATGAGATTCTGCCGAAATGTTACTACAACTTTAAAAGCACAGCTATAATGACATGGGAAAATACCCGAACAAAGCTGAATACCATATATATATATATATATGTGTGTGTGTGTGTGTGTGTGTGTGTGTGTGTGTGTGTGAGAGAGAGAGAGAGAGAGAGAGAGAGAGAGAGAGAGAGAGAGAGAGAGAGAGACCTTTTCTGACCTTTTAAAAAAATGTATGATTTGAAGCCTAATACTGACTAATGCATTGGGATTATCTTTGTAAATTAATTGGAAGACATCAGCTAGGTATTAGAATTGGCACCTAAAGTTGGAAAGTTTCAGCGATTGCAATGGCTTTTCATTTGTTCAAACATTTAACTAACTATATTTAATAGTGTTATTTTATGTTCTTGTTTGCTTTTCAGCTGATGTTGATTTTTAACTTTCTGCCTATGTTCATATGGAGCCTTTAAAATAAATACAATACACTTTCAGTTTCTCAAATATGCATAGTAGCATTTTTTACAATCCTGGCTTTTTCTTTTTTAATTTACAAAACACAAAAGATAACCATTAACTGAATACAAAAGTTAAAAGTGGGGGGGGGGGAAATCCCAAACCCAAACTTTGAACAAAGAATGAAAAAAAACCACATATCAGAAAATATTTATTAAAACCAAACCTAAGTTTGGAAACAACAAACTGGAAAAAAATTATTTGTTAATTTAAAGTGTAAACAATTCTAGGTTCACAATGCTGTTAGAAATTCTATTTAAATAATAATGGAATATCAGAAAATTGGATTATAATATTTGAAACTGATTAAAGCTTTGATCTGTGTGATATATTTATCAGTTTGTCCAAAGGTTTTTAAAAAAGCTTTCATTATCCTCGCTGAATAGTTAGACAATAACATCAAATTGTGGTTGTCTATCATCTTTTTTAGTTAGCACTGACATGTTGGCGAGACATACCAAATTTCTTACGATATTGTTGAAAAGGCCATAGTCAGTCAACCAATAGCTCACCCACTCTTCAACCACTGTTTAGCGCAGAATGAATATCAAACATCCTGTGTGCATTCTGTGGTTATGTTTTATTTAGCAGTCAAAGTGTGCAGGTTATAAGGCATGTTGTGGCCTGGACATCTCCAGAGCAACTGTCAAAGTGTTTAACTTCTTCCAGGTGGCAGTGGAAGGGGTGATACATTACAGAGGAAATGAGGTGGAGTCACTGTGGTTTATTTAGGCTGGGTGTAGTGGAAATACATACTCCTCTTCATCTCACTGTGCCAAGAATGTCATATCTGGTGCACCAATTATAATCACATTAACCATAAGTGTCTTGTGTTCCAATAGGTCTAGTCCCATTCCCAGAAAGGCAGAATTGAAAGGCAGTGGAAAGAAATGAAATAATGATGCATAGTTCTGAAGGCCCCCAACCAACCATCATAGCTGCCTATTCAAGAATTGTATAGATACCACTGCTTTTCAAATATTCGCTATAGTAGCATTGGCTCATCAGTTCTATGTGTTTTTAAATTGGATCTGCTAATGTAGCGTGAAGGCTACTACCATGTGTAAAAGATGATTCAATCCAAATTTGAATAAGGGACGCTGATTGGTGAGAGATTGAAATAGTAAGAGAATATACAGTATGCACATGTTAATACTTTAAAGACCATGTTAATACTTGAAAGACAAAAGCAATGTGTAGGATTGTATCCAATTTTGCATCTTGCTAGTAGAATGGATAGTGATAATTGATCAGGTTCTCTGTACCTCCTCTATTCTTACACATCTGACATTGATCTTTTGTGTCTGTTTATTAGATACAGACTATACAGACTTGTGATTAACTGGGATAGCTTGCAGGAAATCCTGACTGTTCACAGTCAATACAGAGATACAAAATGAATGTTAGCACTTGCTCATTGTAAATATTTGTTTGTTTTATTGCTGCCTTAAGCATTCAGACAAACATGTCAAAGAAATATAATTAAAAACAGGATTTCATTTTAAATGTGTCCAGGAGTTAGAGTTTCACTCTGTCTAAAGCATTACAATATCAGCACCTGACAATCTATTCCATCTTTTAAGTGTTAGCTGGTATAGGCATCTGATTCTGAGACCTGAATAGATATTACAAAATTGGCAAAATATGACAAACCGAATGGAGCAGGAGCTCAGAGATCATAGCTGCTTCAACAAACACGTCTTCTCGTACCACCTCGTAACGATTTCAAATGTTTCAGGCAGCATAACTGTAAGAGTAGAAGCATCAGCTCTTCATGTATTTATGACCTATTCATTTCGATTGTTCAAATATAATGATTTGCCACAAGATATTTCTTCAAATCAGATTGCTATAGATAAAATAAATTAAGGTGGTTATCTATATAACACTAAAACATTCATCCTAATAACCTTTGGCTGAGCCAAAAGGTACTACCACAGGGCAACAATTTTTGAACACAGGTACCTCAAATGGGCTAACTTACAGAAAGTGTTCAAAATCTGTGACCCATTCCTCCTGTGACATTGAAATTTGACAACCTTTTATCTAACATTTTACACTATAAAAATGATCATAAGACACTTCATGACAGGTACAAAAGTCTCATAAAACATTTCCCGTGCTGACATTTGACTACACTACACTCAAACAAGATTCAACCTGCACTGTTTTCGAGGCAGGTACATATCTGAATGTATCCCAACTTTTCGAGCGAAGGTAGCACATTAGAAGGCATTGAAGAATCTGATAGGAAATATCTCTGAAAGGGCGATCCAATGAGTCATCCGTTGTCTAGCCATTTACAAATACATGTCATGTACAAAAAGAAAGAGGAATAAATAATACCTCACACAAAGAGTGGTCAATTCAAGTTTGACATGAAACCATGGCTACAGAGATTCCTTTAATGAATCATAAATGTATGTAATTGTCATGAAAACCTACCTCCAGCAGATAGCCCATTGTTTCACTTTGATGTAATTTTGATGGATTGTATTTGCAGGCTTATGAAAGTTACTGGATCATTGCTTATTGCACCATGGGTTTCCCCACCCTCCACTTATTTGTCTTGCTTAATGCTGCTCATGTCATCTTTTTCATGCTGAAGGATTACTTTCTTCCTGTAGTATGGACAGGTTCAGGCTTTAAGCAGGGACTCAGGCCTTACTCATTGTATGTAGTAAAAGGCTGTGAGAGGGAGGGTAGGAGATGGGAGAACAGAAGGTTTTATTTTTTGAGTGAGCTACATGGAGAACGAATTAATTTCTCAGGTACATTCTGCCGTATTTTAGCTGTGCCTCACGATGCGCGCTTTCCCCATCTTTCAGTATTTATAGGAGATTTTCTAAGAGAGGTTTTTCAGATTGTGTACATGGATAGCAGCACTGCATATTTGGCCAATCGGGTCGTGCTTGTTATAGCTGGCTAAAATAAAACTTTGTACTGTTGCTATAATGTTAAAATTGGACTTCTGAGTTATGTAGCTCTGTAAGTGTTCCACAAATATCTGAACATTCAGCAGATTTGCAGTTTTCATTTACATATTTGCCTAAGAAAGATCGTCCACTTTCTTGAAACATTTGGAGATCACTTTACATTTCACTGACTGCCCCAAAAAAGAATTATCAGAAATATTTACTAAAAAAAGATGTAATGAAATAGTTGTATTTTAAATTAAAAAGTCTTATGCAACTAGCTAAAATTATTTTCAGAAATAAAACCTTGCATGTATTTAGTTATTCCTCCATCTATCTAAGTTATCTAGTTGTATCCTGCCTTTATTATTTTTAGAAATAAATCAAGTTGGTACCCAATGCCTCCTTCTATTTTTCCCACAACAACCACCCTGTGAGTTGGGTGGGGCTAAGAGAGAAGGACTGTCTAAGGTCACCCGGCTGGCTTTCATGGCCAAGGCAGGACTAAAAATCATGGTCTCTTGGTTCTAGCCTGGTGCCTTTATCCCTAGATCAAACTCTTTTATATTGTGTATTGTTAAATTTATATTGTATATTGTAGAGGTATATTGTCAGCTCATGAATATTCAAGTTATATATTTTAGATGGATTTGTAAATATCTCCCCTTGGTTGAAACTTTTTTAAAATCAGATCTTGCATAAATGAAGGATTTATGTGGGTATAATTGAAAGGTGGTGCATATTATAGCACCTGTTGGAAAAATAGACTTCTTGCATTTATGTTATGGTTGAGAGTGAGTCAATTTTATCTTCTCTTTCCACCAGGAAGTGACAGCACTGTACGTAGTATTCACTACTCTATATGGAGCATAGTGGTTCACATGGTTAGGACACAGAGTTGACAAGCAGCAAGCCCGTGTTTGAGGCCCAGGTGCTACCATGGGATGGGGTGAGCTTCCATTGTTTGCTCCAGCTCCTGCTGGGGAGATGAAACAAGGCCCCAATAGGGTGTCCTCTGGACAACGGTGATGACACCAGCTAATCTTTTCAACCTAGAATGTCTCAGTGCTTCTGACACGAGTGTGATGCAACTACTATATATATATTTTCTTAAGTTTTCGCGGGTACTTACATGCATGGCATTCAGCTTTGTTTGGGTATTTTCCCACGTCATTGTAGTTGTGCTTTTAAAGTTGTAGTAACGTTTCGGCAGAATCTCATCTGCCATCATCAGGCTTCTGTATAGTGACTCACAGATGAACACAATACAGAAGCCTGATGATGGCAGATGAGATTCTGCAATGTTACTACAACTTTAAAAGCACACAATGACGTGGGAAAATACCCAATGCTGAATGCCATATATATATATATATATATATATATATATATATATATATATATATATATATATATATATATATTCTTAAGTTTCATGGTACTTTTATGGCATTCGGCTTTGCTCGGGTATTTTCCCACGTCATAGTAGTTGTGCTTTTAAAGTTGTAACAACGTTTTGGCAGAATCTCATCTGCCATCATCAGGCTTCTGAGGATATATATATATATATAAAATTTTAAATGTAAGATTATTCTGATCAATTGCAGCAATGTCCACACCCAGTACAGAATGGGGCAATAAAAAGTAGTTCTTTTTAAAAACTCATTTGGCTCCTCCAAACTCACAACGTCTACTCAAACTCCCCTGTGGAATTCTGCTTCTGATATTCTGCTTCTGATTTAACTCAGGAGCTCGGGGCGGGGTGTGGGTATTGTGTAAAACTTGCACAATTGCTTGAGAAAAATGCTCTGGACAGATAACACTGGATTCCAGCATTGACAGGCTGATCCCCAAATCAAAGGAACCTTTGCAATCACATTCCTTATTTACAGCCTTTGGGATGTATTGGGAAACTGAGGAGGCAGAGAGACAGATTGATGAAGTTATCTTGGGAGTTTGCCATTTGAGTACAATGGAATTCCAAGTCATATGTACCACATCCATCATATGCAACTCTTAACTTCCTTAATCTCTGAGATTTGGTTTAAATTAGAATATGTGGGCGGAGGAGGGGTGGGCAGGGGGAGAGGAAAAGGGAAGCAACAGAGAAAGAGAAAGGTATGATGTACAGTATATATAGAAAGGTAATCTTAAAAGTATGTATTCTGTTTAGACTGAGATTACCTCGGATCTAGAATCTATAGGCAACCCTTATGTAGGTTTTCAGAGCAATCTGTTTTCTTTTCTCCCCCCTAATCTCTTGTATTTGCTTTTTTTTATATAACAAAGGAAAAAAAAAAGCAGGTGGATAATGTTCTTTTGGAGGAAAACTTCTGTTGCAACACTTAGGTGGTCCTTGTATCCCGAGGTCTTTTTCCAGAATTCTGCTTCCTCTACCAGATGCCTAGAAGGAAATTAAATGGTGACTCCAGCTGTTGTATAACCACAAAAATCTCCCGATGATTCAGGTTATTTATTGTGGACAATATAAAAAAGATGGAGATAAAGAGAAGAGAAACAGGAACAAGATGTTGTTTGCGTCTGTTTTGTTTCCTATCTGCCACATTGGTTTGTAAACTGCTAGGTTTGCTGGAAGATTATACAGTTTATAAAAAGTTTGCAGTTGATTAACAGGAGCCCTTCTCAATAGTTGGGTGCCGAGTAGAATGAATTTAAATGTAAACATTATATATTTATATATTTCCTTTACTTTGTTCAGTGCTTTAGGCACATAAAAACTAGGGATACTTGCATTCCAGAATACTGTAAGGGATAGCAATGCAGTAATGCAGTTAATTACATTTGATGTGTGTTTGGATGGAAAACAGTTAAATTGTATATAAAACAGAAAAAAATGAAACTAAACTCACAGTAGTTTAGCTACACTAAATACAGTTGCATAGCACAGAAGGCTGGAGATCTCACACCTCCTTTCTCTCCTCTCTTCTCTTCTTTATAATGTGCTGTGATGGATATGATACTGTTGCAACAGCAAGTTGTACTTTTTCCTTGCACAAAAATGATTCAACAATACACAATCACATGAGCTACGGTAAACGTCTGTTCTGTTCTTTGAGGCTATTTCTAAAGATATTAAAATTGGCCATGGTGACATATGTGTCAATTACATCACACATAGATTACCTTTTTTGTTATGGAGTAGTGTACTGTTCCAAATGTCTCAGGGATTGACCACCTCAAAACTATTTCTATTTTAGAGCAATTACATCTAGAAACTACAAAACTGCCTCCCTTAGTGGCAGCATTCAGAGAAAAATGTAATTTTCCATAGTTTTTTTTAGAATACTGCACATCCAGATAATAATATTTAAAACTTAACAGATAACAGATAATCAGAGTTGGAAGGGACCTTATAGGTCATCTAGTCCAACCCCCTGCCCAAACGGGAGACCCTACACCATTTCTGACAAATGGCAGCCCAACCTCTTCTTGAAGGTCTCAAGTGATGGCCCTCCCACAACTTCCGAGGGAAAGCTGTTCCATTGGTTGATTCTTCACAACAAACTTATATGCTACTGCAATCTTTAATATGTAATGGTGGTAATACTTGAAAGCTTCACTGTTTCATCCATCCATCCATCCATCCTTCACTTCTCCTTATGCTCTGATATATGACATTATATCAGAGTACTTGATGTCTTTCTCACTATGCATTACATTTGTTACTGCTACTTAAATCATCATTGCGATCTTTTTTTCTCAAATACATGCCTTCTTAGTTTGTTGTTTGTCTTTTATTTTGCATGCTTAAATGACTATTTAGAAGAAGGGAGGGTATAATTTTTTCGTTTGACAATCTTTTCCTTTATATGTATAATTTGCATTTTGTACACATATAACTTATATGGAGGGGAATTGTTTAATGAAAAGTGTGAATACTTAGCTCTTTTACCCCCGTCTGACTGTTCATTTATTGTATTTACTAAATTCCCCTTTGCTCAGTAACTTTAGCTAGTACTAGACAACTTATGATCCCCAGGAAATGTTTTATGACATTTTTTATTATATTATAAAATGTTTTATGATAATTTTAATGTTATAAAATATTTTATAAAATTTGCCAAATTTCAATTCATGGGGTCATGGAGCCTGGATTTTGGACTGTTTCCTGTAAGTCCATTAAAGGTACCTTGGTCGAAAATGTTTTACCTTGTGATGCACCATTTCTCCAAGGTAAAGGTTTACAAACATGAGAGTGTTAATAAAATATACATTGCTAAGCCAGAGTAATATTTAGCATCTATTCAGATAGGATATGTTTTAAGAAATGCTTTTATATTGTTAGTCAAAGTAGAATAATTATTTTATGCATTGCATTTAGTTTAGCGACAAATATATTAGTGCTTGACGTATCAACCCTTACATTTGTTTTAGCTGATGATAAGATTGCAATATTCACAGTGGTTTTTGCAAGATCATCGTTGCCTACAGAAGGATTCCTGGATGTGATATCTCAGAATGTATTTGTTGGCATGGTGCTTATTGTATAAACAGCATTTTCTGTGGTCCATTGTGGAACTGGAACCGATTTGTGTTTTGGCCAGTCTTTTCTGGCTTAAATATCATTTTTGTGCTGACACAACTGTTGCCCAGTTTCAAGGCTGAACATAAATGGCTCTAATAGTTTGGCAGACCAAACCATTGCTTCATGGTGGAATTAAACAGGGATACAACAAATAGATCTAGGACATGTGGACATTTTTGAAGACCACAATGGAAAGTAGTGGCAATGCTTTCAAAGTGTCATGTTTACCTTGGGCATATGATGACAATTATACGCTCACTTTATCTTACCCTCTAAGGATTTCAAGTTCACAAAAGCCATTGAAATGAAACTCCTAGGCCAACAGCCAGTGTTGTTTCTAGTGAATTCCAAGGCATCCCTCTTCTTCATTCTCTTCTATCTAATCATAAAACTATCGTGCAAAGATTTATTTTTGTCTCCACCTGATCATGGCCCACATGCATCCTCTTTTTTGTGCCCCCTAAGCTATAAGAGATCATGACACAGAAATTTTGAAGCAAACTGATCAACAAGTTGAAGTGTAACGTCCTACTGATTTACAATAAGATATCGAAGAAATAAGATATGCAAGCTGATGACACAAGCAAAAGTTATGGGAAAAAAATGACATGCATATCCAAACACAAGTAGAGTGCTTTTTTTTTTTTTTTTAAGCTTAACCATATGATGTTGTGATTTGCATCACAGAAGCCAGGGGTCTAACATAGTTTTTCTCAACCTTGGCAACATTAAGCTGTGTGGAATTCTGGATACTGAAGTCCACGCAACTTAAAAGTTGCCAAGTGTTGAGAAACAGGGATGTAAAACCATGTTTTCTAAGGAAAGTTGCCACATGCAGCTTCTCTTCCATCTTCCAGTCCACTGGAATGGTGGAAATAAATTGTGTAAGAGGGCTCTGGATTGTTCTTCGTATCTTTTCTTGCTGAATAACAACCTGAAAACAGAATGAGATCAAATCTGATATGGGGAGAAACTAGCAAATGAAAGATGGAATTTAAAAGGGGCTGGGTTAGGGGCTGCAGAGATCCAGGCAATTGACACTGATACTTTTCCAACACAAACCCAATACAACAACTTAATGTAAGATGTAGTAGATGCAGTTAATAAATAGATGTCACAAGATGTAGTAGATGTAGTTCATAAATAGATGTAATAAGATCTGTGGTGGGATTCAAATAATTTAACAACCGGTTCTCTGCCCTAATGATTTCTTCCAACAACCAGTTCACCAAACTGCTCAGAAAGTTAACAACTGGTTCTCCTGAAGTGGTGCAAACTGGCCGAATCCCACCCACTGAATAAGATGTAGTAGATTTAGTAAGATGTAGCTTAAAACCAGTAGTTCAGAGACAGAAACAGTAGTTGTAATGGTAAATTATTTTCTGTCCTAACTTCAGAGACTCTTAAATTGGGGCATGTGCTAAAAGTAATTTTTGTTTTAAAGGTCTCACTTTAGTTTCTATTCTCCTTATGGCTTTCTCTGTCCATACCCCAGGACATTCCCTTTCTGCTAATGTAATTTCTGAATAAAAATGGTAAATGATGAAATTTAAAAAGCTGTCTTGGGAAATTACCTTTAATGAGCTATCTCTCTCTTTGCTGCTAAAAAAAAAAATCTAGAATAACTGAGAAGATCCCACATTTTTCACAAACCTGCACATCATGTTCAATTTCTTAGGAATTTTGCCAACGATTACTCACTGAGGTAAGCCTACCATCCATAAGTGGTATTCAGCAAGTTCTGACCAATTCTGGAGAACCGGTAGCAAAAATTTTGAGTAGTTCAGAGAACCGGCAAATAGCACTTCTGACTGGCACTGCCCCCATCTATTCTCTGCCTCCTGAGTCCCAGTGTCAGGTTTCCGAGTGATGAAATCCATAAAAAATAAAAGCAAAGTCCATCCTCCAAAACAATTTCTTTTGTTTAGGAAAGCATCAAATTGGCAATGTCCGTTGTAATTCCGGATCTGACACAACCCAGAATTACCCCACAATATTAGAAGTTAGAAACAACCCCCAAAAGTCACATTCTTCAATAGAAGTAATTCAACATTGCCTGATGTCATAAATCTTCACCTCAAGGGGCCTCAGCATGGTCAGCTCATGTTCCCAAAGGGAATAAGAATCACCTAGCCTAAACAACTCTCTCTATCTCCACCCCTCCCTCCTTAGGAATGTGGCAAACCCAAAATCCTTCCCCCATAACCACCAAAGGGAAAGTAAGAAAAAGAATATATACTAAGCCTAACTAAAATGGCTGCACATATGTCAATTTCAGGCTTGACACCCAGATGATTGGCTGGGTCTTCTTTTGTTGCCCTCCACAGGAGAACGAAGCTGGAAAGCAGGTTAGTGGGCTGGGGAGGGAATAGGATTTTGCAGTAACCTTCCCCCAAGAGTGGGAAGGGAATGGGGGCTTTAACAGTATCCTTCTCCTGCCACGCCCACCAAGCCACATCCACCAAGCCATGGCACACCCACGCCCACAGAACTGGTAGTAAAAACATTTGAATCCCACCACTGCTACCTTCTCACAGTATCCTCATCTGACAGTGACTGAACTAAAAGTGCAGTTATTCATCCTAGAAGGAGTCATTTAATATGTAAAGCCAATAAATCATATGGAAAGTATTTTCCTAGGCTTGAGTCCTCTATTGGAGAATTTTGTCTATAAAAGAAGGTGTTGGACTTTGTTCAGTTTATAGTTGCCAACCTATTTTTAACCACATTTTCAACTTCTTGAATTTCAAAGACTCCTAGAATGATAGGGTTAGAAGGAATCTTGAATGTCCACTAGTTCAACTGTTTGACCAAAGCAGAATCCTCAGACCATCCAAATTCACGGTTTTCCAACTTTTGTTTGATGGAGCACCCCAAACTCCAGGATCCAAGCTGTTCCACTGCTTAATAGCTAACATGGTCAAGAAATTCCTTCTTATTTCAAGTTTAGATGTCTCTCTATAAAGCTTCCACCCACTGGTGCTTATCCTACCCTATGAGGACAAATAACTACTGGTACATTCTTTTTTCTGTGACAGTCCTTCAAGTATTGGGAAGACTGCATAGTCTGTTAGAGCTGGACTCAATACTATAGGACCTGCTGAGCTGTATACCTAAAGGTCCCACTTCATTTACCTGAGCTGTATACCTAAAGGTCCCACTTCATTTACCTGATTCTACCTTTACCAGCCTTAAGTTCCTCTTGAGTGCTTTTTGTTTGGTGTGAAGCACTAGGGAAAAACTGATTAGGATCTGTCATGATTGAGATCAGCCTTGATTAGTAAAAATGTGCCCATTTGGAAAGACCAATTTTGTGAAGGCTTTTTATAGGCCTTCCTATATTTACTTGTTGAGGGCTCCTGATTTCTATCACTGAAGAATAATGCATTCTCTTTCCAATGTACAATTTAGATTACTGAAAAAACATTGATGCTTGTGCATAAAAAAGGCTGATGATAGTATTTGATGCAGACACACGCACACACACACAATATGTAAAAAGAAATGTCAAAAGACTGGAAACCTCCAAATAATTACTATCCTAGGGTGATGACCGAAGTTGCAAATCCAAGGAGCTACAGCTTAATAGATTAAGATCTATTAACTTAAGAATTGTCTTATCTTCAAAGCTGTGCTAGCCAATATTTTCTTAGCATATGTTGTCTGAGTTCACTTAATGCATCTAGTTCCTATCATTGTCTTCTTTTTCTGGATAGTTTTTCAGTCCTTTTTCATGTCTATAATGTATGTTTATTTAAATCCTTGGTGTTAAAAAAGTTAAAAATATTTTAAGATCAAGTATTGAAGGAACGAGTATAAATCTTGTGCACTGAGGACTGAATTGAATGGAATTGGCACAGTTGCAAGCACTAAACCTTAATTAGATATAGTGCATGTACTGTATTAACATTATGTGTGCACTATATGTTTATTAAACCATATTTGTTACATTGCTGCAATGTAAATCACAACAAATTCTCTGCTTCCATTTATAGCTTGATTTATCCTTGCTCATTCTGGGTTGGGCTACATTTCTTTCATCAGTTAAACATTTTTGTTCCATGCTTCTTCCTGACTACTGAAACCACATCATATTATCCACTGTGTGCTTGGTTTTAGGATGTGTCATGAAGCAGGTCCTTTTCCTTGGTCCCACCAAGGTTCATGTGTTGATTGGAGGAAGTTTGTCCAAGAAAATCAAGAAAGAAAGAAAATGTGAGGGAACCACAAGAGATTTGAGGCTGAAGATCAAACACTGAGATGCTGGAACATGGGGAAACCAAAATAGCCAAGCCATCTGGGAAGAGGCTGCTGGGCAAAAGAACTGAAAGCCACTCTAACCACGATTATGGAAGCCTTTCAGTTATTGTATAGACATTCTTGTCATATAAAGACGTGGCTTGACATATGTTCCATCACTGAAGGCTTTCAGAAAGAAACTGGACAATCATTTAGCTGAAATGATATAGGGCAGTGGTGGCTAACCTTTTGGGGCTCCTGTTCCAAAAATTGTGCGCATTTGTCCTTGTGTGTCAGCACCCAGAAGGCAATGCATGTGCCCTCCCATTGCCCCTGCGCATGTGCACGCAACCACCCTACCCCCCTGCTGCCCCCTTACCTGCACTGTGCCTCCCAGCTGATTTTTTGCCTGTTTAAGGCCTTTTTCAGCCTCCCAGAGGTTTGAGGAAAACTTCTGCAGCCTTTGCAGGCTGAAAAATGGGCCTGTTTTGTCACTTCCGGTATATCCGGAAACACAGGAAGTGATGAAATGGGCCTATTTTTCGGCCTGCAAAGGCTTTCCTCAAGCCTCTGGTAGGCTGAAAATGGCCTCAAACAGGCAAATAATCAGCTGTGAGGCGCACACATGTGCAGTGAGGTAAGTTTGCTTGTGGCTCGCATGCCGGCACAAATGGCTCTGCGTGTCATCTGTGGCACGCGTGCCATAGGTTTGCCATCATAGATATAGGGTCTCCTTCTTAAGCAGGGGGTTGGACTAGAAGATCTCCAAGGTCCTTTCCAACTCTATTATTCTGTTCTATGTTCTATATAATGATTGTTGTATCTTATTACTTCAAAACTGTTGGCCAAAGGAGGAGAGGTAAGTTAATGGAAGATCCACAGTTCAGAATCAGAATATTGATAGCCTGTACTGCCTGAACGACTTATGGAGCACAACAACAACCTCATGTATTTGAAGTCCCCTTCGTTCTTTTAATGCGACTGTGCTATCTAGAAGATATTATTTACACTTTGAAATGATAAGCCATTGCTTTCCCCTGCAACTAGGCACTAAAATTGCTAAATTAATAGCAGGATGTCAAATAGGAAACCAAACACATTTCATGCTTCTCTTTTCTCTCATTTGTTGTGCAAGCTATATAACCAAAATGCCTTAGCTTTAGTAGGCTAAATATACTTTGTTGTTTGTCCTCTTATGAAACAGACCTTGGATTTCAATGATTTTTGGGGGTATGAACATAATACTCTCTCTCTCTCTCTCTCTCTTTCTCTCTCCTATCTTGCTAACTAACATATCTATCCATGGTAAATTGATTACAAAATTTAAAGGAAGCATAGATCTTTACCCTGCTTCAAAAATGCAAAGTTAGGTAAATTTCCATTCAGATATGGACTGCATGACATTATCCCACAGCATCCTTGCGGTCAACGTCAAAGCATCATTTTTCTGTCATGGCCATTGTTGCTTTTCAGCTTGCCACAATAATAGGGGAGAGGGAGAGCCACCTGTGGAATGCCAGTTCCAGGTAGCAGCAAGAAACCATCCTGTGGGAACCAGGGTAATCTAACTAGATATTCAACAAAGATTTGGACAGTTTCCATAACAATACCTAGCTGTCTCATTGGACAATATGACCTGCACTAATAGAGGTAGGGAGATTCTATTCTTTATTTATGGGAAAAACCACTGGAATTAGTGTTAGTTTAACTTTCAATGTGTGCTTATATAACGTACTCAATAAAGTTTTGCATACAGAGATTGGAATGTCTCAACATTGCTTGCTCGGTTGGGTTCATCACTCGAAACCTTGACACTTGCTTTCATCTGCATTTTAAAGTTTGTAGGATTGACTCTTTGATGGATTATTTTTTAATAAATCATTTTTTTTAAAAAAAAGCATGTTATTACCTTGAAGGACCTCAAGCAAGTGGTCAGCAGAACTTAAATCCCTCTTCTTAAAACTAGTTTGAAAGGGACATGATGGCTCAATGGCTAAGATGCTGAGCTTGTAGATCAGAAAGGTCGGCAGTTTGGCGGTTTGAATCCCTAGCGCCATGTAACTGAGTGAGCTCCCGTTACTTTTCCCAGCTTCTGCCAACTTCGCAGTTCGAAAGCCTGTAAAAATACAAGTAGAAAAATAGGGACCACTTTGGTGGGAAGGTAACACCGTTCCTTACGCTTTCGGAGTTTAGTCAGGCTAGCCACATGATCAGAGACATCTTCGGACAGCGCTGGCTCTTCGGCTTTGGCATGAGATGAGCACTGCCCCCTAGAGTCGGAAATGACTAGCACACACCTTTACCTTTACCTTTACCTTACCTTGAACTGGAAGGCTCTTTATTCTTTCAGGTTTAGCTATTAATAGCCTTGGGCACAGATTTTAGACTAGAAGTGAAATACATGTTTTCCTTACCATTAAACAAATTAAGGATCTTGAATCAAAACAATCTTGAACTCATAATTCTTTCTGAAACATTGGGGAGGTTTAATGTGATGGTAAATAAAAAAAATAAAGAACAGAAGACAGCAAAATATGTGTAGCATCTGAATTTTTAAAGAAATAATGGGTGCCCTTTACGCTCCTCACAAGAAATAAAATAAATGTTAGCATGCCCTTTTGGCAGACTGGCATTTTCCTCCCAACTGACTAGTAATGTCATTTGGCAAATTGTATCTACATGCAGAAATTACATTAATCATAAAAAATGGATGGCATCCGTAAAGGGGGGGAAATAGGCCAGGTTCTTTTTTGAAGCTGCTAGTGTGAATATAAATGAAAGCTGTTTGATTTTGCTTGCCATCTTGTACTTAAAGGACTTGGCACCATATTTAAACTTGTGGATTAGACAATCCTAATATTCAGAGGTACAGGAATGTATTACCTAGTATGGATGCAGGTAGCAAAGTTTTCCTCACTGGGGCTATGCTAAGTGTGTAATTTGGGAGAGAAATAAAGTCTCCTTCTAATGAAGCATAACTTCACTGAAGGAAATGGAAAATAAACAATTAGGTATTAATTTGGGGTGGGAGCTGCCACTTTCTCATCAGGCGCTTTGCCAGGTTGGTGATACAAATCTCTTTCTGAAAGAGGTAGAGAATAAGGCTCCTTTTAACTCAGGCTATCTTACTAAAAGATGTCTGAAATGGGGGAGGATTAGGTGAAGTGCTAGCTGAGCGTTCAATTATAAAAAAGGAATTGTTCGGATGTAGGGAGTGAGTTGCTTAATCTGCAATATTTTATGAAAATATTAGAATGAGCCCTCCATGATCTTAAAGAGGATGAAATTTCCTCTTCACCTCTTCCTGTCCTTTCCATTCTTCAGGATCTATACCATGATTATACTTAGCCAGCAGCCTAAGCTCTATTGTGGTAGAGTTGAGATAGACCAATAAATATAAAGTTTCCCCGTCAAATGGTCAAGTGAAATCTGAGCAATCTTAGGATATGAATTGTATTCTGATCCTCTGCTGGCATTCTCTGGATGTAAATAGATAGGGAGTGATCCCCATGCCTGCACATTTGCCAAATTCAAGACCTGGTGTCTGTAAGATGGACTTAGGTAATATGCATTTAGTCTAATATGGACTTAGGTAATATGTATTTAGGATTGTAAGGAATGAAATTAAACCTTTTCTTACTTTAATCAGTAGGGATGGAATATAAAATGGAACTGAAAGTGATTTGGCAACTGAGCTGTAATCTAAATTCATTTTTCATCAGCTATTTCTTGCTAAAAGTTGCTGTGACGGTGGATCAAAAGCTTATGGAAACATAAGATCAATCAAATTCATTACACACAGACAAGATGTCAACAAGGCACACCCATTGTTCTGGGCTTGGTAGCTTGTGTGTTGTGTGAGCCAAACCAAAATACAAGACAGTCAAAAACCTGTCCCAAGTGGGTGTGACTGCAAGCTTTGTGTGGCTCATGTTTGAAACAGAGCTCTTGCAGTAGCTCGTGTTACAGACCCAGGCTGCCACCTCATCAGGCAGATGGTAACAAACGAGTAAAAGAAAACAGAAGTGCATCCCCTTCTGGTCCACTGAATGAATGCCAAATACCTTTCCTCATCATTTTCACTCTAGTTCTTTCCTTTATTTTCTGTGCTGCATGAAAATTACTACCCTGATACAGAAGTGGAAACTCAATTTGTAATCACAGTATTTCTTCAGTGAGTTACAAATAGATGACTGTTATTGGAAAGTACCTTCCAAACCACTCCCCCCACCTGCAGTTAAATTGTACAATCAGAAGTGCTGCTAATGCTGAAATACGTTGTTTGTTTGTTTGTTTCCTGTCTGTATTATTTTTACAAATAACACAAAGGGGCAAATGAATATAATGTTGATTCCCCCTTCTTTCCCCCCACCCAACAACAGTCCTATGATATGAGATAAGACCAGAGAGAGTAACTAGCTCAAGTCACAGCGTTGGTTTTTTATGCCAACACAGAACTTGAATCCTAGTTTCTAACCACTAGACCAAACTGTTTTATTGTCTAGTTGCAACAAAAAGAATAAAAGTCTGAGAAGTCTAATTAAATAAATCTCTTCCTGTGACCTTAGTAGTCATAGTTCTATTATTTGTCACAACTATTCTTGACAGTTTTCATTACAACTGAATTTTCCTAATGCATCAGTGCTTTTTTTGATACGGTACTTTGGCCCTATTCAATGGCTCAGCCTTCCAGTTGCTAAGGTTGAAAATATCCTGTGGTATCCAGTACTTAAAGTAGAAATGCTCTCTCATTTCTACATTAGTATGTGAACAGATTTATGAATCACAAGTGAAATCAGTAAATATACCTACATATATAGACTTATAGCTATACATGTACACACACACACACTTGCTTTCAGATGTAGAAATAACATTAAGCTAACAAGATCATGCTGCTACATCTCCCCCATTTATGGGTATATGGTCTTGCTTGATAAAACTGAGCCAGTACTTTAGGGTTGAGTGAGGGTGTTTTTGCCTGGCAAAGCAGGTGCTTTACCTCAGCAGAATCACCCTATTCATCAACTTGGGAGCAGGTTTTGGCCACCCATCAGAATGTGCCTCTTCCCTTTGGTTCATAGTTGTTTCTCCTTGCTGGTAATGGCAGGTGACAGCAAGGGAACACAAAAGCCTATCAGGGCTCTGGTAGTTACCCCCCACTTAAATCAGGAGTCTCTAGCCAACTTCCAGAACTTGAAGATTTTTTAGGAATAACCATGCTGGCGCTGCCTGGGTGTAGCCAACTCTGAGGCACATCATTCATTGCCATCCTTGACCCTGGTTTTCCCTCACCCCCTGGGTAAATTGTAATTCATATTCTCCAATGGGACACATCCCTAGCCAAAAGTCATCAATCATACTCTCCAGTTAGAATTTTGTGTGGCAGAAACTTTGGTCGCCTAGAAACTATCTATGAAAACATTTAAGGAATGCTGTTTCGGTTTTGCAAGCTGCTACACTTCTCCCCCTTCCCTTTCTGTTGGCAACTCTAAAAGATCAGAGAAACATTTTATGAGTTGACAGAGCCACTCCTTCAAAGTGTCTCATATTAAATCTATGAAGCCGTCATTGGTCCCTAAGTCAGAAGACAGCTGAGCAGTGATGGTAGGGCAAGCAAAGCAATATACCATTATGTCTTCTTGTGGACCAGAGTTAATCACATTTGTGTGGCCAGGAGGAAAAGAATAGGGCAAGATGATTGGAGGTTGGGACTTCTGGATAAAAGAATATTTGCTGTGTCCAAAGTTAAAAACAAAACAAACACCAAGAATTATTTTTTAAGTGATTTGGCCAAGTGTCATTTTCAGTGCCTGGGATGTTGGATGAAACACCAGATTTGGAATCTATTTCATTTAATCTTTATTTTATTATTGGTTGTGAGCTATCTTTATAAGGGTGTTTAATTTCAGTGTTTCTCTGCACACACCCAACCACACACATAGACTGCAATGAGGTTTTGAAAATGAGTAGTTTTTCTTCTGCATATAACTGGAAGCTCTTCCTCCCCAGGATCAATAAGATTTGACTATAAATGAGGCAGAAATTCCTTAATTGGTATATATTTGTTTCCCTTTCTCTTATCTTTCCTGAAGTAACATCTAATATCAGTCTGGCAGTAGGTTGGCCTAGTAATGGATCAAAATAACTTTCATCTACTGAAAGAAATACCTTTTTCTACGAGGCATATTTTAGATATTACTACCCAATGCATGCCCAGGTAGTTAGATGCCCAGAGGGGAGCATTAATATTGGTTAATGTTAAGAGGCAGGTTCCTACCAGAGGCAGATTAAAGCTCACCGGTACCCTAAGCACCGACAAATCATGGTGCCCCCCCCCCCCATATATACTGTACAAATGAAGCCATATTCTCAACTTTGTGGTGCTCCCTTTGGGCCTGGTGCCCTAAGCACATGCTTAGTCTGCTTAATGGTTAATACACCACTGACAATAACCCTTTCCCCCCATTTCCCCCACAACAAAAAAACCAGTCAAGTGGGTTGGGCTGAGAGAGAGAGTGACTGACTGACCTAAAGTCACCCAGCTGTCTTTCATGCCTAAGGCAGAAGTAGAACTCACAACTCTGCTGGTTCCTAGGCCAGCACCTTAACCACTACACCAAACTGGATCTTGGAGGATTTAATTTTATGAATAGTTTCTCATGCTCCACAAACCCCACCCCTCATCTTTCCCCCTCATTTATACAACTGATTTTTGGAAATAGCAGAAAAAAAAAAAAGATAAGTAGCTCTGGGACCTTGTTTCCGAAATTCACTATAAATTATTTTGAAAAACTATGTCAATCCTGTGAAGTTAATCTATGCAATGTTCTGGGGGAATGACCTTGGGGGCAGGAGGGAGAACCACAGACTGGATAACTGTTATGTAAAAAGGTATCTCAGCCCACAAAAGAAAAAAGACTAAGAAGGCCATGGGAAATGTCTCAGAAGGAACCTTCCTTAGTTTTTGGACAGCAAATGTGAACGTATCAAGAGCCCTGGCTATATTGCTAACTGGCCAAGAATGCTGCTCCTGTGTATATTTAATTTGGATGTTTTTAGAACTCTTATTGTTTTTTATTGTTTTAAAATGTTTTCAATCCTTTTAACTGTAATATATTTTGTGAATTGTAAGCTGCTCAGAGTCATTGAAATGGACGACCATAAAAGTTGATTGGTTGAATGAATGAATAAAATAATGATAAAATAAAACAAAAAACAAATAAATAAAAATAAAATAAAAGGGGTGGGGAAAGACTTTCCGGCTTGCAAGATGCTTAATGTTAGTGTAACCTTACAATAAAAATATAGCTAGTATTCCTGGTCATACTTCTTGTTCGGATTACACTGCAAGGATTAACAATATGGCTAATTTCTCAACACTCCAGATATATTGGGACTACAGGTTCTGTAACCTCCCAGCCAGCATGCCTGAATAGCACAGATCCAGAAGACCCCAAGCAGGGGCAGAATAATTTCATGGCACTAACAGAAGAAAATGTCCTCTCCTAAGGATAATGCTGAAGTTGCAAATGCTTCGGAGGTTTACTTAATAATGCCCCCAGATATGCCCTAAGAAAATGACTTCAGGGGAAAAATGTGATCTTATTTACATCCTATTTTGACAAGCACCAGTGATTGCTCATGCCAGATTTTTCTTGTCTTCTGTCAAGTAGACATGCAATTAATTAGTCTTTGTGCAGTAACCCAGTCAGACTTTTTAACCCAGAAGGAGCAAGGTCAGGCACTTAACATCATTTTAAGATTCTTGTTATGTGATCGGTGAGGCCAAAGGCTAAATAGTTCTGGCTGGCTTGCTGTGTACCTCTAGGTGGGTGAGAATTTAAAATGGAGCGAAAATATTGGAAAATCTCATGACACTATAAAGGCAAAGAAGTGGACAATAGCTTGACTTTTATGCACTTGAATCTACTTTGGATTTGCATGAAATGTTAGTCTGAGTCAACCAACAACATACTAATGTTGTAGCAAGAATGGAGAATGAGCTCAGAAGGAAGGAAATCAAACGCAGGGAATACAGAGAGTCATAAGTATGTTATTAATGAGGAAATGTATGCAAATTAATTATGGTGACCATCCACAGAAAATATTGAAATTTGTTATTTTTGCTACAACAGATTAGCAGAGCTGCCTGGCTAAAAAAATAATTACTTTAGCTGATTCTTTATCCATATGTTTCTGACAGGTTCGTTGTCCAGAAATAATTGAAAAACAGAACCTAAAAGAAAACTTTTTCCTTAACTTTGGCTTCAAAAGCAGCGATGACTAACTTTTATGTGCAGTTCAGAATTTCAGTTTAAAAAAAAGGTGGCGGGGGGGATGGGGAAGGAGAATGTGCTTGGAAAAATAAAAGCACCCCCTATTATTTAAGTGTGGAAATGATAAATTGTTCAGGGTCAGTGAATACTGAAACATGACCGCTTAATCCCAAAAGAGCCATCATGTAGGCAGGTTGAAATGTGCAAGGAATAGCGATGAAGATAAAAATAACAGAGTGGTTTAGCCCAGAAATGCCTAGTGTTAATTTGTTTTCCATGAACAGTAGTCTTTCTGTAACCTTTAAATCTTCTCAGTTTCCTTTGGTAGATCAGCAAAATTCTCCTGACAAATATTAAAGTGGATTCTGTTGCTTAATACATTCATGCTTTTCTCTCTTTCTGTCTCTATCACGTATCACCAACTGTAGGTTGCTTTCTGTAGTCCTTATAAGCATTATACAGCCCCCTCCCTGGGGATCAGTCATCAATGAATGATGGAGAAAAGCAGCTCTGGCCAGCAATTTTCTTTTGATGAAGTGGGAGAGGCTTTTAGAGAAAGAGAACAACCCTGAAGAAGGGGACATATTTTAATTTCAGTCTGAGAAAAAGCAAACATTATTGGTATGAATAAACCTTTAAGTCTCCAAAAGGGAAAAGAAACAGAATTAAGGAAGTCAAAGCAATATAATTACCTTTTCCAAATACAAGTTCTATTTTGTTGCCTCCTCTGAGGTAGAACTCCTGTAGGCAATCAAAGGGGGACTTCGGGGTTTTGAGTGAGAGGGCAGGCAGTTTCCCCCTTGGAAATATTGGGAGCAGCAAACTGGCCAGTTTAGAACAAGCCTTGTATTAACACTGATGTCTTTTTCTTCTGGTTGGACAAGTCCAATTGGAGATGTGATGAAATCACAGATTTCTCTGTCAATTTCTGTTGGCAACTCTCCCTTGCAGAATTTTTTAAAATATAGATATTCTCTCTCTCTCTCTCTCTTTCTCTCTCTCTCATCTATTTTATCATCTACATCATTTATCATCTATCATCTAACTCAGTGGTGGAATTCAAATTTTTTTACTACCGGCTCTGTGGGCGTGGCTTATTTGGTGGGCATGGCTTGGGGGGTCATGTGACTGGGTGGGCATGGCCAACTCAATGTCACTCACATCAAGAGGTGCCTCACCTGGCCCCTCCTCTCCCAGCTATTCCTTGTCACCCAGCCTCAATTTATCTATAGTTCTGTAAAAATGTTGTTCACCTTTTTTGACTTTATTATCTGCATACTATAGATGTACTTTCATGGACCACTGAAAGTAGAAAGTGGCTCACATACTTTACTCAAGAGTGTGATATAGGCAACAGGCTTTTAAGGGGCTGCCACAAAGAAAGGATGGGGGAATGTATTTTCCAAAGCACCAGGAGGCAAACAAGACGCAATGGATGGAAACTGAACAAAGAGAGAAGCAACCTAAAACTAAGGAGAAACTTTCTGACAGTGAGAACAATTAACCAGTGGACCTGCTTGTCCCCAGAAGTTCTGGGTGATCAATCATTGGAAATTTTTAAAAGACTGGACAGCCATTTCTCTGAAATGGTATAGGGTTCCCCCAAAAGTCCCTTCTAAGTGTTATTCTGAAACCTTTCCCAGGACCTCTACTCAGAGTTTGGCATCCTCAGTTTTCCTGCCTGAGCAGGGGCTTGGACTAGAAGACCTCCAAACTCCCTTTCAATTCTGTTAA
Source organism: Pseudonaja textilis (assembly GCF_049901715.1). Lineage (NCBI taxonomy): Eukaryota > Metazoa > Chordata > Lepidosauria > Squamata > Elapidae > Pseudonaja > Pseudonaja textilis. The sequence goes on along the minus strand of NC_141990.1, from coordinate 145,688,992 downwards.
ACACACATGTATTTATGCTCTGGACTATAGACACTGAACGCATGTAAATCCTGGAAAATATGTGGTAGGTGTAGGGACAGTGTAAAACATCAACACATGTTAAATAGTGGAACAATTTAAAATAATAGCACAGAGTTTTCTCTGTCTCTCTCTCTCTCCCTTCCTATTTCTTTTTCTTTCAACAGTAGAGACCTTCAAATTTCTAGGTTCTGCTATATCACCTGACCTAAAATGGACACCTAACATCAAAAACATCATCAAAAAAGCACAACAAAGAATGTTCTTTCTGCGCCAACTCAGAAAGCTCAAACTGCCCAAGGAGCTGCTGATACAGTTCTACAGAGGAATTATTGAGTCTGTCATCTGCACCTCTATAACTGTCTGGTTTGGTTCTGCAACCCAACAGGACAGACACAGACTTCAGAGGATAATTAGGACTGCAGAAAAAACAATTGCTATCAACCTGCCTTCCACTGAGGACCTATATACTGCACGAGTCAAAAAGAGGGTTGTGAAAATATTTACAGACCCCTCCTATCCCGGACATAAACTGTTTCAACTCCTTCCCTCAAAACGATGCTATAGAGCACTGCACACCAGAACAACTAGACACGAGAACAGTTTTTTCCCGAAAGCCATCACTCTGCTAAACAAATAATTCCCTCAACACTGTTCAACTATTACAAAGTCTGCACTACTATTACTGTTAATCTTCTCACCACTCCTTACATCCATCCCCCACCATTTGACTGTTTCCTAGTATGATTTGATTGTTGATTGTACCCTATGACTATCATTAAGTGTCGCACGTTATGATTCTTGATTCTTAACGAATGTACCTTTTCTTTATGTATATTGAGAGTATTTACACCAAGACAAATTCCTTGTGTGTCCAATCACACTTGGCCAATAAAGTATTCTATTCTATCCTATCCAGAACTGCGATGGACAAATAAATGAAAAAGGTAGCCCAAACTGCCATTTTTTCAATTTCCACCCTCACTCCATGTACTTGCTTTGATCTCATTAGGCAAATAGCTAGAAAACTAAAAAAATCCTAGAAAAGCACTCCCCTCCTTTAAAAAAAAGAAAACACTTTGTAAATCATCCCTTTTTAATAAAGCAGAGCATTCCAAGTTTGGAAACAGACCCAGGTCACAGACTGTGTAGTTTAGGCCTTATCTGCATTCCGATTTTTATAAAATAATTAAGGGCTTGCTCAGGGATGGGATTCAGCTGGTTCGGCCTGGTTTGGGCGAAGCACGTTGTTATGTCCTTGGAACTGACCAAAGTTCCCAATCCAGTCCGTCTATATTGCGGGGGCGTTTACAGCTCCCATTGGCTGGCTCCCTTCGACAGCTGGCTATAAAGCCGGCTGCTAGGTCAAGCCAGCTGCTGTTCGCTGGAGCATGTCTGCTTGTTAGTATGCAGACGCGACAGCCAACTTTATTCAGTTGAATAAAGCCTTTACTTGTGAATGCTCTGGTTTGGTCTCTCATTCTTCAATACTTAATACATGTGTTAAATTTACATCTGGTTCGCCAAACTGGTAGTTGAACGACTGGCTAGCCCCACCCAACCCAAGAGTCTCCATATGGATGTTTTGAATTCAGGGAAGGACAGGGTCCTCATGGAGACTCTGGGAGGGTGAAAAACCGGAAGTTCTGGAAGTCCAGAAACAGGCCTATTTCCAGCTTCTGGAGACCCTCTGGAGTCAGGGGGAGGCCATTTTCACCCTCTCAGAGGCCCGAGGGAAGCCTCTGGACTCTGGAGAAGGTGAAAAACGGCTGACCAGCATGGCCATGCCCAACCACCGTGGCCATGCCCACCCAGAAACCGGGCAGAGAACCGGTTGCTGGGATTTTTGAAACCCACCCCTGGGCTTGCTTCTTGGTGATATCCAAGTTTGCTTTATGCCATGGAGGATGGAGACTTTTTTGAACGTTTCAATTCAACATTCGATTATTGTGGGTAAGAAGGATCCTTCCTAGGCCTCTGAAAGCAGGCATATAACGAAAGTGTTTACCCTGCCTTGTATCACATTTTGCCCATCTGACATTTAATATAGGGGGCCCCTTAAAAAGCAAACAGACAGTAGATTGTGGTATTGACTTTAGTGTGGCACTTCCTAAATTTAGAAGATGTGCCACTCAAAAGTATTTGTACTGTACCACAGCAAATGTTTACTCTCTACTGATGCAGGCATGATGTCCTTGGGCAATACAAATTACCAGTTGTTGAAGTTTCTTTAAACACACACACACACACACACACACACACACATTGCTACAAATATCTTAAAATGATCAATTGGACAACATACAGATGTGGGACTTTGGATGTGATAAGTATTGACACCATGAATATTTCCAGCAGAAGAAATCAGAGAATAGAGACACTGAAAGTACAAAGTAATTAACTATGCAGGTGTATTCAGAAGGAGGACCTAGCTCAGTGGTGGCTAACCTTTTTGGGCTCCTGTGCCAAAAATTGTACACATGCTTGTGCTCACTCCCTCACATGCCAGAACCCAGAAGGCAATGCGACCCCCATGACCTGTGCACATGCGCGTGCAATCCCCACCCCACCCACTTACCTGCATTGCGTCTCCCAGCTGATTTTTGGCCCTTTTGAAGCCTTTTTCGGCCTCTCAGAGGCTTGAAGACAGCTTCTGCAGCCTTTGCAGGCCGAAAAATGGGCCCATTTCATCACTTCCAGTATTTCTGGAAATACAGGAAGTGATGAAACAGGCCTATTTTTCAGCCTGCAAAGGCTGCAGAAGCTGCAAGCCTCTGGGAGGTCGAAAAAGGCCTCAAAAGGGCCAAAAATTAGCTGAGAGGTGCACGAATGCACAGGGAGGTAAATTTGTTTGCGGCTCGTGTGCCGGCACAAATGGCTCAGTGTGCCACTTGTGGCACACGTGCCAGAGGTTCGCCATCATGGACCTAGCTCATAAGCATATATTTATATTTCCCATCATTAATTGATAAATCAATTAAATGTCGGAAGTGTCCCCAAACACCAGGAACATATTACCATATGTGGTGGACTTGTATAGAGGCTAAAAGATATTGGACTAAAATACACACATGGTTGGAAAAAATGATTAAACAATATATAGATTTGAAGCTTGAAATATTTTTATTAGGAATGGTACCTGAAGGTTATAGTAAAGAAAGAACATACTTACATAAACATTATACATGTATTAACAGCAGCTAGAATTGTATTTGCTCAAAATTAGAAAAAGATAAGATACTGATAGAGGAAAAAGTAATTGAAAAAATATTTGAATGTGCATAAATGAATAGATTAACATTAGAAATTAAAGAAAAAGAAGAATCTGAATATTACATGGTGTTGGATTTGTTTTATAAATGGCTAAAAAATAAAATTAATTAAAAGGGTTTAGACGTATTTATAAAGCGAAAGAGAATTTATAAAGAGAAACTAGTGTAATAGACATACTGAATATTACTTATGTTATATATATGGGAGTATGATTATTATATTGTTATATTGTTAAGAAGAATATTATAAGTAATTGTTAAGTACATGAAATATATACCTAACTGTCACACATTTGAAATGGAAGGGATTTATTGTATGTTAAAAATAAAAAAATAATAATTTAAAAGAAAAGTAGAACCTGCTGGTAGATCTGCCTTCACTTGTCTGCCTGTGAACGTTATGTCTGCTAATGGATAAAGATGCACAGGAAATATATAAATGAACAGGGTAGATTTGTTTTATGTTTGCTCACCCACTTTTAATTTCTTTTTAACCTGAGAATCAGGTTTAGCTTCTGTGTTAAATTTTATCAGTGCATTCATTACAGGTAGTCCTTGGGTCAGGACCACGATTGAACACAACATTTATGTTCCTAAGTGAAACATTTGTTAAGTGAGTTTGCCTCATTTTACGACTATTCTTGCCAGAGTTGTTAAGTGAATCATTGCATTGGTTAAGTTAGTAACATGGTTGTTAAGTGAATGTGGCTTCCTTATTGATTTTTGCTTGCAACCATCATAACTATGAGTCAATTGCCAAGCACCCAAATTCTGATCACGTGACCACGGGGGTGCTACAGCAGTCATAAGTGTGAAGAATGGTCATAAGTCACTTTTCTCAGTGCTGTTGTAATTTTGAAATGGTCACTAAATCAACTGTTGTAAGTCAAGAAATACCTGTAATTCAAAGCAATCACAGCCATGTTTGATTACTTTTGTTCTTCTGCAAAATCTTTTGATTTGGCCATACTGCCTATAACATACCGTGCAAAGGGTGATGCTGTCAGAAAAGTTGTGCATCTCTGCCCTGTTGCACTGTGTAGGATTTATTTGTCGGCTGTGTAGGCAACACATTTGAAAAGACACATATCGCTTGGCTATTTGTTAAATGCTTAGCGTTCTAGTCTCTACTCACCAATGGAGTAAGTAGCGCAGCATGCATATTTCTTTGTACTGTACTATCCCTAAATATCCTATGTAATACTATGTAATAGTACTATGTAATACTATGTAATACTATATATAATATAATAGTATGTAATACTATGTAATGTACTATGCTTAAAGGGCTCAGTGGCTACGACACTGAGCTTGTCAGTCAAAAAGGTTGGCAGTTCAGTGGTTCGAATCCCTAGCACTGTGTAATGGAGTGAGCTCCCATTACTTGTCCCAGCTTCTGCCAATCTAGCAGTTCAAAAGCATGTAAAAATGCAAGTAGAAAAATAGGGAGCACTTTAGTTGGAAGCTAACAGCATTCCATGCGCCTTCGGTATTTAATCATGCCGGCCACATGACTACGGAGATGTCTTCAGACAGCGCTGGCTCTTCGGCTTTGTAATGGAGATGAGCACTGCCCCCTATATCCAGAAATGACTAGCACATATGTGCGAGGGGAACCTTTACCTTCACCTTTACTATGCTTAGAGTAAACAGAAATTGTTAGTGTTAAGTTTGAGCAATGAGAGGCTGAACCAGAGCATGAGTGCAACAGTACTTTATTTTACAAATAAAGGGCTGACCGTGCTTGCCAAGCCTGGAACTGGCTCGCAGCAATCAGCAACCAGTTGGACCCCGCAGCCTGCTTTTATAGCTGGCTGCTGGGGAGAACCAACCAATGGGAATGGGGGAATAACGCCCACACAAAGTGAGTGGACCTGAGTGAGAACTCCTTGAGTCCTCAGGACATAACACCCCTTCCCCCAGATGCGAACACGCATAGTCCTTGAGGTAGACGGGGTTTGTGTTGGCGCCCGGAGCGGCGCAACTCGGGAACATTGTCTGTCTGTTCGGTATCAGTCTGTGACGGTTGAGCCGGCATAGTGTCGCCAACACTCTCTCTGGACTGGGCATCCTCGGAAACCACTGGGTTGGTTACTGGGGTCGAGCTCTCGTGGGTTGGATCAGGTTGGTCAACTCTCTGGGCGCTGTTGTCCGAGTTTGGGCTGACCGGAACGACCGCTGGCGCAGACTGGTCGCTGGGTGCGGTGTGGCTGGGCGGCGGATGAGACGGTTCCCCTTCGACTGGAGACTCTGGATTCTTGTTTGCGAGGTTGCTGAGGCGCCTTCTGAGTTGGTCTATGTGTCTCCTCCAGACGCAACCATCCTCCAGCCTGACTCTATACGATCTCGGCCCGGTGACGGCGATGACCTTGCCCGGAATCCAAAGTGGGTCCCCAGCGAAATTCCTTGCGAATATCGGCTCCTGTAACATAAAATGTCTAACCCCCGAAGTGGAAGCGAGGGAGAGTCAGGGCAGTATTGTGGGTGCAGTCTATCTAATACAGTCCTCAGGCGCCGGCCCATCAGAAGTTCCGCTGGGGACTTATTGGTGACTGCACAGGGGTTGAGTGCTGGCTCATCAGGAACCGTGAGAGTTTGTGGTGCCAGTCATCTCTGCCAAACCTAGCGAGGGCCTCTTTGGTGGTCCTGACGGCCCTTTCAGCCAACCCATTACTCGCAGGGTGAAATGGGGCTGTGAAAATGTGGCGAATGCCTAGGTTGGCTGCAAAACGGCTGAATTCTACTGATGCGAACTGTGGGCCATTATCGGAGACCAAGGAGTCGGGTAGTCCATGTGTAACGAACAGGCGCGTTAACACGTTGGTGATTGCTAGTGTGGTGGTCGTGGATAGCTGTGCCACGTCTATCCATTTGGAATAAGCGTCCACGACCACTAGGAACATCTTTCCATGCACGGGGCCAGCCAGATCGATATGGATTCTAGACCAAGGGGCGCTGGCGCTCTCCCATCTGGTAGGGGTGGCGATGGGGGGAGCAGGACGGGATTCCTGGCAAATGCTGCAGGAACTTACCCAATTGACAATGTCCTCGTCTAGACCCGGCCACCACACGTAGCTGCGTGCTAATGCCTTCATTCTCACAGTGTCCCTCGTGCAACGCCTCCAGGACTCGGGTACGCAGCGAGATCGGAATGACCACTCGAGTGCCCCACAGTAGACAACCCTGCAAACTGGACAGCTCCTGCATGCGAGTCTTAAAGGGTGCGAATTTGTTATCAACGTTGCCTCCCGGCCACCCCCTCCTCACCCAGTCGAGCACCTGGGCGAGCGTTTGGTCTGCCTTGGTTTTGGCGGCGATGTCAAGGGCGGTGATGGGCAGGTCCAACTGGGTGATTTCGAAAATGGCATTGACAGGAGCTGGGTCTTCAGCCGGAGCGGGTAAGGGGCAGCGACTGAGAGCGTCAGCGTGGGATAGAGTTTTGCCCGGGCGGTGGATAAGTTTGTATGAGTAGGCCGCTAGGAAAAGTGTCCACCTTGTCATCCTAGGGGAGAGGACTTGAGGTGTCTGTTTGTCGCCGGCCAGTAGGCCCAGGAGGGGCTTATGGTCGGTGACCAGTTCAAGAAGTGGCCAAAAGGAATTCGTGAAACTTTTTCACGGCTGCAACAGCTGCTAGGGCTTCCTTGTCTATTTGGCTGTAATTTCGCTCCGTGGCGAGAGTGTCCTGGAGAAAAGGCGATGGGGGCCTCGGCGCCATTGGCGAGTCGGTGACTAAGGACCGCCCCAGTTCCAAAAGGGGATGCGTCTGCTGCCAGTACTAAAGGAAGGTTGGGGTCGAATTGGATGAGCACTGCCTCTGACGTAAGTAGTGATTTGACGGCGTTAAACGCCTGGTCTTCTTTGTGCCCCCAGTGCCACGGTGACTTTTTGTCTAGTAATCTGTGTAGGGGTTCGGCTACTGAGGCTTTTATGGGGCAAGAAGGATGCATAAAAGTTTAGGAGCCCCAAGAAAGCTTGTAGCTCCGTTTTGGAGGTTGGTGTGGGAGCTTCGTGGATCGCCCTAACCTTGGACTCCAGGGGGTGAATGCCAGAGGCGTCAATTTTATAACTCAGAAAGTCCATCTGTCTAGTGGCAATGGCGCATTTTTCTTTTTTTAACTTGAGGCCATGCTGTCTGAACCTCTCTAACACTGCTCGCACTCTCTGGAAGACTTGGGGTCTGTCCCTGGCCGAGACCAAGATGTCGTCAAGTAGGGTACTACACCAGGGAGGCCCTGTAAAATCCGCTCCATGAGGGACTGAAAAATACCGGGCAACACTTACGCCAAATTGGAGACGCTTGCATCGGAAGGCACCCCTGTGAGTGACGATGGTCTGAAGTTCCGCTGTTTGGTTATCAACAGGGAACTGTTGATATGCTTGAGACATGTCCAATTTAGCAAAAATACTGCCCGGTTTGAATGTGTGCAATAAGTGCTGAATGGCGGGCACAGGGTAGGCGCTAACTTGTAAATATTTATTGATTGTTGTCTTGTAGTCCGAGCAAATTCTCAGGCTACCATCTTTTTGAGGGTGTGACAATGGGCGTCTCCCACTTGGCGAAATCTGTTGGCTCAATGACCCCTTGTTTTAGTAGTTTATCCAATTCAGCGTCTAGTTTTGGTCGAATAGCAAATGGAACTCTACGTGGTTTTAATCTGATTGGGACTGCCTGGGGTCAACGGTGAACGAGATGGGGTTCCATTATAACACCCCAGCTCCTCGCTGAACACATCTGCGTAGTCAGCGAATAAGGAGTCAGTGTCTGAGGTTGAGACAGCATGGACTCCTGTTAACCCTAGGCCGAGGTGGGGAAACCAATCGAGCCCCAATAAGGTGGGTAGATTGCCGTTAACTACCACTAGAGGTAGGTGGCCTTTAAAAGCTCTAAAACTGACAAAGAACTTGCCTCTGCCGATCACGGGAATGGCCTTCCCCTGGTAGTCCTTCAGACCGAACTGGCATCTCTGAAGCCGGGTAGTAGATAGGCTGGGGTGGAGTCTCTTGAGGGTGTTCCACGAGATTATTGAGAGCGCTGACCCTGTGTCAACCTCCATGTGGCACGGTTTACCTTCTAGGGAAACGAGAGAGAAATTTTACTAACAGTGTGGCAAGTACGCCTGGCAAGGCGGTGCGTGCGACAGTTTAATACTTGCCTCTGTGGTCCCGAGTGCGAGGACGGGGGTCTGTGTGCAGCGCTTTGGGGGGCTTGGCAGACTCTCGCAATGTGCCCCCTCTTATGGCAGTTGTTGCAAACGGCTCCTTTAAACTTGCAGGTGGCCCTTTGATGTGATCCCCCACAGGCTAGGCACAGTGTGATGTGCTTGGGTGGACCGGTGTATTCTTGTTTGGCCCCTACCGACCGTCTGTCATTGGTGAGGCGGTGGACATCGTTCTCATCGTTGTGGGTTTCCTCCGCTTCCACCTCTTCGGAATGGACTGGGAACGATGCTAGCTTGGCACTTGGGCCCTGAATTTCGGTGGCTGAGTTCGTTGCTAGCTCGGCTGCTAGGGCCTCCTCTACCGCTTGCGCGAGGTTGAGGTCTTTTTTAGCTAGCAGTCGCCTCTGTAGGTTGAGATCCTTGACCCCACAAACTAATTGATCGAGGAGCATGTCCTCCAGGTATGTTCCAAACCCGCAGTGCAGGTCTGCTGTTCTGAGGGCGGCCATATATTGATTGATGGTCTCCTTACTTGATTGCTTCCTCATATGGAACGTGAACCTCCTGGCGATTTGTGAAGGCCTGGGAGCGTAGTGGTTAGTGAGGATCTCAAGCAACTCGGACCACGGAACGTTTTTCAATTCTCTCGGCGCTACGAGTGCTGCGGCGGTATCGTAAACGGTGGCTCCGCAGTAGATTAGGAAATAGGATTTTTTCCGATGCTCTCCCGCATCCGCCAGGCCGACCGCATCGATGTAATGATTGAAACGGTTCTTATACGATTCCCACTTCTCTTCGTCTGGTTTAAACGCCGGGAATACTGGGTTGGAACTCATGGTGCTGGAACGGCTGGGCTACCTGCGGAAAAAATCTCTCTGGGACTACGAGCGCTCGTGAGTTACTAGTGATATCAGCTCTGGAGAGGTTTTTTGCTACCCTCTCTTTCTCTCTCTGGGTTACCACGTTGGCTGCTAGCCGTTGGAGGTGTCTTGATTCGCGCCAAAAAGTGGGCGTTAGTGACTCTCTACAGCGCTGTGCTGTGATTCCTACTGGCTCGAAATTCAAATGACACCCGTTTGAATTTCGCGCCAAATGCAGAGCGGCTGCGGCTCGCAGCGCTTCACTTTCCCCGTAGCGGGGCTAACAAGCGGCTACAGACGCTTCTAACTTTTTGACTGAGACCGCTTTCTCTGGCTGCGGATCTGCGTTTCCCTTATCGCCAGCCGATCGCTCTCTCTGGGCTACGGATCGGTGGCTAGTGACTCAGCGGTTGCAAGGTGCATCTGGTAGCCATCCCACCCTCGTCGCCAGTGTTAAGTTTGAGCAATGAGAGGCTGAACCAGAGCATGAGTGCAACAGTACTTTATTTTACAAATAAAGGGCTGACCGTGCTTGCCAAGCCTGGAACTGGCTCGCAGCAATCAGCAACCAGTTGGACCCCGCAGCCTGCTTTTATAGCTGGCTGCTGGGGAGAACCAACCAATGGGAATGGGGGAATAACGCCCACACAAAGTGAGTGGACCTGAGTGAGAACTCCTTGAGTCCTCAGAACATAACAGTTAGGTTTCAGCTGAACGAGTCTTGGATGGTTGGACCTTCCTGACAACCATGTTTTCTTTCTTTGGTTCCATTCCTCTCCATGTTCACATAAACTCTACAGGAGGGAAAGGTAGTCAGATAGTCCTATGATGTACTTTCTTCCAAGCTTTAGAATTTATGGCTGCCCAGAAGTTGTAGATTAGCGGAGCCTATTAACCTTGAGCAATGCAAGTCATTTTTAATGACCGATAAAATAATGTATTTATATTCCTTCTTATCTCTATTGCTGCAGCAATTTTAACTTAAAATCAGCAGAAGGGTTAAATGGAGGGAGAAGCACTTTTTATACAAACATTTCTTGGCCAGGTATAGGAATGCAATATTTATTTATCATATTTATATAGATGATCATCCCACAGAAGAGTGTCTCTAGGCAGTGCATAATTTAAAAGATCAATCATGGTTATGTGGCTGTTAAAAGTCACAAATTTATCAACAGCGATATAGTTTTAAAAGGATTCATATGAATTGGGATATTAAAGTTTGGGAAACTCAGTAGCCAGATTTATATTTAGTATGAACACGGTGTGGTTCAGATCCCGGTGAGATGAGATTAGGGAAAGTGAAAGCTAGGTTGTAATAAAACTGATAGCTTCCTGAATAGCTGATACAAATAGCTCCATCCAAAGCTAAGGATGAAAGATCTGAGGAGTAACCTGGAATGCTGATTAAAAATAAGCAAACCCAGATTGAGCATTAAAGAAACCAACATCATCTAAATGATTAGCTCTCGCTGCAGGGCACAACATCTTCATAAACTAAAGGGGCTCTATCTGCTTTTAACAATTGACTGATTCTAGTTGCATAAAGTGGATTGCAGCTCTGCCCAAGATAAGGCCCAAGATAAAAAGTAAATTTGATTGAATGAAATGTAAACATATGTTTCACTAAAACGCAACATAACGAATCCAGTAGTTTAAATGAGTAATCCCTGTGAATTTCACAATTTCCAGTGTCTGTTTCAAAACCACATCACTGGCAAACACTTTGGGAAGGGCTTCTGAAGCCACACCCAAGGCTCGGGTGTCTAGGCTACATGGCTCTAAGGATTTGGGTGCTACTTATCTACTGAGAACTATTCACTGAAGGCTGTCAGTCTGAAGAGATTTGAACTGAAAGGATTCCCCTTCTGCTAGCGTTTTTAGGGGAGAATAGACATTGGAGGCTAGTTTTGAAGTTCTTCCTGATACCACCAACCATCTATGATCCTTGGTCCAAAGGTCAGAAATTCTAACTACAGTCCACAACTCCAAGGATTTACTGGAAGGGGTGGTGCCTCTTCTACAGTTCTAGAAGGGTTGGTTGGCTGTTTGAAAACTCTTGCGTAAGCTAGTGAGGTTTCGTGTGTTGGCAAGAGGGGTTTCTTGGCACTGTTTTGGTGTGGGAGAAGATCATCTCAAAATGCAAATCCTTCTGTGCATCATTTTCGACTTCATGGTATTCAGAATGATGAACGCTATTTTTGGCTTGGAAAAAACGGGGCCTTCATGTGCAAAACTCATTCCAGTTCTCATTCCAAGGGAAGAAAAGCTTCCCAGGAAGTAATAGACAGGTTCATATGCCTGAAGGTGTTATATAAATATTGAGCATGCCTGTTTGTATAATCTTCACTACCTTAAAAAAAAAAAAAGAACAACGCATCTTTCATTTATTTTTCTTTCAAAGACTGGGAGACTTAAGATTGTACGGTATAAGTAGGTGCCTGTAACCAATTTATGATCTTTTCCAGTGCAATTCTGGGAAAAGGGCTTTATTTGGTTTTTTTTTTTTTTTTAAAAAAAAAAAAGAAAAATGGAAAAGCAAGCAGACTGGTCGAATAGCACATCTGTTTTTGTAAAACACACACACGCTCCCAAACACACACACACATGCACACAGCCCCAAAAATACAGAACTATGGAACTTGGGATTTCCTCCCTTTCCGTGTGGTATTTTACTACCACATGGCTTTAATCCTACATCTGGGCCTGTTGTTTTATGAAATATTTCCCACAGATGATGTCAATTATACTTTTTGTCCTGGCCATCAATTTACGGACTCTTGGAATAAGACAAAATGAAACAACCAGAAAAAGATCAACTTATGTGGTCTACTCCCTGACAAAATTATAGTGCTGTGATACACATCTAAAATCAATAATTCTGTTAATGATTAACAGAAAACATTGCTTCGGTTATGAGCAGCAAAGTGGACCACACTTAGCAGATGTTTGGCTCGGAGCTGCATTTTTTGTTTGCTGCATGTTTACTAGCAGATGTTCAGCCCTGTATTTTGAATTAGCTAGTGGTTGGTCTGAGTAAACCATGTGCCAGCAATGCAGGTGGAATGCTCTTATTTTTGCAGAACCAAAGGAAGAATACTCCCCCCCCTCCCTTTTCTGAAATCTGGAATTATGTTTCCAAAGTGCTTTGTGTGGCTGCTGTAGCATGACGGATATTGATCCTGCTGTAACTTTCTGAAGCTGTACTATAAACTGACTTAGACTAGATGACCTGAAGTACCTTAAAAGTTTCTGATTCTTTAAAACTTGCAGTCTCATGAACATACTTGCCTATTTAGCCTTTTCTCTGACTAAATCTAGATTGACTAGCTATCACAGGTCTCGGTAGAGGCCTGACTTTTTAATTCCTTGATCCTTCCGAAGTCAGCAAATGTTTTTTTGGTGGAAAGCTTCATTGTTGTTGGAAACTTTTTTCAGCAGTACACTAGTGTACAAGAGCTACACAGCCATCTTTCCCTTTCCTACACGCATTCACCCACCTTTTCCTCAAGCACAGTATCACATATGCCCATTTCCTTCACTCTCTGGTACACTTACAGTACTCCCTTGGATCCAACATAGCACATTCTCTGTACAATTCACAAAATCGGTTCTCTTATACATTATGGACAACTTTTCTCCTTCCTTTCCCCTCGCCTCCCTTCTCTGTTTAAATTGTTATTCTGGTAATTATATTATGGATGATTGTAGTACACCTAGCAGATGTTTTTACTGTTTGGAAAAAAAGGAGAGTAAAGAGTTGAAGGCCTTTGGAAGGATCTTATCGTGGAAAAAAAGGCCAGGATCTGCCCACCTGTGGATTATCCAACCCTTTTAATGGGAGATGTCAAGAGACAAAATCTTGGAATTTTCTGTATGCAAAATATCTTACATTACCATTGACTCCTATCAGGGGTTCGGTGCTTTATATAAACAATTTTTATTTGGAAATAACTTCAGGGATATTGCACCTATTAATGTTAAAAATAGTCTCCAGCTCTTTGCCAATGCTTAAGTGTTCTTATTCTTTCTCTCTCATTTTTTTTAACTTTCAGCTTTCTATTCACAACCAGGGGGAAATCAGGAGGATATGTGTTCCTGGCACATTGCTTTTTTTTTCCTACTGGCTTCCTGAGAACAAAAGATCTGTGAAGTGAATGGCAGAGATGGCACTCTGTAATACTACATAAAGACAGTGGAATTACACACTTACAGGTCCCTTGGATCAGGGGTGGGATTCTACTGGTTCAGCCCGGTTCAGTAGAACCGGTAGCTCCAAAGAGCAGCTGACACCAAACCAGTTTGCTGCGATGATCTTCTGGTCGTCTGTTGGGCCCACCTGCCTGCCCATATTCTAGGCTGTCCTTTAGACTCTGCTTTCTCCTCAGCTGCTTTGCACGGCACAGCTGAATGCCGCCCGTCAGCTGGAACAGGTAAATGCTTGCCTGACCTGGTAATTTGTACGTAGTGAGCACATGTGTGTAGAGCACGTGCGCACGCAACGAACCAGTTGTTATGCCAATACCGTTTTTCTCATAAAATAAGGCTGGGTCTTATTTTTTTTTGAGCCACGAAAAAATGGCTAGGACATCTTTTCAGGGGTGACTTAATTTCCTCCCCCAACGCACCTCAACCTAGGGCGCCACATGCGCACTCACCTCTCCACAAGGCTGCTTCTATCGGCCAATGGAAGCTCCCTGAAGACAGAGTCACCAGCCACTTCTATCGGCCGGTAGAAGCGGCCTCGGGGTGAGCGCCCATGCGCAGTCCCCTCGCCACGAAGCCATTTCTATTGGCTGATGGAAGCTCCCCGAAGGCAGAGTCACCAGCCGCTTCGGGGCGAAGCATGGCTGCCCGCAGGGTGCTCCTGACAGGAGTGCTCCACGCGCACTCCCCTCACCATGAAGCCGTTTCTATTGGCCAGTAAAAGCTCCCCAAAGGCAGAGTCACCAGCTGCTTCTATCAGCTGGTAGAAGCGGCCTCAGGGCGAGCGCCCCATGCATACTCCCCTCACCATGAAGCCACTTCTACCAGCCGATAGAAACAGCTTTGGGGAGCTTCCATCGGCCAATAGAAATGGCTTCGTGTTGAGGGGAGTGCGCGTGGGTGCTCACCCTGAGGCCACTTCTAACAGCTGATAGAAGCGGCTGGTGGCTCTGCCTTTGGGGAGCTTCCCTCGGCCGATAGAAATGGCTTCGTGGCGAGGGGAGTGCACGTGGACGCTCACCTCAAGGCTGCCTCTACTGGCTGCTAGAAGTGGCTGGTGACTCTGCCTTCGGGTAGCTTCTATCGTCCAATGTTCTATTGATAGTAGATTGGGGTATTCTAGGCTAGGCTACCTGCAGGGTAGGCAAGGCAAGTTTTCTCCCTCCCCCTCTCCCCCATTTCTCTTCACCTCATGTAGTTTTAACGAACGATGTGAGAAATGGCGGGGAAACGCATGGATTAAATAGGCCTAAATTTTGGGGGCGGGGCATAATTTCACCTCATGCCTAGAAATCATGCTGGGCCTTCCTATTGGTGGAGGCCTTATTGTTGGAGAAACACGGTAGGATCCCATCTCTGCCTTGGATGGTTTTTTTGGCTTACAAATTCAGTTTGTGTCATCTCCATTCTGTTCTAACAGAAGCAAAGGTACATTATTCTCATATTGCAATTATTTCCTAGCCTTCTTCAAGCCTTAGTAGGCTGGCAATGTTAGATTGCTTTTCATGCTCAAGATGCAATAGATACATCTAAGAAACTAATATGATAGATGCAATTTAGAAGACTTCTGCCTACTATTGTTTTGAAGATCTCTGACCTTGCATTTCTCAAAGTGCAGGTCACGATCACCAGGGCAATTAGGAGGCAATAAATGGAGAATTGCTAGGGAATACCTTCTGATTAAGGTATCTGAACAAAAGCATGTTGAATGCAAAGCAGCTCAATGGTTCCTGAATTTTGAATGAAATCAGAGTGTTATATATATTTTTGTATTGAATACCCTATGCTAGCCTTGAAAGAAAAAACAAATGTAAAGCTCTATGCTTTTAATCCTTTTTTTAGTCATCATTTTAATGTTTACTGTTTTTTAATGATTGGAATAGAACTCAGAGACTTCCGGATTTCTAGCCTGATGCCTCAACCATTCTTAATCTTAATCCAGCTCTAACCTCAGTGAAATCATTACTTTCATTAAGGGGAGCATTTTACACACTTCATTTAGGGAGAGCATTTTTATAATTTTAGCACAAACCACAAGATTTGAGCATCCCCATCTCACTCTGTGAATTCAAATTGTGTTCAAAGTCTGGATCCAAATAAAAATGCACCAGGTGTTTCCAACTCTTGCCTATTTCTTTAATTATTGTTATGATGGTTATCCCATGCGTTTGTAACACAGAATGTGTTATGCAAAGTTAGTTATTGCACATGCTTAACTATTGAAAGTTCTAGAGCAAAGGTAAAGGTTCCCCTTGCACATATGTGCTAGTCGTTTCTCACTCTAGGGGGCGGTGCTCATTTCTGTTAAAAAACCGAAGAGCCAGCGCTGTCTGAAGATGTCTCTGTGGTCATGTGGCCGGCATGACTAAACACCAAAGGCGCACAAAACACGGTTACCTTCCCACCAAAGTGGTCCCTATTTTTCCACTTGCATTTTTACAGGCTTTCGAACTGCTAGGTTGGCAGAAGCTGGGATAAGTAACGGGAGTAAGACTAGGGATTCGAACTGCCGAACTGCCAACCTTTCTGGCGTCTTAGCCACTGAGCATCCCTCTAAGTAAGGCTTAAGGGAGGCTAAATCCATTCCTTCCATTTGAGATACAGAAATGGCTGAAAAAAAACTGCTTGTTTTACTGTCCATTTTAATAGGTCATTATTGTCAGACTTTTTCCTCTTACGAATATTTTCTTTCCACGCACACATGTGCCCTTGTTATTTATTAACATAGATTGACCAAAACCCACTTTCCTAAATGCACATTGCTCTTCTTTTAGAGTCTGATGTGTAAATTTCCACAGGGCATACTTTCTAAAGCCAGTCTCTTTCTCTCATTTCTGCTTCAAAGCAGAGACGTTTATTGGGAGCAGGTTTTGATGCTAACACTAGGCTACTGTAGAATCTGGGGGCAGTGGAGTACCCCAAATGGCTTCCAATGGAATTCTTCTCATTCCCTGCTCAATTGGACTTTCCGCTGCTGCAGCAGCTGCTGGATTCCCTGAAAGGACGACTCTGTTTCTTGGAGGCAAAATGACCCTAGCAAGGAAAAGCAAGCGAGGGTACCATTTACCCATCCCTCAAAAGGAAAGAGGAAACCATACAGGCTTGGAGGTTAATAGCGGAAAAAAAATGGAGGGAAGAAAAAACAGAATGAGGCACTATCTCATCCAGAGAAGCTCTGAGTTGAAGACAAGAAAAGGAGAAGCTGAAGTATTAGTGATAGAATTTATAATAGAATTTATAATAGTTATACTAGAATAACAGAATAACAGAGTTGGAAGGATCCTTGGAGGTCTGCTAGTCCAACCCTCTGCTGAAGCAGGAGAATCTATGCTATTCCAGACAAATGGCTGTTCAATCTCTTCTTAAGAGCCTCCAGTGATGGAGCACTCACAATTTCTGAAGGCAAGCCGTTGCATTGGTTAACTGTTCTCACTGTTAGGAAATCTCTCCTTAGTTCTAGCTTGCTTCTCTCCTTGATTAGTTTCCATCCATTCTTTCTTGCCTTGCCTTCTGGTGCTTTGGAAAATAGGTTGAACCCCCACCCGGCTTCTTTGTGGTAGCCCCTCAAATATTGGAACACTGTTATATCATCCCAGTCTTTTTTCCCACTAAACTAGACATACTTGATTCCTGAAACCTTTCATATGTTTTAGCTTCCAGCCTCTAATCATCTTTGTTGCTCTTTTCTTCTCTCTTTCCAGAGTCTCAACATCTTTTTATAATATGGTGACCAAAACTGGATGCAGTATTCTAAGTGTGGTATTACTAAGGCTTTTTAAAGAGGTACTAATACTTCACAATGTACTAATGTTAATTTTATTATTACTAAATTAATTAGTACCAAAGTGGTACTAATATTTCTTAAAAGAAACCTATGTTTCCTAAGTCCTTATCTGAATATTTAATATTCACACCTTGAATTGTTGCTAACATTGGAAAATTCTCTGTAATGTGATTTTCCACATTTGTCACTTTCGGTGATAAAACTTGAAAATAAAAAAAAAATCCATTTATTCTATTGTTTTCTGCTTATTGTAAACTTACTTTTTTGATTATTGTAATAATAAATAATGGATTATATCTAGTAATTATAAGCATTGTTTTTTCTACTGATTGGAAGCAAAGTCTTTTGATGGAACTCAAAACATTGTCACCTCTGAACATTAGTTCTTATATGATTACTTTTAATTTTCCAAGACATAGAACCTACCACACAAATGTATTTGGACCATCTTCATTTATATTTAATATATATCTGTTCCATTTACTACATTTTCTCCTGGGCCTGTAGTGTGTCGCTTGACTATAATAAAAAAATACAGAATAAAACTCAACAAAATAGCATTTTAAACAGAACCTTTTCAAACAAATGAACAAATAGTGATGAGGAGCGAGTTCAATGTTCAGAAACAATGCTGCCCCGCACCACCTCAAAAGCTGCTAATAATGACACAGGAAGAAAAGGCCAATAAAAATCTGAAGGGAGAATCTAAACGAAAGATGAGTAGCAAAAAGTCAGCTTTGGAAACTGGAAATCTCAAATCAAGAAAATACATGGGAATCGGTTGATATGGATTTCGCATCCAGGGTTGTTGTTTTTTTTTTCGGGAAAAGCTACATAATTATAGTAATATCACAACAATTTTGATGGATTTCAAAGTGATGGTAATACGGTAATAAAGTTAGAAGGGACCTTGGAGGTCTTCTAGCCAAACCCTCTGCTTAAGCAGGTGACCATATACCATTTCAGTCAAATGACTGTCCAATCTTGTTTGCACAAGAGGAAAGGCTGTTATCCTAGACTTAGAATACATCAACACATAGTGCATTAACTCCTGAGAAGCTATGGCTGCTACCTTATTTGTTATGGCATGGATATGCATGAAAGATGTGGCATCACAGTTAAAAAATGGAATAATGGAAGAGGATAGCCATAAATGATCAAAGGGCCTTCAGAAAAAAAGAGGGAAGGTTTGAGACCATTTAGCTTAGAAAAGACAAATAAGAGAGGTGCTTTCTGTTGTGTTTGGCTATAACTCCAAGTAGAATGGTTCAGTTATTGATGTCAGTGACATGAACACTATAAAATGGAGCTCAGATTAGAACCAAGATATGTATTCTGTAATAAGCAAGGAGTCTATTAATTAAAGCCCGCACATGTCTTAAAGCAAAAGATACCTTTTCATGAAAAAAACTTTTTTAAAAACAGGGCTGCTTTCATGAACAATAGAAAGGTGATAAGCTTTTTCCAAATCATGTTTCACATGTTTATTCATTTCAGGGGATTAAATTATCTTCCCCTCTCACTTCAAACTCATGGCTATTTCAAAATATGAAAATCAAAGGCAACAGGGAACGTTGGCGGAAAAAGGTGCACTCTGTGGCAAAGCTGAGGGGAAACATTGATAGTAACTTCATGTTTTGGGGAGACCTGAAAAATGAGTGTGGTGTGTTTGGGGGGCGGTTTTTTGGTTGCCATGCCACACAAAGAAACATTGCTCAAGTGCATAAGTCTAAGCAAGTCATGTTCTCTTAGGAACTTGATCTTCCCTTGTTAAACCTAATGCAGATGAAGCAATGAAGTTAAAAAGAAATGTCACTTCATTATGTTCTGTAAATGCTACAATAATTTCAGTAAGTGCCTCTTGGCAGAAGCAAGCTCATATCATTAGTTCCTTTCCTAGCTGCTTTTAACTTTCTTTCCCCTCTACATGGCCTGACTTGACAGAACAACAAATAGATCGCCCATCTGTACAGATTTATTAGAGAATTTACAATCTGAGATCAAGGGAAAGAGGCTCACTCATCACAAGGCTAGCAAGAGTCCCATTTGTAGGTTTTATGGCCTGCCTTTTTACAATAATGACAACTAACAAAAGTTGAGGAAGTAAGTTCATTAGACATAATTGCAATAACTTGATATATTAGATAGCAGATCGTTTACTGTCAACATAAACTATTGTTATTTTGTTGATCTTTGTGAATCCAGCCCAAGTATCTTAGTTGCAGGCTTTCTAAATCATTTCTGACAGTAAGGGAAGAAAGGTCCTATTAGAGGAAACGGTGGGTAGACAATATTCATCTGGTTTTTAGTGGCCACGCTGCTTGATATCCAAGTTTAGCAAATTAAAATCAGATAGAGTAATAACGAGAGACTTAAGGTGTATGGTGAAAGGGACGTGGTGGCTCAATGGCTAAAACACTGAGCTTGTCGATCAGAAAGGTCAGCAGTTCGTTGGTTCGAATCCTTAGCATTGCGTAACGGAGTGAGCTCCCATTACTTGTCCCAGCTTCTGCCAACCTAGCAGTTCGAAAGCATGTAAAAATAAAAGTAGAAAACTAGGGACCACTTTGGTGGGAAGGTAACAGCGTTCTGTGCACCTTCAGTGTTTAATCATGCCAGCCGCATGACCATGGAGATGTCTTTGGACAGCACTGGCTCTTTGGCTTTGTAATGGAGATGAGCACCCCTCCACTCTGAGCCGGAAACGACTAGCATGTATGTGTGAGGGGAACCTTTACCTTTACCTTTACCTTTAAGGTGTATGATCCTCACTAATGTATTGCAACCTTTCCCAGAGCAATTTTGCATGAGATCAAACAGCATAGGAAAAATAGTGGCTGAAGATGGGTGTTTGTGGGTGGGTGTAATGAGCGGGTATAATATTATGAATTTTATTTATCCTTGTTCCAAGTAGCTTAGAATTAATATTCCCAACATATTTATCATCAAACAGTTTTCTACTTCGAACAGCAAAAATTAAAATTCAACTTGACTATAATCTAGGATAAGTTAGAACAGTGTTTCCCATATGCTGGATATGAATCTACCATTCAGATTTGCTAATCTTCATCTGTTCCCCACCTTGATAAATGAAGGACTGAAATATGAAGATGTTAGAAAAAGATTAAATGCTTAGTGTTTTATGAATTTTATGAATTATAATATTATAATAAATATCTTCATTAAATCAGATACTTTTTCATTGTTCTGTTTTCTGGCTCTGGCTATTGTTTTATTGTTTTTATGAATTGGTAAGCTTTAGTAGGATTCATATATTAGATTTATTTGTTTTATATCAATGATTCATGATATGCTAAAGTAATTTAAACAAATGGAATCAGATCATTGCATATCTGATTCACTTATTTATATTTAAATACATACAGTATTTAAATACATACAGTATATAAGGTCCCATATCAAAGATTCAACATATAGCTTTGAACAGTAAAAAGATTCTTGTGCACAGATTGTGAATATGCATTATTTGAAAAATATTTATAAATACACATCTATAAACTATAAACTGTTTGTATACCAAAATATGTCACCAAATCAATGTCTTCAGGCTCTGACCAGATTAGCAGAGGAAGATTATTTATTTTAATTTCACAGAATTATAGAATTGTGGAGTTGGAAAGGGTCACAATCCAATGCTCTGCAATGTGCTTGAGAACCAAATAAACATATTAAGTTTCCATTACTCTAAACTGGAATGGCTGCAAATGTTTTAGAAACATAGAAAACTGACAACAGAAAAGACCTAGTTTTCCATCAAGTCTGCCCTTTGATTTTTTTTTCATTTTTCATTTTCTTTTTAATTTATGTATTGATCATTTCTTAATTATTATTTTTATTTTTTATTTATTTTTATACTTTATTTTATTTGATACTTTATACCAGTACTTCCTGATCTTTCTTCCCCAGAAAACTGAACCTGGAGTTACAATGCTTCTGGAGTTGGCTAGCAAAGGGATACAGTATTGATTGGGGCACTTGTTTTCAAGATGCTGGAAGTCAAACAGCTGATCCTAAGGTAAGGCTAATTTTTGCCACTTGAATAAAACTGTTGCATTCAAGTGTCATAACAAGGCACTATTCTTTTGTTACCTTTGTTTTGCAATTTTTTAATCCATTATTTTTGATCAACAGTTATCATCATCATCATGTCAAATAGGCAACAAATAGTAAAAATAGGGAGCGCTATATCAAACCCTGCTCCAGTTAACAGCGGTGCCCCCCCAAGGGAGTGTTCTAGGACCCACACTCTTTATATTCTATATAAATGACCTTTGCAATCACTTATAAGCAACTGCGTCCTCTTCATGGATGACGTAAAATTATTCAACACCACCGACAATGCTACTGTCCTCAGAGCGATCTTGATTATGTGTCTGAGTGGTCAAACAATTGGCAACTCCAAATCTCGACCAACAAATGCTCTGTCCTACACATTGGTGAAAAAAATCAGTACACCAAATACAAACTAGGTGGATATAACCTCGTTGAAGATCCTCACTCTGTCAAGGACCTTGGAGTTCTCATATCAAATGACCTAAACGCCAGAGCTCACTGTAACAGCATTGCCAAAAAGGCATTAAGAGTTGTAAATCTCATCTTACAAAGCTTCTCCTCTGGAAATTTTGAATTGCTAATTAAAGCATACAAAACTTTTGCCAGACCAATACTCAAATACAGCTCATCAGTCTGGAATCCACACTGTATATTGGACATTTGAACAATTAAACGAATCCAGAAGTATTTCCCAAAATAAGTACTAGACTCCTCTGCTCGCAACAGAATACCCTATATCACCAGGCTTGAGATTTTGGGCTTGGACAACCTTGAACTATGCCACCTACTGTTGGACTTAAGCATAGCACACAAAATTATCTTCTACAATGTCCTACCAGTCAATGACTACTTCATTTTCAACCACAACAATACAAGAGCACAAAACAGATACAAACTCAATGTAAACTGCTTCAAACTTGATTGCAGAAAGTATGACTTCAGCAACAGAGTGCTCAATGCCTGGAATGCACTACCTGATTCTGTTGTTACATCCTCTAACCCCCACTCCTTTAACCTCAAACTATCCACTATTGACCTCACCTCATTCCTAAGAGGTAAGGGGCGTGCAGGAGTGCACCATCGTGCCTACTGTCCCTGTCCTATTGTCCCCATTTATTTGTACCTATTTTCTGTATTCTTACTCATGTTTATACTCATGCCTATTATCTTGTAAGTGATTGACAAATCAAATAAAAAGTAATAATAATAATTGACTAATTCGGGGTTTTTTTGTAAGCAGAAATCTCTCTGGATAAAGGTATGTATTTTTCTCATGTGGTATGAAATGACTTATAATTTTAACTGACAATCATGTTTTAGCAAAAGAGCCAACTAAGTCTAAGTTTAGATTTTGTGGTGGATCTTTGAACATAAATGCAACATTTTCTGGCTTTCTGGTGAGCTTCCTTGGCAGAGGGGCAATTATACTAAAGTAGCCTTGACTAAAACAACTATTCTTTGTAGAAATGTTAGCACATTTGTCTTAATATGATCCTTCTTGCGAACTTGAAGACACCCCCCCCTCCCCATTTTTGGGACACACACACACACACACGCACCAAAAAAACCCCAAAACCTTAACATTTTCTGCTTTCAAATCAAACCATCACTCTATTTCTAAGGGTCTCTTCATGTGAATGTTAACTTGCTTTCCAACCTGCTATTTTGGTAGGAGGAACCCAACGGATATGACTTTTGTGTGTACATTTTCCTTCCATTTTTATTAAAATAAATTAAAGAAAATACACATTTAAACTATTTGACCAGAAAATGCTTCTATACTGTACTACAGATGAAAATGGCTCATTTAAGCAGTCAGTAAATCAGAGTAAAATAAGTATTTTCTGGCTGCACACGCTTCTACATCATAGAGGGATGAAATATGATTGTTGAAATGTCTCATTTTAAAGTAAAACATGTTTTTTTCCATATTGTTATGTATAAAACTTTTATATAACTTGTATAAAAACAAGTCCAAATAGCCCAAGGTTTTTTTAAATGTTTTCAAAGATGGATATTTATTTTACAAGGATTTTTTGAATCTTACCGGTGTGAAAAAAAAATCTTTCACAACTGGATGAACATGAACATTCTCTTGCTTTTAGTTAAAAGGTCATTTATTGGCTTTTCATGTTGGAGGAAATAAAAAAAGTTAGCTTGCATGCTCCATTAGAATTCCTATCCCTTTGTGAATGTACAAGGAGTTCTGTAGATTGACAGCAAATATGCTCGAATCTGGTCTTCAAATAATATCATTCGACTTGTACCCAAAGAGAAGATAAATTTTAATTTCTTTATTAAAGCCAGCAACCAAAGAGCCCACTGTTAAACTGGAAAGTGAGGAAAGTTAAATCTTTTATGTGATGAAGGACAATCTTTCATAATATTTTTAACAGGTATGTGCATGATTGAAATCATGTTGTATCATGAAAGTATAAATGTAGGAAGAACTTGAACATTTTGGATTCAATTCCACATAATCACAATGTCTACCTTCAGATGTTCAAACTAAATATCTAGTACTTATTTCATTTATATCAAAATGGTATAGGTGAGGTCCCAAATGAACTGAGAAGGTTCCTAAAAATTCTTACTCAAAGATAAACAAGTGAGTCAGAACATAATGGAAAGCCTCAATACTTTTGAAATTATTATTGCTATCCAGGTATAGATCTTGTTTATTTCAGTTTATATAATTATATAATAACTAACTGGATATAAAAAGTGTATGTATTAATACAATAAAACTAAGAATAAATATTGCTGATATACAGTACTCATACAATTTAAGATAGCACCAATATGTAATGAAATCATATCCTCTGCCCTACCTCCACTATAATTCCATTAACCTTTCCAGAAATTCTAATTAAATAGGTAGGCGGTTAAAGAATCATATTAAAAACAAGATCAACATGGTAAAATCTTGACATACATTTAATCAGCGAAGCGAAATCATTAATAATTTTTTCATGATCTTGAAGTTATTAAATCATATCGATCCAAAATATACTACTTTGTAAAATCTGAAACAAGTAAAAAAATATTTTCAAAAACTACAAAGAATTTATATCAAAAGTTTTCTTGGCAATCAAAAAATTATAGCTACAAATTATATTAAAATTGGAACTTCACTTAAATTTTGTTTATTATCGTAATATTATTCTAATATTATTGAAAGATTGATGGACATCTATGACTTAAGTGTAAACTGGGTGCACTATGGCTGGACAAACATAGTGTAATTTACAAACCAAAGTAGCTATAACCTCATTAATAACTTTTACTATCTCTTCTAATACAACAAACCCATATCTCACTCCATTCTCTATAAACAGCTTGTTAAAGCTTAATTCCATCTGAATCTGCAAAAGTCCATTAAGAGTTATCAAAAATAACAAGAAAACTATTAGCAACTCTACCTAATGAATCACTTTTCCTGAACATTTATTAATATAAATGAAAATGAAAACATAGCATTTCAGTCCCCTAAATAGAATATCATTATTCAATTCTAGTATTTAATTCAAACCATTAAACATTACTAGAGATAGCAACATAAGTTAATTTTATAATCGTTTTCCTTTCTCCTAACAATTTCTAGTCCCCACAGATAATGTCCTGGCATCTGTTTCCTTTTTGTGTTTTTATTTTTTCTCACAAGTAATTGACAATTTTAAGAAGTTCCTTTTTATTCAAATAAAAGGTTATCCACATCACTCTCGTGGTTTAATTGTTTTTTTTAATTGTTAGATTAGGCTATTATATCCTATATTTCATTTTTTCTGTTCTAAGTCCACACTGAAATCAATTTCAATCTTATCTAGTGAAACTTGTTCCTCTTCTGTGACAAAATTTAGTTTATCTGTAACATTGGATATCTTTAAAATTAATTTTTGAGTCCAAAACTCTTCATTCTTTCTCAATGGCTCCATTGATGTGTTTATTTCCTTTTGGATTCTTCTAGTGACTAACTTTCAAAACATATTTTCCCCCCAAGATGTGCACTTTGAAAGTTTCCCATGGGAAGGATTCTTATAGTTAATTTCAAAGTGTTAATCTGAGTTCCTTCTGAACTCTTACTCTAATTAAAACTTTGTAAAATCAACATTCCCTTATTTATGGTATGTTAAAACATTTATTTTACAAATCTTAGACTTGTAATTCAAACTTCTTAAAAGATTGAAAGAGATTCACCCAGTGAATACAATAATACTTGCTGTTCCA
Organism: Pseudonaja textilis; assembly: GCF_049901715.1. Lineage (NCBI taxonomy): Eukaryota > Metazoa > Chordata > Lepidosauria > Squamata > Elapidae > Pseudonaja > Pseudonaja textilis. The sequence goes on along the minus strand of NC_141990.1, from coordinate 145,663,392 downwards.
AATATTTTCAATCTTTAAAAAGCAATAAAAAAATTAAATCCAAATGATTACAATGTTTAGATTCAGTCAAGTCCATATAGGCCACTTTGACAACTATGTGTTCAATGGAATCTGTTGAATGGGATTCAAGCCAATTGCAAAAACCTTGGTTCCTGCTACCTACTTAAAATAAACAGCTGCCTAGTGTACAAATGGTTAATCTCAAGAACTCTCCTTTCTCCAGAGAGATTTTTGACAGTCTGGATCCAGCATCCACCTGCTGTTTTCAGGCCATATTGTCTCCCACTGACAACAGTTCCCATTTCTTCATTGAAAGTCATCCAATTTTAGTAACAAGTTCCTGAAATGAAGGAAGTTAAATTAAATTAGTAACTTGGTCCTGTGATTAATGTGGAAGATCCATTTTTGAGAAAAGAGAGAATATGCTCTGTCTTGATAGCAATAAAGCCTAAGAAGTATTTCTGATACTGAAAGATGACTTGGTCTTGTAAATAAACAAGATTTGTGTTACTTCTTTTAATATGTGTATTAAACAGCAGAATATATGTTTTCTTTTTGATTCACCTTCTTGTCTTCCTCCTAAAAATTCAACTAACAGTATCATCATTCATGGAACCAGGACAAACACATCTATGAAATTCTTTAAATATTATGTGTTTATAGGAAGGACAGTTGTAAAAACATTTTCTAATTATTATCGCTAGTTTATCTATGTTCCAGCAACTTTCTGTGCTGTGAAAAATGGTTGATAAAGCATACTATACTGTAATTTTGTTTTTAAAAAGCCCCCAAAATAAACACTTTGGGGATATTTAGAGGTATTAGGATTAAGAATCTTTAGTTTCTATCTGCTGGGCCAAAATTTGGGTTGGAATTGTGTCAGATTTTCTTCAGGCCACTTTTTGGGGGCATAGAAGGCTATTTTCTAAATCTTGCCATTTTATTCTTCTCTCTCTGAATCTTTTTCCTTTCATTCATGGTGTGACCAGATGCCTTTAGTTTCTTTTGAATTGGACTTGAATTTGAAGAGGCCTTGACCACAAAACAGGATGAGGCTTTGCAATTATGGCAGAGAAAGAGAGAGATATAAGAAATAAATCCTGAAACAGATAATTATGTGCCACTCAGTAATTTTCCATTATGTTTCAGGTCTCATAGAAGAGATTTTTGCATTTTGACTCAAATCGTAGCATCCAGCAGAAGGAACGGTTTCCTCACCGATGAATCAAGAAGAGTGTGGTGGCTTGTAGGAAATGCAATAAACTCTCAGGCTACTTGGCCAATTTTCTTATGTTGGTACACTATTGGTAGTAATCTTTGATGCTGGCCTGGCTAACTGCCTGTGAAGATCAGTTGCTTTATGTCAATAGAAACATTTGGCGAGCAAATATTGTAAGCCGCTCTGAGTCACCTATATTAACATTTGTTTAATAAATAAAAATAAATAAGAAGAGGGGCGTAGCCAGGGCTAGCAGAGGGCATATTCAACTTGCATGCTGATGTCATTGGTGCTGCATTGTATTGAGAACAAACTCAATGGTGGGGTGAGCAGTACTGAAGTATTGAAACATCTATGCATGCCTTGAAGTCAAAACCGAAAGGGAAGACAGAAACAAACCAAAGATCAGACGTCGTATATCGGAACCAATGCAGCAACTGCGAGAAAAAACTATGTCAGCCAATCAGGAAGAAAACTATAAACCAGACTGCGTTAATACTTCCTGGCCATCAAGAGAGATGACCCTCTATCCCTCATGTCCATCCACAAAGATTCACAAGGACACAATTCAATCTAACTGGGACCACAGTTATAACCCAAGCGAAGTCAGGAAGAGAAAGGGAATTCCTGGAAGCCTGATTTTCCACCAGTACATCAATAAACAGACACAGTGACATCAACCCAATCTACCAACCACTGCGGACCAAAGAGCATCATCAACCACAATCCTGAAGGCAGCATTTAAAGATGTTGCAAACAAAGTTTTAACTTGACAGATCACAAGAAATTGGACCACATCACATGCCGCTGATCAAATCAACCTGAAACCAGACCATGACATCATCAGAAGACATCCGGACAACAACACCAGCACTAATTGACCTCACATAGACAGTACTTAAAGCCGAGGAGTATCTCAGCAACTACAGCCAGCTAATCACACAACCCGAAATCAGACCAGGACTCAGAAAGGTATTTAAAGGCCAGAGCTCCCCCAGACAAGCACAATCCAAAGCACGCTGAAGATACCTCTTTGAATAGGGACAAAATGTTTGCAACCAAGCTGCCAACCTCAGAGCTCAAACCAACAACACAACTACTGACCCAAGCTACTAAAAATCAGACTTTTCATGCCTTGAACTTCCTAAACTAGCAAGCACATGGAGGAGAATGTGGTCCCATTGCCAATAATGCAAAACTAGTCCTCCACCAGGCCTGCTGTCTTTGATCTATGGAAGTGATGGTGTTGGTTTTGGTTCATGCGGCAAAACATTCTTAGCAAATCAACTGGAACTAGTAGCAGGAATTGACACTCTGGATCCATAATTTTTCTTTTCCTGGGCATGCTATCTAATGACAGCTATCAAAGCAATTATTATTAATTTTTTGCTGCTGCCGCTGTTTTGTAAGAATAAATGACTGGTCAGCAAACCACAGCCTGCACAAACTCTGGAGATTTCAGGCTTGCCCTGTCAAAATTTGGCAGACTACCAAACGGAAGCACAAATTCCTGACGTTATAACAGAAACTGAATAGTGCTAAAGATCCAGGATTTAACACATCAAAAATATCCTTATCCCACCCACCCAGAAGAGAGAATAGAATTGGGAAAGTGTTCCCCTTAGGGAAGTTATAATGTCATCATCCCACCTTCTGGGCCCCTTGGTTACAAAACATTTGACTACCCCTGCCCAGACTAATATTATACTGCTACTAGTGGCATTTTGTAGGATACCTGCCAAATAAGCTCTTTTAGGTCCTGTCAAATCATTGATTTTTTTTTTTTTTTGAAGACAGATATTTCCCAAAACAGACCGCAGTGAATGCTCAAATGCCTTCACATTTATCCTCTGACTTTTAGAATAAGAAAGAATCTTTTTTTACTAAACTAAAAATACCCCCCTCCTTTTACTGTATCCTCTTGACATTAATATATTACTTATTATTTTTAGTGCAGGAACTGGTTTTTGAATGCATCTGTACAGTTGTTCCTCTTAGTGTCTTCTTCATCATTTCTGCCAGTCACTATTAACACTGACTTTACTATCCAAGAGATCAGATTCAGAGGCTGTACCCTCTTGCGCCCCCCCGCCCCCGGTTCACCATCTGAAGAGCTTCTCAGTCTTCAGCAAAGATCCTATCAAACTAGCCTAACTCTGCTCCTGGCTTGTTGCTCATTGTGGGAAGAAGCTGCAAAGCGCATGGGCCTTTCCTGTGTCTTTCTTAGTTGCATGCAAACAGGTGTTTTCAAGTTGGATCAGCAACCTTTGTTCTCTGACACAGTGAGGAGTGAGAATAAATGGCCATTTGAAGGATTGCAAAGGCAGGTCCTGGCTCTATAAATTGCTACCCATGGGCCTGTTGTGCCTAAAGGCTATGAGAAAATAGTGCTCTTGTTCACGATACTGTGAGGAAGCAAAATGGTCTTTGAAATCTGGGAGGTGAGCTTTGTACCAAAAGTGAGCCCCCTGCTGGTTTAAGTGTGTATATTAATGGATTATATATAGAAGAGTGATCTGTAATGCAGTACAGTATTTCATACAAATGGTCTGTGGTTTTTTTCTTAAATAAAACAAAAACAAGAAAGATTGAAATCTTCTGGAGAAAGATAAATAAGGGAGTCCAAGAATCAACAAAAATTTATTTAAACTTTTGGATTTTTCACCTCACTCATCCATTGCTCTAATAATGTGAGCATGGCAATCAGACTTCACACTTAGGTCTGTTGTGATATATTTGCACAGAATTTGAGTATCTAAGTGTTATTGAATGAAGCTGGCAATCAGACTTCACACTTAGATCTGTTGTGATATATTTGCACAGAATTTGAGTATCTAAGTGCTATTGAATAAAGCTATCAAGCCTGTATTCCAGTCACCACGCTTGGACAAATCAAAGTAGATTGGAGTATGTTCTGGAGAACATTGAAAAGGCAATGTAAACAAATACACGAAGAGCAAAACTTTCAGAAGCAAAGAAAAACACATGATGTTATTCAGTAATTAGACTTCTGAAAGTCTTTTAACATTGCACATACATGCTTTGAAATTAATACAAACGGCCATTCAACTGGGAAGCCTTCTCCAGTAGCAGTCTGGTTTTTAAATAGGAAAACAGGAAGCAATTTATGTTCTTTTCTTCTGACAAGAATATCATGCCCAGCTTTTATTTTGGTAGTAATTTTCCACATTGCAACAGAACTATTAAAAAGTCTATGCCATTTCAGCAACTGTAATGAACGGCCAAAATAGAATTTAGATGGGTTACTTTGGATGTCTAAAAGCCATGCCATGCTAATCCAAGTCAAGCTTTCTAAATGAAATTGTTGGCCAAACTGCCCGATTCAGATCCTAATGGACAGTCATGGACGCTTAATGTTTTTCTAACACACTTTCAAGCAACTCTACCTAAGGTCAATGTTTGCTTTGGGGAACTGTGTAGTGTGCTTGGATTATGAAATGGCTGTGGAATGCAGGAGACCAGGAGGCACTTCCCATTGGCTGTCTGTGATGTCATCTTAGTGGGTAAACTCCAGTAGTGCTTTAAGCAATTCTGACATTACCTCTTTTGTTTTCCTAGTGTAATTCCATTTGAGCAGGAGTTAGACTGAGGCCTTTTCACTAGGAAGTTCAGCAACGTTGCTGGGCAAAAGGGAAGGTGAATAACTCTCTGTTCCCCCAAAACATCAGCACACACTGGGTTTTCTTTACATCTCAAGAACCTTAGATGTTTGAGGCAGTGAAAGGAGGTCTCAGGTAAGCCACCACTGACCTCACTTCACAAGATTCACTTTAGGTTTCAGTTTAAGGCAAGTATCTGAAAACAGATTAACGAGGCTTCATTGCCCATTTTCCATCAAATATACATTTCAGTTTCCACATTTGATTTTTTTTAGTTAATGATCTACAGCAGGCCAGCCATTGCGGGGTTTTTTTGTTTTTTTTTAAAAAGCAAATGTCTAAACTGTACATTTCCAGAGACTATATGGAATATTTTACCATCAAAATTAATCAGATTTCTGGAATAAGGAAATGGATAAAAAAGGGTTAATCTTGCAATTCAAAAGTGAGCTGTTGGGTCCGTTGCCCCATCAGAAAGGAGGTTTGGGAAAGAAAGAACATGCTGAATTTAGGATGTTACCATCAAAAAGGTCCTTGTCCCTGTCATTATAATCTGCAACTTGGATAGCCACAGGCATCTCCATTAAAGATATCAATATGTCAGCAAATGCCACGAAGACGAATAACACTTAAAATATCCTGATGAGGAAGGTCCTTAAACTCAAAACCAGTATTTTGAAATCAAATCCAGAAATGAAAAAAGAACCCTTTTCTAGATGATAAAACACTGGAGTAATGTAGTTATTTATCCAAATAAATAGCCTGCAGGCAGTGGTGGGATTCAAATAATTTAACAACCAGTTCTCTGCCCTAATGACTGGCTGGGTGGGCATGGCTGGGTGTGGCCAAGTGGTGTGACAGCAGTCAGTCTCCTGCAGCACTCTGCCAGTCAAAATGGGGCACGGGGGTTAATTATAAAATGTGGGCTTTGCTTTGTGACATCCAGATACAGCGAGCAAGGAGTGTGTGGACTGCACAGAAAATACACTTTCGTTTGGTTATGAAGAACTACCTCCAAAGTCAGATGTAAACTAAATGTAGACTGACTTTTAGCTACACATCTTCCCAGCAAACAGCAAATTTTGAGGTAAAAAAGATTCGTTTTAGGATGAGTAACCACAGTTTGCATGTTGGAGGTTCCTAAAGGAATGCTGGAAACCTCTAATTTTAAAGAACATTTGAGGGAGGGAATTTTCAGCAAATTCCACTCCCTTCTAGTACTGACGATATTACATAGTTTGGTAATGAAACATTTGCAAGAAAACCATCAAGCTCAGAGAGCACCAAGGACCCCATATTTCAACTCTGAGCTACAAATATTCTATTCTATCAATAAATACTTTTTTGATAGAGGGACTCAGAGCCTGCCTTATATGAGATGGATCCCAGTGGATTTCATCGAAAATTTTGATATGATTTCTGTAAATAAGGAATATAGAATTATAATGGTTGAGTATTTGATCCTTCATACATCAAAAAAATACAAAGCTAAGGGATAAACAAATAAAAAACAGATTTGAAAAAAGAAAAGGCTCAGGAAAAAAAAGAGTGAAAGTGTAAGAAAGGGGAAAAGAAGGAAAACTGAAAAAGAATTACTTTCAACTTTCTTTGGTACAGATATATATATATGGCATTCAGCTTTGTTCGGGTATTTTCCCACATCATTGTAGTTGTGCTTTTAAAGTTGTAGCAACGTTTCGGCAGAATCTCATCTGCCATCATCAGGCTTCTGTAAGATACAGAAGATTCTGTAAGATACAGAAGCCTGATGATGGCAGATGAGATCTGCCAAACGTTGCTACAACTTTAAAAGCACAACTACAATGACGTGGGAAAATACCAACAAAGCTGAATGCCATACATGTAAGTACAGGAAAACTTAAGAATATATATATATATATATATATATATATATATATATATATATATATATATATATGTGTGTGTGTGTGTGTGTGTGTGTGTGTGTGTGTGTGTGTGTGTGTGTATATGTATCTATATAAAACCAAAGATCCAATATATAATAACCAAAACCATATAATAACCAAAGATCCAATATATATATATATATATATATGTGTGTGTGTGTGTGTGTGTGTGTGTGTGTGTGTGTGTATATATATATATATATATATATATATATATATATATATATATATATATATATATATATATATATATTTTCTTAAGTTTTCGGTACTTACATGTATGGCATTCAGCTTTGTTCGGGTATTTTCCCATGTCATTGTAGTTGTGCTTTTAAAGTTGTAGTGACGTTTCAGCAGAATCTCAACTGCCATCATCAGGCAGATTTTCTGAGGTTCTCACGGGTATTTGTATGTGGATCTTTGGTTATTCGGATTTTCTCCTGCATAAAATTGGAAGTATCCAGGCGACGTTTCGATGAAGTCTCATTCATCAGCTTCAGGCTTGTATCTTCGGCTTTGTGCTTCTCGGAGATTACACAAGCCTGAAGATGATGAATGAGACTTCATCGAAACGTCGCCTAGATACTTCCAATTTTACGTGGGAGAAAACCCGAATAACCAAAGATCCATATATATATAAAACAAACTCTTGCTCTAAGATTAACATTTATCTACATTATTTTCATAATCCCTTTTATTTAATCATCAAAATCCAGAACAACTTTTAATTTCAGTTCCTCACAAAAAGTCCAGTAATGGTTCATGTTGCTTTAATCATTATTTGTTAAGGAAACCACAACTGGTTTATTTAATTGCACCAAACTCTAAATAAAACAGGAATGGAAAATCCTAAGCTCTAGTGTAGACCCATGCTTCTCAACTTTGGCAGCTTTAAGTGCATGGACTTCAATTCCCAGAATACCCAAGGCAGCATGAAGTTTGCCCATCTTAAACTTGCCAAGAATGAAGAATGCTGATCTACAGAAAGGGATTTTTCCATTCCTCTTTTGCTGGTTCTTTCTTACTTATAAGCAATAATAATGCAAATTGCTCACCTGCACCCCATTCCAGAGCCATCATAATGCAATATCCTCACTTCCACCCCATTCCAGAACAACCACCATTCCCTCACTAACCTGCTTTCCAGCTCCATTCTCTTGCATGCGGGGCAACAAAAGAAGACCATGTGACTACCAGTTTAAAAAAAAGTTCAGTCCGATCTTCCAACTTCTTGGGGAAAATAAGATCTCACAAAGTTGGAAGGTCTGATTGAACTGACTGATCAGCCTCCCAGCTGATCAGCGCAGCCGGTCCATTGCCACCTGCCAGCTGATCAGTGCGGCTCCCAGTCATGCCTCTACAGTCTCGGCACCCTGAATGGCAACCCCCAGTGGGCATGGCATGACGTGGCCAACTGGTGGTGGGAAGAACTGATTTGCTGAACTACACAAAAAATTAACAACAGTTCGGCCAAACCGACACGAACCAGCTGAATCCCAGCATGCTTGCAGGTATTCCTATTGGACTGATAAAGAGTTTTCAAACGCAGTTTATAGGCCTCCCTTTGGTTGGGTTCTACTATGTAAAACAAACTTCCTTTTTCATTTTCTCACTGGAAATGATAAGAGACTTCATGCTCGTAGTGTTTGGAGCTTCTTTGCCACGTGGCTCAATTTCTCACCATGAGAACTAGAAACCTATCCTTCTACTGGTGTTGTTTTATTTTGTTTGTCTGGTATTGAGCTGTGAACCAGCTGCAGATCAAGAGATTTGCGAGAATTATTGCAATGTCTGTTAGCGCTTTAGCCGGAAAAGCCATAGCAGCAGCTTTGATCCTGCTTTGTTAGTTTTTGATCAAGTGACCTCTGTATATAAAAAAGAGGACTGGTGAGGAAACCCGGCTCCCACCACACAAAGGATGTTCTGTATCTTGCACAGTAGTTGTTCTCTTTCAGGGTGGCTTCCACTGCTCCAAAGGCATATTTCATGGAACAATTCACAGCATCAATGGAGTTTCTTAGAAAATGGGTGCTAAGTTTGTACAACGGAGTTTGTATGAGGGCAGACATTTGTTTTCACTACATGTCAAAGCCTTTTAATTCTGAACCAAGACTGAGTGGACTTATTTAGGCGGACCAGGAAGAAGAACTTGAAAACTGCAACAATTGCTGCTTCAGAGTTCATCATTTATTGCAAGGAACTCTATGGTTGGTTTGTGTGATTCTGTGGTATTCATGGTGGACGTTTTCTTCCTCCTAATAATTGGCAGACAAGAGGAAACCTTGAGGAATAGTATGCAAATTTCATGAAACTAGAGGCTGATGGGTTTATTTTTCTATGTTCTCCTTTAAAAGGATGTAGAAAACATATTCTTTGAGGTAGTATTACCTTTTTTCAGTTGGGGATTATGTGTAATTATTTTGAGTTGGCTTCAAGGGCCACAGCCAGTGTGGTGGTGATATGTGAGAGAACGGCACTATCATTTTCGGATTCTGTGTATATGTGTGTGTGTGTAGGTATGTGTGTGGTTGTGATTATGGACGAGTGGGAATGTTTAAAGGTAAAATAGATGAGTTTAGCATCATTGAGGTTTTATAAATTTTAATCTTTTTTAATAAAATGCAATCTTGGGGACTTCTGAGCCCACAATAACGAGTATAGTGGTTGCTCACTCTATTTAAAAAAAAAAAAAAGATAAATTCTGATTAAAAGATTTAAATAGGTAGGGAAGTGTTTTTAAAAAGATAACAACTTGTGGCTCTTCAGATGTTACCGAATTACAACTCTCCAGAACCTCCACTAGTGGGGCATGTAGGCTTGATTGTTCTGGTTCAGCAACATTAGGAGAACTGCAAGATGTCCTGTCCATGTGCAATTATGCGGAGAATTCATTCACTAAGTTAGCAAGTGGCATATTGTTCCAAATGAAACGTTAGGTTGTTTTGAAAAACTGTACAGCAAATATACATGCATGTCCAGCTCTTGAATCTGTTTTCATCACAGGTCTTCTGATTATGTAAAACATCTCTAAAATCAAATAATTATCAGAGGAATAGACCTCCTAAAGCAAATGTGCTTTAGCTCGACAAAATACTTAAAATAACACTAAATGCTGTTCTGTAGATTGCACTAAACAATAACTCAACAGCTTTGTAGAAAACCACAACCTGACCACCTGCCAGGAGAAGTAATAGCTCTGTATGTCATATATGAATTTAGTTCCTTCACTCTAGGGTGACAGGACTAAATCATTAAGAGACAAATCCCATCAACATATCTACATTAAGGGCTTGTAATATCAGGCTTTGGAAACATACGCAGGTGTGGGATGCTACCGGTTCTGCCTGGTTCTAAAGAACCGGTAGCTCTGAAGAGCAGCAGACACTGAACTGGTTCTGTGTTTGCTGCTGTTTGGCCCACCTGCCCGCCCGGGCTCTTACCTGTCCTTTATTTCCTGTGTTTTCAACCTCAGCTGCTCAGCAAAACGTAGTCACTGAACTAGTAATAACACCAGTTGAATCCCACCCCGAACATACCTGACACTCCAGCATCGGAGTAGGTGGCTTAATAGTCTTGATGTAGTAGCATTCTTAGACATTTCAGTCTTCCACTGCAAAAGTTTGAAAAGAAGTAACTAAATTGTTTATTTATTATAGTAATTGATTCGAAAGGATAGAAAATAGTTTGTTCATGTAAAATCTTTCTATGTGTAAAGCCTTAGTATAAATTATCTATTCTTTGAGGACCCCAAAAGTGCTTTTTCAAGAGGCAACGGCTTGACTTTCTGCTTTTTCTTTGAGGACATTTCACTTTTCATCCAAGAAACTTCTTCAGCTCTGACTGGACAGCGAGGAATGGAAGGATTTATATTCCTTGCAGACAGCTGATCATTTGCATTCTTTTAGCAAGTCATTAAGGCCATCAGGGGTTTTACGTGTGTCATCAGGGTCACCTGAGTAGTGCAAATGAGTGTGGAGCCTTCTTGGAACTGTTGAAAGGACTGTGTTGGAGACCGGAGATATCTCTTCCCCTCTGTTGAGAGAGGGCTGTTCAATTTTGACATAGATGGCCTCTTTGATCCATCTTTCACACCAGCAGTCCTCTCTGTCCAAAATGTGGACTTTGCTATCTTCTAAAGAGTGGCCTTTGTTTTTTAAATGCAGGTGAACTGCTGAATCTGGTCCTGATGGATTTGTTCTCCTACATTGTGCCATGAGTTTATGAAGAGTTTACGACTTCAGCAACAGAGTGGTCAATGCCTGGAATGTACTACCTGACTCTGTAGTTACATCCTCTAACCCCCACTCCTTTAACCTCAAACTATCCACTATTGACCTCACCCCATTCCTAAGAGGTCTGTAAGGGACATGCATAAGTGCACCATCGTGCCTCCCGTCCCTGTCCTATTGTCCCCATTTATTCGTACCTATTTCCTGTATTCTTACTCATGTTTATACTTATATCTATTATCTTGTAAGCGATTGACAAATAAAATAAAATAAATAAATAAAGTGGTTTTGTTTCCCCGATGTACAGATCTGCACATGGCTCACTGCATTATAATGCATAGGTCATGTTGCTCAGACACAAACTCTTGAAAAAGCATCTTTGGGACAACCATGACTTGGATAACCAAGAATCTCCATAGACATTCTTGGAGGGCATTGCTCCCTATAAGAATGTCTATGACATACCTGGAGTCTTAAGTGGTACTTTCTGATTGAATGATATTGAGGGTCTCTGTATTAGTAACAGATACCTTAAGAAATCCAGTGTTGCTAAATCTGATCAAGTTAAATGGATCAACTCCTTCTGGGGGTCCCATTCATTCAAGAATGCCTCCTAACCAGATCCTCAAAGCAGGCATTTTCAGTTACCCCTCCCATGCTATGAAAGGTTGGAAACCTTCATTTTGTATCTCTTCCTGATAACTTCTGCTTATATTGTATGTGGGTCTCAATATTATTTTGGAAGGGATTGTTTCTGATTTATGTAATGGTTTTAATTGTCAGCTGCTCAGAGCCTTTTGGAAAAGCAAATACATAAATGGAACAAACCCCAAAATTTATGCAGACTTTTGGGGAGCCCAGATGGCCTTCCCCAATAGTTGTTTCATTTAAAACAGCAACACCATTTAAAAAGTAAATCTGTATGTGTCTTTCTTGTATGCTTACAAAAGTATTAGTGGGGTATGTATTTCAGAGAGTAGATTCAAATTTAGTTTAGTTGTTTCTTAGATATACAAAAGTTGCATAATTCTGTTGCATAATTTAAATATCTCATTTGCATTAGCTTACAAGAAAAACCATGGAAAGGTAATCAACATCCCAAGACTCATTAATTCTTCTGATTTATAATGAAGATTTTTAAGATCATTATGAAAGAATAACGTTTGTTTGAGGACAGGCTACCCTAACACTTTGATGTCTGTTGGCCTATTTGGCAGACAGTTGATAAAGATAGGATCATGTGACCATGGGAAAAATTAGAACAGAACACTAAATTTGTTACACAGGAATCAAGGATGGATATAATGTTTATTCCATAAAACACAGTTTATATAACTTCAATTTATGAAGCCTCAATGGAACTTGAGTAATGAGCTTTGAAAAGTAGGTTTACTCATAAAAGATGAGTGATTTTAAGTTACATGCAAGATGGCATTCTCCCAACCATCCTGTTCAGCAGCTAGAAGCAGGGTATATATACTCACTATTTGTATACTTACTAGACAAAAGAACAGAGATTGAGAAGCTGACCAGAAAGACATATTTAGAAACTTTTTATCTTCTATGTCTTAAATATTTTACTAATGACAAGTTTTTTCTCTTCACTTACTTATGAGAAAAAAATTAAAGTAAGGAAGAAAATGTGATTTAAAAATTTAGCTCACTTTCCTGCATACCTACCAATTCAAAGTCTGAAAAACTTTTCACACAATGAAGAAAGAGGTTTTGCTTTAACTGTTTTGCCTGCATTATGCATTAGTGCCAAAATTTAAGACTCGTTATTAGCTGAGAATTGGATATCTCAAAATTAGGTGGCAACATTAAAGAGGACTGAAAACCCCAAAAGAAAGTCCCAAAAGAATGTTTAAAGTGGAAACATTTATTAGGAAATATAGCATCCCTATCATTCTTTTTAATAGTAATTTTGTTATAAATTACAACTAAGACAATAAAAAGAAAAAGAAAAAAGAGAAGGTGCAGAAAAGAAGATAGAAAAGAAGAGAAAGAAAGAATAAATATATAAAGAAACTACTTCCCCCTTTATTACAATAATATAAATAATTTTAGTAACATTAGCTTCTCTTAAAATACAGTAATTTCTTCTTCCCATATCCCCTCTCTTATTGAGCAGTGAAGGTCCATTAAGAGTTAACAGAGACAATAACATATGCATTTTAATCTTGATCAAATAAATCAACTTTGTATTCTTTCCATTTATATTTAACAATCTTGATTTTTTTTATCCCTTCAAAAAAAATGTTCTACAACTTGACTTCATTTTTATCTTTCCCCAAATTCTTCAAAGCTTTAACAATCATCCTATCAATCTAATATAGGAAACTTATCCAGGTCACTCTCTTGGTTTATTTGTAAAATCCCTTTTAACTGGTAAGACATCAGTCAGTTTTGCATGCCCAGTGTAGCATCCTTTTCCATATTATTCTTGTAGATCGTCATTTTAAAATTCGCTTTCACACCTATCCTTAGTTTAGAATTAAAACCTTCTAAAGATTCTGATGAACCTAGAAGTCAAAAAAAGAATATCTACATTTATGCTGACTGGAAACCCCTTATGGACTTTTTTGTGTAAAAGAGAAAAAACAATGATCTATGGCAGTGATGGCCAACCTTTTTGTTGTGGTGTGCTAAAAGTACGTGTGTGCCGGAATCCACAATGCAATGTGCCCTGCCCCCCTGCGCATGCATGTGCAATACCCCGCCCTGCCCTCTTACCTGTGCATGAGCACACCTCCTCCACTGTGCATGCGCACACCTCCTAGCTGATTTTTGGCCCATTTGAGGCTGTTTTTGCCATCCTGGAGGCTCGAGGGAAGCCTCTGCAGCCTTTGGAGGCTGAAAAACAGGCCCATTCCAGTATTTCCAGAAGGCCCATTTTTCAGCTTCCCAAGGCTGCAGAGGCTTCCCTCGAACCACCGGGAAGGCGAAAACAGCCTCAAATGGGCCAAAAATAAGCTGGGAGGTGAGCGCAAACGCAGTGCAGGTAACTTTGGCTGGGGCTCATGTGCCGACACAAATGGCTCTGCATATCACCTGTGGCACGCGTGCCATAGGTTTGCCATCACGGATCTATGGTATTGCCAATTAGACAGAATAGATTATAGAAAGAAAAGAACCATGATATAACTGTAGAGAAAAATTAAATCTATAATTCTATTTATAACATTTATATAAACAGAAACTGCTTCTTTATATCTTCTTTCTTTTCTATTTTTCTTCTACGTATTTCTTATTTTGCTTCTTGTTTTTGCACTTTAGTTTTCTTTTGCTTCCTTTTTCTTTTTCTTTTTGTTATTTTACTTTAGTTTTGATTCATTTTTATTTTTTTAAAAAAAATCAAGAAAATATACATTTTTTTAAAAAATGACCCCAGAAGTAGAGTGTTTAATTCTTCTCATGGTTCTCACTTCATTCTTTGGCAATGTATATTTCCTGATTTATCTTCTTGCTCCTCCCCTTCCTGCAGATTCATGATACTCCTTCTTCTAATCCTTGAAACCCAACTAAAATGTATTATTCTGGACTTCAAAGGCTGAGAAAATAAGTCCACCAGACTGGAATTGAGGCAATGATTCTGAAATCATTGCCTCAAGAATTATTATATAAATATGGAAGGCATTTCGCTGACATTGGAGACCAGAAAAATAATGGCCCAAAGTCTATTGGTTGAAATAGCATGAAGAAATGATCTAGGATTTGATCCTATTGTAGATAGATTTGCTACACATGCACAACTTCATGTGTATAACAAAACAAATTATTGACTTATTATCAAGCCCGGGAAGCTTCTGCCATTAGCTACTCGCTGAATGCAGAGTTGAGTTTCCGCAATGCTGAGATTGCTACATCTGGTATGATATTTCATCGATCCTTCCTATCCATAGAAAGGAATCTGAGAGAGAAAGAAGAAAAATACAACTTATCAATCGCTAGTTAAGAATGATTGAATATATTGGATGCAAAGGAATATGGAGATAAATTTCATCGTTTCCATACTAATGTTCAAAGAATGGAAAGTAGACAAAATTGGACTTTAATGATAGCACCAGAAGTCAAGTATATCTAAATAGGTGTAATGGAAACGTGGTGAGATAATTCCCACAGCTGGAATACAAGAACGGTTGGTCAAAGGAACAAAAGCAATAAAAAGTAAGGAGCTGTTGAAGTGTATGTTAGATGTATCCACACCAGCTTAGAAATCCAAGTAAATTTGGACACTCTAAAGAGCAACTGCCTGCATCCAGGCATGGTGGTTCAGCTTTGTAGATAATGAACCACTTGTTCAGGATTTGGCTTACTTGGCAGAAGATTCATAGGGATGACTCAGCAAGATTAGTCACTTGCCAAACAAGATCAGAGTCATATATGCACAGAAGCTCTGCACACTGCCGTTTAATAGAAGTCAAAGTCTTTATATTGGGCTGAGATTAAATTCTAGGTTTTTTTTTCTTCCCTTCATCTTTCTGAGTCAGCGGATATTAGATAGTTCTCTTAATGGCCTTAGAAAACATCTGATCTAACATGATGTTACACTTCTCTCTAGTGTGGAAATTGCCACAGGTTTTTGCCTCATCTGCTTACACTTCCTAATGTTGGTCTTAAATAAATGAAGAAACAAATAAAAGAGATTTCCCCAATACTGGTCCACATTGATTGCATTTTCTCTCATCATCTTGAGATCTTCATCCGTACATATTGAATGACATTGTAGCATATAGCGTATGTGAGATGTTCTTTTCCATATTCACACAATGTTTCTTTCATTGGGAAGCCCCATTTGTCACAGATTGTCCTTTGATCATCTTACTCTCATGCATAGTCTATTCAGCAATTCCAATATTCTGTCCTCTTCAAAATGGCCTTTAAGTACAATCTTACCAATGATACGCAGGTTCATTCCCTACAAAAAGTGAGACAGTTCAGTTTATCCTGGGTGCTCCAATATTTTTTAAATTTTTAAGAGAGTAGCACAGTCTGGAAAGAACTATAGTCAGTTCAGAGAATAGTTACCCAAATGGAGAGAGAAACAGAAAGCCTTATGGGGAGGAATGGTTAAAAGATCTGGGCATATTTAGCTTACTAAGAGATTGCTGAAAGGAGAAATAATAACAGCATTTAAATATCTGAAAGTTCCCATGTAGAAGAGGGAGCATATTTACTCTCTATCGTTCTACAATGCAGAATCAGAACTGGTGGGTCAAAACTAGAAGGAAGTAGGTTCAGGCCAGAAATTAGAAGAAACTTCCTGACTACTTAAGCTGTCAGCCAGTGGAAAAACTGCCATATTGAGTTCTTTGTTGCTGTTCTTCAAAAAGAACGTGGTATTTGAATTCATTGTCGGAATGTATTTTTATGCAACAACTACAGTAGCATTCAGCTAGTAGATGAAAATATTTACAAGTTTGGATCTATGGTATATACTCTATGCTTTTTTTGTTCTGAGTTTCCTGTTTCCTGTTACAATTGTATAGTTGAGCAATAAAGCACATGGTGACTGTATTCTTTATTTATTCTGTGTGTGCTAAACAGAATTTTTAACAGGTGGATGAAAGATCCAAACTTTTAGGAGGTTTGGTCTTAAAAAGGACATTTAAGGCCCTGTCCAACTCTATGTTTCTACCACTTTATGGGAGGCATGTACAACACATGAGCTGCATGTGGTCCTGGACAGCTGGTAAAGTGCTCTCACAAGATAATATAAAATATTAAAAAATAAAAGAAGTTTATTTATATACACTAACTGTATTATTTATATTTATATGTGGCCCAGGACAATTCTTCTTCACTCACCTTGGTCCAGGCAATCCAAAAGTTGGATAACCATACCATATGATAGAGTTTTGCTAGTCTCAAAGAATGTTTTTAATATGAATAGGAAAGAAGGGAGTCAATAGTCAGGGGAAGGAACTGAGGTAATAGGATATATGTTCAGATTTCTAACTACTTGTGGCCTACTTTTGCACTGATTTCACGAAGAACGTTATTGTAGAATTTGGGGCTCATTCTTTAATTCCCCCAATCTGAATTTCCTAATATATCAGTTATACTGTTCAGTAGGGGTTTTTTTTTGGGGGGGGGGGTCAGAAGAGATGTGCAAAATGTTTCCATTCCAAAGATGAAATATTCTGGAGAACTCCAGAAGTTCTGCTTTTCTCCTCAACTCAGCCGATCTGCTGATTCCAAAGGGTGGTCTAAAACTTCCCAGAAATAAATTGTCCATGAACTCTCCAGGACGGGAAGTGGTTTGTGATGTTCTGAGTCTAGTCTCATAATGAGCCTCTTTCTAACTTATAGCTCTGGATTTCACAAACCCTCTTCCATCCATGTATTAACCAGGGCCAAACTTGTATGACGAGACTTCCTTTCCCCCTTTTTAGATTCTGCACCTGTAACAGAGAAGCTACTGTTGCTAATTTGAGGCATTCACTAGGGAAAGACAATTAACTCATTGACTGGAACAAGGGAAATTTAATAGAAAAACTGTAATTTACAGACCAACGAAACCACTGTTAAGTTTTGCAGATCTTTGTTACTGAAATAAACATTCGTCTGTAAAATGCATTTGCATACTTTTTTCCCCCAGCTAGTTGCTAGGCTGGATAGAGGCTATATCAAGAAATCTGGCTGCATTTTGAAAGGCTGTGGTTTCCCCTGTGTAAGATTAGGCATGTGCAGTTTTTGTATATATTAGTCAGGCCTCTGAATGTAATCGCAAAAGAAGCATAACAGTATAAACCTGACTGTTTATTCAGGAGCTATAATAATTAAATGATGCTTCATGTTAAAAGACACATTTAAATATGTCAATATATATCTGGAGCACATGTGGAAACATCTGGTTGGTAAGCATAGGGGTGAATGTGGGTAACTAGTTGGATTTTGAATCCTGAATCCAGTAGGATCATTGTTACGTCTTCTTTCATTTCAACACTAAGTAAGAGGAAATACTTTTTGGAGACTGAGAGAAAGAAAACCATGTCTCTTTGGCTGTTTTCCTGACATTACTTGTACGCTCATATTATTATTGCAGAAAATGCATTCAGTTTATCAGAAAAATAACAATTATGGAATATATTTCAGAGCCTTAAGCTGAATGATGATAAGTTATTTTAATGCTGCTGTATGTTTGCTCATTTTTACCAATCTCTCCAGCGGGAAGACAAAACTCCCTCTCTCCATCTTTAGAGAGGAATCAGAGGTGGGTTCTATTTAAAGCCAAATTTCCCTCAATTTCCATAAATTATTCTCTGTCCCCATCCTCAAGATAGAAGATTGCACTCCTCTCTGCATTGTTTTTGTTTTGTTTCTAAATTAATCTGTAGACAAAATCAGATAGGGATGGATGGAGAGTAGAATCAAATATTCCAAAGACTATAAAACTGTAATGAGCAGCATTTGTCTTGGCTTCAGGTTTGAATCCTCCAAGAGATGGAGAGGGAAACACTGGACTCATACAAACTTCTTTGAAAAGCCAAGTAATTGTGGTTGTTGCCCCTGATTCACAAGATCTCCCTTACTTTGGTTGAAATATATAAAAGGGGTGTGGGGTGTGGGGGTGAGGAAACGAAATGATATCCTGTTGGAAGGACTTTTCTGTCTGCGAATATAAGGATTTTATTAAGGAAGTAGCTGGAAGTTCTTAGACATCTGGATGATGAATCATGTGCCACAGAACAGGAGCAATTAGCTACTTTTAGGTCAGAAAAGGTCTTGGAAGCTATCTGAGAGACTTGCAACAGTGCCAGGAAATAATGTGAACTTGACAGGAAATCCCATAATTCATTTCTGAACTGGCCTTTGTGGGACATAATTTGTTAGCACGTACATATTACCCCATGTAGCAAATCCGATCCATTCTCTAGCCATCAAAGCTGGGCAGGCTTTCCTAATGTCTTTTTAAAGGATTTAGTTGAAGGCAACTCATTTCATGGTTGC
Organism: Pseudonaja textilis; assembly: GCF_049901715.1. Lineage (NCBI taxonomy): Eukaryota > Metazoa > Chordata > Lepidosauria > Squamata > Elapidae > Pseudonaja > Pseudonaja textilis. Next base: position 145,644,443 of record NC_141990.1, on the reverse strand, counting down.
TATAAAGCGTGTGCTTATTTATTTAACCAATAAAAGGATCTCTCTCTTTTTTTTTTCCCCACTCAAGGTTATACATAATTTGTGACATTATTTTTAAACAAACAACAACTGTAAAAGCAAAGTGTCATGTGCTGGGGTTAATGATCCTGATGAAATATACAACCCAACTTTAATTCATTTTATGACAAATACCAAAATGTTCTTAGAGTGGGTGGGTGGGCATATGGGGGTTAGAAGTGCATGAAACTTTCCATTTTCTGCACATTTATTTTTGCTTTCTTGAATGCTAACATTGCATGTTTAATACTTTTTTTATGGTTGTTTTGTTTTGCTAATTAATCTGTATCTGAAATATGATTAAACAGTCTGCCCTGAGTGGAGTTTTCATTTGTCTCAGTACAAATGACCCAACTCAATGTTTCATAGCCAAAGTTCCTCAGTGTTTTCAAGGGCTGAGTGCTAGATAATAGCAGGACTCATGTTTCATCTATTGAAAAAAATCTATTTTCGATCATCTGAAAGTCCAGGTATTGTAGAGACTATTTTGATAGAACAATGACTGGACTTGATGTAAGGTAGCAATAACATTGATCTCTCCATAATTATATATTTTCAAATAGGTTTGGGACAAACTCTGCTTAAGAAATAGAAATTAAGAGCAAAGAATCCTCATTCACTAAAATATAGCCAATTGCCCATTGCCAGAACTTTGTCTGCCTGCCTGCCTGCCTGCCTGCCTGCCTGCCTGTCTGTCTGTCTGATCTGTCTGTCTATCTATCTATCTATCTATCTATCTGTCTGTCTGTCTGTCTGTCTGTTCGTCTGTCCATCCATCCATCCATCCATCCATCCATCCATCCATCCATCCATCCATCCATCCATCCATCCATCCATCCATCCATCCATCCATCCATCCATCTATCTATCTATCTATCTATCTATCTATCTATCTATCTATCTATCTATCTATCTATCTATCTATCTATCTATCTATCTATCTATCTATCTATCTATCTATCTAGCCATCTAGCCATCTAGCTGATCTATCTATAGCATGGGTGTCAAACTCGCTACTTCACATTGCTGTCATGTGATGTTTCATGACATTTTTCCCATTCACGGAGCTGGGGTAGGTGTGGTCTGCATGTGACAAATCCAGCCCATGACCCACCAATTTGACACCCTTGATCTATAGTTTTCTTGAGATGTAAAACACTTTCCTCATGTGTATATAATATTATCGCCGGGCTATTTTACCCTGTTGTACCTATGTTCACAAGTCTCTTCCATGTCAGTCTTCAAGGTTTTTTTTAATTAATAAGGGATTTTTTTAAATAATTAGAAGTATTTATCCCTGCCTACCTGATATTTTATTCAGAAATGCCATTCCTTGTGCTCAGTTTTAACTGTATTCATATTTAGCTATTTCTTTCAGATTTTTAAACTTAATTTGGAAAACACTCTGTCCTCAAAGCCTGTTTCATTTGAAAAGAGTCTGAAAACTGAGTTCAGAGGTGCAGAATATCTTCTCTTGCTTTTGGTTGTTACTCTCCATTTGACTTGGTCTTCCGTTTTACTCATTAAGAATAGCTATTACTACCGGTTTCTGCTGTAGACTCTCTTCTCATGGAACAAATAACTCTTCATCTCTTCTCATCCGTTGAAGTATGGTCATTCATTGCTCCAATCCCTTGACTTTTTTTTTTTTAGATCTTGTTACAAGCTTGCCCACGTGCTACAAATACTGTATATACCAGGATGCTTGAAGACAAACATCAAACAAGTATTGTGCAGGTTTCTGTCCACTCCATATCACAATTTTCTTAGGACCTGTATGTTTTGGTCCTTTCCCAGCCTCTGAGATTAGCCAAGTGCAAGCTCTTGACTTAGAAAGGAAATTTGTTAGAGATTTACACTAAAATTATTGGATTAAGCTCTTCTAATAAACCCTGAGCTCTCTTATGAGTGAATTCATTCTCCCAACCACTGCTGCCTTAAAATTTTACAGTCACTGCTACTCAGAATGAGGCAGTTGCTCAATCACCCAAACTGGGTAATCTGGGCACCTGGCACAGTCTGAAAGCAACTGACCCCGTTTGGTATGATTGTATTAGTAGATGAATGCAGAAGATAACCTGATTTGATCCATAAAAGTGACAGTCAGTATCTTGAATTGTATTGAATTTAATAGTATTCCAAACAAGTGGTGACCAAGGCATGAATGTCGCATGCCCTTCTGATCCAGAAATAGCCTCAACCAGTACACAAGATTTAACTGTACCAAAGTTTTCCTGGCTGTTAGATCTGGGAGGATGGGTCCAAGAACGGAGACAAGACTCAGATAGCAACAACAGCTCTTTATTAGTGACTTCAGATCTGAGCAAAATATCCCAGCCGCAGCAGCCCCTTATATAGGGCTGGCTGCGGCTAGGCAGCCAATGACGGTGATTTGAGTTTGCTGCGCTTGGTTAGCCCAATCACGGCAGCCCACTAACTAGCCAATCGGATCAGTCTGAGGCAACCAATCATGACCCGCTGCTAGCAGACCAATCCGAATTGCAGGCTTTCAAGCACACTGGCCATAATTGTGACTCCATAAGAATCCCAAATTGTGGGTGTGGGTCTTTTTTTTTTTAATTTTGCAAATCTTTTTTAAATTTTAATAATGTTTATTCAAAGTTTCAAAAAGAAAAGGATTTTTTTTAAAAAAAGAGAAACATGTCCTCACATTTTGCAATTTCTATTAGTGTCAATTAAAGTCATTTGCTACAGGTAAATCTATAATTTGTTTCCTAAATCCTTACTTATTTATGTTATGTTACATTTATAATACAATATTTATTTAATTATATTACTTTACATATATACATAGCTACATATACATTTATCCTTATTCCCATTTTTCCTTGTTGTTTATTTAATCAATTTCACTAGACATCTTTACTTCCTTTTTATTCAACCATTTGTACCATATATTCCAAATTGTGAAAAAAATCTCCCTCTTCTTTGTTTTTTAAGAGCATGGTTAATCTAACCATTTCTGTGCATTGGTGGATTTTATTAGTTACGGCCAGGTCTGTAGGTATCATTGTTGATTTCCAGTTTTGGGCGAAGACTATCCTTGCCTCTATGATGATATGTGATATCAGGTGCTGATGGTGTTTTGCTCCATGTTGTTTCTGTCATTCCGAGTAAAAAGGTCTCAGTTAAATTTAATCTTTAGTTTTGTCATCTCTTTTAACCATGTCTGTATCTTAGACCAGTACCTTCGGGCTTTAGGACAAGTCCACCACATGTGAAAATACATTCCCTAGCTAAAGTTACACTTCCAACATTTAGGTGAAATATTAGGGAACATTTTAGCAAGTCTTGCTGGTGGGAGGTGCGAGCAACAGAACATTTTATAAATGTTTTCTTTATGAGACTGATAACATTAATTTATAGTTCGTTCGTCAAATTCGTTTCCATTGTTCTAATTCAATATTATGGCCACAATTTTTAGCATGTTATCATGCTCTCCTTGACTGTTTCCTCTTCCATTTTGAATTCCAATATGCAATTGTACATTTTGGGAATCATCTTTTTTCACTTCCTTGTAAAATTTTATCTAGTTTCTGATCTGTATTATAAAATCCAAATTGTTCCTTGTCTTTTTAATGTTTTATTTGAATTTGAACGGACGGCCATCATGTGTGTGTGGGTCAGGGGTGGGATTTTACCAGTTCGCACCTATTAGCTAGAACTGGTTGTTAACATTCTAAGCAGTTCGGAGAACCAGTTGTTATAAGAAATTACTGGCCTAATCCTGTAAGAAAGGCAGGAAGGAAACATTCTGGTGTTGCTTACAGAAACCGCCTCTCCATTAACCCTTATTACATTCTTGGCAGGACTAGACTTCCTGTCTCAGGAACCTCTCTGGAGTTTTTTCCCCCCTCCTTTACTGGTACTTTGCTTGTGTGGAGTGACCATTCAAAGTTACAATGGCACTGAAAAAAAGTAACTTATGACCATTTTTCACACTTACAACTGTTGCAACATCCCTACATTCATGAGAGGCCAGGCGAGGAGATGCGTGCCTCGATGTGAGTGATATTGAGTTGGCCACACCCAGCCAATAACATGACCACCAAGCCACGCCCATCACCTAAGCCACATCCACAGAACCAGTTGTTAAAAATTTGAATCCCACCCCTGGTGTGGTTCTTAATAGGATTCAAGAAATGCAACTCTGTTCAAAGTCAAACATGGTGTTGTTTAGATCCCAATTTGAAGCCACTGTCTTGAAGGGATGCATGTCTGTTCCTTCCTATCCAGACCTTAACAGAATAACAGAATATCAGAGTTCAGAGGGATCTTGGAGATCTTCTAGTCCAACCCTCTGCTCAAACAGAAGACCCCATACTACTTCAGACATATTTATCCAAGTCTCTTTTTAAAAGTCTCTAGTGATGAAATACCCATAACTTCTGAAGGCAAGCTGTTCCACTGGTTGATTGTTCTCACACTCAGGAAATTTCTTCTTAAATCTAGGTTGCTTCTCTCCTTGATTAGTTTCCATCCATTGCTTCTTGTCTTGCCTTACCTTGACAGCCTCCAGGCCCCAGGCCAGCACTTTCAAAACATCACCTGTTTGGCCCAGGGCCAAAAAGCATAGCTGGGTATCATCAACACACTGAGGATATAGCAGACCCCATGCCAGTATCTTCCCACATGCTGTTCTACATTGATGTCCTACTGAAGTTTTAGCTCTTTGTAAACTATTTTCGTACAGCTTTATTTTCCATAAAATCTCATTCTCTCATAGTTAATACATTTGTTCCATTCCACATGGAATACTCTGTTTCCAGATGTCTGTTGAAGTAAGCAATGGGTATGTATCTGGGACTGACATTTGAATTTTTTCAGGGACAGAAATATGAGGGGGAGTTGACTTAGAGGTTAATGCTATATAATACACCTGGGAGCTTTTTCAGTATATTTTCCTCAACAATCCCTTTCTTTTGAAAAGATTACTATAAATGTGAGCATTATGCGTCAAGTAGAATAATTGTAAGAAATGACAAAGGAATGCATCTCTAAGAAGATCATGTATGAGTAAAATTTGAGTATTGTTTTGCCATAAGTAATGTGAAGTTATTAGCCTTATTTCTAATGTGTTTATGACTCCAGTGGGTGTTGCACAAATGGGAGAGACAGCAATTCTTGCAGATCTACAGTGCTAAAGGAATAAATAACATTTAGAATAGAATAGAATAGAATAGAATAGAATAGAATAGAATAGAATAGAATAGAATAGAATAGAATAGAATACTTTATTAGCCAAGTGTGATTGGATACACAAGGAATTTGTCTTTGTGTAAATACTCAGTATACATAAAGAAAAAGTACATTCGTTAGGAATCAAGAATCATAAAGTACAACACTTAATGATGGTCATAGGGTACAATCAACAATCAAATCATACTAGGAAACAGTCAATATAAATCGTAAGGATACAAGCAACAAAGTTACAGTCCTACAATCACAAGTGGGAGGGGATGGGTGATAAGGAGTGATGAGAAAATTAACAGTAATAGTAGTGTATACTTGGTAAATAGCTGAACAGTGTTGAGGGAATTGTTTGTTTAGCAGAGTGATGGCTTTCGGGAAAAAACTGTTCTTGTGTCTTGTTGTTCTGGTGTGTAGTGCTCTATAGCATCGTTTTGAGGGAAGGAGTTGAAACAGTTTATGTCCAGGATGTGAGGCGTCTGTAAATATTTTCACAGCCCTCTTTTTGACTCGTGCAGTATACAGGTCCTCAATTGAAGGCAGGTGGGTAGTAATTGTTTTTTCTGGAGTCCTAATTATCCTCTGAAGACTGTGTCTGTCCTGTTGGGTTGCAGAACCAAACCAGACAGTTATAGAGGTGCAGATGATAGACTCAATAATTCCTCTGTAGAACTGTATCAGCAGCTCCTTGGGCAGTTTGAGCTTTCTGAGTTGGCACAGAAAGAACATTCTTTGTTGTGTTTTTTTGATGACGTTTTTGATGTTAGGTGTCCATTTTAGGTCATGTGATATAATAGAACCTAGAAATTTGAAGGTCTCTACTGTTGATACTGTGTTGTCTAATATTGTAAGAGGCAGTAGTACGGGAGGGTTTCTTCTAAAGTCTACCACAATTTCTATGGTTTTGAGTGTGTTCAGTTCCAGATTGTTCTGGTTACACCATGAGGCAAGTTGTATAACCTACTGTCTGTATGCAGATTCATTGTTGTCTCAAATGAGACCAATCACTGTTGCGTCATCAGCAAACTTCAGTATTTTAATAGATGGATCACTGGAGATGCAGTCATTGGTATATAGGGAGAAGAGAAATGGAGATAGCACACAGCCTTGGAGGGGCCCTGTGCTGATTGTACAGGTATCGGATGTGATTCCACCTAACTTCACCTGCTGCTTCTTGTCTGTTAGGAAGTTTATGATCCACTTACAAGTGTGTTCAGGTACTGCTAGTTGGTTTAATTTACTTAGAAGAGTGTCTGGAATGATGGTATTGAATACTGAACTGAAGTCTACAAAGAGGACTCTTGGGTAGGTGTTTGGAGATTCAAGGTGTTGTAGGATGTAATGCAGAGCCATGTTAACAGCATCATCTGTTGATCTATTTGCTCAGTATGCAAACTGCATGGGATCTAACAGCGGATCCGTAATGGTTTTCTGGTGGGACAGCACAAGCCTTTCAAAGATTTTCATAACTACAGATGTTAGAGCAACTGGTCTGTAGTCATTCAGTTCCTTGATGGAGGGCTCCTTTGGCACTGGGATGATGGTAGAGCGTTTGAAGCAGGAAGGAACATAGCACATCTCTATTGATCTATTGAAGAGTCCGGTGAAGATGGGGGCCAATTGGTCAGCACAGACTTTTAAGCAAGAAGGAGTTATCTTGTCTGGCCCTGGTGTTTTTCCTGGCTTCTGTCTGTGTAATAGATCTTGGACTTCTTTTTCTGTGATCACCAGAGGTTGTGAGCCCAATGGATTGGGGCCAGTTGTAGGAGGCTTGGCTGTTGTTGGTGGGTTTGAGATGTGGGTTGTGGAGATAGGTGGCTGTAGTTTCTTTTCAAACCTTCAGTAAAACACATTCAGGTCATCTGCTAGTTGTTGATTTCCTTCTGCCTGGGAAGGAGATTTGCTGAAGCCAGTGATGTTTTTAAGAGTTTTCCACATGTTTGCTGGTTCATTTGTTGAGAATTGATTCTTTAACTTTTCAGAGTAGCTTCTTTTTGCTGCTCTGATCTCTCTTGCTAATATGTTTCTGGCCTGGTTGTATAGTATTCTGTCACCTTTTCTGCAGGCTTCCTCTTTGGAACGACGTAGCTGCTTAAGTTTAGCTGCGAACCAAGGTTTATTGTTACTATATATTTTCAGGTTCCTTGTTGGTACACATAAGTCTTTGTAGAAGTTAACATATGATGTTACAGTATCTGTGAGCTCATCTTCAAAAGCATTCCAATCAGTACAATCAAGGCAGGCCTGGAGTTTCAGCTTTGCCTCATTCAACCAAGTCTTCCCTGATTTAATTGTTGGGTTAATGGTTTTAAGTCTTTGTCTGTAGGCAGGTACAAGGTGAATCATGCAGTGGTCAAAGTGTCCCACAGCTGCTCATGGTAAAGACCTATAACCATCTTTTACTGTTGTATAGCAGTGGTCTCAAGTATTTTTGCCTCTGGTGGGACAATTTACATTCTGGAAATATTTTGGGAGCTCTTTCCTTAAATTTGCTTGATTAAAATCTCCTAAAATGATGGGAAGGGAACCTGGGTGTTTGGCTTCAGCCTCCATAATTTGATCAGCAAGAGTTTGTAATGCCTTGTTTACACTGGCTTGTGGAGGAACATTCACAGCTATTAGGAGAAATGAGGAGAACTCACGTGGAGAGTAAAATGGCTTGCAGTTGATGTGTAAAGACTCTAAGTTTTCATCACAAAACTTATATATTATAGTTATATCCTGAGACCAGCTGTTGTTGATATATAAACATAATCCTCCATCCTTTGTTTTACCCGATGTCTCTTCAATTCTGTCTGATCTAAATGTCTGAAATCCTGGGATGTATATAGTGTTGTCCCCATGAATTTGTGGAGTAAGCCAGGTTTCAGTAAAACAAAGAACAGCTGAATTATGAAAATCAGAATTCCATCTATTTAAGAGATGAATTTCATCCATCTTGTTAGCCAATGACCGTAAATTAGTCAGAAAGATTGAAGGGAGAGGGGTTTTTCCCCCCCTATTCCTTAGTCTGTTTAAAATTCCCGCTCATTTACCTCATCTCCTCTTCTGGCGTGGTCACTTCTTTACTTCCTTTGTTGTAATCCATAGCACCAAGGAATTGGTTAGAATCTTCTCCACGTTTGCAAAGACAGGTGGGGATGAGGAATCAGAAAGCTGCTCCTTAAGGAAACATTGCCTAATTCTTAGCAGATGGTCTTGTGAGTATGAAATCTGTAGTGAATTGCAGATAATAATAAGGAATAAAGAAACCATTAGAGAGCATTTCACCAAGGCAGCTGTCATCAGCGCCATCTTGGCTAGTAGCTATGAGGAGAAATCTGGGGAAGATTAGAGCAGATGAGATAACAAACCCATATTCATGTAATCATTAGAGGACAACAAGATTCTTTTCTATTGGAGTCATTAATAAGACAGAAAAAACAAAGGTTCCTTTTGTTTATTGGAAACAAAAAAAGGAGGGGGGGGGAATAGCTCATCAATCTCTAGCCCCAAACTTTCAAGTTTTGAAATTGTCTCCTATTGGTAATCCTCAATTTACAAACACAATTGAGATCAGAATTTCCATTGCTAAGCAAGGCAGTTGTTAAATGAATTGCACCTAGTTTTACAACCCTTTTGCCATGGTTGTTAAATGAATCGTGCAGACCGAGCAGATTTGGCTCCACCTTCGATTTGGCTTGCTGGAAATTGACTGGGAAGGTCTCAAATCATGTGACCCTGGATTGCTGCAACAATCATAAGTGCGAGGGCCGATGGTGTATCATTTTTTTTCAGTGCTGTTGTAACTTTGATCAGTCCTTTAAAAAACTGGTTGTAAGTCGACAGTTGTAAGTGTGAAAAATGGTCATAAGTCCCTTTTTTCAGTGCCATTGTAACTTTGAATGGTCACTCCACAAAAGCAAAGTTCCAGCAAAGGAGGGGGAAAAAACTCTAGAGAAATTCCTGAGACAGGAAGTCTAGTCCTGCCAAGAATGTAATAAGGGTTAATGGAGAGGCAGTTTCTGTAAGCAACACCAGAATGTTTCCTTCCTGCCTTTCTTACAGGATTAGGCCAGTAATTTCTTCTAACAACTGGTTCTCCAAACTGCTTAGAATGTTAACAACCGGTTCTAGTGAATAGGGGCAACCTGGTAGAATCCCAACCCTGGACTACAGGATTTGTAAAAAGATAGATACCTGGATATAAACAAATTTTGCAAAATGAATAAGAAGTCAAAATTGACTTTGTTTATTCTTACTATTTTGTATTGCTAGCATGCAAAACACTATTATATGTGCAAGTGTGTGTATACATAAGTATACGCACACTTTTAAAATTATATATATATGTGTGTGTGTGTGTGTGTTGTGTATGGGTATGGGTAGATATATACTTTCTTTTGAGAGCAGGCAACATAATTTCATTTTTAATGTGTGCCAGTGTGCCCACAATAAAAAAATGCCAATAAAGGTTATCTTATCCATTTTATCTTTTTCAGCTTTCCTTAACAGCTGTACTAATTGCTTTCACCTTGTTTTACCAACCAGTATCCAAAGAGGGTCAGGATTAAAATTTAGCTTGATTTGTTATGACTTAAAGAAATTTGGTTGGGAGCCAGTTTAGTGTAGTAGTTAAGCCACCAAGGTAGAAACTGGGAGACTGTGAATCCTAATCTCGCTTTAGCCACAAGACCAAATGGGTGATCTTGAACCAGTCACTCTCTCTCAACCCTGAGAAGGAGGCAATAACGAACATTTAAAAAAAAAACTTGCCAAGAAAACTGCAGGGACTTTTCCAGGCAGTTGCCAGGAGTTGACACTGATTTGAAGGTGTGTGTACATCCACACACCCACATATATATCCCCAGAGGATACATCAGAGTGTTCCTCTTTATATCTAGGATTGCCTGACACCCGTGGACAGGAATGGGAGTGGAGATTTGATCTTTGCTGAGAATATAGCAGAAGAAATTAGTATATTGAGTTTGGCCATCGTTGTGACCAGGATATGAGACCATCAAAGTAGTATGAGCTTAGTGTAGAGATGGGATTTTACTGCTTGGATGTATGTATAGAGTCATTTGCACACTTCAGGAGAGTCCTTATGGAAATGCAACAGAGACCAGAAGTTTCCTTCTTTTTGATGTCTATTCAATAATCACAAGGGATGACCTGTCATTTAGCTCAGTGGTCCCCAACCTTTTTTGTACCAGGGACCAGTTTCACGCAGAAACACTTTTTCAAGGACCGGGTAGGGGCGTGAAGGTTCCAATAACAGTAAATAAATAAGCGATGAACCCGTAACTTACCCTTTCCAAAAAAACTCTCCAGTGAACTCTGTTTCTGGCTCATTTTGTGAGGGCTAGCTTGCATTGCTGATGCAGGATAAATACGCGCCAAAGAGTCAAGCACGGAAGTTAGGCGAGGGCGGAAGCGGTTGTCTTTCAAAATAAGACACCCGGAAGCAAAAACATATTTTTATATATATTTTAATCACGATTATTCATTCTTTGCGGCCTGGTACAAAATGATCCACGGACCGGTACTGGTCCAGGGCCTGGTGGTTGGGGACCCCTGGTTTAGCTCTATAGCCTCCCCACCAAGACAAAAAACACAGTTCTTATAGGATCACAGCTGTGATACATATCCCATGCAAAGCAGCTCTATGAAGGCTGGCTGTACGGAAGAAATAAAGAGCAAGTTGAACTTCCAAACTGTCCAGGATTTCTGTTAAGTTTGAGCAATGAGAGGCTGAACCAGAGCATGAGTGCAACAATACTTTATTATAACAATAAAGGGCTGACCGTGCTTGCCACGCCTGGAACTGGCTCGCAGCAATCAGCAACTGGTTGGACCCCGCAGCCTGCTTTTATAGCTGGCTGCTGGAGAGAACCAACCAATGAGGAAAGGGGGAAGAACGCCCACACAAAGTGAGTGGACCTGAGTGAGAACTCCTAGAGTCCTCAGGACACAACACCCCTTCCCCCCAGATGCGAACATGCATAGTCCTTGAGGTAGACAGGGGGTTTGTGTTGGCGCCCGGAACGGCGCAGCTCGGGAACATTGTCTGTCCGTTCAGAATCAGTCTGTGACGGTTGAGCCGGCAGAGTGTCGCCAACGCGCTCTCCGGATTGGGCATCCTCGGAACTCACAGGGTTGGTTACTGGGGTCGAGCTCCCGTGGACTGGATCAGGCTGGTCAACTCTCTGGGCGCTGTTGTCCGAGTTCGGGCTGACCGGAACGACTGTTGGTGCGGACTGGTCGTTGGGTGCGATGTGGCTGAGAGGCGGATGAGGCGGTTCCCCTTCGTCTGGTGACTCTGGATTCCTGCTGGCAAGGGTGCTGAGGCGCCTCCGCAGTTGGTCTATGTGCCTCCTCCAGACGCGACCATCCTCCAGCCTGACCCTATACGATCTCGGCCCGGTGATGGCAATGACCTCGCCTGGAATCCATAGTGGGTCCCCAGCGAAATTCCTCGCGAATACTGGCTCCTGTAACATAAAATGTCTAACCCCCGAAGTGGAAGCGAGGGGAGAGTCAGGGCAGTATTGTGGGTGAAGTCTGTCCAATACAGTCCTCAGGCGCCGGCCCATCAGGAGCTCCGCTGGGGACTTATTGGTGACTGAACAGGGGGTTGAGTGCTGGCTCATCAGGAACCGCGAGAGTTTGTGGTGCCAGTCATCCCTGCTGAACCTGGCGAGGGCTTCTTTAGTGGTCCTGACGGCTCTTTCAGCCAACCCATTACTGGCAGGGTGAAATGGGGCTGTGAAAATGTGGCGGATGCCCAGGTTGGCAGCAAAACGGCTGAACTCTATTGATGCAAACTGTGGGCCATTATCGGAGACAATGGAGTCGGGTAGTCCGTGCGTAACGAACAGGCGCGTTAACACGTTGGTGATTGCTAGTGTGGTGGTCGTGGATAGCTGTGCTACGTCAATCCATTTGGAATAGGCGTCCACGACCACTAGGAACATCTTCCCATGCAAGGGGCCGGCCAGATCGATATGGATTCTAGACCAAGGGCCGCTGGCGCTCTCCCATCTGGTAGGGGTGGCAATGGGGGGAGCAGGACGGGATTCCTGACAGATGTTGCAGGAACTTATCCAATTGACAATGTCCTCGTCTAGACCCGGCCACCACACGTAGCTGCGTGCTAATGCCTTCATTCTCACGATGCCAGGGTGTCCCTCGTGCAACGCTCCAGGACTCGGGTACGCAGCGAGGTCGGAATGACCACCGAGTGCCCCATAGTAGACAACCCTGCAAACTGGACAGCTCCTGCATGCGAGTCTTAAAGGGTGTGAATTTGTTAACGTTGCCACCCGGCCACCCCTCCTCACCCAGTCGAGCACCTGGGCGAGCGTTTGGTCTGCCTTGGTTTTAGCGGCGATGTCAAGGGCGGTGATGGGCAGGTCCAACTGGGTGATCTCGAAAATGGCGTTGACAGGAGCGGGGTCTTCAGCCGGAGCGGGTAAGGGGCAGCGACTGAGAGCGTCGGCGTGGGACAGTGTTTTGCCCGGGCGGTGAATAAGTTTGTAGGAGTAGGCCGCTAGGAAGAGTGTCCACCTTGTCATCCTAGGGGACAGGACCTGAGGGGTCTGTTTGTCCCCGGCCAGTAGGCCCAGGAGGGGCTTATGGTCCGTAACCAGTTCGAAAAAATGGCCAAAAAGGAATTCGTGAAACTTTTTCACGGCCGCAACTGCTGCTAGGGCTTCCTTGTCGATCTGGCTGTAATTGCGCTCCGTGGCCGAGAGCGTCCTTGAGAAAAAGGCGATGGGAGCTTCGGCGCCATTGGGAAGTCTGTGACTAAGGACCGCCCCAATTCCAAAAGGGGATGCGTCTGCTGCCAGTACTAAAGGAAGGTTAGGGTCGAATTGGATAAGCACCGCCTCTGACGTGAGTAGTGATTTGACGGCGTTAAACGCCTGGTCTTCTTTGTGCCCCTAGTGCCACGGTGACTTTTTGTCCAGTAATCTGTGTAGGGGTTCGGCTACTGAGGCTTTATGGGGCAAGAAGGATGCGTAAAAGTTCAGCAGCCCCAAGAAAGCTTGTAGCTCCGTTTTGGAGGTTGGAGTGGGAGCCTTGTGGATTGCCCTAACCTTGGACTCCAGGGGGTGAATGCCAGAGGCGTCAATTTTATAACCCAGAAAGTCCACCTGTCTAGTGGCAATGGCGCATTTTTCTTTTTTTAACTTGAGGCCATGCTGTCTGAACCTCTCTAACACTGCTCGCACTCTCTGGAAGACTTGGGGTCTGTCCCTGGCCGAGACCAAGATGTCGTCGAAGTAGGGTACTACACCAGGGAGGCCCTGTAAAATCCGCTCCATGAGGGATTGAAAAATACCTGGGGCAACACTTACGCCAAATTGGAGACGCTTGCATCGGAAGGCACCCCTGTGAGTGACGATGGTCTGAAGTTCCGCTGTTTGGTTATCAACAGGGAACTGCTGATATGCTTGAGACATGTCCAATTTAGCAAAAATACTGCCCGGCTCGAATGTGTGTAATAAGTGCTGAATGACGGGCACAGGGTAGGTGCTAACTTGTAAATATTTATTGATTGTTGTCTTGTAGTCCGAGCAAATTCTCAGGCTACCATCTTTTTGAGGGTGTGACAATGGACGTCTCCCACTTGGCGAAATCTGTTGGCTCAATGACCCCTTGTTTTAATAGTTTATCCAATTCAGCGTCTAGTTTTGGCCGAATAGCGAATGGGACTCTACGCGGTTTTAGTCTGATTGGGACTGCCTGGGGGTCAACTGCGAATGAGATGGGGGTTCCATTATAACACCCCAGCTCCTCGCTGAACACATCTGCGTAATCAGCGAATAAGGAGTCAGTGTCTAAGGTTGAGACAGCATGGACTCCTGTTAGCCCTAGGCCGAGGTGGGGAAACCAATCGAGCCCCAATAAGGTGGGTAGATTGCCGTTAACTACCACTAGAGGTAGGTGACCTTTAAAAGTTCTAAAACTGACAAAGAACTTGCCTCTGCCGATCACAGGAATGGTCTTCCCCTGGTAGTCCTTCAGGCCGAACTGGCATCTTTGAAGCTGGGTAGTAGATAGGCTGGGGTGGAGTCTCTTGAGGGTGTTCCACGAAATTATTGAGAGCGCTGACCCTGTGTCAACCTCCATGTGGCACGGTTTACCTTCTAGGGAAACGGAGAGAGAAATTTTACTAACAGTGTGGCAAGTACGCTTGGCAAGGCGGTGCGTGCGACAGTTTAATACTTGCCTCTGTGGTCCCGAGTGCGAGGGAGGGAGTCTGTGTGCCGCGCTTTGGGGGTTTGGCAGACTCTCACGATGTGCCCCCTTTATGGCAGTTGTTGCAGGTGGCTCCTTTAAACTTGCAGGTGGCCCTTTGATGCGATCCCCACAGGCTAGGCACAGTGTGATGTGCTTGGGTGGACCGGTGTTTTCTTGTTTGGCCCCTACCTGCGGCCATCTGTCGTTGGTGAGGCGGTGGACGTCATTTTCATCGTTGAGGGTTTCCTCTGCTACCACCTCCTCGGAGTGGACTGGGAACGATGCCAGCTTGGCACTTGGGCCCTGTATTTCGGTGACTGAGTTCGTTGCTAGCTCGGCTGCCAGGGCCTCCTCGACCGCTTGTGCGAGGTTGAGGTCTTTTTTTGCTAGAAGGCGCCTCTGTAGGTTGAGGTCCTTGACCCCACAAACTAATTGATCGAGGAGCATGTCCTCCAGGTATGTTCCAAACCCGCAGTGCAGAGCTGCTGTTCTGAGGGCGGCCATATATTGATTGATGGTCTCCTTACTCGATTGCTTCCTCATACGGAAAGTGAACCTCCTGGCGATCTGTGAAGGCCTGGGAGCGTAGTGGTTAGTGAGGATCTCAAGCAACTCGGACCACGGAACGTTTTTCAACTCTCTAGGAGCTACGAGTGCTGCGGCAGTATCGTAAACGGTGGCTCCGCAGTAGATTAGGAAATAGGATTTTTTCCGATGCTCTCCCGCATCCGCCAGGCCGACCGCATCGATGTAATGATTGAAGCGGTTCTTATACGATTCCCACTTCTCTTCGCCTGGTTTGAACGCCGGGAATACTGGGTTGGAACTCATGGTGCTGGAAACGGCTGGGCTACTCGCGGAAAAATCTCTCTGGGACAACGGGCGCCGTGGGTTGCAAGTGATATCAGCTCTGGAGAGGTTTTTTGCTATCCTCTCTTTCTCTCTGGGTTAACCACGTTGGCTGTTAGCCGTTGGAGGTGTCTAGACTCGCGCCAGTGTGGGCGTTAGTGACTTACTACAGCGCTGTGCTGTGTCTCTCTTTGGTTTGAAATTCAAATGACACCCGTTTGAATTTCGCGCCTAATACTGAGCGGCTGCGGCTCGCAGCGCTTCACTTTCCCTGTAGCTGGGCTAACAAGCGGCTACAGACGCTTCTAACTTTCGAACCAGACCGCTTTCTCTGGCTGTGGATCAGCGTTCGCTTCTCTTCGCCTGCTGACCGCTTTCTCTGTCGGCAGATCAGCGTTTGCTCTTTTTGTTCGCTCGTTTTGTGGGCTGACCGCTCTCTCTGGCTGCGGATCAGCGTTTCTCTTATCGCCGGCCGATCGCTCTCTCTGGGCTGCGGATCGGTGGCTAGTGACTCAGCGGTTGCATGGTGCTTCTGGTAGCCATCCCATTCTCGTCGCCAGTGTTAAGTTTGAGCAATGAGAGGCTGAACCAGAGCATGAGTGCAACAATACTTTATTATAACAATAAAGGGCTGACCGTGCTTGCCATGCCTGGAACTGGCTCGCAGCAATCAGCAACTGGTTGGACCCCGCAGCCTGCTTTTATAGCTGGCTGCTGGAGAGAACCAACCAATGAGGAAAGGGGGAAGAACGCCCACACAAAGTGAGTGGACCTGAGTGAGAACTCCTAGAGTCCTCAGGACACAACAATTTCATTTCCTCCTTTCCCACCCATCCCTCTAAATACACGATAGTAGAGGAGCAGGAGAAAAAGTGGTTCACACGTGACACAGGGCCTCTTGTAAATTAGATGTCCAGGCAGAGAATAGAGCTGTTAATGTTATGAAAATGATTCCAAAGAGTGTGCCTTTTTTCCCCTGCTATTCATTAACCCAATTCAACTTATTTCAGCTGAAAAATCTTCAGCTTCTTTAGGAGATCTACTCATTTCAATCTATAGACTCCTTAAAGCAAAGGCCCTTCTTTTTCTAGCTTGCTGAGATGCTTGTAATCAGCCAGATTCTTTTCATGAAGGGTTGAGAGATCATGTGCTTGCATTAATCCAGAGTTCTGTGTTCCCAATCGTTTTCAAATGAGTTCCCATTTGTCTGCTTCCCAGCATTATGCCCTATACCCTAGCTCTTGGGAGGACACTTTGATGATCAGAAAAGAGGAAGGAAATGGAAGAAGAAGAAGACAGCCAGCAGTAAGATGCGAAGATTCAGCACCAGTGACAATGTGGGGGCCATTGAAAGAGATGAAGGACCAGATTAGGGAGAGACCATCATGGGGAAAAAAAAATCTATCTACCTATGTGGTCACTCAAAGTTCAGGATGACTTGATGGCACATTAACCAAATTAGTCTACTCAAAGTTTGCATGTAAAATTGGAGCCTCGATGTAAAATAGGAAGACTCTTTCAATATATTTATTCTAGGAGAGACATTTTGTATGTCAAGCATCTTGGATGCCTTTTAGGAGGTACTCCTTGTGAAAATAAAGGACTTGTAGTGTCCTAGAGGATACTGGGCCTGATCCTTAACAAGGGATAGGGAAAACACCCAACTCTTCGGACTCTCAGCTGAGCTATATTTAATATTTGTCTTGAAGTTTGGATTATAGAATTACTCTCAGTAATAAAACCTGGATAAAATGATACATACACATCAGCTGGTGTTAATGGTCTAAATCAGGGGTGTCAAACTCGTGTCATCATGCTGTCACCATGTGACGTATCAGGACTTCCCCCCCTTTACTAAAATGGGGGCGGGCGTGGCCAGCGCGTGACGCATGCAGCCTGTGGGCCGCACGTTAGACACCCCTGGTCTAAATGAAGAAGAAGAATATAACTTTATTATGGTCTTAGACCAGCAATAGACATCACTATTTATAATATATATTTAAAAAGTACTGACACCTTATAATACATTAATAGTTGATAAAAAAACATACCTGTTAAGAAAATACATTTTTTTCAAACAGTTAGGGGCACTCCCTGGTTTGTATGAGTGGAGAGCCAATAAGTATGTGTGCAAATATCATTTTCCAAAGATTGTTCCATCTCCAAAAATTGGCAAAAATTGACAAAAATTGACAGCTATAATTCTGTAACCAATTTTTTTCTAGTAGACATTGCAGCAGCACAGAATTTTGCCACTGCACACGTAATAGCTTTGAGTCCTGGAAGAGAAAGGCTACATAAAAACTGTCTGCCCTCCCTGGCAATCTCTCTAGTAAGGGGAGAATATACAACGACCTATAAACTCTATATAACTCACAGTACAATAAAACATGTGAGATATCTTCAACTTCTCCTTTACCACATATACATACCCGTTCTGCTATTGGTGTTTTCTTATACCTGCCCTGAAGGAGTGCTGATGGGAGAATATTAAGTCTGGCTCTGAAGAATGTTATTCTTTGTTTTGGGAAGATCAGATCATTTAGATATCTTACCGATTCCTACACTCCCTGTTTGATTCTGTCCCTGCTGTGGCGAGCCAACCTATTTAGCTCTTCTTCGAACTGCATGTCCTTCATTCTATTGATTACTACTTGCTTGGCTTGGTCAAAGCCTAGGGACATTAAGAATGCTGGTGAGAGCCCATAGGAGCCCAGCTTGTGGTCTATCACTTGTTTCCAGAGGGAGGGGTAGTTATCAATCAGTACTCGTGGGGTCAGTCCCTCTGGAAAGAAATGCAATTTTAGTCAATGAATGATCATCATCTTCCAGGCTCTTACCTGAATTTGAGGCATGCCTGTCTCGATTCTTAACTGGGCATTTGGAGTTCCTTTGGGTGCAGCTAAGGTGGTTTTGCAGGAATTTGGTTTGTATAGGTTTTAGCAAGTCTTTTTTTTTTGCAAGGATTCCTATTTGTGCCCCATATAGAATTTGTGCCAATGTTTTGGCCTCAAAAAAATTTAAGGCCCACAGGTACTAATTGCCTTCCACCAGTGTAAAAAAAAATGTTTAATTGCATTTGAAGACCTATAGGCTGCTTGCAATGTGTGATCCAGGTGTACCTTCCATGTCTCTTGCGAGTGGAAAACCACCCCAAGGTATCTAAATATCCCAACCTGTTCTAAACTATGTCCTTCTATTTTCCACAAGTATTGTCTAGGTCCTTTAGCAAAAACTAAAACTTTTGATTTATCAAAGTTAAGAACCAGCTTATTCTGTCTACAATATTCAAGTGTTGCCATAATTGCTCTCTTCAGTCCTATGGGAGTTTGTGAAATTATAGCAGCATCGTCGGCATATAAGAGAATCCGAATTTTACGTTGTGCTATGTTAGGAAGATGTAAATCAGGGTTCTGTAAGAGTTTGATCAGGGGGTCTAAATGAAAATGAAATAAAGTAAGCAGAGATCTGTTTATTTCATGTCATATATTTTCAAAGTTTCGCCCATTATGAAAAAGTCAGTAACCCAGAAAAAATGACTCAGTATGTTCTAAATCCTAAATTCATATACATTTATTTGCCAAGGCAATAATGAAAGGTTTCAAACTTGATAGATTCTCTGTGGGCTCCGCTGGTTTGCTTCTGGGGTGAATTCAGAATTCTGATTCTTGTCTCTACTGTAAAAACCCTTTTATGGACAGGGTGAATGTTATTTGATAGAGAACATTCTTTCTTGTATTTCTTTGGGGCTTTTTTGAGGGATAGGTGAGGGAAAGGAAAATCTTTTACTTTCCAGCTCCACTCTTTCTATCCAACTGGTAGTCATCAACAAAAAGTAACTCTTATGTCAACTTTCAGTGTTCTGATTTTGTTACTATAGCTGATGAACTATTAAAGAAATTTTTTTACAGCCAATTCATTCTAATCTGTGCTTATAATTTTATAGTAACTGTTGCTTTACTTTAGTGTATTTTTTCCTTTATCTGACTTAACCTAGGGAAGATATCCAATCAATCAATCAATCAATCAATCAATATGTATTTACCTCCTTCCCAAAATGGAAGTGCGCCAGTTGAAACATTTTTTCAGAGACTCCATACACACATACTGTATCTAAGTGAAAATTGCCCTATAGAGAGCATTTGGGGCAGGATCTTGCCAGATGACCCAAATATTTTGAGTTTCTTGTCTAGGAGGAGATATTTGCAATGGCTGGATTGTCCTTTGGAAGAGTTTTCTTAAACTTTGAGGATGAGAAAGAATTGAGATAATTTTGCTTCTTGATCTCTAGGGTCAAAGGACACATTATTAATGAGATATAGAGCCAATAGACAGAACACAACTCTCCTTCGTACTCTCAGTACAGCAAGATTCTTTTAGTTTCTCTTGAAGAATTGTCCAAGGGAAACTAAAATAATGTTGTAGTCTACCATCCTATGCAAGATTTGCCCCGATAATCAAATTATTTCACACTGTCCTGTTAGTACCGGAAGTGTCATATGTGTGTACAAGCATGTCTCACCAAAAAGTATTCTGTGCCAACAAGAAAATCAGTTGAATAATTAATTCCTAGGAAATCTCACTAGGTGGTGTAGTATCTCTGGGAAAGCAAAACAGAAACTGAGACTTTGCTCTAATTTTCTTTTGATACCTTCAGAAGCAGATAAATCTACCCCATGTGGTACATAGGGATATTTGCATAACTTTTTCCTCAGCCCCCTTCCCCTTTTGACTCATTTTCAAAGCTCACCTTTGGAAATGTGATGTCTTGGAAGGAAAACTGTCTTCCTGATGATGTTGAGGAAGAGGCCAAGGCAAGTGGTTCCTGTAACAGGTATTTTACATGAATGGCTTGAAAGAGTCATTACCCCTCTCCTAGCAAAGAGGGTCTGTCACACGGAATTCAATGTACTGAGGAGGAAATCAATGTTCACTGCAGGCTGCCAAATCCAAATGAGCTCCATAGAGCACCTGCAGATCTGAGCATCCAGCAATTATTTCACTCTCTTGCCTAAAAACAAAGAGGCTTCTGGCCCCTGCTAACCTCTGGCCTTTACAGCTAACATGAACTAATTATATTTGCAGTAAGGGGGTGGGGGTGGAGAGATCTTACTGCAGCTCTCCCTGGGAGTTGTCATTCATGCTTTGTGCAAGATTGTCAGATTAGCATTGTGTCACTGAAAACACAGTTGCCTTCACCAGCTCACAGCTCTCCAAAGCAGGGTCGCTTAAGTGCTCAAGAGATACAAGCGGTGGGATGAAGGTTGCCTCAAATAGGTCCTCTCTCACCCTGGCTGGTTTTATGACAATAGTCTTTGCTGCCTACACAGCCCTTTTAGCCGGTGGTACAAGAGCAGCATTGTGCGACATCACTTAGCCACGATTACAGCCCGTCAAAACAGTTTTTGTTTTATGACAATGTGTTAATGGGCCCATGGTTGGGTGTGAGAAACAACCCAAGCTGTATGCATTAAAAGAAGGTTAAAGGTTAATTGAGACTTTCTAACACAGCGCATGAGATTTTTGCAACCTTTGGGGAAAGAGAAGAATCTCAAATGAAAAGGAGATAATGTGATACAATTAGTTGAGAAGCAAGAGAGCTGCTATTCCCAGAGGCGAATAGTCCCAGTGACTCAGGCCAGAGGACCACCTGAACTCTTAACAGGTGTTCCCAATAACTGCAGTTTATGGAGTGGATCACCCTCCAGGCACCCAGTGGCCTTATCCTTTACAAGATTAAATCCTGAATGGCCAACTTCATGAAGGAAGGTTATATGCTAGTATAATGAAGGTAATATTCTAATTTAGGAGAGCAATAGCACTTAGACTTATATACCTCTTCACAGTGCTTTTACAGCTCTCTGTAAGCAGTTTACAGAGTCAGCCAATTGCCCTCAACAATCTGAGCCCTCAGTTTACCCACCTCTGAAGGATGGAAGGCTGAGTCAACCTTGAGCCTGTTGAGATTCGATCTGCCAGATTGCTGTCAGCTGGCACAGCCTGCAGTACCGCATTCTAACCACTGTACCACCACGGCTCTTCTACGATGATTGTTCTTCTATGTCATTTTGTACATTACTATTTGTATTTATTAGATTTATATCCCACCTTTCATTCAGGAGATCAAGGTCAAGAACACAGCACTCTTCCTTCAAATTTTCCCCTTAACAACAACACTGTGAAATAAGTTGGACTGGAAGACAGCAACAAGCCACAATTGCACAGGAAGCCTTCATGGCCAAGGGTAATTGCCCCAAGTCCAGTCTGACCTCTTCATTAGCTTTATTATGCCAGCAATGTTAGAGGTGTTCCTCTGCACTTAAGCCTCTTTGAAACTTTTCCATCATGATATGGCACATCATGATAGGTATTACTAGCTCAAATATGTGGCTGGCCAGAAAATGACATTTTTGACAACCGAAGTATAGATATGTGGAATTGATAGAACTGTTTAGCTGTCAATTCCGATCCCCTGCTCTGTATAGAAAGAATTGGTATGAATCCATCTGTGACATGCAACTATTTGAATACATCCAGTGTTGTGTTCTATGGGTAATTTGCTTCACTCTCAATCTGCTCTTATTGTGAACAGGAAGTGCCTTTCATGTAACATAAATCCAGTATTATTTGACTTGCCCTCTGAGGTGATAAAGGAAGGTCTTGACCTTCTATGTGACATCCAGAAAGCTCTTAAGTTTCCACCTTGAAACCAAACTTGCTCAGCATGGTCTAGAGGACCTGTTTTCTAGTCCACAAATCATCCTGATTGCCCTTTCCTGAACTTCTTAAATCTCACAAGGCCTTCTCTCTTCCACAAGGCAGTAAAATGGCAGTTATAAAGTAAGTAATGAATTACTGCCATATTGCGGTGTGCAAAATCACATGCCTTACCTTTTATGAAAAAGTAGCATGTATAATGTATGCATAAGCTCCTATTGCTTTTTTGCCCATTGCTAATGATGAAATCTCATGTCTAAATAATGTTTGTCCAACAGCAGATAAACTTGTACAGGCCAAAACTCATTGGCGGGCAAAAAAGGAGCAAGAGACAACTTCTTAATGAGTATGCAGTTAGGTAGCCACTGGAAGTTATCCCTTCTCCTCCAATCCCACCACAAACAGGACAAGAAACAATGGATGTGGCAGCCCCTCAGATAATGGAACACTCTATGGGCTTTGAGGAAAAAAATATTTTGCTGAGTAACTACATGTTTGTACATATTAAATCTAAAGCTTTGTCATTATTGGGCACTTGAATACATACTTATACATGTGCAACTTGGAATCACAGTCACCCACTATAAAGTAGTTTCTACATGGATTCATATATCTAATTGTGAAAATGCCGTATCTCTATAAGTGTCATTTTTCTTTTTCTTTGGTAACTGCATGTCAGAGGTGGTATTCAGCAGGTTCTGACCAGTTCTGGAGAACCGGTAGCGGAATTTTTTTTAATGAAAATTTTATTAATTTTCAATAAACAATCACACACAAACAAAACATAAAAGCATAAAACTTCTTTTTGGAAAGTGGCTTAGTCCCGGGTTACATCTTTTTATACAGACATAAATCAAATTCATGCTCATATTATATACCATTTCATATCTTATTTATCATTCTACATTTTCTATATAGCTTCTCTCCTCTTTTTACTCTCTTAATTCTATCTTATTTATTTCATCTCAATTTAAATCATTATACTTGTATCATTTGTCTGTTCTATTTCAATTATCTATTATCTTTTCTCATTAACACAAAATTTCTCCTGTAATCACTGATTGAAGTATGACGCCTTTATATCTTTCCCCTAAATTTAACACCTAAAATAATATATAGTTTCCATTCTGATTCTGCTTAGTACATTCTAAAGCTACATACTATATTTTAAAATAGGAAAATGATAAGTTTATAATATAATTAAAACAATAATCCACAGCAAATTAAACTCTATCATTAAATCTTAAGCATTTTACACATTCCTTTTAATATTTTATCTCATTTTATAATCATACAGTGTTCCAGTTTTCTAACATTATTTCAAATACAAATACAACAATAGAGTCTTATGTACTTTTGCAGAATCTCTTTTAAATTATATTTTTACCCATTATCTCTAAATAAATCCTGTTTCTTTACATCTTGTTTCAAACCTTTGTAACTTCTCTTCCTCCCCCGCCTTTCTTCTCCAGTCTAGCCTTTTTACCCCCCGTCTTTTGATCTCCACCCTCTTAATCTCCACCCTCTTCTGTATTCCTCTTTTCTGTTGCTTTCTGACATTGTATCGATTTTTCACCTTATTTTTCCCTTTTTGGTTGTTTTTTTGAGTCGTAAATTCTCCATTCTCTTTCCCCTCTTTCTCTTTTCTTCCCCAACTAAAGTTGTTTGTTCATTAAAGATGGCTTCTTCTTCATCCCAGCCTTCTTGTTCTTGTAATTGCTGATAGGTAGAAATCGCCATTTCTAAAAACTGAAAAACAGATCCAGAAGAGCCATTCCCTTCTTGTTCCTCTTCTTTTAGCTTTTTGAATTCCATTTTCAGTTCATCAACAAGTAATGCCATAGTGAAAAAGTTTTTAAAACAACCCGAAAGTTTTTAGTCTTTCAAATAATAATTTCCAAAGGTCCCAAAGTCACCAAGCAGTCCAAATACCCACAGTCTGTTTCATTTAGCACTTTCTTCTTTTTATACTTTCTCTTCCTGGGGTACAGTTCAATTGCAAAGTTCCAAAATGTATATTTTAGAAATCTTGTTACAATTTAACTCTAGTCTTATAAGTTCCAAGCAGCCTCCTCCAGCAAAAATCTTAACGTTAATTCTTTTCCTCTCCCTTCCCACTTATAGCAAAGAGTAAAAAAATTTTTTTTCTTTTTCAATGTTCAGAAATCTTTAATGTCCCCTTGGCTTTAACTTTCAAAGTTAATTACCTGCTAGTGCCAGAACGGTTTTTTCCGATTTCCATCTGCTATCACCATAAGGAAGGAGAGTGAGAAAAAACAAACTTTCCCTTTTAACTTTCATCCGCCGCTTTTCCCAATCTTTTTTGGGAATGATGTATCTTTGACGAAATTAAAATTCCAGGGTATTTAGATGCTACTTATTATCCTGGTCAGCCAGAACTTTCACTTTTTCAGCTTCCTCCTGCACATTCTTATCCGGATGCAAGCTTCTTTGTGGCGGCCATTACTGACTGCCGCTCCACCGCCTTCGGAAAAGGGAGTTAAGCCAGCTGAGGAGGGGGGTTGTGATTCCCCTGGACCCCTGCTGGATCTCCCCTATCTTCAGTTACCTCTACTGGGTAACTATTAGCCCCCAAATCCGGCTGGATCGGGGGCACTCCAGCGGTGAGCACAGCAGAAACCGCGCACGATTGAGGATTCCTGCCACCGCTGAAGCCTTACAAACCAGAGTCCCGGTAGTGGAAATTTTGAGTAGTTCGGAGAACCAGCAAATCCCGTCTCTGACTGGAGATTTTACAGTATCCTTCCACTGCCACACCCACCAAATCATGCCCACAGAACCGGTAGTAAAAAAAATTGAATCCCACCACTGATGCACATATCCAATTTTGTCCAGTTTGTATGCTTATTAATCTCACAAGTGGGTTCCAATTCTAAACACACATGAAAATCAAGAAATTCAATTTCTTTACAAACAAACCAAGTAAATTGCTGCTGAACTGCATTATCTTAATATCCCTAGTCTCTGGGTGTTTATGTGAGGGTAGGTAGAAAACATAATGTGATTTGTTGTGCATCAAAACTTAAAAAGGAAGCACTTTGGGGCTGTAGTATCATAAGACTTGGTAATCTTCAGAGTGTCTTACAGTTATTTCATTCCATTTGCACTTCTATCCTGTCTGGAAGATATTTAAAGTAGAATTTTATTATTCTATTCTATTCTATTCTATTCTATTCTATTCCATCCCATTCAACTCCACTCCACTAAACTCCACTCCACTCCTTTATTTTATTTATTTTTAAAATTTGTTTGCAGCCTGTATCACTGTTGCACCTATTTCACCTGTTTGAGAGGAAAATAGTTTTTTTCCTCAAGTTGACCTGGTAATTTAAACAGGTGAGAATTGGCTAACCTTTAGAGAGGTAACTAACTTTGGATATTTAAGTGTCTTTGATGTTAAAAGCAGATTTGTTCACTCCTAAATCTGGCAGCATTTGAGGGCAGAACAAAATTTTGGTAGGTACAGTAATGAATGAAAAGCCTAACTTTACAAAGAAAATTCCCATGAAAAGCCTATGTTTGAATACATAAGTATTTTCCTGGTATTGTGCCTCAAGTTTGAAGAACTACCCACAGCTTCACAATGTCTGTCTGTCTGTCTGTCTGTCTGTCTCTCACACAAACAAATGAACGAACAAACAAATGAACAAGCAAACAAACAAACAACCACAGTAGCCAGATGGATATGTGTGGACCACTCTCATAATATATTGGCTGGCAAGTTAAATTGTACATATTCAACGAATAGTCTATTTTGGAATTAAAATGCAAAGGTATTTTTAGAACACTCATTTGGTTTCTTGCTAAAATCAGCAGGACTGGCACATACTAATTTTCTTGGTTAGGGTAGAAGTTTAAGACATTGGGTTTTTGCTCTTGGGCTATTTTCAGCTATAGACAGGTAGCTAGTGTTTATGTTTGAGCTGGATTTCTATTTTTAAAAAAAAGAGAGAGAGCAGCTTTTAAAAATATGTATGAATTAATTTTTCAAGAAAGGGGTGTGGGGGGAAGAATAACTTTAGGATTTCTTGTTAATTGTCCCCCCCTCAGTAATTCGGAAAGGAAATAATTACCAGAACATTAATTGTGACTTAAATAGTATCTTTCTCAGGGTTCACTTATATAACTTTTGAGGCACTGTTTATATGGCTTTTCCTCCACCTTCCCATGGTGGAGATTAATATGTTAAGATCTGTCAAACTCTCTACTTTGACACTGGCTGTGGTCATTCGAAACCCAGCAAAAAATGAGGAGATTTCTCATTATCCTTGTCTGCTCCCCAGCAGATGTCTTGACCTTTCATTTGGAGAAGTGTCCTAATGGAAGGAGGTTGCAAATCCTTTAGGCAGAAGAATATCCTTTGGGAAATTTGTGGCATAAACCAAAAGCAGGATGTTGTTTGGGTTTGGCTCTTCTTGCCCTTTCCTCCTTCACCGTGACTGCCAAAAACAAAAACAAGACAAAACCAAAAAACCCAAGGTGCACAGCTTCCCTCCAAACCACAGCAGGTTACTGGGATTTTTTTTTCCTTGTCTCCATATGGAAACTGTTGAAGAACTGCATTCAACTGAATTTGTTGAAATATTGATAATGAAGACACCGATTTATGTATCCATTTCTACTGGACTGGACTCGTTGAATGTTTCCATACTATGTATTTTGATCTATTTTTTTAAAAAAGCAATTCAAAACCATGGGCTGTTCTGAGATCCTTAACCTTCTCAACCTTTGCGATATGGATTTTATATATGGGATGAAAGACAGCATTACTGATGGCATATACAGGTAATCCTCACTGCATGTCCAAAATTAAGACAGATTTCCCCAGAATTACCTCCAAACCATGTTTGAAGTTCTAGCAGCCATGCCACCCTCCCAATTGCATTTGCAATGTCCCACAGTCACATGACTGCAATTTATGTCATTTTTGGCTGGTTTCTTTTTTTTCCAAATGTTTTTTTTAATTTTTACTATATAAAGAAAGAACAACAATTTCAATAACTATATAAACAATGTGTTGTCTGGTTAC
Organism: Pseudonaja textilis; assembly: GCF_049901715.1. Lineage (NCBI taxonomy): Eukaryota > Metazoa > Chordata > Lepidosauria > Squamata > Elapidae > Pseudonaja > Pseudonaja textilis. Next base: position 145,617,331 of record NC_141990.1, on the reverse strand, counting down.
AGTTAGTTTAAGCAATAGTCATCATCATCATCATCATAGTAATGTTCATTAGTAGTGATAATATAATAGTATTTTCTCAACATAATACTTAATTACATATTACCATAATACTAAATCATATTGATAATAGACATACCATAATAAACCCTCATGGTAAAATTAATCATTTGCTTATAATTATTAAATATTCTAACTTCTATTTCTGTTATTTAACCATAGATAAAACAAATCCCATGTTTCAAAAAATTCCGTATCTTCCTTCTCTTTAATTTCAAGTGTTAACCTATCTATTTCTGCACATTCTAACATTTTTTTTTTTTACTATCTTCTCATCTGTGGGGATCTCCACATCTTTCCAATGTTGTGCAAATACAATTCTGGTTGCTGTTAACACATTTAATATTAAATACATAGTCCCTTCATTATATTTTTCTGATATGATATCCAACAGAAATATTTCTGGTTTTAAATCTACATGTTCTTTTATCTTTTTTTTGATCCAAATATGTATTTTTTCCAATATTTTTTTGCTTCTGGGCACATCCACTACATGTGGACAGACTCTGAGTCTCAAGAGCCCAGAATCTGATTATACTTCCAGCATTTAGCTGACATATTTTTATACATCTGGGCTAATCTTGCTGGTGGAAAGTGCCATCTATAGAACATTTTATATAAATTTTCTTTGTATGCAGTAGACGTTAATTTATAATTTCAATCCCACAACTTTCGCAATTTATCCAATTCTATAGAATAACCAAAGTTTATAGCCCACACTATCATTGTTTCTTTTACTTGCTCTTCTTCCATTCCATATCAATAGGTAAGAGTAAAAATTTTAAATTAACTTCTCATCAGTTCCTGTTAAAACCTAGTCCAATTCTGCTGGTTCTTTATTAAAAAAAACCCCATATAATTTAACATCTTTTTCAAATCTTAATTGTATTTGTATCTGCAGCCACCATGCTAAGTTTATCTCTTGACTATTCAATTCCTGTTTATTTTTCAATTCCCCTTTCTCATTCAAAATATTTTTATATCTTATGACTTTTTTCTGTATCAACCACATTTGGTTGCCTCCATCATAGAGAACCAGACTGGTATTTTCAAATAATGTTTTTCCTTATTTTTTTTCCATTCTGAAAACAGAGCATTTCTAATATGTCATTGGAAATAAATGTGTATTTTATATTCCCCATACCAATGGTTTCTGAACCATTTTGTTTCCAGAAAGACAGAAAAAACCCACCACTCATTGGGGAAAATAGACACATTTAACAGTTATGGTGTTTATTTAACAATTGTGGCATTTTGTTGTGGTTTGCCAGCAGCAGGTGCAGACGGCAGAGGTCTCTAATAGCAAGGACCCGAACAAGGGCCCTACATGTGAAGCAGGGATGTGGCCAGGACTATTAGAGAGTGGGCTGCGGCCTTTGGAGCTTGTGGAGTCTGGCAGCAGTGATGCAGAGAACCCCTGGAAGCCTGTGCCCAGTGTGCATGCACACAGGGCTGCTCGAAGGAAAAAGCAGCTGCAGCAGCAAGGGTGACTTGGGAGTAAGGCTAGAAGGTGATGGCTCCTCCCATAAGGGATTAAAAACCAGCCCTCGGGGATGTGTTGTTTGCAGGAAGCAAAGAAGTTCTTTAGACTCATAGTCCTCGTTGAAGCCCTGCTTACTCTAGTTTGTTTTTGAAACTTCTGTTGGTGGCTATTTAATCAGTAATTAGTCTTCTGTTCTTGGCAGTCTTTTGCAACCTTGAAAGGGCTTGCTTTTGATATCGGACAATTAGGTTTAAATGTCTTTTGGCTGGGAATGCACTGAATTCCCAGCGCCACATTAAAATAGGTTTGCTTTTATACACAGAATTGCAAGTCTGCTGTTTATCACACTCCTCCCTTCCTCAAAATTAACACCTTTTTCATACTCTTAGAAGCATTTCTATGCAAAATGGATGATACTACACAAATTGCTGCATTTCAGTTGCTTTATCATACACAACATTCACTTCTGACACTATCCTGATGATTCTGGCTTTCTCTTTTTTTGTTCTAGGTAGGTGTATTTATTAATCATGTTGCCATTTGTGTGTGTGTGTGTGTGTGTTTCATTTACACATTTTTCAGTTTGTAAGCCATGAGGAGAAAGCAGGATATAAACTGTCAAAATAAAAATAATAGTTCACTTGGAAAATCTGCATCTACTGAACTGGATTATACATTAAAGATCCTATATAGGAAAAGAAGTAGAAGGAAAATGTTCAATTGGAAAAAAAATAGAAAATAAAAATAAATCAACATTTTATGAAGAGGAAATGGTATAACAGATGTCACAGATGCAATGAAGATGATTTTGAAGTGGTTTTCCCCTGTGCCATTCATAGGAGGAAAGAGCGTTTGAAGAGGAGTGATCCATGATTAAAGGTTGCACATCCCTTAAATCTAGCCTTTTAGCCCATTTTCCAATAGTAACTACAGTAGGGCTGAACTGAATGTTTTCTAGCAAACTTCTTTCCTGGCCAAAGAAAAGAATTTTTTTTTGAGACCTTAAAACTTTTTCCATAAGAAATTCAACAGCCTATATTTCTCATGTAGCGTTTCTTTTTTCCTCATGGACAACTGCAATTTTGAGTTAACCTCCCCCGCCCCATGACAACATCATATGAACTATCTGATCTGCCTATGTGACAATGCTGAGGAAAGATTAAGTATGGTTCTTCATAAAAGGTAGGATTATGCCCTCACTTTGAACTGGACTGTTCTGCTTTTAGTAACATTGCCAGGGTAAATGCCAGCATTACCAGGAAGAAATCTGGTACTACTAAAAGTTCATGAGGAAATGCGAAACTATGTTCTCATACTTTACTGTTTCTAACAGAAGAGAATACCTGTAGCTCAGAGTTGAACTGTGGATTTGATGCTCTCTGAGCTTGGTTGTTTGCTTGCAGACATTTTACCAGATTATCTTCAGAACTAGAAGGTAGTGGGGTTTGCTCTCTGTTTATATACTCTAGTTTGTCTTGTTGATGGAGGTGTTGGTTTCCCCCAATTGGATAAGCAGAATTTAACAGTAGGATTAACACCAGACAAACAACCAAGCAGTAAACAATACCCTAATTAAAGAACTACCAGCTGAAACAAAGAACCAAGTAGTAAACAACAGCCCAATCAAGGAACTTCCAAAGAGAAAACACATTTCTATCAATGCTGACGTGGCAACCTAATGTATATAAACAAGGGGTAAAACCCATTCTCGTCTAGCACTGAAAATGTTACCTAGTCTGGTAATGAAATGTTTGCAAGCAAACAACCAAGCTCAGAGAATACCAAGGATTCTACAGCTTACTGTTTCTTACAATTCCTAGGTGGTGTCCCCTACAAAATAAGGGACAGTTTCTTAGGCCTCTGATAGCTATCATTCTAACCGCAAACTATTCTTTAGGAATTTATCAAATTCCTTGGTGAAGTGAATAAATATTCTTTTGATACGGTATCTATAAAAGTATTGTATATGGAACATGTCATATGGCTTATTTAAATTTATAAAAAAGATAGATGCGAAAAGTAGATTGCAATGAGATTTCAAGATTAGTGTATCTGAACTGGCGACTGCTTTCATGCAGTTTTATGGGCAACCTAAACTTTTACTGGATTTTTATTTTCTCAACCCCCAATATTAGAAAACAACTCTAGAATTCCCATAATTTTTTAAAAATCCAATTACTTACTAGAGCTGACCCTGCTGAGCTTCTGAGATGAGCAAAGGATAGTTGGGTGCTGTCAGCAGATGGCAAAGGCCAGTTAACCTTCTGTTCACAATATAGTGGTATGCAAAAGTTAAGGAATCCTTGGTCAAACTGTATCAATAAATATCTTAGGGAAAAGAAGTTTACCCAACTGCTTTGTGATACACAATGAAATATCTACTTACTTACTTACTTACTTACTTACTTACTTACTTATTTTGTGGAATTTAATATGGTTTTCCATTTCAAATGGCGATAGGCAATTAATATGACATTTTCCTGCAAATCTGAATGCATACTTGCTGTCTATGTGAAGTTATTTATAGATTCACAAACCATGTATATAGCCAATGCAGAAATTTGAATATGGTTACAGTAAATTCAGTTTTAAAAAAAAAAATTTCATCAAGATTTTTACATAGCTCCTAAAAGATGATTGATTCATTAGGTCTACAGTCAACCAAGTAAAAACTGTTTCACAAATGAGGAAATATTTTTTAAAAAACCTCTCAGGTTGTGACTATTTTTCTGCTTATAGTACTTTTGGCCACCATAGACTCCTCTAAGTAACTGCCTGAACATTTGAAAAGGTAGATAATTCTAATTTGTTACAAAGCAGGGTTACATCCTAAAAAAAATTCTAAAAACTTTTGGCTAGATGTTTCCACTGTGAAGAAATACTGTTAAGAAAGAAAGTAACATGGACTGTTGAAATCAAGGCATGATCTGAAAATCTTTATTAGAATTACTGAAAGCTAGTCAGATCTGTAAAAGAGAATCTATAAATAATGGCAAATAGCTTGCTGAAAAGCTGAGGTGATACTGAAGGACATATCCTACATTTGCATTTTAAACAGTCCCATTCAAGTCAAAAATTGATTTCCCCCACAACTGAAAAACCAGTAGGCCAGGGATGGGGAAACTTTTATGGCTCACTCAGGAATTCTGGGAGTTGAAGTCCATAAGTGATAGAAGAGCCAAGTTTCTCTACCCCTGCTCTACCCTACTCCGTTGTTACAGCCTCAACCCCTCACAGCTTCAATCTCAAACTGTCTACTGTGGACCTCACCCCATTCTTAAGAAGTCCTTAAAGAGGCATGCATAAGCGCACCAGTGTGCCTACTGTCCCTGTCTTACTGTCCCCATTTATTTGTATTTACTTCCTTTGTTCATGTTTATGTTCATATTTATACTTGTTATCTTGTACATGTTTGATAAACAAATAAGAAAAAAATAGATACCATCACGAGATGTGTTTGGAGAAAAAAAGAACAGTGAAACATTTGAAGAAAATAACACTTCCCTAATAGTTAAACATGGACATGGCTCAATTATCCTCTAGGTTTATGTGGCAACCAATGACATAAGAAATACCATGTAGATCAGAGGTCTCATTCTCGCGGCCTGTGGGCCAATTGCGGCCCGCAGGACAATATCCTGTGGCTCCCACCGTGATATGAAAGTATAATATTAGTGTATAATATAAAGTATAATATAAAGTATAATATTATGCGGCCCAGCCTCACCCAGACTCTGCCTCCAGCGGCCCCCAGGTAAATTGTGTTTGAGACCCCTGGTGTAGATGGATGGTATAGTGGATTCAACTAATATCAATATAAATTAATGTTTCATAGTGAAACTTAAAAGCTGTTGAAATTTCAGCACAGCAATGATAGACTCCAGACTTTTGAAAATCTAACAAGGTATTCCTGGCAAGCCATATGTGACAGAAGACAAGAATACTTCTGAGCTAGAAAAATTCTTCAAGGCAGAGTAAGGAAAATTCTAGAAGCAGGAATAGAAAAATTCAAAGATGGCTACAGTGAAACCTGACATTTCTGACAAAATGTACTGACTGAAAAGATACCCACATTTTTTCATCTGCTAGATTCATCACATTTTTTAAAATTCATAAAAAGCTGCACCAAAATTAAGAAAACATTGCAATTGGTAGAAAAATGCTGGGCCTAACTTTTGTAAGATGAATTTGTGTCATCCTTGGTTCACTTGAGGATTCATTGAAATATATTTTTTAACTAGGAATGCCTAAACTTCTGCATACAAATACATAAACTGGGAATGGCAGTAATTAGTTGAGAAGATCATTTTCTCCTTCCCAAAATTAAAAGTGGGAATGAAGTGGATATCTGGAACTGAAATAGTTAATTCATGTAGAGATCTGCTAGCGAATAGGAATCTGTTGGAAATGTAGCGTGGATTTTTATCATAAATTCAGTAGAAATACTGTAGGTTTCTAGGTGTCTAATACAAATGCATTGAACACCAAAGCTTAATCTTATAGCCACTAATTTTCAGGAGTGAAATAAACTTCTAATCCTGTTTCCTTCTCCTGTAGCCCAAATAGGTAACATGTTTTATACATATAATAAAAAATAGAAAACTAAGTGGAATAAATAAGATTATTAGTACAATGTAAAAGTTGTTCTCTTTGTACTACAGGACAGAAATATCTCCAAACAACCAAAATACCAAATTCTGATTCACCTCTTAATGACTCCATATGCAAGAACCTTGTTGCTTAGTTCATGTTACTATTCTTTGATCTGAAAAAATGTTTTTGTTTGTTATATATTAAATATTTTTCAATTTGTTCTTATATTAAATATTTTTCAAAACCTTTAAAAGGAATGGAATGATGAAATCAAGATTTTAAAAAATTAAAATGAAAGCTCTTTCTCTGTGTAGTGAAGAATATGGATTTAAGCTATATTACATTACAAGAATGAGTTATTAGAAAACATGAATTCTCTAGAAATCGGGGTCTTAAATGGTTGAATTTAAATCTCATCATATGGTGGCGTTAGACCTTCAGCGCACCCTAGGATCTTGAAACATAAAACAGTGCTAAAAGTAACAGCAAAGGAAAGGAAAGGAAAGGAAAGAGGGGAAATGAGTAAGGCTGAAAAGCATTTTAAAGGAAGCAGGTAAAAAAAGCTGCAATCAGAGCATGATGGGGAGAAAAACCTGCCAAAGATTAAATCCAAGTTGTTGCCAGCATGTTTTATTTATAGAGATTCAAAGAAATAGTGTCCACAGGTTCACATAATGTTTCGTGTATGAGGTATGGAAGCTAAAATTACATATCCTGAACTATGCCTCATGTCTGTTTATAATAATGAGGGCAGTTTAGAGTCAGCTTTGTGGGCACTGGAAGCCAAGGTGGTGTTTACTTTATTCCTTAAGCTCAGTGTTTTAGCATCCCTGTTCTGCCGTGCAAACATTATTGGATCATTTGAATATTCAATTTCTCCTGGGAGAGAGATTTTATAGCATGGGTTTGATTATTTACTTTGCCACAAGATGTTTCTGTTTCATTCTGGCAGCGGTTTCCACTTTCTTTTTCAAGCAGATGGATTTCCCTGAAATTGAAAGATCTCTTTTGTTGAAAGATCTCAGTAGGTCAATATAGGAGACATTGATATCGTGAACCTTGGCATTCAAAGCTGATCTTGGCAGTTCGATAGGTGGGCAGCAGCCTTGTCAAAGTTCTCTCCCCCCCCCACTCCAGATCTCAATTTGTCATGTGTAAATTGGATGCAGAATAATACTGGCCAAGCATTTAATTGATGGGATCTCAGTGTTGTGCTTATGAATAAATGAAGTTTTCTTACTTTTCAGCTCTATGGGTGAAAAGGATAAGAAGTTGATCTTCAATGTTTATGGCCAGGGTTGTCTCATTCATTTATTTGTGTCATTTATATATACACTACAATCATAATCTGCATGGTCTGCCAGTGGTTTATGATAATAAAATAGATTAAAACCTAGATAACAATGATAAATTAAAATCATACAGGTAGCCCTTGACTTATGATCACAACTGAGCTCAACATTTCTGTTGCTAAGCAAGGTGATTGTTAAGTGAGCTATACCTCATTTTATGACCTTTTTGTCACAGTTGTTAAGCAAATCATACAGTAGAGCAAAAGTACTTTAATACTGTGTTTTTATTTTCCCCCTTTGCAGACAGACTAAAACAATATTTTAGTCAATAGCATCAAATGCCACGGAGAGATCTAAAATGAAAATGTGCCCCCCTTTATCCAGTTCACAGTGGACATCTAGCACAGTGCCCATTCCCAGAGTCTAGATAATTATACTTCCTCTAGGATATACTGTAACTGAGTCTCTACCACGTTCTCAACCAACGTCCACGAAAAGGAAAGATTGGAGACCAGACAACAGTTTGTTTATTTTGTTTATTCGTCACAACCTGGGCCACCTGAGTGACGTGTAGCACAAAACAAGCAATAAACTAAAACCAAAATATGTAGCATTAAAACATATACAATATACACATACTGAAATCGAAAATATAAAATATTGATCAAGCAACCAAAAGGGGACTCCACTCAGCTGGCTCCTCATGTCTGAGAGAAAAGAAGATCTCAACAGCTTGGCTAAAGACAGGCAGAGTTGGTACCTGTCATATATTGGGGGAAGGATGGGCGGCACTCAAGTCAAACACACAAACAAACTATGGAAAGTCCCCCTGCGCTTTGAGCAGAAATTGTGAATCTAGATTGGAATAATATAACTGGAACGAGAAAAGGTTTTTTGAGGATGAGGTGCACCATAATTTCTTTTAGCATGGTGGGCAGCATCGCTTTTCTGAAGGCAGCACTGGATACCCCCCAGAATCACTTTATCACATATACCTTCGTCACTTGGAAGAGCCAGGAGAGATGTCCATCCATGCACAACAGAAATTATGTTAGAGAGCTCCCTATTTGTTTCATTAGAGTCTAAAAGCTGAAATGAGTCCTGAAGTAACACTGAAAGATGCTGCTCCTGTTGCTTCAGGTTCTACCTATGAAAACGCTAGACTATAGCAAATTTGAACAATTTTATCAACAAAATGTCACACCAACAAGCCTCAGCAGCTAAAAGGCAGCACTTCCTACCTCTTTTTTCCTCACAGAAAGATAACAAACCTTCAACAAGGCCAATAATTGGCAACTTGTTGACACAAAAAGAATGAAGGAACAAGTACTTCACTACTCAGTGATTTCACTATTGATGGTAGATTTAAAAACAAGTTTATAACCATGCTTGATCAGATTTGCTTTTTGTGTTACTCCATTTGTACTCTAAACGTGGTTTGTAGTGCTTCATCTCATGGAGGACTTCAGAAAACCAAGGAGAAATCCTCTCTCCACCTTCCAGCACAGCTGACAAAGACATACTATTCAGAAACAATCCTGTCAAGAAACTAGAATTGCTTCCTGATTTCTGGAGTCTACCAGGTGCTTGGAGGAACTATTTGCTAGCTTGCTAAGAAGTTCTATAAGTGCCTTCTAGAATCTGTTGCAATAGGCCTCTCCACCTTGTAGAAGTTATGGAAAATATCAAATCTTTGGTTCATAGTTAGACTGCAATTATCCGTTGTAGCATTCTCAAGTTTGATGCCTTGCTGGGATATTGGATTGCTGAAGAATAGGGTCCCCAGAGACTTAACAATAATGGTAGTAGTAATCCACATTATACAACATTTTTATTTAAATAGAAGAAATCTAGGTGAAGAAAAGAAATATTGAGATTTGCACAAGTAACAAAGGATGAATTGACTAGAATTCTGCTATTTGGGGCATTGTGGTTTGCTTCCACAACCCTTTGCTTGACCTGGACATTAAAAATGTTTATTCTCCTTGATATTTTGGGCAGGAGCAGGGTGGCCTCTTAAGCCCACTTGATGAGTTGTAGCTCTCACATGTATTCTATAAACATCCACTAGACTCAGGACTTTTTTTTAATTGTTTGGCCACAGGGTTCATTCCATTCTATGTTTTGTATCTAACAAAATGAATGTTATTTTTGATTGCCTTTAGTGCTCTTAAAACAGCTACATGTCTAATGTCCCATTTTTAATTACTTAGTTTGAATTCCTTATTTTACCATAGTTGAAGTTTCATTGTAAAAAAAACCCTGAATAAATCAGTTGTGATGGCAATGTGGATAAATAAAAGAACAACACAATTATGTGTTAGAATATGAATCTGGTATGACATCTAGAATTATAAAGTACTTTCAGCAAATTATTTGAAAGTGAGATAAAACAAAGCAATAATTGCTATCATCCTCTTTTCCAATCCAAATAATTTGAAACTTGGGTTCAAAAATGTGTTTCTGCAAGTGTATATATTAAAGTGATTGGCACAAAAATGAATATCCCAATGTTTTAATTAAACAAACCAGTGTTTGATGACAAGGATAGCATTTCTTTTTCTGGTGAACCTTTTAATCTGTCACAGAGTTCTCGGAGCAGCACAGTTTGAAAACCCCCGCTGTATCACATGGCATATCAGTGCTCTGTCACCAAACACACATACACAAGCACACATACACATACAAGCACACATACATGCACATGCACACACACACATGATTATTGCTTATTATCTGGCATATCTGTTATGACATACCAATTAGTTTCAGTCAATTTTCCCTTTTTCAGGGCTTAGTAAACAAGTCAAATTCACATCAGAGTACAAGAACCCCCATTTTATGATTTGCATACAGTTTGTTTTCATGGAGATTGTGGTACTTCTGTATTTTTGGGTTATACATTTTTATATTTACTGTATGGCATAGCATACATAATAAGTTATATTAATATTTTACCTATATTAAAAACATAGTAAAGTATGAATGTTGAGCAGATTTGGCAGACAGGGATGCAGGGAAAATCTTACATAAGCTTAGGTTCACACAAGAAGAAGCCTTATATCTTTTACATTAATGTTCCGATCTGCTAGTTTTTATTATTCAAGAGCTGTTACACAGAAAAGAATATTGCTTTCCAGATGATAACCATTTGGTTACTTAAAATGGAAAATACTGATTTCATTTCTATTGTAAGTAAATTCTGATTTCATTCAGTCTTTAATTTCATTCATAACTTAAGCACAGCCTAGAAAAGAAATTTCCTTCTTCTTCTGAAAGACCAGGAGCTCAGAGCAGCTTCCAAAAAAACCATTATATATATATATATATATATATATTTACAGACTCTCATTCAAATTTAATGAATATTCTGCTTTAACAGATACTTCTTCCCTCCATTAAATTGAGATTTACACTGTGAAATGAGTAGGATTTCTGACTAGGAACATGCTGCACCTTTTTTCTAAGCTTCACTCCCCATCCCCGATCTAATAATTTTCCTAACTTTATGAGTTTTTTCTTCTGCATAAAATTTAAATTTTTACTCACCTGTGTTTTTGTTCAAAAGGCCCTGCTGTAATGTTTTCTTTAAAAATGGGGAAAGCCAGTTTGGTCTTATAATTAAGGCTCTGGGCTAGAAATCAGGAGACTGGGAGTTCTAGTCCCGCTTTAGGCATGAAAACTGGCTGGGTGATTTTTGGACAAGTCACTCTCTCTCACCTTAATTTACCTCACAGAGTTGTGGTGGGGAAAATAGGTGGAGGAAGGAGTATGAAGAACATTTACTGCCTTGAAAATAATAAAAACAAAATAACAAAGATGGGATAAAACGTTATGTTGAATAAAAGTGACCTTGAGGACATGGCGTTTAAAGTAGAGAAATTGTGACCCCATGGACGTCCCAATATCAAACGGGGAGACTGTTTGATATTTTCCCACCTTCCATTGCTGTGCTCCAAATCACCCCTCCCACAGAAACTTTCCTTTGCAGAATTCCAAAAATGGTACATGTTCATCACAGAAACATGTGTTTTGAACCCCATGGGAGACGGGAGATGTAATTTAGAGTCAGCAATGACAGGTTGGGAAAGACTGAAGGTTCCCTCCCTTCCTTTTTGGCTTTAAATGCCTTCCTTTTGCTGCAGCTTTGGTTTTCCTTTTTTTTTTGTTTAAAGCACAATAACAGAATTACACAATTACCATATAGTTTGCCCTAAATATCTTAGCATGAGTTTTGGGTGAAGATTCACTATATATTCTGAATGTTCTCTATTGAAGTGAGCCTAAACGCTCATCTTAAATTATTGCTGCCTTATATAGGTCAATGACTGGTGGAATTGCTCACTGGCTGCAAGGTTTCAGTCTCTTCCCGATGCAGGATTAGATAACCCAATGTATTTCATATCAGGGCTCTTGACCACTAGATGGCAGCAAAGAATGTTCATTATCTTTGCTGTCATCTAGTGATCACCTGGAATTTTGCAACCAATATTTGAGAATCCTAGTTTAGGTTTTTAGATGGTAAATCCTGCCATGCTAACTATTGTGTGATTAGAGATAATGAGAGCTGTAATCTACAATAACTAGAAGTTTACGTTTAGACAAATGCATTTTGCAGGCAATATATTTAGGTTGAGCTTTAAAAAAAAGTTGAGAAAAAATAGTTCTTGTGCTCTATGAGTGTGCTGTTAATTTTGCAAAAAGCAAAATTATGACAGTAACAAAGAGTCCAAACTTCATAGAAGGTAATGTTTTCATTGGGTAGGTTTCAGATTAGAAAACAGTCTACCAGGTTTTGAATTTTCTGACTCTCAGCATATGTGTCCTGCATTCTTAAATCTTCAACAGTGCATCATTTACAACTCCTCTATGGATATGTTTGACAATGCAGTAGTTAATCCAGCTTGTTCTATAGCACCTACTTATTACGGCTGAGGGAAGATTCAAACTATATATTTTGAAGAAGAGCCGTGAGGGCGCAGTGGTTAGAATGCAATACTACAGGCTACTTCTGCTGACTGCCGATTGCCAGCAATTTGGCAGTTCGATCCTGACCAGCTCAAGATTGACTCAGCCTTCCGTCCTTCCAAGGTGGGAAAAATGAGGACCCAAATTGTTGGAGGCAAAACGCTGACTCTGTAAACTGCTTAGAAAGGACTCTAAAGCACTGTGCTGTTAGTAAGTGCTACATATATTTTGCAGATTTTTTTTAAAAAAGTCACTGGGTTAGCATTAGCCCTATGGGGTAGTTAGACAAGAAACCAATGCCATATAGGTCTAAAACTTCTTTTACTAGAACAGGTACTAGAATCTTATAGATCTAAATGTGCTTCCCCTTTCTCTTTTGGTGAATTAGAGAGAGGCCTGCTTGAGCCATTTTCTCAAATAAGTTTCTTGGAATGGACCTGTCGGATTGTTGCCTTGGTAGCAAATCTTCCCACTGTCCCTCAAGCCATTTTCCTATGCACTTTATAGTGAGCTTTTCTTTTTATAGTGATGATATTTTTACTTGACTTATAAGCGGTCATGACAGACTCATAGTAATATGACAAATGTCTCTTAACAAGTGGGTCCATCTAGGTCAATATAACTTGCACTCATTTTGTGTCCTATCTCAGATACAGGGGATCAAACATGTGCTCTGCAGGCAAAGCATTTCATTGCCACCGAAATGTCATCCCTCCCCATACTTACTGTAGATACAGCCCTCTAAAACATGCCACCTTTGGCATACATGCTTGTGTTTACTGTTCTTTCCTGCTTTATTTCTACTTCCAATGTTATATATGAATGAGCATATTTCTAAAAAGTTTTCCTGAACTGTAGGAAGGATGTTATCAGGGGTGGGCTTCAAACATTTTAGCAAAGGGTTCTCTGCCCAGTTGCTGGGTGGGTGTGGCCATGGTGGGCGTGGCCTAGTCAGCTTCTTGCATCATGACACGGGGGGCGTGCGTTGTTTCTCCCCTCCCCGGGCTCCAAAGGTTTTCCTCGAGCCTCCGGGAGGGCAAAAACAGCCTCCCCGGGCTCCAGAGGCTCTCTGGAAACCGGAAATGGGCCCATTTTCGGCCTTCCCAAACTTTCCGGAGACCAGTTTTTTGCCCTCCCTGAGCCTCCACATGTGCCCTGCGCTTACCTGCATCCAAAACAGGCCGTGTGGGGAGTCCTGGGAGGGGAGGGGCAGGGTGGGCAGGGCCAGCCAGGAGTGAGATTCGGGGGTTCTCTGAAGTGCACAGAATCTTAGCTAGTTGAAAGACTTTAACTTTACAGCTAGTTTATTGAAATGCAAGAAACTAGCTGCAGTATAGTGAAGGCTGTTTTATAAATTAAGAATGGTGGGGAGCGGGGAATGTATGCGACTGTCAAGCCAAAGAAAGATATGTTTTAAATAAGAAAACCTAAAGGTTTTAAAAATACGAAAAATAAATCAACACTGCTCCGTTCACTTGGCTCTCCAATGTAGCACCTGCTTTTCCTGTCTGCGAATAGCAATTTCTATGGGGAAGAAGACCCACAGAGTGATTGAAGAGTCCGCCTGCAGGCTTCATTCAGGAGAACAAAGCCAGATTCCCAGGCCTGTACTCCATAGCAGCAGTTCTGCTGAGATTCCATTTACGATCTGTTTGGATTGTTATTCAAGTTGTTCCAGGCCGGAGTTAATGGTTAGACCACAGCCACCTGAAATTTTGCTTCAAGGGCTGAAAGCCAGCCAGATTGCAAATGGAGGAAAACGCTTGAGGTTTGCTAAATCCAGTCAAGGTGAAATTAGGCACGACTGGTTCTAGGGCAGCTTGAAGAAGTCCAAATAACAATTCATTCCAAAATCTATAATACTGACTATATAGCACAGTGCCTTCTTCATGCACGGATTTTGATGGTAATACATTTATTATGCAGATTAGAGGACACTTAAGGGGGATTTTGCTGGAATTGGTTGATGTAAGATCTGGCAAAATTTGGGACTTTTACCATAAAAACTAACATTGTAGCAAATCGACAGTGACAATTTCTCAGCCATTCCCCAACCTTGACTTTAAAAAAAAAAGACTTTACCTATAGTGAGAATAAACAGGAAAAAGTCCTGCAGCAGCCACTGTTTTCATGCTGCAGAAAGCCTTTTTCTGTTGCACTTTTTAAATTCTTGGAAATTTAAGAGCAGTTACCTCTATGTCGTGGTAAGTTGGTCATTATCACTCAAAACATCTACAGAACAACAACATTTTACACTACGGTCTATTTCTCCAACAACTTGATTTGAGAGATGCCGCATACTTAAATATTATAACAGTTCATTGAAAATACAGAGTCACCATGTGCCGTAGCAATATTGTACAGTTTTCCATGCATTGGGGTATTAGGAGTGTATTGTGTTTGGATTTCTTTTCATTTTAATTTAACTGTCTTGCCAGGAGAACCCAAGGAGGCTATTTTTAAAAACAGAACCCAAGATTAAAAAGGTGAACCACATGTTCTCTCTGCCTTATTCTCTCTCTTTTTGAGATGGGAATCCAAGATTAGCAGTGCAATCTTTTGCAGGTCAAATCAGAAGAAAGCTTTACTGAGAACACTGGGAATTAAGCAAACATGCTGAAAAATCACTAAAAAACAAACAAACCCTGCATGTGGAAACAGAATTGAAAGAAGGCCCAAACTACCTTTGGCTAGTCAAAGGTCTACATAGTTTCTCATCATTATTTTTCATAAGGAGCTTTGCTTTTTTCCATTATGGCAGTTTTATTCACATCCTCCTCTTCCAATTTTTCTGGTGATGGTAGGTGTGAAACTGAAGCTACTGTATCTTAGAGCAGGGATGTCAAACTAGCGTTGTCACATCACATGACATATCATGACTTTTTCCCCCTTCCCTAAAATGGAGTTGGGCATGGTCAGCGCATGACCCATTCAGACTGTGGGCCGCGAGTTTATAAATCAGGTATAGGAGGTTTGTGCTCCATGTATCATATTAAAATATGTTAAGTCCCATTCCAATTCCTAACCATTCAGATTAAGGAGCATGGTAGCTTGTGTGATGAGGATGCTGGTCTGACAATCAGCAAGTTCACAAACAAGTCCCAGTAGTTGCCATGTAGCAGGGGTGATAGGTACCACTTTGGTGGGCAACTTAATGGGGACATAAAGGAGCCCCCAACTGGGCATCCCTTGGGTAACAGTGATGTCACCAGCTAATCTTTTCACCACAGAAGTGCTTCAGTGCTTCTTAAATGGAGGTATAGTTTACTATTACTTCTCCATAAACAGGAATTGGAAGCTGTAATAAGAGTCTAAGCAAACACACAGCCCTTCCCGTCACCCTCCTCTACTGACTTAAATAAAACAGCTAATTTTCCACTACTGTTTGCAATTGTTTTTTTTTTCCCCAGCTGGATTCTATATCAACACAATACACCACAGCACCAGTGTGCTGATTGTACTCAACTTTTGCTTTTCAAAGCATCAGAATACTGAAAATACCTGCCCTGTGTTGATGGAGGACGTCCCATAGTGGCTTTACATACAAGTTAAATAGAAGTAGGAATGAGTAGAGCCTTGACAAACCCTTCATCCCTGACAGAAACTGGCCCTGGAGAACCATCAGAATCCTGTGCCTTCCAGTCTCCTGAATCAGGCAGGTAGGATACCAAGATTGATAGGATTGTAGTCCGTCCCCTCCCTTAAGAGACTGGGATGAACAGTACTCCTATTCTGAGCCCAACAGAAATCATCAACAAGTGCAATCAATGAGTACTTTAGCCACAAACTCAACTGAAAGGGACCCAAATAACCCTTCCTCCTCCAAGGCCCTTTGTTTCTCTTCTTCTATTAGTCCAATGATGGCTTCTTGAAGAGTGAATGTATGTCTCCTTTGAAGCAGGTAGCACCACTCTTCCAATATATTTCAGGGCTATAAGAATATTGGTGAAAATCACGATCGATAGATTTTTATTTGCTTCATTTTCTAAGGAACTCAGTTCAGAATTGATAATTTAACTATTGAAATGCAATTGTTTAGAACAATATAGAACACCATTAAAGTATTTTGTAACTGTTTTACATATTAGGTCTGTGCATTTGTCTTGCATTGGGAATCTGTGCATTTGCTTGTACAGTGTGTCTACTTCAGTCGGTCAGCATGATATACTATTAAAATAATGTCAAACCCATATGCTAAAGAGGAAGCTGGCTGGGTAACAAGACAGTGCATATATTTCCAAAACTGAGATGTAAAACTTTGATATTTGCCATTTTCTATTAATGGAAATGTAAAAAAACACTTTTCCAGTAATTCTTTTACCTGCAGGTCTCCATACAGAAGTTTTCATGAACGCTGGCTGTTTTGCTACACAGCTATTGTAATTATTTATTTTTTATTTATTTATTTAAGAAAATTTATATGGCTGGCCAACTCTCAATGACTCTGGGCAGCTTACAAAGATAAAAATGCAATATTAAAAACAATAAAAACGGAATAACCCTCCCTATCCCCATTTAAAAATCAAAATACATGAAGAGGAAGGAATAGGATGTGTTTCAATACTTGGGAAAAAAGCTAGGCTCCATTTACTCATTGATGTGTGGCAGATTTAACTAAAGATATGCCAAGGTATTCGTTTATATCTATCTCACTTATTTAATTATTCTCTTTAGTAAGAAGAATGAATGCAAGTGGATTGTTTTATTGTTGTGTAATATTTCCCACAATTCCCTTTCATGATTCATATTGCAATTGATTGTGCATGCTTTTTTCAGCCCTCAGAAGTGAAATACTCTTGATTGTGATGTAGAAAGAAGTAAAATCAAATGGAAGAGTGGAGGAAGGGAGCCAAGACATCTTAGTAGGTTTTCCTCAGGGAGAAATAACACTTGCTAGCCAAATGTTATTACCATCAAATAACAAGAGATAGTTCAAGCATGTTGAGACTCTCTTTCATTGAAAACAAGGTAACAAATGAATAATGTCCTACTACATGAGAGTCAAATCTTTTTGATCTTGTGGGAAATATAAACTTGTTTACTACAGAACACTGTGAATTTTCTTCAGGCCTATTCTCCTGTAAATAACATCCTTAGCTCTTTCCTCTTCAAAATGAAGGTTTTTCGCTTTCTAGAAGAGAGTAAGAATAAAGATGATACAATAGCTTTTGGATTTCAAGAACTCTTGGCATATTCACTTTGCACTCAAAATTATATATTTTTACATTACCGCAGCAATTTTTTTTTTTAAATTCTCCATAGTAATAATTCTCTATTATCTATTTTCTTCTTTCCAGCCCAGGAGAGGGTTGGAAAGAAGGGATTCTGTTCATCAGTAGTGTGGCGCTGAGAAAACAGATCAGAAAAGATCAATTTTGGTTTGATGGAAGAAGTTGGCAAAGGGGAGTTCAAGCATGAAAATACAATGATCCTTGACTTACAACAGTTCATTTAGTCACGATTCAGAGTTATAATGGCACTGCAAAAAAAGTGATTTATGACCATTTACAACCCTTGCAGCATCTCCATGGCAACTGACTCATATTTATAATGGTTGCAGTTATACGATCATCTTTTGTGACCTTCTGAGACACAGAGTCAACGGGGAAGCCAAATTCTTTAAAATGTATTAATTGTGAATCAACTACAGTGCTTCACTCAACAACTGTGACATGAAAGGTCACAAAATGGGGCAAAACTCACTTAACAATTGTCTCGCTTAGCCTCAAAACTTTTAGGCTCTTTTGTGATTGTAAATCAAAGGCCACCTGTACAGTGGGTTTAATTGGGGGCTGTGAAAGAAATCCCTCTTCCCTATTTCTCCCATCTATCCCTACAAGAAAGGCAATTGGGCAGTGGTTTATAAGGTTGCTAATCCTCTTATTTCCAACTCAGCTCTCTCCCAGTCCTGAGACGTATGGTAGACCTATTTTCAAGAGGCTGGAAAAAAATTCTAGAAGCCATGCTCTGCATACTTTCCCTAACTTAGTTTAATATGTAAAACATAGGGAGTCAATCATATACCTCCCATAGTCGGAAGGTCTTCAAAACACACGGCATGTGTGGTCTGGTTAAAAGGAATATGTAGTACTAAGCCACCTAGTGAGTGCTGATCAAAGCAAGGTATTCTGTCTTTTGGGGTAGGGGGTTAAAAAGGCTTCATGAGCATAGATGAAATGTAAGGCGTATGTTGCTTTAAAAGAAACAACAACAACAACAAAAATCTCAAGCTGTCACAATCATGTAAATTGCTACCCATACTTAATTTGTGGCGCTTGCAAAGGAAGGTTTGAACTTACTGCTGAAGGTTATTTTGCAGATGGAAAATATATTTTTCCAAGCTTTTTTCAAGCAATTCAGAACTATATTTACCTTCCTTCTGGCCTCAGTTAGTGCATACAACCACCTGCTTTTTGCAGGTTCGCTTCTGGGATGGAATGAAAACTCTTCTGTGAAGAAGGCTACTTTTCTTCTCTCTCAAAAAGAAATGGAAATATGTACAAGGCCAGCTTTGCCTCTGGTGTCCTCTGACATTTTATCCCTCATCTCCAAATACAATGCAAGTCAGTACTTGACTAAACAAATAAACAGGAAAAGGAGAAACTCCTTCAGGTACCCAAATGGGAATCAGTCAAAAAAAATGCAAAGTTCACCAAATGGACTCCAATTTTAACTTGTGTAAATTTACTATGTATATCCTCTGCTGCATACTATGTTTTTTATTCTGGTGCAAGAGTGAATAGAATTGCAGTCTGAAAGACTTGACGTTGAGAAAAATCATTTTAGAATGGTTAATCTTTATGACAAGAACATAGAAGGATATATGGTCCTTATATAAGACATTCAGTAAGATAGCTGAATTTCTTTTCATTCAATTCCAAAACAAATCCAGTTTTAACAGTCTGTTACAACTAAAACCAAGAAAAGATTAAGCTTAGGGTAAAATGTATGTTGTGCAAGAGGAAGTTTGTTTGTGTATTTTGGGTACTGGTCCTTAATTCTAATGGTATCCAAATATGGGCCAATGTTTACTCATAGTAGCAATGTCTTATAACTTTTGCTTGTCAAAATTGCTGAGCCAATTAAGCTATGTATTTTGGATGAGGAAGAAATCTCGAATTATTTCCTGGAATTCTCTCACTTCCTTGAACAGTCATTCCTATATTTAAATCAGTGTGTTTTTAAACTTGACAACTTTCAGACCTCTTCTTGCATAATTCAGACTAGCCAGCATTTTGTATTAGGGTATTCTGGGAGTTGAAGTCCACTCATATTAAAGTTGCCAAGTCTGAAAAACATTGATTTAAGTTAATAATGGATGATCAGAATCGCTATAGGTTTTGTTTCTTATCCAAATGGCAATTTTCTCCAGGAAAACAGATTTGTGAATTATGGAGTTATGGAGATCCAAGGTAGCATTATATTGATACTCTTGATCATACCGTGGAATTATTTGAGTGTAGCCAAATTCTGTAGATTTTACAAATTAAATTGATTCATTGCCCATTATCTGTATTTAAAATATGTGCCAAAATTATATTTGAACTGACACTTCATTCATAATTCTTTCTCTCTGGGATATAAAGCAAGTGACAATCCTGAGAGTTCCAGTATTTGAAAAATAACTAATAAAATATTAGTTATCTTTTTTTTTTTGGCAAATGTCATCACTATGTTACTATGTCAGCCACGGTATTAGTAACATAAGCTTGGAATGTTGTTATATGTCCCTTTTCATTTTATGAGAAATTGTGGGCCTTATTCAATAAAGTGCCAGTTATTTCAATCATTTTTCCCTTCACGTAGAAAAAAAAGGCATTTTCAAGAGCTTAGGGAGGAAAGTATGTATTTATGAATCCATCTGGGGCAAGCACTGCAAACTATACAGAATTTCAGAATAAACAGTATCAAGCAACAGTCTGGGTACTTCAATTTAGAATTCCCATCTGGCATCTAACAGTAGTTGCAATAAAAATCCTTCCATATGGAGATTTAAAAATTCAGCTCACTGGGGTGACTTAAAAAGATGTAAATGCTCTCTAAAATCCTATGCAACATTACATCCTTTGCAAAAGTACTATCTGGATATGTTCCAGTTGCAGCATCCCATGGAGTAAAGAAAGTTCTTGGCTTGAATGAGGGTTGTATAGCTTTAATATTGTTAATCAAGCAAGTGGAAGATCTTAACCAGATATGCGTTGATGGCCAAATTCTCCCCAAACAGCCAGGTCTCTTATCAGCTTGACAAGCCCACTGGAAATTAAATATGTTCTGAGTGGCTTAGTAACAAAAGAGAGCTTTCCAACCTTAGAGAGCTCTACAATATTAGGATATTTTATTTTATTTATTTATTTGATTTGTCAACCGCTTACAAGATAATAGGTATAAGTATAAACATAGTTATGAATACATGAAATGGAATATTAGGATATACTAATAGGGCCCATCCAACTCTTGTCCCCAGTAAAACCCAGCACCAAACTTAACATAGAACACAGGGAATTCTTCAACTGAGCAGTTCCTGCACCCACCCACATGGCATAAGGCTTTAGATCAGAGGTGGGTATTCAGCAGGTTCTGACCAGTTCTGGAGAACCGGTAGTGGAAATTTTGAGTAGTTCGGGGAATCTGACTGGCCCCGTACCCATCTATTCTCTGCCTCCCAAGTCCCAGCTGATTGGCTGGGCCTTCTTTTGTTGCCCTGCACAGGAGAACGGAGCTGGAAAGCAGGTTAGTGGGGTGAGGAGTGTTAAGTTTGGAAGGTCGGGCTCATAGAGACAAGAGACTCAGTCCAAGTGAACAACACCTCTTTATTTACAGGCTAGATCTGAGTGAGAAAAGTAGTACTCACGGCGGCTCTTTTATAGAGCTCGCTGTGGCTTGGTGGCCAATGACACCGCTTTGAGTTTCCCACGATTGGTTTCAACCAATCGCGGAAGACTCCTAGCGAGCCAATCCTGGCCACCCAGGCTGTCCAATCAGGTAATGGCTAAAATGGACCAATAGGAATGCAGGGTTTCAAGCCTGTGAATATGGAACAGGGAGGGAATAGGGATTTTGCAGTAACTTTCTCCTGCCATGCCCACCAAGCCACACCACACCCCACAGAACCAGTAGTAAAAAAAAAAATTGAATCTCACCACTGCTTTAGATGTTGATATTAGATGACCACTGCCCACAGTCCCTCCTTGAGGGAGATGGGTGGTTTAGAAACACAAATATATAAATATATAAATACACGTAGTCCTCACCTTTCAACAGTTCATTTAGTGACTGTTCAAAGTTATAACAGCACTGAAAAATAGGACTTATGGCCTTTTTCACAGTTATGACCTTTGCTGCATCCCCATGATCATGTGATTAAAATTCAGATGCTTGGCAACTGACTCATATTGATGACCGTTGCTGTTTTCCAAGGTCGTGAGATCATCTTTTGCAACCTTCTGATAGACAAAGTCAATGGGGAAACCAGATTCACTTAATAACTGGGTTAACAACTGTGGTAAGAAAGGGGCAAAACTCACTTAACAAATGTGTCTCTTTAACAACAGAAATTTTGGCCTCAGTTGTGTTCATAAGTCAAGGATTGTCTGTATTCTGCTGAATTGGTAAAATTCTGCATTCTGTTTCCTCAAATGGTAAACCAAATGTTGTAGGAAGCCCAAAGCAAAATTTAAGAAAGCAGCTGTATTTTTCCATGGTGGTTTGTTACCAAAATTAATTCAGAGACCTAAGGCCTGCAGGTGGTCTTAGAAACAATAGTGTCATTACAGCAAGAAATTACACCAACCTCATCTTCTGCAAACGGAATCAATTTTTAAAGTCATCTAAGCCTGTTGTCAAACTGTACAATGAATGCAAAGAAATCCTTTAGTTTTTCTCAAACTTGGCAACTGGTGTGCACTTCAACTCCCAGAATTCCCCAACCAGCATGGAAGTTGGTCTGCACACCTTAAACCTGTCAAGTTGAAAGACACTGGTGTAAATCCTAAATTTCTCACTATGTGGCTTCAGTGGACAGTCCTAAGTTCTAGTCCAATAAGAAAGGTTGGGTTTTACTCTGTCCATGTCCTCGATATCTTGTATAACTTTGTGTACTTCATTGTGGTTAGTAACCAGTCATGAGACCCAAAGACATAGGTAAAACAACATAAAAAGATCATTTTTTCATTGTTATAAGTTCTTAAAATTAAGACATCTTCCTGTGAAAATTAATGGCAGGTAGATAATGTTATATATGTATATAATACATTTCAGCTTACTCATTCTTCTACCCTAAACTAAAAATGTCCCAATTATGGTATGTTTTCTCCAAAAAATGTTGCTTCAGCCCCCTGATTAGCCATTTCTGCATTTTTTTTTCATCCTACAATATTTTTTTGTATAAAACCATTTAGGACAGCTGGCAAGTTTTCTCTCTCTTCTCTTTCTAATTTCACTGTAAGCTTAGGTCTACCCTAACAAAAAAAAAAAACACGGTGGAAAGTTGCTTCAACAACAGAGTAAATAAACATAGGAAGGACACACATTCAGCTCCTGGCCAGAAGACCATATAAATTATTCAATTAAATCCTTACTTACACTAAATGCCCTGTAAGGACTATTTGCAAATTAATTGCAAACCTGAAATAAGCTCTGTTAGTAACCAACACCAATATTAGCATCTATGCTTTTTTTTTTTATGTTGGTTGAGCTTCCAAAACTGGAAGTATTTTTATTCCTGCAACCAAAGACATGTGTCTACTTTAAGAAGTGGGAAGAATAATTTTCAATGATTCCTCTGCAACCTCTTTGCTGCCTCCCATAAGAAAGTTCACAAGGCAATAAAAAAATGAATCTCCTACATTTATTTATTTAACAGAATAACAGAATCATTTATGTGTTTATTATTTATATCCTGCCTTTATTTTATTTTTTTACAAATAACTCAAGTTGGGAACACAATACACCTTCCTCATCCTCTTTTTCCAACAACAACAACAACCTTCTGAGATGACTTGGGCAGAGAGAGCATAACTGGCCTGAAGTCATCCAGCTGGTGTTCATGGCAGTGGTGGAATTCAAATTGTTTTACTACTGGTTCTGTGGGCGTGGCATGGTGTGGGCATAGCTTAGCTTGGTGGGTGTGGCAGGGGAAAAATACTGTAAAATTCCCACCCCACTCCTGGGGTAAGGTTACTGTAAAATTCCCATTCCCTCCCCACCCCACTAACCTGCTTTCCATCTCCATTCTCCTGTGCAGGGCAACAAAAGAAGACCCAGCTGATCAGCTGGGACTTGGGAGGCAGAGAATAGATGGGGGCGGGGCCAGTCAGAGGTGGTATTTGCTGGTTCTCCGAACTACTCAAAATGTTCGCTATCAGTTCTCCAGAACTGGTCAGAACCTGCTGAATACCATTTCTGGTTCATGGCTACAGCAGGACTTGTACCCAGTCTCCCACTTTCTAGCCAGGCACCTTAATTATTAGACTAAACCTTTCCTGATAACAGGAATAGCAAGTAAGCGGAGTTCTTTTTCATAAGCACTTTAGATGCAAAACAATTATTGTATAGTCAAAGCTCCTCATCTACCTTAATTTTAAAAATCAAAATGCTTTGTCGGTAAAAACAAGTAGTTCAAAATTTATGACCACAATCAGGACTGAAAATTCCATTGCTAAGTGATGTGGTCATTAAATGAGTCACACCATATTTTATTTCCCATGACCATTAAGCAAATCACCAAGGTCATTAGGCAAATTACACTGTTGTTAAGTGAATCTGGCATCCCCCTATTGACTTTGAATGTGGTAAGCATGCCCAGAAGATTGAAAATGGCAATTACGTGACTCCAGGATGCTACAGCTATCATAATGCTTGCTGGTAGCCAACATCCACATTTTAATTATGTGACCAAGGGGACACTTTGATGGTCATAAGGTGTAAGGGCCAGTCATAAGTAACTTTTTCAGCACTGTTGTTACTTAGAACAGTTGTTAAACAAATGGTTAAGAGATTACCTGTACTTTTATTTTATCAAAAGGAAAAAAAAATCAATATTATCCCTAAAACTTTTCAAGCCTTTGGTTTCTTCTCAATGTAACATGAATGTTTGCCAGTTTGCCATATTTAGAATTTACAACTGTATCCTTTTCTTTTCAAATGAGTTCAGAGCTTTGTCTTACAAGTAAACTGGTTTATCTGCTCACAGATGAAGAAAATGTCAGATTCAGCCTGAGGTTAATTCTGACCTTTTTCTCATGCTAACTATTCCTCAGTTCTGCAGCAAAGCCCGTCAAAATAAATAAGAACTACCGGCAAGTCCTATGCTTCTCATAACAGATTAAAATAAAAATGTGTTTATTAGTTACCGTTTACAGATTCTGTCAGTTGGGAAACTGAGAGGGACAGGTAGAGATCAGCCCCTATTAACAAACCTAACACACGTGGAAAAGCAGGGAAGAAAATGAACAGTTTTGGCTTTGTGTACCCAGGTGGAGCTTGAAATGGTACACAGAATGTTGTTGTCAGGTCTGATTCAGTGAGCTGTTATGCTGATCACAGTCCCCGATGGAAGATTGCCAGTCCAAGGAGCAAAAACAGACTTATTTGCACTGGCAGCCCACTAAATTATCTGTTCTTTTTTTTTTTCTCTGAGAGATCAGTATTGGGTGAAGGGACTCAGAGGGGAAAAAAAACAGAGGAGAGGGAATAGGCCTGTTGGCTCGCTCTTGGTATTGATTAACCTGTCAGTTTGGGCACTTCCATTTTTATTGTCAGTGCTATCAGCATCCCAAAGCACCACATTGTTGTGGTGCAGCCAGGCGAGCGTCTGCTGAGGCTGTTTGCTTGAACCAGCTGACGTTCTTTCTAGGTGAGTGGTAGGAGACACCAAAAATAGGAAGGCAGTGATGCTTTGTTCTCTACCCCTGCTCTTCACGGTCCTGCAATTTTCTTTTCATAACAGCGGAGAAAATAAAGCAAACCAGTGACACATAGGTAGTCTTCAACTTACCACAACAACTGAGCCTAAAAATTATGTTGTTAGGTGAGAAATTGGTCAAGGGAGCTTGCTCCATTTTACAACTTTTCTTTGCCACATTTGCTCAGTGAATCATTGCAGTGGTTAAGTTAGTAACACATTCGTTAAGTGAATCTGGTTTCCCTATTGACTTTGCTCATCAGAAGGTCGCAAAAAAAAAAGTCACATGACTCCGGGACACTGCACCCGTCATCAATGTGAGTCCACTGCACCCATCATCAATGTGAGTCCACTGCACCCATCATAAATGTGAGTCCACTGCACCTGTCATCAATGTGAGTCTGTTGTCAAGCATCCAAATGCAAATCACATGTCTGTGAGGATGCCGCAAATGTTATGAGAGTGAAAAATGGTCATATGTCAGTTTTTTTCAGTGCTGTTGTAACTTTGAACAGTCACTAAATGAACTATTGTAACTACTGTTCACAGATCCTCCTCAGGTGGAAGAACAAGCAATGAAGGAAGACAAGACACCAAGATATTATGATTTTCCTTGGAGGGGGAAGTCCAGAGATAAGATTCATTTTCACCAGTGGATGTTTGTCTGATTTACATAACTGCCCATTTCATATTTGTGACTCTGGATGGCCTCCAATTAAAATATAACGCCCAAAAATAAAAGCAAAATAATCATACAAACATTAAAAAAAACAATAAAGCATTTAAAAAAACAACCACACACACAATACAGTCATCAGGAAAGCATAGTCAATTCAGAAACAGTACATCCACTTTATGGATTCCATACCACTATCTTATCTTAGGCCAATTGCTACCCAGCAGCTCAAGAGACAAACTCTTGTTTGATAGGCAGCTGAGCTACTAAAGCCCCATAGCATTGTGGGAATTCACAAGATTAGGTTGGTCTCTGTTCAGTACAACTCTATCTAGAAGGAGCCTTGAACTGACTGGATTTTCTGTTGCAGCATAAGCTTGTAACTATTGGGCTTTCAGCTATTTGATGCGACTCAATCCAGTTATGAGATCTGATACATTGAACACGAAGAACCTTGAAGTATGACGAGTATTTTAAAAGCAAACACATACCCTTGTACTTAGACTATTATGCAGAGGCATAATGTAGTAATATGTGTCATGGTTGAGAACTTTGTGTGCTACTAGATGTTGTGACTGTAATGACATTGGCTAGCACATCCAAATGGAGCACTTTCTTTCACATGTGGAGGCTTGTCAAAAAGAAGATTGTACAGTATATGTTTGTGTGTGTGTGTGTGTATCACCAAATGGCAACTAGTCTGACAATACCACAGAGTCCTTCATAGATTTTTTTTTTTAATTGAGGCTGGGAAAGCATATAATTAGGTGATGCATAAGGTGAGGATTTGTGTAGGTAAAGAACTTCACAGGTAACCAAGTAAGGGTAAGCATTTGACTATGGGCAACCAGGTGTCTGATACTGTAACAACTCAAGGCACTATTTTCTGCCTCCAGAGAACAAGGTAATTGCCAACCATAGTAATTGACTGCAATTAACCCAGAAGCCAATAAATGTGACTTGCACATTTCAGTGTGTAAAAATCACCTGTAATGAACACGGGTTTTTTTTTTTCTCAGGGAAAACAAAACTGAATTTATACAGTGTGGAATTCTAGGTGTCTGATGCATGAATTCACGCAAACATCATTTGCCACCTTCCCAGATGGCTTCCCACCAGCAAAATTGTTATGTTCTGAGAACCCTAGGAGTTCTCACTCTGGTCCATTCACTTTGCGGGGGCGTTCTTCCCCTTCATTCATTGGTTGGTTCTCCCCAGCAGCCAGCTATAAAAGCAGGCTGCGGGGTCCAACCAGTTGCTGATCACTGCGAGCCAGTTCCCGGCTTGGCAAGCACGGTCAGCCCTTTATTGTTATAATAAAGTATTGTTGCACTCATGCTCTGGTTCAGCCTCTTTTTTCTCAAACTTAACACTGGCGACGAGGATGGGATGGCTACCAGAAGCACCATGCAACCGCTGAGTCACTAGCCGCCAATCCGCAGCCAGAGAGAGAGCGATCGGCCGGCGATAAGAGCAACGCTGATCCGCAGCCAGATAGAGCGGTCAGCAAGCAAAAAGAGCGAACGCTGATCCGCTGACAGAGAAAGCGGTCAGCAAGCACTAAGAAGCGAACGCTGATCCGCAGCCAGAGAGAGCGGTCAGAATCGAAAGTTAGAAGTGCCTGTAGCCGCTTGTTAGCCCAGCTACAGGGAAAGTGAAGCGCTGCGAGTCACAGCCGCTCGTTTGTTTAGGCGCGAAATTCAAACGGCTGTCATTTGAATTTCAAACCTAAAAGGTACAGCGCGGTGCTGTAGCCAAGTCATTGACGCCCACACAGGCGCGAATTCAAACGCTGCCAACGGCTGATAGCCAAACCGTGTGCTACCCAGAGAGAGAGAGGATTGCGAAAAGCCTCTCCAGAGCTGAAATCACTTGCTTGCCACAGGCACTAGAACCTTTTGCCGCTGCCCCAGAGAGATTTTGTCCACAGGTTGTTCCACCGGCCCCATCACCATGAATTCCAATCCAGTCTTCCCAGCGTTCAAACCAGATGAGGAGAAGTGGGAATCATACAAGAACCGCTTCAACCATTATATCGATGCGATCGGGCTGGCTGATGCTGGGGAGCATCGGAAAAAATCGTATTTCCTGATCTACTGTGGAGCCATCGTTTTCGATACTGCCACAGCCCTCGTGGCTCCACATGAGTTGAAAAACGTTCCTTGGTCTGAACTACTTGAAATCCTCACTAACCACTATTCTCCCAGGCCCTCACAGATTGCCAGGAGATTCACCTTCCGAATGAGGAAGCAATCGGACAAGGAGACCATCAATCAGTACATGGCCGCCCTCAGAACAGCAGCACTGCATTGTGGGTTTGGAACCTACCTGGAGGACATGCTCCTCGATCAACTAGTCTGCGGGGTCAAGGACCTCCACCTTCAGAGGCGCCTTCTCGCTAAAAAGGACCTCAACCTAGCACAAGCCGTCGAGGAGGCCTTGGCAGCAGAACTGGCAGCGCACTCAGCCACCGAAATCCATGGCCCGACTGCAAAGCTAACGACAGTTCCAGTCCACTCCGAGGAGGTGGTAGCAGAGGAAGCCCCTAGTGATGAAAACGACGTCCACCGTCTCTCCAACGCCAGACGACCGCAGGTAGGAGCCAAACAAGAAAACATCGGTCCGCCCAAGCTCATCACCCTGTGCCTAGCCTGTGGTGGATCTCATCTGAGGGCCACCTGCAAGTTCAAGGGAGCCACCTGCAATAACTGCCATAAAAGGGGGCACATCGCGAGAATCTGCCAAGCCCCTCAAAACTCAGCACAAAGGCACCCCCCCTTCTCACACTCTGGACCGCAGAGGCAAGTATTGAACTGTCGCACTCACCACCATGCCAAGCACACTTGCCACACTGTTAGTAAAATCTCTCTCTCCGTTTACTTAGAAGGTAAACCGTGCCGCATGGAGGTTGACACAGGGTCAGCGCTCTCAATTATCTCGTGGAACACCCTCAAGAGGCTCCAGCCCAGCCTATCAACTAGCCGGCTCCAGAAGTGCCAGTTTAGCCTGAAGGACTACCAGGGGAGGACCATTCCTGTAATCGGCAGAGGCAAGTTCCTTGTCAATTTTAAAGCTTTTAAAGGTCACCTACCTCTAGTGGTAGTTAACGGCAATCTCCCTACTTTATTGGGGCTCAATTGGTTTCCCCATCTCGGCCTAGGGCTAACAGGAGTCCATGCTGTCTCAACCTCTGACACTGACTCCTTATTCGCTGATTACTCAGATGTATTCAGCAATGAGCTGGGGTGTTATAACGGTACCCCTATCTCATTCTCAGTCGACCCCCAGGCAGTCCCTATCAGACTAAAACCGCGGAGGGTCCCATTCGCGATTCGGCCAAAACTAGATGCGGAATTGGATAAACTGTTAAAACAAGGGGTCATTGAGCCAACAGATTTCGCCAAATGGGAGACGCCCATTGTCACACCCCTCAAAAAAGACGGTAGCCTGAGAATTTGCTCGGACTACAAGACCACAATCAATAAGTTTCTACAAGTCAGCGCTTACCCAGTGCCCGTCATTCAGCATTTATTACACACTTTTGAACCCGGCAGCATTTTTGCCAAATTGGACATGTCTCAAGCGTATCAACAGTTCCCTGTTGACAACCAAACAGCGGAACTCCAGACCATTGTCACTCACAGGGGTGCTTTCTGATGCAAGCGTCTCCAATTTGGCGTAAGTGTTGCCCCAGGTATTTTTCAATCCCTCATGGAGCGGATTTTGCAGGGCCTCCCTGGTGTAGTACCCTACTTCGACGACATCTTAGTCTCGGCCAGGGACAGACCCCAACTCTTTCAGAGAGTCAGAGCAGTGTTAGAAAGGTTCAGACAGCATGGCCTCAAATTAAAAAAAGAAAAATGCGTCATTGCCACTAGACAGGTGGACTTTCTGGGTTATAAAATTGACGCCTCAGGCATTCACCCCCTGGAGTCCAAGGTTAAGGCAATCCACGAGGCACCCACTCCAACCTCCAAAACTGAACTACAGGCCTTCTTGGGGCTGTTGAACTTTTACGCCTCCTTCTTGCCCCATAAATCATCAGTAGCTGAACCCCTACACAGATTACTGGATAAAAAATCACCTTGGCACTGAGGGCACAAAGAAGACGCTGCTTTTCACGCCGTCAAATCACTGCTCACGTCAGAGGCGGTACTTATTCAATTCGACCCCAACCTTCCATTAGTGCTGGCAGCAGACGCATCTCCCTTTGGAATCGGGGCAGTATTAAGTCACAGGCTTCCCAATGGCGCCGAGGCTCCCATTGCTTTTTTCTCCAGGACGCTCTCTACAACAGAGCGCAATTACAGCCAGATCGATAAGGAAGCTCTAGCAGCTGTTGCAGTAGTGAAAAAATTTCACAAGTTTCTCTTTGGCCATTTTTTCGAGCTGGTCACGGACCACAAGCCCCTCCTGGGTCTACTAGCGGGGGACAAACAGACCCCTCAGGTCCTTTCTCCTAGAATGACGAGATGGACCCTCTTCCTTGCAGCCTACTCCTACAGACTCATACACCGCCCAGGTAAAACATTGTCCCACGCTGACGCTCTCAGCCGCTGTCCCTTGCCGGCTCCAGCTGAAGACCCTGCTCCTATCCACGCTATTTTTGAGGTCACCCAACTGGACCTCCCCATCACTGCCCTTGACATTGCTGCTAAAACCAAGGCAGACAAAACGCTCGCCCAAGTGCTCGACTGGGTGAGGAGGGGGTGGCCGGGTTGTAATGTTGAAAACAAATTCACACCTTTCAAGACCCGCATGCAGGAATTGTCCAGTTTGCAGGGCTGTCTACTGTGGGGCACTCGAGTGGTCATCCCGACCTCACTGCGTACCCGAGTTCTGGAGGCGTTGCACGAGGGACACCCTGGCATCGTTAGAATGAAGGCATTAGCACGCAGCTACGTATGGTGGCCGGGCCTCAACGAGGACGTCGTCAGATGGGTAAGTTCCTGCAACATTTGCCAGGAATCCCGTCCTGCTCCTCCTATTGCCACCCGTACTAAATGGGAGAGCGCCAGCGCTCCGTGGTCCAGAATTCACATCGACCTGGCCGGCCCCTTGCATGGGAAAATGTTCCTAGTAGTCGTGGACTCCTATTCTAAATGGATTGACGTAGCACAGCTATCCACGACCACCACACAAGCAATTACCATTATTAACTCGCCTGTTTGTTACACACGGGCTACCCGACTCCATTGTCTCCGACAATGGCCCACAGTTCGCATCAACCGAGTTCAGCCGTTTTGCCGCTAACCTGGGTATCCGCCACATCTTCACAGCCCCATTTCATCCTGCCAGTAACGGATTGGCTGAAAGGGCCGTCAGGACCACTAAAGAAGCCCTGGCGAGGTTCAGTAAGGATGATTGGCACCACAAACTCGCGCGTTTCCTGATGAGCCAGCACTCAACGCCATGTTCAGTCACCAATAAGTCCCCAGCTGAGCTCCTGATGGGCAGGTGCCTGAGGACTGTATTGGACAGACTGCACCCACAATACTGCCCTGACTCTCCCCTCGCTTCCACATCGGGGGTTAGACATTTTATCTTACAGGAGCCAGTATTCGCGAGGAACTTCGCTGGAGACCCCCTGTGGATCCCGGGCGAGATCGTGGCCATCACCGGACCCAGGTCGTATCGAGTCAGACTGGAGGATGGTCGTGTCTGGAGAAGGCACCTGGACCAGCTGCGTAGGCGTCTCGGCACCCTCGCTAGCAGAGACCCAGAATTACAAAACGAAGGGAGGCCTCAACAGCAACCCCACATCCACATCCTTCCCAGCGACCAGTTGACGCCAGCAGCCATTCCAGAAAGCCCGAACACGGACAGCGGCGCCCAGACGGCTGACCAATCCGATCCAGTCTACGGGAGCACCTCCCCAGTGACCAACCCTACGAGTCCTGGACCTGCCCAAACCGAGGGGCACGTTGGTGACACTTTACCAGCTCTGCCTTCCCAGGCAGATCCTGAACAGACAGAGCGTTCCGGAGCTGCGCCGTTCCGGGCGCCAGCATAAACCTCCTGCCTACCTCAAAGACTATGCGTGTTCGCATCTGGGGGGAAGGGGTGTTATGTTCTGAGAACCCTAAGAGTTCTCACTCTGGTCCATTCACTTTGCGGGGGCGTTCTTCCCCTTCATTCATTGGTTGGTTCTCCCCAGCAGCCAGCTATAAAAGCAGGCTGCGGGGTCCAACCAGTTGCTGATCGCTGCGAGCCAGTTCCCGGCTTGGCAAGCACGGTCAGCCCTTTATTGTTATAATAAAGTATTGTTGCACTCATGCTCTGGTTCAGCCTCTCTTTTCCCAAACTTAACAAAAATCAATCAGGAAAGCTGGATTTTCTTAACGAATACATGATTCACTTAACAACTGCAAAAAAAAAAAAAAGGTAAAATTGGGTATGATTCATTGAACAACCACCTTACTTTGCAATAGAAATTCTGGACCCTATTGTGGTTATAAATTGAGGACAACCTGCACTGGGTATACAACTTAATGTCCAGCCTCTCCAATGCTCCCCCACCAGCACACCCCAGTCTCTTTTGGTTCTGAAAGCATATCATTATATCCAGTCCAAGTGATTTAGACTTTTTCCTCTGGATATAAGTATGTGAGCCATATGTTTTGCTATTAAAAGATTTAAAACAAGAGCGATGGTAAAAAAAAAAAAAAAAGTACAGAATCCCAGTTACCTAAACAGGAAATTAGCAATACAATTCTCTAAGGCAGAATGATGATCGTGATTCTTCCCCAACCACCCCATGAAAATGGATTATCAACTCTCTAACAAGTTTTTTTTAAAAAAAAAAAAAAAAAACAACTGCCAGAAAGTTGCTCTTCTCTGCTTTTCGAACTGTTCACAACCTTATAGCCCCTTCCTAAGATACCCCGGCAGCATAGAAAAATGCTCTGCCACTTCAAAGCATCCTACAGTAAATAAGTAAAGGAAATGGCTGACAGGGATAAGCCACATCGAAATACATATGGGAAGTCCTGGATCTTTGATTCCGTATGCATGCAGCTGACTTCAAAGCAAGGCTGTAATCTGTCCGATGGGCCTTTACCTCTGCAAAGAAGAGAGAGAAAATCCTTCCGTCAATCAATGTGATAATTAGATACCACAGTAATGCATTCAGCTTGGTGCTTGCAATCCTTGATGATATGCTTCAATTAGATGTATGGGCCACCCCACCCTATGTCTTTAATTACGAGTCCATCAGGGAAAATGAGAGGAAAGGCATGCTTTTTCTGAAGATAGAAAACCAGAGTTTCTTGACAGCGGGGGAGGGGGATATAAATATTCAATGGAAACAAAAAGGCGAAGGCCTCAGATACGTTAACAGAATCAAAGTACAACATAGCGTATAAAATTACAGACATTCAAGAACTAAAGGAAAAAGAATTTTAAGGTAAACCAGGAATTTGATGCTCGCTACTTATTCTTATTTCATTTCAGGAAAAACATAGTTTTCTGCAGAAAATGTTGGTAATATATAGCCTGCACGATGCCATAACAAAATGTACTGTAAAACGTTAGATATTTGACCTGGAAATAATCAGAGAGGTTGCTGTACTCTTAAAATAAGGCAACTTGAGGTTGGTTCCATCAAAAATTGCTTCTACTAGCCTCATGTGAATGGTTAAGCTCATTTAGAATGCAACTATTTGAAAATTCTAGAACAGGGGTGTCAAACTTGCGTCGTCGTGGCAGCGTCCCCTTCGCTAAACTGGGTGGAGGCGAGGCCACCAGATGATGCATCCGGCCTGTGGCCTGCGAGTTTAACAACCCTGTTTTAGAAGATTACAAATGTAGATTTTGATTTTTGAAACTGGAATACTCTCCCCTCTTTGGAAGAGCTTTATAGTTCCCGCTGCCTTAAGAAAGTTCAAAACATTCTCAAAGATCCATCTCATCCTGGGGACCCTTTTTTTGAACTATTACCATCTGGCAGACGGTACAGAACCATAAAAACAAGGACAAATAGGCTGAAAAACAGCTTCTATCCCAGGGCAGTAACTCTTTTGAATTCTGCTGTATAGTGTAGTGTTGGTGTAGTGTCGGGGATTTTTGGTTCAATGTGTGGAGTGTGAAGGATGTGTGTTTGTGTTTATTTTCAAGGTCATGATGTGCACTGAAGATGGTGTTTGATTTTGTTGTACAAGGTGCAATGACAATAAAAGTAAACTAAAATTATTTTTAATTTAGAGCATATTATTTATAGTTAATTGACAACATTTTTCACACAGATTTTCTTGTTAAATCACAGTCCAGATAAGCACATGAATTGGCTGTTTGGGTTCTGTGATGGGAGAAGATTTCTAGTAATTCATTCATTGTAGGATCCATTCATTTCAGGGATTTTAATTCACTTATTATTAATTAATTAATTAAGACATTATTGTCTTTCCTTCCTACACATAGCTAGTAATAAGTTCATTTGTTCCATAAACTTTTGCATGTATAAGTGGATGTATTCATAGCAGAATATCTTACCCCAACAAATTCTTAAGAATATAAATGAAAAAAACCATACCATCAGAGTAAACCATGTACTTTGAAATCAAAGGGTGTGTAAGTCTCCCTATTGAGGGCCATGCCATATCCAATGAGAAGTTACTCCGAAAAGGCCTTCTCTTCTCCTTAGTACCCACATTGCATTGTGTCTATAAATGCACAGAAAACTAGTTTTGTTAAGTAGCAAGAATAATGTTATTCTAGTTTTAAAAGCAGGGTAGGAGATATTTGCTACCCACTCTTTACTTGATATAATTATTTCCTTTTGATTGGCAACACTTCCTGGGCCTAATGAAATTGTGCAAGCAGTATATCTGCCGTTGTAAAACAGAACCTTATTCTGTTTAGTTCTAGATCTGATTACTCTTTTTTCCTTGACTTAGTTCAGGCAAAATCCCATACCGCATTGTGAACCCAACGCTGAACCAAAAAAGCAGATAAAGCAAATGATCTATTTCAGTATCATAAATAATACGTCAAGAGTACCAACAGAAGTCAGGCTCTTAACCTAAGTAATTTATCCTCCAACATTTACACAGAGGAACAATGAACTGGGAAAAAAGGAAGTGCAAGTTTTCAAAAGTTATTAAATGTAAAATATAAAAACCCTAAGTTTTGTGGGTGGAGTGGGGGAAATGGTTGTTATTCATCAATAAGCTAGCCTTCATTTTGGCAACAGTTCTGTCAATTTCATTGGAAGCAGATTCCTACCCCCCCAATCATTTTGGCTAGCCAAGAAAACCATTTTAAACTTATTTCTCTAATTGGTATTACTGTGATGAGGGCAAATGGAAGTCATGCCTTCTTTTACATAATGACCACTTTAAATAACCACCCAATCTATGTTATATCTGACATGTCGGCATAAAATGTCTTTTTTAAAAAAGCTGGAAGAGTGAACCTGGGAGAAACTCCATTTTGTACCAGAATTAAATTTCAATTTCTTTTTCTGGCTGCCTTCTTTGCAGGAAAGGAAAAATGTGTTTTTGGGGGAAATTGCTTTTGATCCAAAAAGCTATCATGATAATAACATAGAGTGGGCCAAATGCAATACCTACTCTTAAAAGAGAAAAATAAAGGTTTAGTTCTTAACAAGTTGATACATGTCTATCTGGGTCACTTCAAATTGCATTCCTCATATACAGACCATTTCAAAACAGTACTCAAAGTTAAAAACAAAGTAGTTATCGCAGAAAAAGCTTTTAGTCTACCACTTTTCTGAGAGGCTTTTGAAAATGTACCCAATCAGGTGCCCCTTCACACAAAGTGGTTTAGATCATGTAAAACCTAGCATATGAGGGACCAATTACACACACCAGACATTTCTGTGATTTTACTTAGGTCTTATTTCAGTACTGTCTACTGAGCTCCCATGTAGAAGGCAGGATATTATTGTTTAGCAACTTTATAGAATGCTGCCCTGCATCTGGACACAGTAAGATCTCATATTTATGGATTATCCGGAAACTATCTTCATTTCTGCAAAGCACTAGGGAGAATATCCTGTAGCATTCAAATGAACAAACTGGTTAAATGTTTTTTAGGAGGATCCACAACCGATTTAAGAACTGGATTTGCTGAAGTAGAACTGAATAGTTCTTCATCAAACTGGACAACAGTCTCAAGGTGCTACAGGATTTGGTACTAGGCTTCATACTCTTTAATAATTTGATTAGTAACTTGAAGAAATTGAATATTTACAAGTTTTTCAGATGACACAGAGCACACTGAGATTATGAATGCTGTAGGAGATAGACATCAATTTTAAAGTAATTGCAATAGGTCAGAATAACAGTCTGAAAATACAGACCAAGTTCTTCACTATTTCCTAAGTTTTAATCTTCCAGTGGTTGAATTCAAAGAGATTGTTGCTTCTCAGTGTAAGACAAAAACCTAAAAGCTCTCCTAAAAAAAATTCTGTATAATTTTTGTAAGTTTCAAGTTCCACTTGATGATAAGAGAAATTCTCCTAAGCCTTGAAGAACATTCATATATATTCAGCAATTTTTGGAGAGAATTGGTGAATCAATTCATTTGTACCCTATTTCATTTTGACACAGGCCAACCTGTAAGTTTATTCTTCATGTTCTGCATAAGTTGCAGAAACACTTTGTAGAAACTGAGAAGATCAGATTTTAATTGACCCTGCACAGCTGCTTCATAACTTAACTACTTTGTAGACTCTATTGAACATTTAAACTAAAGGCATAAAACTTTAAATGAGAGGAATGGTACTTGAGAAAACAGCTAGTGCATATAATTAAAGGGGAAAATGAATACAGCAAATCTTGGGATTGTTTCAGCAATGTCTAAATGACTTCATGCCTTCTAAAAAGTCAAAGACTATCAAAGGCAAGGAAATATTACCACATAGTTTAGTGATATGCAGTAGTTAATGCTTTAGTTAATATATCTATCTATCTATCTATCTATCTATCTATCTATCTATCTATCTATCTATCTATCTATGTAAATACCTGTAATTTATATTTTCTATGATCATCCAAAGTTTGTGAAAATGACTTTTGCAATGTATTATTCAATATGATGGATAATTCTTTAGTGGGTTTTTCACAGTGACCTCATTGGCAGACACAGGACTGTGATTGGCAATCTGCAAGATGAGAGAAATCATCCAGTGATCTAAAACACATTTAAAAAGCAAAAGGTCAAATAGAAGGGAGAAATGAGCACAAAAATAAGGAAGTAAAGGACTATTTAATAAAGAAGTTGATAACATTTGAGCGTCATAGCCAGAATATTCCATTTCCCCCTTCAAATGGACAATAAACTGTGAAAGGATCACAATCTGACAGCCAATTTCCCTGTTTTGGTTTCTCTGTAGGAAGCATCAAACAAGTCACTTTCTCTTATTCAGGCGAGTAGCGGCAGCACTGGGAAGTCACAATGACTAGTTTTTCCTCTTCCATAGAAGCTTGAGTATGTGAGAGAGATCATTGTGCTCTGGAAATTTTAGAGATTCACATTGTTTCACATTGCTTCAGAAAGTCATGACAGAAATTGAAGAGAAAAATTGCTGGTGGTCCAAGAATATAAAAGTATAGCAGAAATAAGTCATATTGGTAGAGAATAATTATAATGAATCAACATCAGATACATGTATGTGTATATGTATATGTGTATGTGTATGTATGTATGATATACCAAATATATTGGTAATTGTAGCTTTGTGTCTATCTAGTATACAGCAGAATTAATTGAAATTATATTCATCAGCTCATTTTTTATTATTCGTGATTTAAGTAGCTCGATTGAAAGTAGTACTATAAATCTATTGACTGACTATTTCTTATTCACATATCGATGTTTGCTCTCAGTGTTGCATGAATTACAAACCTTTCATTTTTTTCTAGACCTGTGGCTCTCAAACATTCTAGTCACCGGACCTCCTTACCTATTCAAACATGATTGAGACCCAAAAGAGTTTTGGTTTATGCGAGTTGTAGCTCTAGATGTTTATTGTATTAGAAATTGAAATGGAGAATTTTTAAAGTATTTAATTTCACCGACCCCCTGGAAGGAATTCCCAGGAGTCCCCAGACCACACTTTGAGAACAGCATCTCTGGATAAACATCATAGCTTTAATGCAAGATGGAAAAGAAAAAAAAACAAGTTAATGTTTTCACCCAAAGAATTTCTTTCAATCTGCTACATTTCTTCAATACTACCTTGAATCGTTTGCATATTACTGGGAAAAGTTTTATAGAAAAGGATGCAGACATTGATCTTATAGAAATAGTGTGCTAGAGATCCCTTCAGAAGTCACTTTGAAAGCTTTCTATAGAGAGAGCAATGAAAAGAAAGCAATGGCCATAGAACCATAAATTAAATTTCAGGAGGAAATACTCCCCTCCCATTTATTAGAAGGGGTTGTCAGAGTGGGTATTACTGTACTTTATCTAACATCAGCTTAGTTTTACTATTCTCAGGAAGAACATAAAATGCATTTCAGGTAACTTTCTTTTCTAAGTCCATCTTCACCTTTCTTTTTTCAGTCTATACAATGAAATGTACAGGTAAAGATGATATGGGTAATGCATATCTAGATGACATGCTTTGTCCAGAGAGGATAAGGGAAAGAATAAGTCCATCCATTCCTGAGATCTGGCATCAGGTTTTGCAAGACAGTTAATTATGTGTGATGTGTGTTAGAGATCTTCCAGATGACCACACTTTCCTCAACTCTTCTCATTTTTAACCTAGAATGTACCTGAGATAGATCCAAACTCTTTTGACTATTTACAGGTTCATTTAGACATCAGAATACTATGAGCAGAGGCTTATGTCTACGTATTTGCAAGGCTGAAAATTGCAGATCAATTCAGTGGTGGGATTCAAAAATTTTTACTATTGGTTCTGTGGGCGTGGCTTGGCTTGGTGGGCATGGCTTGATGGGTGTGGCAGGGAAAGGATACTGTAAAATCTCCATTCACACCCCACTCCAGGGGAAGAGTACTGTAAAATCTCCACTCCGTCCTCACTCCTGAGTGAAGGTTACTGCAAAATCCCATTTCCTCCACACCCCACTAACCTACTTTCCGGCTTTGTTCTCCTGTGCAGGGCAACAAAAGAAGACCCAGCCATAAATCTGAGATTCAGGAGGCAGAGAATAGATGGGGGCAGGACCAGTCAGAGATGAGATTTGCCAGTTCTCCAAACTATTCAACATTTCTGTTACTGGTTCTCTAGAACTGGTCAGAACCTGCTGAATACTACCTCTGGATCAATTGCTCATAATGCTGGCTAATAGCAGACTGTTGAGAACTTCTAACCAATCACCCCCTACTCCTTTTTCAATCCAGTAGGTAACTTAGCGTCTCAGCATGTGACTAAATAGACATGCTATCATTCCTTTCTGAAAAAAAGAGAAACATGGCTAGCTGCCCTCTATGTATTTCTGTGGTTTTTGTCCACTCATAAAAGTTGTTTGAGAAAAGCTGGATGAGGAAAAGTTAGCCTTTTAAAAATATTCAAAAATGCATTGGAAATTCTCAGAAATCTCTTGCTTGCCAGGAGAGCAAAACTTTCTGGCATTCTAAGAACCACACAACTCATAATGTTGTCATACCAGCAATTCTGCCTTTGGATATCTTTCCCAGGTCAATAACAGAAGCATAGTTGCCAAATTCTGAGAGCTCATATTTCCAGTTTGTTCTACATTGGTCAGCGGCTGACTCAAATTTTGTGATCAATTCTGGAAATATGTTTTAAGAGGATTCAGACCAGTGGTGGGATTCAAATTTTTTGACTACCAGCTCTGTGGTCATGGCTTGGGGTGTGGGGCAGGGGAAGGATACTGCAAAATATCCATTCTCTCTCCACCCGACTGACCTGCTTTCCAGCTCTGTTCTCCTGTGCAGGGCAACCAAAGAAGACCTAGCCAATCAGCTGGGACTTGGGAGGCAGATAATAGATGGGGGCGGGGCCAGTCAGAGGTGGCATTTGGCAGTTCTACGAACTACTCAGAATTTCCGCTACCGGTTCTCCAGAACGGGTCAGAATCCACTGAATACCACCTCTGATTCAGACCAATGGGTACATGTTTTGAGAAAAGTAGCAAGTCCTATGAAGAGAGTTCAAAGAGCTGGGTATATTTAGCTTTGAAGTGATGACAAAGGAGGGGATATGAGACAAGTTTTCAAATACCCGGAAGGATGTCATGTAGACGAAGGCCAAGATCAGTTTCACTGTGTAGGATAATAGCATCATGGCCTTAAAATTCTGGAAGGCAGATTGAATTGACTATATTGAATATATACTGAACATTTAAAAAAACGTTCTAACCTTAAGTACATCTGACCCGTTTAAGTGGAAGCCAGGGTTACTTTAATCTGGACTACAGATAGTCCTCGACTTGGTAACCATTCAAAGTTATAATGGCATTGGCACTGGAAAAAAAAGTGACTCAGGACCTTTTTTCCCCACAATTATGACCACTGCAGCATCCCCATGGTCATGTGATCAAAACTGAGG
Source organism: Pseudonaja textilis (assembly GCF_049901715.1). Taxonomy (NCBI): domain Eukaryota; kingdom Metazoa; phylum Chordata; class Lepidosauria; order Squamata; family Elapidae; genus Pseudonaja; species Pseudonaja textilis. Next base: position 145,576,855 of record NC_141990.1, on the reverse strand, counting down.
GACTTAGCAACTGACTCATATTTATGAGGGTTGCAATGTCCCAGGATCATGTGATCACCTTTTGCAACCTTCTGACAAGCCAAGTCAATGGGGAAAGCAGATTCACTTAACAACTGTGGTGATAAAAGTGATAAGATGGGCAAAACATAATTAACATGTAGGTCCCTTAGCAATAGAAATTTTGGGCTCAGTTATGGTCATAGGTCAAGGACTACCTCTATAATTATAAAGCAGGAGGTTGGATTTAATAGCATAAATAAGTTTGGGGTGGGAGACACAGATTGAAGAGATAAGATTTCATTGCATCTGCTGCCAGATAATGGATCCAGGGCCAGATGGTAGAACGAGGCAACCAATGCTTCCAAGGAGAAGACAGATACCCCTCCTCTGAAGTAGCTATAGACTGCTGAATCTGGATTAGGACCAATGCCAATTGTCCAAATAGTGGACCCAAAAGAAATAACCATTTGTTGTGACTCAGAGGTTTGAACCTGCTCTGTCAGAAGACAGGCTCGAGTGATGAGGAAGATCTGGCATTAAGGTTTGAGCCTGCCTTGTTGAGTGACATAAACGGGAGTCAGGAGGAAGAGGACTTGGCATTGGGGCTTGAACCTGCTTTGCTGGAAGTTTCAGAATCCTCATCCTCTCCAGGACCTTCCTCATTAGTTATGCCTCAGGTGTCAGCAGATAAGCAGGAGAACGTGCCAGAGTCCTTGGATGAAGATCAAACCGAAGAATGTTGGTAAGCAGAAACGTCAAGCACAAACTGGAAGGAGACGTCGAATCAGGGACTGAGGAAAGAGACTGACACACCCCTCAGGGAATATAAGGAGGCGTGTTAGCTTTGAATCCCTGTTCGGGTCAACCTTGTTAATTTGCGTCTGCAGTTTGGACAAAGTAATTCTGTTTGCCGTTCGTCTCTGATTTATAGTTCTGCTCGTTATCAGAATTTGCAGACAGCTTCTGGGAAAACTGCCAAAGGAAAGTTAACTCTGTTGTTCCTGATATTGTCTGTTCGTGTTTTTTCCTTTGGACATTTGGACTCTCACCTTGTGGCCACAGATGAGACAGAACACCACTCACAGAAACTTTGAATTTCCAAAGGTAAAACTTTATTGTATACACCATTTCAGCACTGAAGATACAAAACCAGCTCTGGTTTCCCACACAAAGCCTTGCTTAGTTAAACAATAGCTTCCCTTTCTCCCCACCCCTGGGTGTTCACATTGTCCAATTATGAGATGTCCCTTTGTTATGGGAATGGTCCACCTCCTGGTGACCTTGACGGTTTCCAGGCTCTGATGCTTCATGTACAAACCCTCAGGATTCCATCCCACCCTCCCTTCCCCTCCAGTTCAGTGGCAAGTTGAATAACAATACGATACGAAAAGACCCAAGTGTTTCAATCTTGACAATCCCCTCCTGCAAGTCCCCAAAATTTGTATTATGGGAAGGGCAACTAGACTGCAGGTTCTTCTGGAAGATGTTCTAAGCTGAGATTTCCTGATATTGAGAACAAGCTGAACAACAGGGTTAGGGTTAAGTCCATGAATATTTTGCACAGTTTGAAGATTGTCTCTCTCTCTGCAGATGAAGGCAGCTGCTAGCCAGGTTCTGTGAAACCATCTCTGCCCTCTGGCTCATTCCCTGTGAGAGGAGAACTTCTGGCGGACTTGAACAACAGAAATTTCTATGATTGTGAAAAAGGCATTGAGAGGTCTGGCCTGGGGTTATTGTGCCTATGTATCCTGAGGCATCTCCAGATTACAATGTGCAATATATTTTTACTTTGTATTTTTTTCTTTTACATACTTGGAAGCTATATTTCTCTTTTTAAAAAAAACAAAAAAACACACCCTATCATTGAATAATTCGTTTTTGCGAATTTCTCTGATACTTCACCAAGGGCACAGAATGTTTACATGGCTGAGGAAATAGTGACAGAAAAAATAACTCCCTTAAGCATTTAACAACGGTGGCCAGTTTTAAGTTATAAAAGCAGCTTTGGTCAAGTTGGGCAGTTGGAGATATCATATTGAGAAGATTGGGATTGGCTTTAGGGCCATCGCTGTCCAACTGAGCTTTGCATGTTGAAGCTCTCAGTTCAATCCTAGCCTTTCCAAGTGAGACTGGGAAAGACCCATCTGAAAAAACAATATGCTGAGGAAACCTAGTTATACAGTTCTACTTCATGTGGGACAGTTAATGTTGTTCAAGTGCTAAGTGCCTGAAAGCTATAAGGCCCTGGATAGGGAACAACTAGCTGTGTGGTTTCTCAATCCTAACAAGACAAGTTTTTGGCTCCTAGCGTCAAGTGAGTTGAGATATTTTACTCTTGGTGGGGTTACACTTCCCAGGCACAGATCTGGTGTGCCAATTTGGGGGTCCTCTTAGAGTCACAGCTCCACCTGGAAGAGCAGATGGCAGCAGGGGCTTTGCACAAAGCCACCTTGTTGTATTTATTCCTGGAGTGGGAGGCTCACAATCACTTACATCTTAGTCACCTGCTATTTGGATTACTGCAATGTGCTTTACATGGAGCTGCCCTTGAAAACCATCTGGAATCTTCCACTGTTCAGAATGCAAAGTCATTTGCAGTTTTGGGTGTTTGGCGGTCCATCCAAGTAACAACAATACTGCATGAGCTGCACTGGCTTCCAATCGCTTTCCAGGTGTAATTCCAGGGGCCGGTTATCATTTTTAACACATTTGGAGCCCCAGGCCCATTTACACAGCCAGGTTTCTAAAGCTTTATAAGAGGCCAACAGGTTTGGGGCCATTCTACTCTTCAAGGGCAGAATATTCACAAAGCAAGGTCCACAGCAAAGAAGGCCCATCTTCTAGTTCCTGTCCGTTGACAGTCTTTGTCTGATGGGTTCTGCAGTATGTCCAATCTGCAGACCCCAATTTTCCTATTTGCATATTCCCCCTTCCCCAGACGTACCCCTTTATATGTGCACAGGGCAGGCATGTGCATGTGATGCACATGTCTGCCTCTTCAGCTCTAACTTGATTCAAGGTGCCACAAGGCTCACCATGCCTGTTCAGTATTGAATCAAGAAAACTGTTGAAGTGAAAGATTTGAGATTGGGGGTGCGGGGTGGCCTTGTTTATTCTTGGGTTCACCAGCCACAGCCACCGCTGCTGCTTTCTCAGTGAGCATTTAATTAATCACTATTTTCATGCACTGGCTTTGGCCTCAGGGTTATTTGCCTCCACCTGCACCAGGTTCTGCTGTGGGCTTCCCAGACCAAACTGGGAGCAGCCAGCCAGATATCAGCGGGAGTCACACAGAAGCAGCTGTGTTTGTTTGATCTTCTCAGTGCCAGGTCTTTGGTCTACGAGAGTCCTGCCCAAGCTCCTAACAGAGGCAGAACTAAGGCCACAGAGAGAAGACCTCCAATGTTGTAAATAACAAATATAAATACCGCCCAGCTGGGAATGAAAAGCACAAGGCAGCTCTGGTAACAAAAGTCTAAACACAAACAGACCTGGCTTGTTGCTATGCAGTTCTCCTGAGTTTCCAAAATCTTGGAAGTGCTCTGCCTTGTATGTTGTTTTCTTAGCCCTTGACAGGAGAAAGTATTAGCCTTTTCCCCTTCCCATGAGGGGTTACCTGGTGCTTATGCTTGCAAAGGTTAGGGGCAGGAGAAAGCAAAATGCAGCGGAACAGGAACAAATGTGAATGGCCAATTCCGAAATGGGTGGAATAATCTCCAAAAACAGAAATTGCTTTAAGCACCACAGTAGAATACTGTGTACCAATGGTGGTATATTCACTGAAACATTGGGCTTTCGGTAACTACAGAAAAATAATACTGGAAAAATAAGCACTTTTTGTGGGTAAAGAGAAAATTGAAAATAAGAATGTAAAGTTTGAGTCAAAAGCTGGTGGGAAAGACGTATTTTTCTTTTTTTTTCTATTCTTGGTATACGAAACCAAACAATGAAATTAATGGATAAATTATTCAGCCAATGATTGAGATTTCATAATGTTCATTGTGTTTAAAATGTCTCTTTACAAAAACAATAGTCTGGTTTTCATTAAATTTTCAATTCCATTTTAAAGAAAAACTTAAATATGTAATTTAACAAAACCAATCTGCAACCCTCTGTCAGACTGATTTCTTAGGAACAAACACCTTTATTTAATCTAGTAATCAAGTCACCCCACAATGCTTGTTGCTTTCATTCCTTGTCAAGTTAGTATTCAGTTTCATAGAACCATTCCTGCCTCTGTGGCGCATCAGTCTTTAGAGGCAGAACTGTGTAAACACAATGATTGTGGTTTCTCTGAGATTCATTCTGCATGCCTGTTTCAAGACATAGTTTTGTCAGTGTTTCCGGCCAAGACATAGAAAAAAAACTTCTTTAAATATGAATTTAGAGATCATCCTCACTTAATGACTACAATTGAACCTGGAATTTTAGCCATAAGTCATTGCGATCATTAAGCAGATGGCCACATTACATGACTCAGTTTTATGAACATTGTAAACTGAGTCACCTTGGTCATTAAGCAAATCACATGGCCATTGAATGGTCCCTTTTTCTGCTGGAAACTGATGAAAAATGCTGGAAACTGACAAAAAAATGTCACAAATCATGGTCACGTAGCTGGAGGATGCTACAATTAATCATAAATGAGAACCAATTGCCCAGTGTCCTAAATGCAATCACAGGACTACAGGGATTACGTGGTAGTCGTAACTTCAAGGAGGGGTCATTAGAAACATTGTTGGGTTCACCGTAACTTTGAATGGTTATTAAGCTACTAGACATTAATTGAGGACTACCTGTCATTGACTTTAGTGTAACATTTCAAATATAAAATCATGATGATAATGATAATGAACACAACTAGCTTCTAATACCTAAAATCCTCTGAATTCATGGGAAAAAAAGTATCCGAAGTATAACTCTTCCTACAAAGTATTGTCAAATGAAATCTTAACTATTGAATTTTCCCTCTTGAAGGACAAATGACATGTCAACATTGGGTTCATCTTCCTACCTGCAGCGTGACGCTATTTCATTAACCATATTTCAAGGACATATCCCTGTGACGATGTCTTTGTCTCATCCCAGCGTACTGTGGACACAGCCTAAATTCATTTTTTGCTTGTTTCAGGTTTAAAGTAATGCCTGTCTCCATTTTCCTAATAGAAATCTGGCTGAATTAGCAGTCTAAAATGCCCCATTGATGTTCTTAGTGAATATATGATCAGGTTTTAACTGGAGCTTAATTCTTTTTGGCCACTTGAGGATACTGTTGGTATACCTTCTGTTCTCAAGCTTTCATTGGCCATATTGACTTGGACCATAGAAAGAGCCAGTTTGGGAGCCAATTGTCACAAGGTTAGAAGCAAAGAATCTGAAATCAGACAACTCCATTACCAAAGCCAGAAACAAGTGGAAACTCCTCCCTGCCAATAGGCTTCAAGCCTATTATACAGCCACATAAAAAGAAAGAATTCAGACCTTGATTTCAGAATAAATAGGCCTTGCATTTGATACGTAGCAGTCATTGGAATTGTTTGCTAAGAGTTTCATTTTTCTACAATAAGCCTCCTTATCAGATCGGTTATGTCCTTGAATGCCTGTTTCCAGTCTAACTTTTTGGGAAAAGCCTGATATCAAACATCTGGCTTCAGCAGAGGCATCTGCTCATGTAATCCCTAGTCGTCATTTTGGAAATAGTCAGTCACATTATGTAAGTTCTTTACTGATGTGGGTTTAATGTTCTTTTGAAGGAGCTCTACTCTTGTTTGTTTAACAAGTCTTCTGAAAGGTCACTAGAAAAGTGCTCCCTGAATGGAACTATAAGCTACAAGGTTGATTTAGATGGAGAAAGGGAATTGAGTTCTGCCAGCAATGTGTTGCTCAGTATTCCTAAATATGTGTATTTTAGTTTCTCTGCTAATTCCTCTGACTAGTGGTTTCATGTAGCTGTACAATTATTGTGGGGTGGGAGTATGAGAGGTGGTTTTTGCCTACTTTTCTACTGTCTTGCCTACTTCACAGTCTATTTCTAGATGCTGTTGCCACCGCAATTCATTGAGCATGTATTGAATTGTGTTCCATGTATTGAATTGGTATATTCAGAAACGGGAGCAAAATTCAGTCTGTACCCAGGTCTCAAGTGCAGTGAAAGGGAAAGGAATGAAGTAGAAAGGAGATTGCCGATGCTGTTGGCAATAACAGACTTATATGCGGCTTCACAATGATTTGCAGCCCTCTCTAAGCAGTTTACAGAGTCAGGATATTGCTCCCAACAATCTGGGTCCTCATTTTACCCACCTCGAAAGAAAGGAAGCCTGAGTCAATCTGGAGCTGGTAAGGATTGAACTGCTGTCAGTCAGCAGACTTAGCCTGCAATACTGCATTCTAACCACTGCACCACTACTCCTGTAATTGGGTCAATTTCCTCTAATTCGGGCTGTTTTGGAACCTAGTTTGAATGATTTTCTAAAGGAATGCTAAACTTCCAAAAACAGCTTGACTGAGAGGTGAGCAGAGCAGAGGAGGGGCATGTTACAAAGCAGAATGCAGATAGCCAGAAGCACAATGAAAACTCAAGTTCATTTTTTTCCATTCCACCAAAATCCTTGTTCAGAAATAGTCAAATGACAGGTCACTGGTATGCAAAACTTCCTGATTAGTGACCTGCCACACAATGAACTTAAAAGATGGCACCCGCAGAGGTACCTGCCCATCAGCTATTCTGAGCCTGTTGTACCACACATTGAAGTATTTCCCCCTACTAGCAAGTGACAATCAATAGGAAAGTGAATGAAGCTCGGGAATCCATAATCACCTCTCAATTTATCCCACATCCGAATTGTGAGCACAGCACTATTTGCTGATCCTTGTTACTAAAATAGATTAGGATTTGACCCTTGGAGAAATGCAATTTATACCAATGTACTCTGTGAACTAGGTACTAGATGAATGCACATCAATCTGGCCACGAAGGAGAGCCCATTGATCATAGCTGCAGAGATGTTCAAATTGCATAATTGTAATATAATTGGAGGAGGAAATATTACACCTTCCCCTTGAGCTATTTGCCCAGTCAAAATCAACCCCCAAATCTATTAGTTGTGGTGAACAAAATGCTTCTTCCCAGAAAAATTCTGCTGAATAATTAATTTAATTGGGAAAAATGACAAAGGAAGTAAAAGCACAACTATAATGATGTGGGAAAATACCCGAACAAAGCTGAATATGTATATATGTTATTCGGGTTTTCTCCCGCGTAAGATTGGCAGTATCTAGGCGACGTTTCGATGAAGTCTCATTCATCATCTTCAGGCTTGTTTCTTCAGCTTTGTGCTTCTCAGAGTAATGTGAGCTTGCAGCTGCTTCTTCCTTTTAACTGCTAGTGGGGGTGTGACTTGATTGGGTGGGGGCTTGGCTGTGTTCTGATTGGTTGGGGGTTTGGCTGTGTTCTGATTGGTTGGGGGTTTGGCTGTGTTCTGATTGGTTGGGGGGTTGCCTGTGTTCTGATTGGCTGGGGGTGTGTTCTGTTCAGGTGGGGGCTTGGTTGTGCTCAGGTTAGTCTTGGTTGCTGGGGGATTTGAGCTGGTGAGCTGTGATACTGCTGTTTGGCTTTGTGTTCATGGTCGTGCTGCATCTTCATGGTGGGCGTCAGTTCGCTTCATGTATGGTTCGGAGGGGTTTGAAGCAGGTAGTGATGCAGCTGCAGTGCGGCTTCTGGTCCGTGGTCATGTCTCATCTTCTGTGTGTGTGTGAGTCTGCTTTCTACATGGAAGTGTGGTGGTAGCATCTTGTGTGGCCCTCATGGGTGTGGGTCTGGCATCATTCTTCATGTTAGGTACTCGTCTGTTCATGAGGGCGGGTTTCCAAATGGCTGTTAGGCGGGAAGTGTCATCTCGTTTATTCATGCTGTGTGGGCGTTTTTCTATCTCTATGGCTTCTCTGATTATTCTGTTGTTGAAGTATTCAGTTTTGGTGATAGTTCTGGTATTTTTGAAGTCAATTTTATGTCCTGTGGCTTTCAGGTGTTGGACCAGGGAAGAGGTCGGTTCTTCTTTTTTGATTGAGTTCTTGTGTTCTTCAATGCATGCACTTATTCTTCTGTTAGTTTGTCCAATGTATGTGGCGGGGCAGGCGGTGCAAGGGATTTCGTATACTCCTTGGTTTTCTAACTCGGTTTTGTCTTTAGGGTTTCTTAGGATGCTGGATATTTTTCTGTTTGTGCAGAATGCTGTTTTAATGTTGTGTTTTTGGAGGATCTTGCTGATTTTGTCTCTAGTGCCTTTTATATATGGGAGGAGGGCTTTGCCGTTCTCATGTTCTCTGTCTTGGATTTTGGTTGGGGTTTCTTTTTGGATTAGGTGGCTAATCTTCTTTCTTTGGAATCCATTGGCTGTTAGTATGTTAGTGAGAGTGTGTAGTTCGGTTTTTAGGTGTTGTTCGTCAGCTAAGCATTTTGTTCTGGAGATGAGTGTCTCGGCTATGGAATTGATCTGTGCTGGGTGGTGGTGTGAGAGTGCGTGTAGATAGCAGTTTGTATGTGTTTTCTTCTGATAGATGGTGTGTCCTAGGGAGCCATTGGATTTTTTGTATACTAAGACATCTAGGAAGGGAAGTTTATTGTTAGCTTCTGTTTCCATGGTGAATTGTATTTTGGGGTGTAGGCTGTTGAGGTGTGTGAGGAAGTTGTTCAATTTTTCTTTCCCGTGTGGCCAGATTATGAAGGTGTCATCTACATATCTGAGCCAGAGTTTGGGTTTGTGATCATATTTTTCTAGAGCTTGTGTTTCAAAGTGTTCCATGTAGAGGTTTGCGATGACAGGTGAGAGGGGTGATCCCATGGGTGCTCCTTCTATTTGTTTGTATTTTTGTCCATTGTAGGTGAAGTATGTATTGGATAGGCAGTGGTTGGTCAGATCTAGGATGTACTTGGGGGGGTTGTATTTGTTTTGGAAGGCTGTCAAGGCTTCTTTTATTGGCACTTGGGTGAAGAGGGATATGACATCGAAGCTCACTAGTAGGTTGCTGGGTTGTAAGTTTTGTTTCTTTATGATTTTGATGAACTGGAATGAGTTTCTTACATGTGAGTTGATGTATTCTGCATAGGGCTGTAGTTGTTTGGTGAGAAATTTGGCTAGGTTTTGTAGAGGTGACCCTATGGAGCTGACTATTGGCCTAAGTGGGGTTCCTTCTTTGTGTATTTTGGGGAGACCATAAAGCTTAGGGCATCTGGATGATTTCTCTCGGGGTATGATTCTTTGCTAGATTTCTTTGCTGATGGGGGAGGCTTTTATTTTGGATCTGGTGGTGGGGTCTGTGTTTAGGGGTTTGTATGTGGGGTCTTGGAGTAGGTTGGTTAACTTGGTTTGGTAGTCAGATGTGTTCATAACCACTGTCACGTTGCCCTTGTCTGCTGGTAGGATTATTATGCTGGTAGTGCATAAGTAGTGCAGTTTGTTCTTCTTTGGATAAGTTGCGTTTGGGTGGTTTGCTAGTGCAGAGGATGTTGGTGATTTCGAGTCTGATTCTATTAGCATCATCAGGGTAGGTTTTGGTATATATATATGTTTTCTGAGGTTCTCGCGGGTATTTGTATGTGGATCTTTGGTTGTTCGGGTTTTCTCCCGCGTAAGGTTCGAAGTATCTAGGCAACGTTTCGATGAAGTCTCATTCATCATCTTCAGGCTTCTGTCTCCGGCTCTGTGCTTCTCAGAGTAATGGAGATTGCAGCTGCTTCCTCCTTTTAACTGCCAGTGGGGTGGGACTTGATTGGGTGGGGGCTTGGCTGTGTTCTGATTGGGTGGGGGTGTGTTCTCATTGGTAGGGGTTTGGCTGTGTTCTGATTGGTTGGGGGTTAGCCGTGTTCTGATTGGTTGGAGGCGTGTTCTGTTCAGGTGGGGGCTTGGTTGTGCTCAGGTTAGTCTTAGTTGCTGGGGATTTGAGCTGGAGAGTTGTGATCTGGCTGTTTGGCTTCTAGTTCGTGGTCCTGCTGCATCTTCATAGTGGGTGTCGGTTTGCTTCATGTATGGCTCAGAGGGGTTTGAAGTGGGTAGTGATGCAGCTGCAGTGCAGCTTCTGGTCCATGGTCGTTTCTCATTTTCTGAATGGGTGGGAGTCTGTTTTCTACATGGAAGTGTGGTGGTGGCATCTTGTGTGGCTCTCATGGGTGTGGGTCCGGTGTCCTTCTTCATGTTAGGTACTCGTCTGTTCATGAGGGCGGGTTTCCAAATGGCTGGAAGGCGGGAGGTATCATCTCGTTTGTTCATGCTGTGTGGGCGTTTTTCTATCTCTATGGCTTCTCTGATTATTCTGCTGTTGAAGTGTTCGGTTTTGGCGATAGTTCTGGTATTTTTAAAATCAATTTCATGTCCTGTGGCTTTGAGGTGTTGGACCAAGGAAGAGGTCGTTTCTTCTTTTTTGATTGAGTTCTTATGTTCTTCAATGCGTGCACTTATTCTTCTGTTAGTTTGTCCAATGTATGTGGTAGGGCAGGCAGTGCAGGGGATTTCGTATACTCCTTGGTTTTCTAATTCGATTTTGTCTTTGGGGTTTCTTAGGATGGTGGATATTTTTCTGTTTGTGCAGAATGCTGTTTTGATGTTGTGTTTTTGGAGGATCTTGCTAATTTTGTCTGTAGTGCCTTTTATATATGGGAGGAGGGCTTTGCCGTTTTCTTGTTCTCTGTCTTGGATTTTGGTTGGGGTTTCTTTTTGGATTAGGTGGCTAATCTTCTTTCTTTGGAATCCATTGGCTGTAAGTACGTTGGTGAGAGTGTGTAGTTCGGTTTTTTGGTGTTGTTCATCGGCTAAGCATTTTGTTCTGGAGATGAGTGTCTTGGCTACGGAATTGATCTGTGCTGGGTGGTGGTGTGAGAGTGCATGTAGATAGCGGTTAGTATGTGTTTTCTTCTGGTAGATGGTGTGTCCTAGGGAGCCATTGGATCTTTTGTATACCAAGACATCTAGGAAGGGAAGTTGGTTGTTGGCTTCTGTTTCCATGGTGAATTGTATTTTGGGGTGTAGGCTGTTGAGGTATGTGAGGAAGTTGTTCAGTTTTTCTTTCCCGTGTGGCCAGATTATGAAGGTGTCATCTACGTATCTGAGCCAGAGTTTGGGTTTGTGGTCGTATTTTTCTAGAGCTTGTGTTTCAAAGTGTTCCATGTAGAGGTTTGCGATGACAGGTGAGAGGGTGATCCCATGGGTGCTCCTTCTATTTGTTTGTATTTTTGTCCATTGTAGGTGAAGTAAGTATTGGATAGGCAGTGGTTGGTTAGATCTAGGATGTGCTTGGGGGGTTGTATTTGTTTTGGATGGCTGTCAAGGCTTCTTTTATTGGCACTTGGGTGAAGAGGGATATGACATCGAAGCTTACTAGTAGGTCGCTAGGTTGTAAGTTTTGTTTCTTTATGATCTCGATGAACTGGAATGAGTTTCTTACGTGTGAGTTGATGGATTCTGCATAGGGTTGTAGTTGTTTGGCAAGAAATTTGGCCAGGTTTTGTAGAGGTGAGCCTATGGAGCTGACTATTGGTCTGAGTGGGGTTCCTTCTTTGTGTATTTTGGGGAGACCATAAAGCTTGGGGCATCTGGATGATTTTTCTCTGGGTATGATTCCTTGCTGGATTTCTTCACTGATGGGGGAGGCTTTTATTTTGGATTTGGTAGTTTTTTCTAGGTAGGTGGTGGGGTCTGTCTTTAGGGGTTTGTATGTGGGGTCTTGGAGTAGGTTGGTTAACTTGGTTTGGTAGTCAGATGTGTTCATTACCACTGTCGCGTTGCCCTTGTCTGCTGGTAGGATTATTATGCTGGTGTCTTCTTTCAGGTTAAGTAGTGCAGTTTGTTCTTCTTTAGATAAGTTGCTTTTGGGTGGTTTGCTAGTACAGAGGATGTTGGTGATTTCGAGTCTGATTTTGTTAGCATCGTCAGGGTTGGTTTTGGTCAGGCTGGTTTCAACTCCGCATATGACGGTTTCTGTGGGGATGTGTTTGGGAGCGACAGCAAAGTTGAATCCTTTTGAAAGGACCTTGGTTTCAGCTTCAGTGAGGATCTTGTCTGAGATGTTGTGCACTGTTTGTTTCATGTGTGGCTGTGGGGGGGAGGAGTTGGTTTCTGGCGTTGTTGTAGTTTCCTGAGTTTGTTGGTGAGTGTGTCTGTCTTGAGGGTGGTCTGTGTTTCGGCTCTCCAGACAGCAAGTTGTTTGGATTTGTCCCAAAGTAGGGGGTGAATCTTGTTGCTGAGTTTGAGGTGGAGTGTGAGGAGATCTTTGTTGATTTGGTCTAGGAGAAACCTTTTTGTGTGAAGTTCATTTCTGATTAGAGCCAATTCTGTTCTTTTTAGGATGCGTTTGGTGGCTGCTGTGTTGGTATGGAATTTCAATTGGAAGCTTGTGGGAATTAAATTTTGATCTCGGCAGTTGCATAGGAATGCAAGGTCACATAAAATGGAAGCTCTTTGGACTTCAAGTTTTTCATAAGTCCTGATCAGATGGTGGGTTTCCTCCCCGTAGAGGTGTAATATTTGTTTTCTGAGGTTCTCGCGGGTATTTGTATGTGGATCTTTGGTTGTTCGGGTAAATCCAAGACAGAGAACAAGAAAACGGCAAAGCCCTCCTCCCATATATAAAAGGCACTACAGACAGAATTAGCAAGATCCTCCAAAAACACAACATTAAAACAGCATTCTGCACAAACAGAAAAATATCCACCATCCTAAGAAACCCCAAAGACAAAGTCGAATTAGAAAACCAAGGAGTATACGAAATCCCCTGCACTGCCTGCCCTGCCACATACATTGGACAGACTAACAGAAGAATAAGTGCACGCATTGAAGAACATAAGAACTCAATCAAAAAAGAAGAAACGACCTCTTCCCTGGTCCAACACCTCAAAGCCACAGGACATGAAATTGACTTTAAAAATACCAGAACTATTGCCAAAACCAAACACTTCAACAGCAGAATAATCAGAGAAGCCATAGAAATAGAAAAACGCCCACACAGCATGAACAAACGAGATGACACCTCCCGCCTCCCAGCCATTTGGAAACCCGCCCTCATGAACAGACGAGTACCTAACATGAAGAATGACACCAGACCCACACCCATCAGAGCCACACAAGATGCCACCACCACACTCCCATATAGAAAACAGACTCACACCCACTCAGAAGATGAGACACGACCATGGACCAGAAGCTACACTGCAACCTCATCACTGCCCACTTCAAACCCCTCCGAGCCATACATGAAGCAGGCCGACACCCACTATGAAGATGCAGCGCGACCTCAAACTCGAAGCCGGGCAGCAGGAAATCCAGCCAATCAGAACACGGCCAACCCCCCAACCAATCAAAACACAGCCAGGCCCCCCACCAATGAGAAGACACCCCCACCCAATCAGAACACAGCCAAGCCCCCACCCAATCAAGTCCCACCCCCACTGGCAGTTGGAAAGAAAAAAGCAGCTGCAATTTCACATCACTCTGAAAAGCAAGAACCGAAGACAGAGGCCTGATGATGATGAATGAGACTTCATCGAAACGTTGCCTAGATACTTTAAATCTTACGCGGGAGAAAACCCGAACAACCAAAGATCCACATACAAATACCCGCGAGAACCTCAGAATGAATATATATATATATATATATATATATATATATATATGTATGTATGTATGTATGTATGTATGTATGTATATGTTTATGTATATGTATATATGTATATGGTATTCAGGTTTGTTTGGGTATTTTCCCACGTCATTGTAATTGTGCTTTTAAAGTTGTAGCAATGTTTCGGCAGAATCTCATCTGCCATTATCAGGCTTCTGTATTGGCTTCTGTATTGTAATATTCTGTATTACAATGATGTGGGAAAATACCCAAACAAAGCTGAATACCATACATGTAAGTACCCGCGAAAACTTAAGAAAACATATATGTATATATGTATATATATGTTTTCTTAAGTTTTCACAGGTATTTACATGTATGGTATTCAGCTTTGTTCGGGTATTTTCCCACGTCATTATAGTTGTGCTTGTAAAGTTGTAGCAACGTTTTGGCAGAATCTCATCTGCCATCATCAGGCTTCTGTATAGTATTCGTCTGTGAGTCAGACTTTCACAGCCATTTCTGTTTTAAATTTGGTGCTAGCCTACGCTGTGCCAGAATGGTTTTTTCTTTATACTGATTGGTTGGGAGTCTTGGTCTGTGTTTATTGGTCTTGGAGTTTGTTGTGTTCTGCTTGATTGGTGTTTCTAATATCTTCTATCTATATGGATAGCTTTTTTTTTGTCTTGATTGGCTGGCAACATTGTGTTTCCTGTATTGGAGGCTTTTAGTGCAGCTTGGCTCCGAGTAAATAGACAACTATCATTTATTAGGAAGCAAGGTTTCATCTGAGTGCCTGGTTGGGGTGTGTTTGAGCTGGAGGTATCAGGGGGAGTCTGTTTGTGCCAGGTGTTTGCCTGGCTTTGGTGTGGAGATTTTTTTGTTTGTGAGTGCAGGCTTCCAGATAATTTACAGTCTGGTGGAGTCATCTCTTCTATTCATGCTTTCAGGTCTTTTTTCAATCTCTATAGCTTCTCTGATAATTCTGTAGCTGAGGTTTTCTATAGTGGCTGGGGTTTTGGTGCCATTGAAGTCAATGCTATGACTTGTGGCTTTGATGTGTTGGACTAGTGAGGAAGTGTGTTCCAGCTTTTTTACTGCATTTTTGTGTTCATCTAGGTGGGTACTTATTCTTCTATTGGTCTGTCTAATGTATGTGGCAGGGCATGATGCACAGGGGACTTCATATATGCCTTGGTTTTCCAGGTCAATTTTATCTTTGGGGTTTCTTAGGATGGCTGCTATTTTTCTGTCTGTTTTGAAGGCAGTCTTGATGTGATGCCTGTGTAGTATCTTGCTGATTTTGTCTGTAGTACCTCTTATGTAGGGCAGGACAGCTGTTCCATAGGTCTGTTCATCTTCTAGGTCTCCATTATGTCTCAGTGTGTTTTTGTGGGTCAAGCCGATGATTTTGCTTATGTGGAAGCCGTTAGCTGTCAGTACTTTAGTCAGGGTGCATAGTTCAGTCTTTATGTGTGTCTTGTCTGCCAGGCGTTTGGTTCTGGCGATTAGTGTTTTGGCCACGGAATTTATCTGTGCTGGGTGGTGGTGGGATTGGGCGTTGAGGTAGCGTTTGGCATGTGTTTTCTTCTGGTATATGGTGTGTCCTAGTGTGCCATCTGGTTTTTGTAGATTAGTACATCTAGGAATGGTGGTTGTTTGTTTGTTTCCATTTGCATGGTGAATTTGACTTTGGGGTGTGCACTGTTTTGGTGTGTTAGGAAAGACTTTCTGAATGGATATACGGAGGGATGAGCTAATGAATATAATGGGTCCATATCTATCAAACTGATTTTTTGATAAATCGTTTTGTATTTTTAAGCATGTCTTTTAGTCTGGTTACTGTTTCTCCATGATGTGTTTGTAATGCATTTACTTTGCACTGATCACTTTTCTCCCTACTGTTTTCAGTGCCCTTCTGTATTGACACGCAAAGCTGTATTGGCCCATTGTGTTTGTGTGTAATTCAGAGTTCAGGAGTATTCTCGGTCACCTTTCATTTTCCTTTTAAATATTTTAAACTAACCCAAGGAAAGCCTTACTGGATCAGATCAAAGTTCCCTCTGAGTTAGCCAAATTCATTGTGGAAAACCAAATGATACAGAAAAGGATTGGTAGCTATGAGCTACACTTCAGTTAATTTTTGAGGCGGGGAAGGCAAAACCCACAGTGAGCAGGACAACAACACAACACAAGTGAGCCTACTATTTTCTCCCTTCTCAATTTTAAATGGGAACTTGTTTTTTCCCACTTCATTCTCCTTTCATTTTCTAAATCATGTTTGTTTAGGCTTTGGGTTGTTTCCTGCCCTTAAATGGTGGGAACACGTGCCATCCATTTTCAGCCAGGGTGTCCGGTTAGAATTGGAAGCTTTAAGAAGTCCTTGTGTTCCAGATTCCCCATTCCTGGCATAAAGGATACCACGGCCAGTCCATTGTATTTCTCCAGAAGCTGGTATTCTAAGCTATACTACTTGACATCTGAGCTGTACTTGACATTTATTTAGTTATCCCTATGATATAAATCTTAAAGAGAAGTAAATAAAATCAATCTGTTGCTCTACATTTACTATATGTTCTGGCTTGATATCACTTTTGGGAATTTCAGCATTAAAATACCCAGCATTGCAGTGTTAATTCATCTTGTGGTCACCAAGATCCCTCTACTATCTGCCTGTCATTGGTTAGATGCTTTTAATTAAAAACAAAGGAAATCCACCATATTGCAGAGGGAAGCATCCATCTCCAATACACACAATATCTGAAAATGCCGTGGCCTATTCCTTTGACAGGTGACCACCTGTTCCAAATACCTTTCTTGAAAATGGATTTTTTTTTGTAGCTAGCTAGAATTGCCATGGCAGCTAGTTTGTCAGAATACTCAAATAGGCTTTTAAAATTCCAAATTAGTCCAAGTTGGAACATGGTGGCCAATGCCATGATGAATTGACCTTGTTTCATTCATTTGTCAAATCTTCTCAGCAGAATCTTAGGGGCCAGGTAACCTTTTGATATCTTCACTTAATCTCATGTAGAGGAGCTATACAGCCCTTGTGGACGGGCCTACAAAGGCTGTAGGGGCACAATAGTGACACAAAGTGGGAGCAGCAAGGATTTCAACCAGGCATAACACGCTCAAGGTTATTGCACATTATCAGTGCAGGAATTGCATTTTGTATCAGCTGAAATTGCTAGACATTTCTTGGGATGGTCATATATAAAATAGGTTATACCTAGCACCTGATCTTGAAGAAGGCTGTGAAAAAAAATCAGCTCCAACTGCTGGGAAGATCATCAAAGGCAAACAGGGAGAAAGTTTTGCTCTCTCTTGAAAGATTAAGATTGCAATCATTTCATATAGTAATATGAAATAGATGAATAAGTTTAATGAATAAAATTGAATAGAAGTAAAGGAAGGAACAGTGAGAAGTTGGAAAAAGAGTAATAAGATATGAAGTTGAATACATAAGATGCATATTAAATTGTGTTTGTATGGAAATGTGATAATTTGGAATTATGTTGTATTTAAACAAGATGTTCTATTTGTTTTGTTAAGCAGTTCTTAGAAAAGATGTTCTATGTTCTTACGTTTTATGTTTTGTTTGCTTGTGTATTGTTTTTGAAAATTAATAAAATTTGTTTTTTTTTAAAAAAAGATTGCAATCATACAAAGAAGTTCATTATAAAGAGATTGAAACAAGAAAAAAAATAAAAATAAAAAGACACAATAAGACACCGTATGGCTTCTAACATGGATAGATTTAAAAGAATATTATATAAATTCATGGAGGACAAGTCCATCAAGAATTAACTGCCCTGAAGACTCAATGCTACCTCCAGGTTTGGGGTGGCAGGCCTCCAAATTACAAGGGAATATTAGTGAGCGTAGGGTATAGCTTCACCTCCTGTTTGCATTTGGTTGGCCCCGATAAGAAACAAAATGGTAGCCTTACATGAGCAACAACCCAATCCAGAAGAACTATTATAGGGTGGGACGATTGAAACCTAGGACTGCTTGTAGCTCCTAAAGTATCCCCTTTTGGGGCTGAGGCTTCCAGGCCAAAGATGCTATTCTTAAAAAAAAAAACAACCCTCTTGTCATGTTGTATTTGGAAACACAAAATAATAATGTAAAGAGTAAAATAGCTTTGACTTACTTCCAGGCACAATTTAATGTATTTGATGCTTAAAGCCTAGGAAGACAATTTAAGAGGTTACCTATCTCAGTTTGTTCAGTCCTGAAGGCCAGCAGGAAAGTCCCTTTCATTTAGTGACCACAGTTAGGGACTTCTTCCATGACACTTCAGGAATGTACCCCAGTTGTGGGATTCAAATTTTTTTACTACCACTTCTGTGGGCATGGCTTGGTGGGCTTGGCAGGGGAAGGATACTGCAAAATCCCCATTCCCACCCCACTCCAGGGGAAGGATACTGGAAAGTTTCCATTCCCTCCCCACTCCTGGGGGAAGGTTACTGCTGGTTCTCCAAACTACTCAAAATTTCCGCTACTGATTCTCCAAGAACTGGTCAGAAGCTGCTGAATACCACCTCTGAATACCACTTCCCTTGTGCTCATTCCCCTTTCTCTCTCCGTTTCCCAGACAGGAGTCAAAAACTTTCATTTAACTAAGCCCTTTTGGCTTGTGTTGCACAAATAAAGATTTTAATAGTTTTATGGGATTTTAAGCATTATTTTAATGTTTTTATTATCAGCTACCTTGTGGGCAGAAAGCTGAGCTTTAAATCATAGGGATAAGTAAATAAAATCAATATTTTGCTCTACATTTACTATATCTCCTGGCTTGATATCAGCCTCGGGAATTTCAGCATTAAGATACCTGGCATTGCAGTGTTTGTTCCAGAATGTTCTTTGGCTCTTTAATTGCACAGATAGTTCAAAACATGTGTTTTGGGTTGCACTTTTTTTTAAAAAAAAAAGTGTTTTGCTTAAGGAAAGACTTGCTCAGTGCTTGAAGTATTGTATTTACATAAGGTCAAGCCCATCTTCTGTCATTACAGACTACATATGCTTGTGCATCTGGATATGGAAAGTTTAAATAAGTATCCTGAATGATATTCATACTGTACATACTGAAGTGACTTTATTGTGGAACCGAGATCAAGTAGATGTACGATATGAAAAGTTGTATTTAGATGAGATGAGTGGCACACAAATCAAATAAATAAAACAGTGCAGCCTAAGAAACAGGGCATCTTAATTCACAACCCGTTCATTCTGGGAATCCATTCTGTGACCTGTTATAGTAATAAAATCAAAGAACAAATCTACAGGATTCTTCCATGCTTGATTATAGCGATAGCAGTAGCACTTAGACTTATATACTGCTTCACAGGGCTTTCCAGCCCTCTCTAAGTGGTTTATAGAGTCCCCAACAATCTGGGTCCTCATTTTACCCACCTTGGAAGGATGGAAGCCTGAGTCAACCTCGAGCCTCATCAGGATCGACCTCCTGGAAGTGGAAGGCAGAGTTAGCCTGCAGTACTGCATTCTAACCACTGCACCACCACTGGCTACCATAAGCCAGCCCAATAAAAACTTAAAATCAAACAATGATTCCCAGCGCCACTGTTGAACATCTATCTAGCTCAGGCACTGTAAACTTTTAACCAGCGATCCCAAACAAGCAAGGCCGATTACTTTAAATAAAAATGAACTTTTTTTCAAATAGATTTCACAGAAACTAATATACATAAGAGAGCTCTTGGGATTTTTTTTTTTTTCGTACCGCAGTCTACATTCACAGGGAAACAAGTTTGAGTCAGTATTATTGAGACCTGAACCTAAACTCCTGGCGTTTAATGATCACTTTCACTAGCACAAGAAAGAAATCAGAGCCCTGAACCCTGTGATGGCTGCACAACAGCTTCTTTGCAAATATACTGCTTTTCTCCTCGTTGTCCTGGAAGCGTATTTCTTGCATGGGGAGATCAAAAAAATTTTGCAGAGTAAACTGCAAAGGCCTGCAGTGAGGGCTGTATGAACTTCGGGAAGCAACTGCAATGGCTACCAAAACCCTGACTATAGTCCACTGGTAAACTTTGCCATCAGAAAAAAGAGCACCTCTGTTATATGGGTGTGCTGACCTTCAGCTGATCTTTCCATGGCAGGCAGGTGTGGGCCCAATACCTGTTTGTTAAGAATTGCATGTAAAATCCAGGGAAGCTAAAATCTGAGTCACTTGTCTGCTTAACTCCCAACTAAAATAATTTAAATTTTCCAACCAGTTTGGTTTTCCTTCATTTAATCCCAAAGGAGAAACAACAAAGAATCTTACCTTGAACCCCTGACCTTTTGGAGGTACAACTCCCCCTCCCCAGATGATTCATCTATTTACCTTAAGACAATTAAATGTGAATCAGGTTAAATAACCATTCAAACCAAAGGAACATTTGCTAAAAACAGACATGATCCACCCTATACCATGCCAAGGGTTGAAGCAACAACATCAATGTTGATCAATCCAAGTAGGAAGCCATTGAAGGCAGGGTGACAGTCCACAGGAAAATGGCTATCCGCCCCTGAAAGTGAAGGCCAGCAGGTGGAGCTATTTGAGAAGGATCCACTTCTCACCTGTAACGTCCAAAAATTGAGGTGTCTTGAGGTAGAACTCTTCTAGACTCAGGTCATCTACTTAGTAGTAGAGCTGAATGCATCCATCTGAGACAGGAGGATCTAGTCAGGTCCCATTGGATGGCAAAACTCCTGCTGGCCTGAAGAATAAGGTGAACAAAAAGAACAGGGGTCACTTATTAAGAAAGCAGCACAAAAATAGGATGTCTATTGCTTATTTGTAAAACCACGAATCACTGTGTTCTGGTCTTTAAGAAAAGCCAAAGTAATGTGATCGTGTTTATAAGATGTTGAAGCTCATTCCTAAACCTTTAGGTGATAATAATTTCCCTGTTTTATTTTGTTTATACCATGTGGTGTTCTTCTCTAGTTGCCAATGTATGCTGTAGTGAAATCTTGCTGGTTTAGTCCTGGATCAATTCATTTCATAGTGGGTTTTTTTGCCAGAATCATTCCAGGAGTTTTGCCTTAGGAGCTTTGTAACTCTGGAATCAATCCATTTCCAACCAGGGCTTTGCTATGATGTCTTAGAGTTGCTAGGCATCCCATTCCAGAAACTAACTTATTTTTACCAGGGGCAGGGGGAAAAAACCTAAACAATTCCACCAATTAAAGTCACCCTGGGGAAGAACTCCTTATGCCCATGTTGCTCTTCTCTCTCTACTCCCCCCCCCCCACTTGCAAATTCTCTTTTCCAAACTTTTGCTCAGTGCATGGAAAATTTCCACACATATGTTTATTTCTTCAGTATGTCAGATTAGAAGAAACAGGCTAAACAAGAGACAAGGACCCTGCAGGAATTATGTTTAGAAATGCAATGCTTTTTTATGGGTAATTACTAATGATTTTGTCAACGTTTGTAATATTTAGGCCTGGAATCAAAACTTTGACCATTGGTAACGGTTGTTCAATGGCTTTAGGCCACTCTCGTATTGATCAACTACTTCAGTTATTTTAAAAATAGCAATAGCATTTGGACTTATATACCACTTCTTAGTGCTTTTACAGCCCTCTCTCTAAGCAGTTTATAGAGTCAGCATATTGCACCCAACAATCTGGGTCCTCATTTTACCAATCTCAGAAAGATGGAAGGCTGAGTCAACCTTCGAATTCCTGGAGTGAGCAATGAGTTAGCCTGCAGTATTGCATTCTAAGATCACGGCATCTAGCTCTCTCAATTCCTGGAAAATAGATGGGGAAGAAATGGAGGTAGTGACAGATTTTTTATCTTCCTGGGCTCCAAGATCACTGCAGATGGGGACCAAGAAATTAAAAGGTGCGTGCTCCAGGGGAGGAAAGTTATGGCAAATCTAGACAGCATACTAAAAAGCAGAGACATCACCCGGCCAACAAAAGTATGTATAGTCAAGGTTATGGTTTTCCCAGTTGCAATGTATGGCTGTGAAAATTGGACCACAAGGAAGGCTGAGTGCCAAAGAATTTGAACTATGGAGCTGGAGAAGACTACTGCGAGTCCTTTGGACTGCAGGGTGATCAAATCAGAGTCCTAGAGGAGATCAACCCTGACTGCTCTTTAGAAGGCCAGATCCTGAAGATGAAATTCAAATATTTTGGCCACCTAGTGAGAAGGAAGGACTCACTGGAGAAGATCCTAATGCTGAGGAAGATTGAGGGCAAAAGAAGAAGGGGACGGCAGAGAATGAGGTGGCTGGATAGAGTCATTGAAGCAGTCGGCGTGAGCTTAAATGGACTCCAGAAGGTGTTGGAGGACAGGAAGGCCTGGAGGAACATTGTCCCTGGGGTCACAATGGGTCAGACACGATTTTGCAACTAACAACAACAACTGCATTCTGACCACAATGCCACCATGGCTCAAGTGCCTGCAGTGCAAAGTACCTCTCCTCTAACATCTTCAGGAGTCCATTTAAGCTTATGTTTGATCCCTTTAAAGCAACAAGCTTCTCTGGTCCTTGACATGTGTCCTTTTGACATCTGGTCCTTGACATGTGTCATTTTGATAAGCATATGTCTTCTCAAGCTCTCCTCATTCTGGTAATTTCTCCAAGTATAACCGGGACCAAAATTGATAAGAGTTATCTGCAGTACTTATTATAGCCACAGTACATACAACTGAAACTGGAGTTCAACCTGCTCATTTATTTCCCTGACTTGCAAGGAAACTATAGTACAAACATGTCTGGGTCACATGTTTCTACCACATCCCATGCCTTTGCCTTCAGCTCAGGCCCAACCCATGAGTAAGATTGGCTTAAGGCAACATGATGATGTTAGAGTTGTATAATCCCCCTTAAATCAGCATCGTATCATGGCAACTGAAAGGCATGTAAGTGTCCGTCTTTCAAGATAGGCCAAGGCAAGAAAAAGACTTTCCAAGAATTGTGCAGAAATATTACTTTAATGTTGTAGACCATAAAAACGTAATCTCAAAAGCCTGCCAGACCTTAGATGAAGCAAGCAAAATGTTAAAAATGTATGATATCTATGTAGCTAGTTACCCAGCGCATCTAAATTATATATTTTTTGTCTTAATAGCATATTCTTTGTCAAAATCTTTGTCTTTATTTATTTTCAAACCAGCCACCTTTCCATATGTCTCTATCTTTTCTATCAATTTTGATGCTGTTTCTAAAGGGTCTTCTAAGATGAAAACCAGATCATCTGCAAATGCTTGCAACTTAAATTCTTCCTTTTTGATTTTCATTCCTTTTATATTCTTTTCATCTCTTAATATTTCTGTTTAGCACCTCCAAGTTAACACAAACAACAAAGGTGATAGTGGGCACCCTTGTCTTGTTCCTTTTCTTATATTGATAGAGTCTGTCTCTCTGTTCTCCCTCTATCATTACCTTTGCTGTTTGCTTATAGTATTATATTATATTAAAGTAAGCAAAATATATTTACAATTGCCAAGGCATATCACAACTTTTGAGCATCCCTAATGTTTGGACATTGAAAGTTGAAAAAAATTGGCACGCCTAGTGCCAAGAATTTCCCCCTGCTCCCTCTTAGACCAAACAGAATCAAGGTTGGGGATATTTGAAATGTCTTTCCCTTCCTTTTTCCCTGGATTGAGTTGTTTATTTTCTCTTAAAATGCTTGCATACTTTTGGCCTGGTTATCTAATAACATGCTCTCTGTAGTAAGATTTACACGCTGACAGAAACAAGGAGTAAGAGAGAACTAGAGTGGGGCATAGGGTCTTCCTGATCTCCTGTCCATTCTGCTGCATCTAGGCTCCTCAATAGCTAGATCCAGTTGTTCTACATCACTTGTCCATCAGAATGGAGGCCATTGTATCAGCATACCCCAGCCAAGCAGAACTGTCAGTGTTTTTTTTTTTTTTTAACTCTGTGGCCTCTGTGGCTTAAACTGAAATAGTCTAGCTTCCTACTGACTCAAGGATGGGTGGATAGCCCTTCTGAGTCAGCAGTGTGGAAAGGCCTTTACACAATGTAGTTGGGACCTTTCCTTTAGTCTGTTACCATTGGGCTTAGCCTCATGATGTAAGATATGGTCTGCACCCATGCCTAACCCTCATGGGTGAGTAAATGCTCCTTGGTGGTAATGTAACCGAAAGACTTTACTGTTTGTTTTGTCATGTATATGCAAGCCTGTCCTCCCGCTGCCTTAACTACGTATCGTTTTAATAAAATCCTATTTTAGTTTGGACTGGTGGTTTGAGTATGTTCTGATTTAGAGGGAAATGATCCGAATCTTTTCATATGAGAAAAACTGTTGGAAAATGTTTCTGGATTGCATTGGCTTTTTGCTGAGGTGAAGGCAGGCAGTATTTTCATCTTCAGGATTACCCTTCTGGTTGGTTGGGAGGGTTCCCCCGCCCCCCTTTCCTCCTCAGATGGCCGACAGCTGCAGGTGATGTGGCAGGGATGTCTTGCAATGTAACCAAAAAGGAAGAGTTTGACAGTTTTGGCCATTCTTCACTACTTTTTAAATTGTCAAATTGTTAAATTAAATTTTAAATTGTTTTGGTTTTGAAATCTAAAAATGTTTCATTTTGTCTGTTGGAAGCTTAGCAAACCAATTTCATATGACATCCTGCTGAAATGCAGTGCACCATGTTGATGCCATTATTCTATGATTGAGTGCCAGATTACTATGACATAATCATGGGTGACTTTGGGAGGACACCCTTGGGGGCTTTGCACACCATTAATCCCACCTCCTTCCAGAGCGGGGTAAATGGAAAGTAAGCTGCCTGCCTGAACAAGGGGCCTCAGAGCTGGATGAGTTTCTTCAGCCTAAGGCAGTGTAAGTCTCATAGTTCCTAGAAAATTTTCCACTTCTGGGATCAAAGGAAAGGAAAGTGGTGACAGCCCAACCAGTTATTTGAATGTTGCCAGTGTACCTTGAAAGGAAGCTGGGGCTCAATCTTTGGAGGCAATTTGTTCCCTTGTTAAACAGCTCATACTGTTGGAAAGGTCCTCCTAATATTTAGCTAGATTGTTTTTTTTCTTGTAACTTCAACCCGAAAGTTCACATCCAAACCTCTGGAGCCAACAGAGTTAGTTCTTCAGGGCCTCAGCTTAGCTTATTTTTCTAGGTTGTAAAATATGCGTTCCATTTCTCCTCCCTTTTTCACCATTACCTGTTATGGTAGTGCTGAGGTGGAAGGATGTCTCTTTCCTCCCAGTCCAAAACTGCTGGAATTCATTTCATTAATTTAAAACATTTACAAGCCACCTAGTAGGATAGACCCATGGCAGTACTATCTTTTTAATTTGCTCGACAAAATTATAACCTTTATTCTTCTGGAGTCTTTCCAGCTGTTGAAAAGGCAGCATACTAAAAATTGGCCAAGCATAAAACAATCTCAGATATGACTTTATGTGCTCATGATTGATTCTGGTTGAGCCAATGATGAAGACACCATACACCAAACTTCTTTCCCTCCATCGCAATATTTTTTTTAATCAAAATCTTTCTGGGGATTCGTTGGTTGTGTTAAGCAGCCTATAAATGATCGTTTAGGATTATTACTTAGGAAGAGGAACAAGAGGGGTGACTTCCTTGTTCTCCAACACCATTCATATAAGAGAAATACATAGCGGGACTGATCAATCAATGTTCTATGGATTCAAAGGATTGAAAAGGAACTCCAGTCTGAAGTGTTTTTTTTAATGGATTGTTTTCATACCTTGGGAAAGATTGAAATACTTTTCTCAGAAAGAGAGAACAAATTTTGATTTGGTATGTATTGTTTGTTTTGTGACTTCAACAGAATTTGATAAATTCCTGTTCTAAGTAGGTCCAGTTATTGGACCATAGGGATGGCATCTTTAAAAAAATGGGGTGTTCTTTAGATTAAGAGTACCAGCCCTATTGATCATACATTTTCATTCTTGCATACAAGGTATTGTTTGTAGGCTTTTCAGCTACATAAAGACACATAGTCTCTTATCTATATTGCTACGGCGGTCTAAGGTTAGGAATGGTACCCTGCAGTAAGACAGTACTGCAGAATAGGGCTGTCATGCAGGAAGCAGTTCTTGGGGAGATCAAAAAAATTGTGGCATCCTCAGGAGAGCCACTGCTGTCAAAATGGCAGGTGCACCTAGACAATCCAGTCCCTACCCCCCTTTTTATGTGCATGTGACAGAAATTAAAAAGGGATGTGTATGGGGGTGGTGTTCGGTTACCTGATTACATCCAGAATGTTCTAAATAATGATTTTATTCAATGTATTGTATTTATATACTTATTATATATTTTATTATTGTAAGGTAACAAGATACTAGTAAGTAGATGGCATATATATTTCTGTAAATACATTTTAAGTTTTATTTCTGTAGAAAATGAAGATATCAGGATCTACTGATTGCTAGCTGAAAGTGGAATTTTGAAGAATTCACTAGTAGAAATCCCTCCCTCCCTTCCTCCTTCCCTCCCTCTCTCCCTTCCTTCCCTATATATGGTCCATTAAAATGTTAACCAACCTTTTTATTGGATCAAGGATTATGGGGCAGTTTTTTTCAGCTTTGAAAAAATACATCTCGGTGAGTGTCTACTGCCTTGGATGGGAACTGTTGATGTAAAAACTGTCTGTTTTTTGTTCTATAGATTATTCTGTTACCTGAGGTTTTTGTAGTCCTACTGAAGGATGATAAAAGTTTGGTTTTAGCCATTGCCATGCAAATCACATGAGTGACTTTAGGCCAGTCACTCTATCTCATCCTGACCCACCCCACAGAATTGCTATTATGGGGAAAAGTTGGAGGAGAAAAGGTTACGTAGACTGTCTTGATCTCTTGACAAAAGCCAAAATATAAAAATAAATAAGAATTAAATAAGTAAATGAATTATTCAAATAAACAAGATCCAGACTCTATCCCTCCATTGAACTTCTTTATAAACCTGATCCCATGACCTCTTCTGTCTCAGCCTTGCATTCACAATGCACCTAATTGTCATATTCTGATTGGAGTAAACATATATTCTGAAGCATCTTTTTGTACTCCGTAAACAGCAAGATAGTCTGGGGCAGATTCTCTTCACACATACACAGATGAAGATTGGCACTGATTCTTTCTCTTGGCATGCCCATGACAATATAGTATCACAATTCATCTTTCATATATATATTTCATACATGAGATAATTGGCAGGGGTTCACAAATAATCCAGTTACCTGATTTCTGCTGCTCTACTATAGACTTTGCAATCGGTTTTAGCCTTAACCAAACCATTATGCCTGAAAATTATTTCAGACTATTTAGGAGTTGTACCGTATGCATCATCCAGTTTTCCATCTACGATTATATACACTCTGTAATCTTCTTCCACAGAGAGTATGCAAAAAATAGATAAAATAAACTGACATGTTCATGGAACCGCTGTAATGACACATGTCTAGCAGGAAGGATTGTGTTGATCTTGAAATTTGTTTTTGTCATATAGAAATAAGTTTTGTCCCACATTAAAATACTCTGTGACATGTTTATTGAAAAATAGAAGCTTTGCTTTATGCATGGAGGGAAAGGGATCATAAAATGATTGAGGTGCACTAAAATTTGAGGATTAGCACAAGAAGTGGGTAAGATACAAAAGTAATCGAGCCCATCTAGTTTCCAGATCAACTTTGTAGTCCTGGATATCACTACCATTATGGATCAGAAGCTCCAAAAGACATATCTAGTCTCTGTCAGGTTGTTTGGTTTTCTTTTTGTTAGAGCCAGATGTATAAACTGTAGCACAAGTTGAATTTCGATGCGGCATTAGCATCCCATTAAAAGTGCTGCATTTGATTTCTGAGTATAGATAGGCTGAATATAGATATAGATATTGACTTCATCAATGTCCATGAACAAGGATATATGAGAGCTGCACTGAATTTATATCTGAGACTGTGAAACAGAAATGCAGATAGAAACATTCCCCTTTTCATATATTTTATTGTACCATAGTAATTATCATTAAAAAAAATGTAGACAGACCACAATGTTACTATAACATCAACATGGATGTAAAAAGAAAGAAAAAAGGGGAAAGTGGAGTGGAAGGCCTGAAACATATATTTCAATCGGAACATTTTTTTTTTTTAAAGATAACATTACTTGAAAATTCCTTGTCCCTCTGCTCTCAACCCCCAGAAACTATAAAAAAAAACCCAAATCCCGACTTCCAGTTTGAACTTCTTCAGCGACAGACTGAAATCTGCAATCGTGCGTGGTTTTGATCCGTGCTTGCCACCGGAGCGCCCCGAGCCAGCTGGATTCAAGGCTAAGCCATCCCGTAGAGGTGGTGAAGAGGGGGGAGACTGCCAGCAGGTTCAAGGAGAACTGCATTTCTCCTCCTCAGCTGGCCGTTACTCCCTTTCCTGAAGGCGATTGCAGTGGTATATATATACGTATGTATGTATTAAGAACATAGTGTGTATTTTAAGAATGTACCAAGCAGAATTCAACTGGAAGTTATGTACTATATTGAATGTTATAATTCTAAAGGCATAAATTGAAGTGTAAATAAGAGTTGAATGGATAAAATTAAAAGATATAAAGGTGTCATACTCCAATTAATAACTACAGGGGAAAATTTGTTTAATGAGAAAAGATAATATGAAATTGAAGCAGGACAGACAAAAATACAAATATAATGATTAGAAAGACATTGAAATTTAGAAAAAGATATATAATTGAATTTAGATATGAGATAATTAAAAATAAAATTGAGAAAACCAAGGGAGGGGAAAAATTATGGAGAAAATGTTAAAATAGTAACAAGATATGGAATAGAACACAAAGATGAATATGAAATTGAGTTTGTGCCTATATGGAGAAGCAATAACCCAGGATCATGCTATTCTCAAAAAAAGATGTTTTATTTGTATTTTGTGAAAACCCAAATAAAATTTATATATATATAAAAAAACCCGAATCCCCAACTAAATTAAAATACTGACAATAAAACATGTATAACACATTTATTTATTTGCAATTTGGCAGTTCAAATCTCACCAGGCTCAAGGTTGACTCAGCCTTCCATCCTTCCAAGGTGGGTAAAATGTGGACCCAGATTGTTGGGGGCAAGAGGCTGACTCTGTAAACAGCTTAGAGAGGGCTGTAAAGCACTGTGAAGCGGTATATAAGTCTAAGTGCTGTTGCTATTGCTGTTGACCAGATATAAATAAGATAATTCCAGTCAGCAGGTCTGAAAAGTCTACAAACCTTGATTTCTTAATCTTACAAATACAGTTAGACCTTGACTTACAACAGTTCATTCAGTGACCATTCAAAGTTACAACGGCATTGAAAAAAGTTACTTATGACCATTTTTCACACTTACAATTGTTGCAGCTTCCCCATGGTCCCCTGATCAAAATTCAGGTGCTTGGCAACTGACTCATACTTATGACAGTTGCAGTATTCTGGGATGGTAGTATCAACTTTTGCGACCTTCTGACAAGCAAAGTCAATGGGGAAGGCAGATTCACTTAATAACTCACTACTGACTGAACAACTGCTGTGATTCATTTAACATCTATGGCAAGAACAGTCATAAAACACACTTATCAACTGTCTCATTTAGTAACAGAAATGTTGGGCTCAATTGTGGTTGTAAGTCGAAGATTACTTGTTCTAGGAATGCATTCAAGAAGAATGCAGATATCAACACAGTGGATCAAAAACCTCGTTATAATCCTGATTTCAATTTAAAGAATGGCAACAAGTCAAAAATCAAGACATATGAAAGTCCAATTTGTAGAATTGGTCATTGGGGTTCTATGTCCTTATTGGAACAGATGACCTTTACTATTCCATGCCTATGTTAGTGGGATAACCCAGAGTTAGGCTTATAGCTGGCAAAGATAGGTTGACATCATTTCACTTCCTCTTTCCTACCCTCAACAGATTTTTAAGGCAACTTCTCCTATTATATGTCCATGTATGGTACCTTTCCTTTCAAAATATGTGTGTCTGCACCAGTGTGGGATTCAAAAAATTTTTACTACCGGTTCTGTGGGCATGGCTTGGTGGGCGTGGCAGGGGAAGGACACTGTAAAATCTCCAGTCAGAGGGGGTATTTGCCGGTTCTCCGAACTACTCAAAATTTCTGCTACCAGTTCTCCAGAATTAGTCAGAACTGCTGAATACCACCTCTGATCTGCACAAGATGGAAAAATAGGGTAGATCACCCAGGTCATTCTAGTTATTTTTTTATTGAAATGAGCTGCACCTCATAGAAGCTGGTGCCTTTTAACAAAATCTTTAGTTGGAAATGGTGCTACCAGACTCCTCATTTTTTTTTCTGCCCACCCAGATAAAAGTTTCTGTGAATTCTTTGAATGACATGTCTTTTTCTTTTCCAAGGTTCTAATCACAATATAGGGATACGGTGGCTCAGTAGCTAAGACACTGAGCTTGTCGATCAGAAAGGTCCCAGCTGCTGCCAACCTAGCAGTTTGAAAGCATGTAAAAATGCAAGTAGAAAAATAGGGACCACTTTGGTGGGAAGGTAACCGTGTTTCATGTGCCTTCGGCATTTAGTCATGCCAGCCAAATGACCATGGAGACGCCTTCGGACAGTGCTGGCTCTTCGGTTTTGTAACGGAGATGAGCACCGCTCCCTAGAACCGGAAATGACTAGCACGTATGTGCGAAGGGAACCTTTACCTTTACCTAATCACAATATATTCTCTTTGGTATATACTTTTCCCTATCCCACCCCATTAACAAGTGGGTAAAATGCTTCTCTCGCTGCTTTTCAATTATGACATTGACAAGAGAAGTAAGAGACTGCTTCCTGAGCTGCAGATGTCCTTTGTGAACCCCTTTTGCTCCCTGTACCCGTTAGGTCAACTAAACATTTGGATCCTGTGTTTATACAATCCCTGACACTTCAGAAAACCAGAGGAGGATCACAGGACCTGAAATCAAGCCAGAGGGAGAAAACTTGAACACAAAGTTGTAATCATCTGCGTCTGAAGGGAATGAGCCTTTTTTTCTCTCTTTCAAGTTCAAACAAAGTGGTGTGCTCCTTTGTTTGAATCGGGTGGCTGAGAAGGTGCGCAAATGCCATGATTGTGGCTTAATTAAAGTATTTGGAAAGGTTCTTGCCGCCACTGCCTTGTTATGCCTAGTGGGGCTCTCTGGGTGCTAAGGGAAAGAATAGCATATAAGGAGGAGGCCACACGTCAAACTGTGGGAAGATGGTGCTGGGCGGCAGCTGCTCACAACATTCTAGCTCATGGCGATGTGCGTTCCAGCCCTGTTGGAAAATTACATCTTAAATAAGAGATCATGAAAGAGCAACCCTGGTAAGGTCTGTAATTTAGTCTTGAGAGGAAATTCTTCATTCATCAAGCATACCGGAGACTAAATTAGGTCTCTTCGAGTGAGACTTTGCTGGCAGTTTCATGCAACCAAGGAACTCATACCTTTGGAAGAGATGTGGCTTAGAAAGACTGCTTCCAAGATGCACTCCCTTTCCCAATTCTATGGAAGGAGACACTGTCATTCAGCAACATCTGGAGCCCCATAGGTTCCTCAATGCTGCTCTGTTAAGAAGAAAACCTGATAAGTTTAGTTCTTACTAAGCTGAGCCTTCATAGTTGCCTGTTAACTTTCAGCACTGTGGCTACAGAATGAGTAGGCCTGAAGTTACATCATCCCATCAGTAATGTTTCTCTGTTACAGTGAAGCCTAGTTGATCTGTTTAAAATTTAAAAATAAGCATATTCCCTTCCATGCCAACCTGTAGTATATCCTCTTTTGGATCTGATTTTTGGCACCGTGTTTCCATTTCCTGTATTGTTTTCAGCTTGTAAACAGTATCCCATGGGATTTTTTTTCCCAGATTAATTTTATTCTAGCCACTCAAAATAACTCATTTATATCAAAGCTGTAATTATTTAACCATTTGTTTATTTCTGATTTATGTCACTCTTACAATCAAACAAATTAGAAATGTAATACAAAAGATATAAACTAACTTCCTCTGCAAAGCTATCTGGAGATTTCTATCAAACCAGTGAAAGAAAATTAAAACATATAAATAGGATGGAAGACAATAGATTATGGCAATTGAATTGTACAGGAGATGTAAAGCAACATGTAAAATTCAAAACTCCTATCTGAAAGGATATTCAGCTATAAGTCTATAATGTATTTTCACACATTTATCCACAAAGTTTTCTAAAAGTATGAGTATTCTAAAACGATTCTATGGTGGTTGAATGCAGTTGAAATTTAAATGCTAAAATGGTGAAAGCTGCCATGGTATTAAAGATAATGATGAAATATAGGCCTTGAGAAGAATTATGCTGAGAAAATGCTCAGGAACAATATACCTACATACAAACAGGAAGATGATGGAGAGTGGAAAATGCTCTTTTATTTTTTCCTTCCTCTGTATCTATTCTGAATCAAAACAGCTCCTCTCCTTGAGAATTGCCTATACTGAAAATAAGCTGTCCCCAATCATAGTTCCTTTGAATCATTTGATAAATATTTCTCAATCTCAGTAATTTTTAAGCTGTCAGGGCTTCAGCTCCCAGAAGTCCCTGTCAGCCTGCTTAAAACCACATATCTTAAAAGTTACTGAGATTAAGAAATAGTGCAGTAGACTATAGCTATTCTTGTAGTAGCCTGTGACTGAAGGCTCAACCAAGAGCAACTCTGGAACACAGGCAAACTCGGTTTAACCAACCAGTTCGTTTGAACACAAGAGTTGTGATGAGTCAGAACAGTTTTGCTAACACACATGGTGTCCCCTAGCATAGGTAATACTCTCCCATTCAGGGGTGGGATTCAAATTTTTTAACAACTGGTTCTGTGGGCGTGGCTTAGGTGGTGGGCGTGGCTTGGTGGTCATGTGGCTGGGTGGATATGGCTCGGTGGTCATGTTATTGGCTGGGCGTGGCCAACTCAATATCACTCACATCAAGGCACGCATCTCCTCTCCTGGCCTCTCATGACTGTGGGGATGCTGCAACAGTCGTAAGTGTGAAAAATGGTCATAAGTCACTTTTTTCAGTGCCATTGTAACTTTGAATGGTCACTCCACACAAGCAAAGTACCAGCAAAGGAGGGGAAAAAAAAACTCCAGAGAAGCTCCAGAGACAGGAAGTCTAGTCCTGCCAAGAATGTAATAAGGGTTAATGGAGAGGCAGTTTCTGTAAGCAACACCAGAATGTTTCCTTCCTGCCTTCCTTACAGGATTAGGGCAGTCATTTCTTCTAACAACCGGTTCTCCAAATTGCTTGGAATGTTAACAATTGGTTCTAGCGAATAGGTGCAAACTGGTAGAATCCCACACCTGTTCCTATTCCTCTGAGTCCAGAGTGATAGAAGATAAACTGCATAGTGAATAAGGTGCATATTTTCTTTTCTGGCTTTTGTATGACAAAGAGATGTGGCTAATTAAACTAAAGTAGCCCTTGGTATGTGGGAATTAAGAAACAAAAGAAAGAGGCTTGTTCAAAACAAGAGCAAATACATCTGATTTGCTTCACATCTGTTTGGTTATTTTTCTTTCCTTTCAAAACAATGATGTATTGCTTCTGGAAAAGTGGAGGAAAAAATTGGGAGAGAAGGAAAAAAAAGATTGGAACTACATAATATAAACCAAATGATTGATCGCTTTAGGCTATCTTCTCATGCGATGCCAGTGTCATAGGTGTCAATCAGGGTAGAAGTACGGGATCGAAATATGCCATTCTAGTTCAGAATCTCATGATAATAGCCCCGGGGATAAAGCTTTAATTTTGCACTGCACCAGACTGGATGTTTATAGAGCTTCAAGGTAGCTTTTCATCTATGAAGCTGACCCCTGCCAGCCCTTTGAATTACATGAAAAAAAAAAAAACCAAAAATTGAACAGGACTGTCTTTTTATGATGTTGGAATGCCTTAATTTAGAAAGATAACTTTTTATTTAACAAACCCATCTATCTGTTTTAAGCAGGATGAGAGCCCATCCTGGAAGGTTAAATGTGGGCTGCCAAACTCCCACAGGTTCCCTTAGCGTGCCAAGTACTTAAGAGTTCCTAGGCCGTGAAAAGATTCTCACTGGTTCAGTGTAATGTGATACAATTCGGGGATTGGTAAAACGTTGCCCTTAGGGCTACCCATAAAATAAAGTTATTTAAGCCTCAGGAGAACTCTTTTTTTAAAAAATCATCCAGGTTGTTGTTCAAGATTGTAGAAAGACACTTGAAGTTGGAAAAGGTTGTATATCCCAGCTGTATTTTTTAATTTTAACCTTTTAAGCACTGAAATATATATTTTAACAATTTAGAAGCCTTTTCTTTCATTGTATCCTTACTACCCGGCTTCCTAATGCTCTAGGAATGTACAGGTAATCCTCAATTTACGACCACAATTGAGCCGCAAAAGTTATGTTGTTAAGTGAGACATCTGCTAATTGAGTTATGCCCCCCATTTTATGGCTTTTTCTTGCCACAATTGTTATGTGAATCACAGCAGCTGTCAAGGGAAACCGGCTCCCCCCACGGACTCTGTGCTTGACAGAAGGGGATCATGTGATCTCAAGACACTGCAAAGGTCATAAATGTGAGTCAGTTGCCAAGTGTCTGAATTTTGATCACACGACTGTGGGGGAATCAATGGTTACAAGTGTGAAAAATGCTCATAAGTCACTTTTTTCAGGGTTGTGGAACATGGAACATTTTCTACTGGGCTGCCGGTTTGCTGGGCGCCGCCATCTTGTTTCGATGAGAAAATGCTTCCGGGTGAGCTTTTCCGGTTAGAAAGCAGCGTTTGGGTCCTGAAGGAATCCTCACGCCTTAGTTTCATCGAAGGGGGGGGGCGGCTTCGAACGAAACTAAGGCGCGAGGATCTTTCAGCACCCAAGGCAAGGCGAGCCGAGCGACTGTCCCAAAGCCGTCCCAAAGCCCATCGACAAAGGTACAAAGGAGGAGTTGAAGGTGACGGGGAGAAGCGGGGGACGGCTGGCTGGCTGGTTGCTCGGCTTGCCTTGCCTTGTCATGCGTGCTGATGCCGGTACCGTGCCGTCGCACAAATAGGGTTGGGGGCCACTGGCTTAGAACTTAGAATGTTAAGAAATAATGTTATCTTTAAAAAAAACACTCTGGAAATTTCTTTTACATTCAGATGCCTGCATTTCTCTAGTTGCTTGCCCATAAGCATATTATTTTTTGTAAGTACATTTCTTCGGGGCACACATCTTCCAGCACGGCACCTATGAGTGATCCAATCACCTTGCTAGTAGTCATCTTTTCTTCCACCTTTTCCTATTCCTGGAGTCTCCAGAAAGATGGTCTTCATCTCATGTGTCTGGGGCAAGATAATTTGAGTTTGGTCATTTGTGCCTCTAATGCAGGGCTCTCCAAACTTGGCAGCTTTAAGACTTGTGGACTTCAACTCCCAGAATTCTCCAGCCAGTTTCTGGGAGCTGAAGTCCACAAGTCTTTAAAAAACAACAACAAATAAACAAACAAACGTTATTGATTATGCAACTAAAATGTCAAACAAACACATACACAACACACAGAAAAAAAAGAAAAAGAAAAAAAAATGATTAAAAACTAGCAATTCTATTGTCAACAGTCTATGGTTCCTTATTTGTTATCAATATTGGTGACAGGATTCTTTTATTCGACAGGTTTGCCCACTCTTTCAGCCAAAGTAAGGAGGCTGCACTATAGTATATTTCCCAATTTGGGAATGCCATACCTCCCCTGCTCTTCATATCTTGCATTGCCTTTTGGTTTATCCTCGTTTTTTTCCCTTGCCAAATAAATTTGGTGGTTATCTTGTTAAGTTCCACAAAGTAATTTTTATGTATTTTTTATTGGTATTGTTTGGAATAAGTAAATAAATTTAGGCAGAATGTTCATTTTTATAGTGGCAATCCTCCCTAGTAAGGAGATTTGCAATTTGACCCATATCTCTAAATCTTTTTTGACTTGTAATAATTTATTATAATTATTTTCCTTTAGAGTTTTGCATTGAGCCGTCAGACAAATTCCTAAGTATTTAACTTTTTTTTACTATTTGTAATCCCATTATCCTTTCCAGTTTTAATTTCTGTTTTTCTGTTCGGTTTTTAGTTATAAATTTCATTGTTTCCCTATTGATTTTAAATCCTGTAACTTTCCCAAGTTGATCTAACTCTTTCAGTAATTCTTGACCTGTTTCAATTGGTCCCTCTATGAAAAAAAACATATCATCCGCAAATGACTGGAGTTTGTATTCTTCTTTCTTAATTTTTAGTCCTTTTATTCCTGGGTTCTGTCTAATTTGTGTAAGCAATGTTTCCAAAGATAATATGAAGAGCGGGGAGATAGGGGAAATCCCTGCCTGACCCCTTTCTCTATTTTTATTGAGCGCGTGTACTCTCCATTAATTATAATATTTGCCTTTTGTGAGTTGTAAATTGTACTTACAATGTTTTCAAATTTTGTGCCTAAATTCATATTGTAAATTTGTTGAATTAGGAATTGCCAATTTAGGTTGTCAAAGGCCTTCTGTGCATCCAAGAATACAAGGGCTATTTGTTTTTCCAGATGGGCTTTATAGTATTCCAAAACATTTAGCGCTATTCTTAAGTTATTCCTAATTTTTCTATTGGGAAGGAATCCGTTTTGATCTTTATATATATATTCATTCAATTTTTTAAAATCTATTTGCTTTCATTGTGGTAAATATTTTATAATCACTATTTAACAGGGAAATTGGTCTATAATTTTGTATAAGTCGTAAATCTGAGACTTCTTTCGGGATCAATGATATCAGTGTCTTCTTCCATGAATCCGGCATTCTTGCTGCAAGTAGAACCTCGTTATATACTTCCACCATGAGACGTCCTATTTGTTCTCCTATTTTCTTATAAAGTTCCCCTGGTATCCCATCAGGTCCAGGGGTTTTATTGTTCTTTTGGTTTTCTATTGCTGTTTTTAACTCGGGCCACATAATGTCTCTAGTTAACATTTCCTTCATCTCCTCCCCAATTATTTTATCTTTAGTAGTACCCAAATAGTTTCTTATCATGTCCTCGTTTTCCTCCTTCTTTTTATAAAGATCTTCGAAAAATTTACATGCAATTTCTTTTTTCTGTTCTATTCCCTGTTGGGCATCCCCATTTTCATCTATTAGTTGCTAGATCTATCTTTTTTCTTTTTCTTTTTTAAGTTTATAGGTCAATCACCGTCCTGGTTTATTGGCCTGTCTAGCTATATTCAACTTTAAAACCATTTCTTCTTGTTCAATTAAAATTTAATTTGTGTTTAGTTATTATCATCTGATTTTTCAATTTACAATCTTTTGGGGTGTTTTGTAGCTGAATTTCTAATTCTTTGATTCTTTGTTCTAATTTATTTTGTTGGGCATATTTTTCTTTATTTCTCTTAGCAGTGTATGATATCGTTGTGCCTCTTATTATTGCCTTCATTGTATCCCAAATATTCTGTTTCGTAGTTGCCTCATTGTTATTTTCTTTTAAGAAATAGTCTAATTCCTCCTTAAGTCTGTTCATAAATTCTTTCTCTTTAATTAGCTGTGTATTTAAAGTCCACCTTTTCCTTGGTTTCTTCCTACCTTTCCACACTATCTGAATCGGATTGTGATTTGCCCATTTGTTTGGTAAAATTTCACTTTCTTTTAATTCATTTACTAGCTCACCATTCATCCACACCATATCAATTCGTGTTCATGACTGATGAGGATTAGAGTAAAATGTAAATTGCTTTTTCTCAGGGTTTAATTTCCTCCACATGTCTATCAAATTTAGTTCAATCATCATTTCCTCACATGTTTTCGGTAGTTCTCTTTTTTTCCTCTTCCCCCCACCACCGCTACTGTGATCTTTTTGATGGTCCACAATAGCATTGAAATCCCCCAAGATACAAATATTCCTTTTCTCTAATTCCACTATTTTCCCATGTAGTTGTTTAAAGAATTCCTTTTGGTTATCATTAGGGGCATAGATTACCACTAATAGAATTGGAGTTGATTTAATCCAAATTTGTAACACCAGAATTCTTCCATTGAGGTCTGTCCAAATTAGCTCTGCTTTCATGTCCTCCTTCAAGTATACTGCTATCCCTTTCTTTTTCTTAAAATCTGCTGGCAAAGTATACAAATTCCCTAGCTTGGGGCATTCTAGATATCTTTCTTCTTCCTTCCT
Source organism: Pseudonaja textilis (assembly GCF_049901715.1). Taxonomy (NCBI): domain Eukaryota; kingdom Metazoa; phylum Chordata; class Lepidosauria; order Squamata; family Elapidae; genus Pseudonaja; species Pseudonaja textilis. The sequence continues at coordinate 145,539,056 of NC_141990.1, read as the reverse complement.
TATATGAGTTTCCTGTAAACATATTATGTCTGCATTTTGTTTAATTAGTTTGGTTAGTATTCTTTTCCTTTTTATCCTAGAGTTTAGGCCATTTATGTTAATTGATAATATTTTCTTTTCTTCATCCATCACCTAATTGACTCTTGCTCTTTGTCTTGTAGTTACTCCTGTCTCTCTTTGTAGCTGATTGTGCGTCTTCAGTTCTTCTCTCTCTTGATGTTGTATATTTTTTGAGTTCCTATAATTCCCATCTCTATTCTTTTGATAATCTTGGTCGTCTTGCGAATTTGTTTCTAGTTTGTCTCTACTACTCGATTCTTCGGGGACTACCAATCATTCATAGAATTCTTGGGCTTTTTCCACAGAATCTACTTTAATTTTTCTTTCTTCCCATGTGATTAATATCCCCTCTGGAATTAGCCATCTGAATATGATGCCTTTTTGATTTAATTGGTTCACCAAGAATTTATAATCTCACCTCTGCTCTCTCACTCTTCTTGGGATTTGTTTAAGCACCAAGATTTCTTTTCCTTTATATGTAATTGTTTCTTTTCTAGAAATTTTATATATAACATCCTGAACTTTTCTTCTGGCAAATCTTACGTGGACCTCTTTTGGATATTTATGTCATCTTGCATAATTTGTGCTCACTCTGTAGACTTTGTCTAGCTCTTTCAGGATATCGTCCTTATCTTTTTCTAACAGTTCTGTTAATATTCCTGCCATCACTTGTTCCAAATCCTCTTCTTTAGATTCCATTATGTTTTGGAATCTCAAATATGCTGCAGCCTTGTCCATTTCCAGATATACCAAGGAATCGTCCATTTCTTTGCTCACGTTTCTTAATTGCTGACCAACCATTTCCAGCTTCTTTTCCGTTTGTTCCGTCCTTTTCTCAACCTCCTTTATTGTTGATTCATTCCTTTCTAGTGCTTGCTGTATTGTTTCAATTTTTTGATCCAGCTTTGAGATGTCTAATTTCATTTCTGCCTTTAAGTTCCCCATCTCTTCTTTTAATTCATTTGTGTCAGCTCTTGTTTCAGTATGATTTTTTGTCATTATTTCCTGAAGTTTCAGCATGGATTCTTGTAAAGTAAGAAGGATCGATTGGATATTAGCATTCGTGATGACAGGTTGTTTCTCTCCAGGTAGGGTTTCTTCAATTGTCTTTTGTGACATCACTGAGGGTGATGGCATCGCAGTTTTTGTATTGAAGTAGTCTTCTTCCAAGTTTTAAGCATTGTGTTAGTCATAGAGGTCATTTCTTGTAAAATTTGTTTTTGTTTTTGTATTATAGTAAATATGTTATCCCAAATTAGCATTCGCTATTGAAAAGTATCAGCTATATATGGCCACTACTCTAATTAATATAATATGTTACAGGGTTAACCTCTCTTGTCAATATATATATTCTCCAGAACAATTTTAAAGCTATTTTCTCAATCAAATACCTGGATTTGTAGATCTTAATAATATACCAAATTCCTCTATTTAAATTTAAGTACTATTAATCTCTATATCTATAAATGCTATAAAATTCCTAATCTCAAAATAGTGTTATAAGATAATATTTCAAATACTTACAAATGTAAATGAAAATATATCAACCTTGCTATACAATAATTAATGAGTTAATCTGTAGTAATCACAATTAGTCACAATTAATTATTTAATTCAATATAATTAATGCCTATAATCAAATATCAGTACCTAAATAATTAATTAATTATCATCTCTACAAGTCTTAAAGTTGCCAAGTTTGGGGACCCCTGCTCAAAGGAGACAACTAAAAAATAAATAAAAATACAGGGTTGGACGTCCAGTTGACAGATTGCTCCTGGACCTCAGCCATAAGCACTGAAGTCCCTGCTATGGTTTCCTGCCACCTGCCAAATCAGTGTAGAGCTTGCTCCCAAACTTTGCTGTTTCTTTACATCTACAGATCAATGACAGATAACAAATAGGAAATGCCAGGGAAAATGGGAGGACTACATTGTGTGAGACAATGGCTCCCGTATATCTCCATTAAGAACATCTTCCTTACCCCTTGCATTTTATAGCAGGGATATACGACCCCCAAGTACCTTTCTACAATCTTGAACAAGAACCTGGATGGTCAAATAAACAAGCAAGAAAGCAAGCGAACAAACAAACAAAAAACCCAATGAGTTCTCCTGAGGCTACAGCAACTTTATTTTTTAATGAGCCCCAAGGACAACATTTTTCCAATGCCTGAATTGTATCACATACCACTAAACCAATGAAAATCTTTTCACAGCCTAGGAATTCTTAAGTACTTGGCATGTTAAGGAAACCTGTGGGAGTTTGGCAGCCCACATTTGACTTTCCAGCATGGGCTCTCTTCCTGCTTTAAATAAATAGATGGGCTTGTGGAATAGATATCAGTCAGGTTCCGTATAGAGTCGGTCACGATGTCACTCCAATGTGAATGTCTAAGGATTTGGACATGGAACTGTAATAGCAATAGCACTGGCATTTAGTATACATACTATATTTAGTATAAATACACTGTTTTGCAGTGCTTTATAGCCTTCTCTTTACAGAGTCATCATATTGCCCCAAACAATCTGAGTCCTCATTTTATGCACCTTGGAAGGATGGAAAGCTGAGTCAACCTTGAGTTGGTGAGACTCGAACTGTCAAACTGCTGGCAGCTGGCAATCAGCAGAAGTTGCCTGCAGTTCTGCATTCTAACCACTGCGCCACCACGGCTCATGCTGGTTCTATGGGTGCAATGGGCCCTGTGGAATATCAAAAATGAAGCAGTGCTGCACAAGAATGGAGATATCACAGTCCTGGATCAACCTCAAGTAAAAGAAAGAGCCCAGGGTATGAAATGACTCTTTGGCTAAGTCATTATTTGCATTTGTACCTATACAAATTCAAAAAAGTGACTGTCCAATCTCTTTTTTTTTAAACCTCCAGTGATGAAGCTCCCACAATGTCTGAAGGCAAGCTGTTCCATTGGTTAATTGTCCTCACTACTAAGAAGTTTCTCCTCAATTCCAGAAGTTTCTCCTCAATTCCAGCTTCTTTCCTTGATTAGTTTTCATCCATTGTTTCTTGTCTTGCCTTCTCGTGCTTTGGAAAATAGGTTGACCGCCTCTTCTTTTTGAATTGAAGAGAAAATGATAGAGAATGTAACAAAAGTGATGATAGTTTTATTCTCCTCAAATGTATTATTGTGGTCTAAGAATCTATGGTATTGATTATTTTTATTAAGTATAAAATATTCCTTTATTTAAAATGGCATTGAATATTTTATTCACCAATAAGTGTAACTTAAAAAGTTAATTTAAAATTAACTTGGCTGGAAATGCACAACTTTCAGTGAAATAATTCAAAACCTTTTTCAGCTGTGGATGTCAAACTGAACACAAAACACCATTTGCTATTATTAATAATTAGCTTCACTTTTGAATTATTTTGCTAGATCCTAAGAGAAATACTTAAATTTTATATATCTTCCATGTGTAGAAAATATTTGATAGTTTCAATGATTAAATTTAATTGCTCTTATAATGATTTATGATTGACAATATTGAGCTTTTTAAAAAAACTTCTTATAGAATACCCTCAGACTTTTTTTACATGAAACTTCCAGTCCAAATGCATTTAATATATAGACAAAGGTCTTTTCAGAAAGAGAACTGGATCTATCATTACCTGAAAATAAGGGAAACAAAACTGTAAGCTATACAGTACATATCCAGATGTGAAGAAATCTCAAGGGTAAATTCCAGAGCTACAAAATTGCAGCCTCCTATAGAATTTATATTTTATTATAATAAAAAAATGTTCTGTTTCGTTCTGAATGGGGTACATTGTATGTAACGGCAAGCGGTCCCCTCGATTTGAGTAAGGCATTTCAGACTTGTGATTAAAAAATAAAATAAAATCACAATTTTTCTTTTAAAAAAAATCCCATTCGCATAGTTATCTATTGGAAACACATTTGGACCACATTATCCTGTCAAAATAAAATGCATATAAAATTGAGTTGTTGTTAATATAAATACCAAAGACTCACAATTCATTTCCAGAAATATAGCTCATTCCAAGAGTCATGCACAAGGACCGTCTTCCTTTCTCCCACCCCACAGCCCCCTTCCAAGTGGTTGGGGGGATCTTCCAGAATGGCAGAAGAGATTGCAGGCTACAGCTGAAAGAGGCCTGCAGTCCCAAGACTTCTGTCTTCTTGCTAAGTACACCTCTCTTCGTTTTGCACAGAGGACGCTAGAGATCAAAGCCTAGGTCTGCATTCTGAACATTGACTCATGAATAGATGATTATGAGGCAAATCACTTTCTCTCTTAATGTTAGCCTTTTTCAAAGGAAAGAGGGTAGTGTGGAATAGTTATCAATCAATCAATAGGTATCAATCAATGCAAAGGTATATTTGAAAAGTTAAGCTGCCTCCTGGTTCCTAGGAAGAACAGAAGAGGGTCATTGACTCTTCAGTTCATTTCCTATTTGCAAGCAAAATTACTTCTGTTCCAAAGAAAAGGAAGAAGATGGTGATTTTGCATTTGACAGAGATTTCTTTGGAAAGCCAGGGAATTACATGTGTGTGTGTGAGAGAGTTTGTTCTAGTGTTAAGGCCCTAGGCTAGAAATTGGGAGACTGTGAATTCTACTCTGGCCATAGGTGATTTTTGGGCCAGTCGCTGTATCTCAGCCCAACTCACCTCAAAAGGTGGTTGTGGGGAAAATAGAAGGAGGAAAGAAATATTAGGTATGCTTGCTACCTTGAGTTATTTATAAAGATAATAAAGGCAGGCAGAAAATAAACACGTGGTTAAGATGAGGCCTGCAGGAAGCACAGACATAAAATAGGCACTATAGTAATTCTGGTCCTGAATATTGCCAATTCTAAAGAATAGAGCAAATGAAGTCGTAGACAGCTATAGCAATCTCTCCCCCAAATCTTGTCCATATGGTGGTGGAGGGGGGAATTCCCTTCTCCAAACTCCATCCCATACAAACACTACTTAGACTCATGGAGTTAGAGGGGCCTTCTTGGCCTTTAGTTTCAACACCTGCTGAGAGCAAGAAACATCTCCAACCAACGGCAGATACATCTTTGCATAAACATTCAGCAATATGCAATTGTGTGCAGTGGCAGTTCTATGTGATGGGTGACCAGAGATGCTATTTTTGCTTTGACATTCCTGGTTTGAGGGAAGTGTCAAGCAGATTATGTCCCAGGCCACAGAAGGCTCATGTTGTGAGAGCAACAACAGGTGGAGGCAAGCCACAGCCTGGGAAGTAACATCTGCAGTTACTATTGTTTGTGCCTGCCTGAGTACTTGAGGTACTATGGTGGGAGAGGGGCAGGAAGTGACAGTCATAGAAATGACATAAGGCAATCGAGGCTTTTTTTGATAATATCTAGGCTTTCTTTCATCATATCTCCCAATAGAATGAGAGGTCAAAGTACAAAACAAGATCTATTCTAGTCTGTGCTTCCTGACTAATAGGTAGAATGAAGGCTGTCGTGCTTGTTAGTCATCGATCAATTTGGTTTGACCTGTAAATCAGATTGCACAGTCAGAAACAGGAAAGGTTTGGCATTATTGAAAGTTGCTTCATTATGGAGACGTCTTTCCAAACAGTCTACTATTTCTAATAGAAAAGTCAGCAATGAAGCATATCTGAAGAGCTGTGGTGACGCAGTGGTTAGAATGCAGTACTGCAGGACTAACTCACTGCTCACTGCAGGAGTTTGATCCTGACTGGCTCAAGGTTGACCCATCCTTCCATCCTTCTGAGGTTGGTAAAATGAGGACCCAGATTGTTGGGGGCAATACACTGACTCTGTAAATTGCTTAGAGAGGGCTGCAAAGCATTGTAAACTGGTATATAAGTCTAAGTACTATTGCTATATTTGCTCTATGAGACCATTGCATCTCAGAATAGGGGGCAAATATAGAAGTAGTACAAATTTTATTAGAACATCACATACATTTTGTTTGTTTGTATCTTCAAGTCTGGCATGACTCCTGGCAGCTGTCTGGATAAGTTCCTGCAGATTTTCTTGGCAAGGTTTTTCAGAAGTGTTTTGCCGCTGCCTACTTCCTAGGGCTAAAAGACAGTGACTGGCCCAAGGTCATCCAACTGATTTTGTGCCTAAAACATGACTAGAACTGATGGTTTCTGGTTTCTGACTGGTTGCCTTAACCACTACATCATGCCATGCAACCCAGGGCTGTGCCTATATTCACTAAATTTGTCCATTCTTACCCATAGGCTCATATATTATAATGTTTTTTAAGAGATCAGGAAGACCTTGTCTTAAACCAGCCCCTTTGGAATTGATGCAAATGTCATACTTCTGAAAGTTGTGTTCCTTTTATTCAGACTTAAGCAACAGAAGCTTTCAGCAGAATTGATTTTGTAATTCTTACATTTGAATTCATATGGAAAAAAATTGCTGGAATGACAACAATTGTGCCAACTCTTGCTGCTCATCACACTTCTCTGGAATCTGATATTGACAACGGTAATACATTGGAAATTCAGAAATCAATATAAGCTGCAGAGATTCACCTAGGATGCCCAAACCTCAGCAAAAATGGCTTTAAAATGTAAATCCTACCCCCATATATGCTTAGATTAAGGCTCACTGGTGCCCTAAGCACTGACAAATCTTGGTGCCCCTCCTGTACATACTGTACAAATGAAGCCATATTCTCAACTTTGTGGTGCTCTCTTTGGTCCTAGTGCCCTAAGAACATGTTTAGTCTGCTTAATGGTTAATAAAACACTGCATATACTGAACTGAATACCTCAATATCTCTCTGCTTTTTAAAAAAGGTTTCTAGAGACAAAAACATCTCTGTAGTGCTGTTCATTAAAGCAAGGGAAGAAAGGTGCCTCCTAAAAAGCAAATGTTCATTCAATGAAGAACTTATATTTTCTTTTCTTGTTAAGAACACAACAGTGCACAGCAAAATAGTATTTTCTATTGCCCATGGTGGCAAGTCAGACATTGCTGATGCTGTCTATTTAAAAAACAACAACACCAAACTGAGATTAGGGTTAGGATTAGGATTAGCAGTGAAATGAACTTTTGCTTAGCACATTGAAATAACTTATCCTTCTGCTTTAATTTAAAAAATAGCAAAATGAAACTCTGAGTATAAATAGATGTACACTTTTTACTATGTGAGATCAGATCTGTAATCAGTGGCCAAATGGAAGTACCAACTCTGGGGATGAACGAATGCCATTTTCCTGCTGTGTTTTATGGCTTCTCTATAAGCATTGCCCAACCACTGCAGAAATCATATAAACCCTGTCCCCATTACTGTGTTTTAGTGCAATGATTGTTGGATGATTCTAAGTCACCAAAGGGGAAACTGCTATGTACTTGCCATAAAGAAGCACTCTCTTAATTAGAGGAATACCAGAAGCTCACATTATCCACAATACTCTGCCAATACTTTTCTGTTGACAGCCTGACTTTTGACATTGTGTCATGGTTATCAAGGTTTACAAGGACTTCTGGAACTGTGCCACTGGAGTAATTTATGCTATTGTTGATTAGGAATAATATGTAGCTCTGTAGTTAAGTAAAACACATTGGTTTTCTTTCTCTTAGGTCTGAAAATGTGTACTTTTAAATCTTACTTCTCTTGACAATTCTAAGTTCTTGGATGATTCATCGGTGTAATCTGGGTCTGATATTTGCACAACTTGCTCTTTGTCCCACCACACAAGAAAAGCTGGAGGAAAACAAAACACCATTGTGGTAGATGTTGTGACCAAACAGAGAGCGGAAGGGATGTGTGCATATTACAAGCACTCAGTTGCAGAATGCACCTACTCATTTCTATGACAGCTGGAGTGCTTACCTAAAGGAATAGGGGCATGTATCCATGGATGGTATCTCTTGTCACCACCCTTGCTATACAAAGTTCCTGCTTGAGATGAGAGCAAGCTCTCTTTGTGCGTATTGCATAATTGCAAAATCAATGAAACAGAGTTATTGGCCAAACCAGCAAGAGTTGTACAGACAAAATAGCAAAAGGCAACAAAGCAGAAAAGACAACAGATGAGTTTCAGTCATTTTGGAAATACATTCTTTTTAAAAACATTGGCTTTTTAGTACAATTTGCATTGTTTTACTTGGTGCAAATGCATCTGAGCAATATATTCTTTGTATTACAAATAATATCTGAATAGATAGGACAAACCAAATAAGCTTGACATGTAGGTTTACCTTGAGGATCTATTGAAATCATGACGGGCTGTATTCTCCAATATATTCTTTAAAAAAAACCACCAGGTACTATTTTAAAATAATTCTGCAGACAAATGCTTGACAAGTGAATAATCTACAGCAGTGGCTCTTTTTGTGATAGTTTTGGGCAGCTTCTATATAATGAAAGTATAAAGTTAGATCATATCAATATTTTGTTATTGTTATTGCTTTTCAGTTCCATTCATGTCTTTGTTACAGCCATAAAGCCATGGTCAGATACAAGTAAGAGCTAGAAATGAAAGTATATAAGACTAAGGAGAAAATAAATTTGTACACATTTTCAGACCTAACGAGAAGTTGATGGTACTGATAATGAACCCTGAATTAGGCAACCTGGGAAGATGTAAGTGAACAATGATCAAACAGGAGAAGCAACTAATAGAAGGCATGTTCTCTGTCAGGGAATGACTTCAAAATAGAGAAAATGAAAGCCATCAGGTATTCTCAGGTAGAGAGAGTAATAAAAAAGCTCATGGCTCAAGAACTTTACGCAGCTATCCACACAAAAATATATCTGGGGATGATGGGAAATATTTTTGTGGTGCTCTCAGATGGAGAAGGTAATACAGTATATGTAGCTTGGCCAAAATGTAGGCATGGCAAAATTCTAGCCCTCCCCAACAAGGGAGAGGTAGTAATAGATTGGTGCATACCTGTCTGGAAAGACTCCATGTGTAATGAAGCTGGGAACCAGATTTTGATGGATTTGAACATCAGGGCCCCAAATAACTGCTGAAAGATACTTCGAAGTCTAATGGGAAAAAGCTCTTCAATGAACATCCTATGAGTGAGGCTGGCCCCCCCAAATAGCAATAGCATTTAGACTGACATGCTGCTTAGTAGCACTTAGACTTATATACCGCTTCCAGTGCTTGACAGCCCTCTCTAAGTGGTTCACAGAGTCAGCCTCTTGCCCCCAATAATCTGGGTCCTCATTTTACCCACCTCGGAAGGATGGAAGGATGAGTCAACCTTGGGCCAGGCAGGATCGAACTGCTGGCAGTTGGCAGAGTTAGCCTGCAATACTACATTCTAACCACTGTGCCATGGCTCCACAAATCAAAATATTAATTTTTAAAAATCTGCAGAAAAATATTTGATAGAATAGTCTAGAGCAGTGATTCTCAATTGTTTGTGTGATCTCTTTTGAGAGTTACTGTAATCTGAAGTCTAAGTTTCAGTGTAAATTCTGATCATCTCAGGATTGTTGTAGTTGTAAGTTTGACCTTGAGCACTTAGGAAACTAAGTCATGGATTAATGATAAAACATATTTAAATCTATATACATTAATATGCCTTTATCATGCTGCTTAAAAATCTGGACACCCTGTTCTAAACACTACTGAGAATCATCCTTCCAAACGCGCTATCTGTCCTGAATAAGTTTGCATATAATTAAGCAAGCTGATCTGGACTACAACATTCAGACAACTTCACAGCAAAATGTTTGTGTTTTGTTTGTCTCTTTCTTGTGACTGATCGCTGCCCTGAGTTTTATTTTATTTATTTATTTTTGTCAATTGCTTACAAGATAATAGGTATAAGTAAAAACATAGTTATGAATACATGGATACATATAAGAAAAAGAAAAAGGAAAGAAACAATAGGACAGGGACAGTAGGCACATTGGTGTGCTTATGCACGCCCCCTACAGACCTCTTAAGAAAGGGGTGAGATCAATAGTAGACAGTCTAAGGTTAAAGTTTTTGGGGTTTGGGGAAGAAACCACAGAGTCAGGTAATGACCACTCTATTGCTGAAGTCGTATTTCCTGCAATCAAGCTTGGTGCGGTTAACCTTGAGTTTGTATCTATTGGTTGCTCTTGTGTTGTTATGATTGAAGCTGAAGTATTCATTGACAGGTAGGACATTGCAATGTATGATTTTATATGCTATACTTAGATCGGACTGAAGGCGGCGTAGTTCTAGGTTTTTCAACCTTGATCTGGTAATCTAAATGTACAATATTGTACATTTGCCATATCCTTTAGAAGAGTAACTATAATGCCATTTTCTTCTCTTTTTCAAATAGTTTTGACCTAGTTTTTCAGTGAACTGTGTATTTTGGTTCCTATGGTTTAAGTTGGCTAATTCAGAGTGGAACAGAAAAAGTGCCAGCCAAACAACAGCCCAGCCTGTCAGCTTGGAAGTCCCTCTTAAATGCTATCAATCCAGCGATCAACTCAGCAGGTGAAACAAGTACACTGTTCATTTGACCTGCATAAGTACTGATCTATAGATTCTGGCAATCTCAATTTCATTTTATAGTTGAGGCATAAATCTTGGTTTAACTTTCAGCTCATACAGCCAATAGTTACACATTCAGTAAGAAATAAACAGGGTGTTCAAATGTTTAACCAACAATGCTTTTTCCCTGAATCACCTTTTTCCTGTAGTTCTAACCTGTATTGCTTTACTGCAGTTTCTTTATAGCTTTGCCCCTGCCCTTAAGATGGGGCGGGGTACCCTCTCTCAAGACGATGTTCTCAGGTTGGCGTAGGATAAAATCAAATCACTATAGGCATGAATCAATGAATTCAGGAAGAACTAATTGTTTGAAGAAATATCAGGGCTCTGACTGTTCAAAATTGTATGTGAACAATTAGAACGAGCGTGCTTGGAGAGAAAATCCAGATGGCTAATTTCAGATTGCTTGCATTTTTGCAATTCTGAAACGAAACAGCAACTTCCTTCACCTTCCAAAAGGCAATCAGTAAAACAATAGATGGAAATAGTTAGCTGCGCCCTATAAACATGCAGGTATGTCTGACTTGGTGAGATCCCGTCATCCTCAAATAGGCATTACGTTTCGTAATGATTTAAATATTTCTGATCTGATAAAAGAAGCCGGGTTTTGCTTTGAAAAGCCCAATGAAAGGATGGAAACAATGTTAACTCTTTTTCTAAATATTTTGAGAACATGGAGCCCTTTGTGCATTGTTACTAGTAGGTGTTCTGCTTGTCTCCAGAGCCGTTTCATTATCTACCTTTTTCCCCTTTAACATTAAACTGTGCAGAACTAATCTTAATGACTCCAACTTAAAGACCTCTTTAAGCACTTAAAAGGATTTTCCTGCCAAGGAGCAGATACCTGGATCATTCTTTGGAGGGCTACTTCGCATCTCTGTGTAAATGGAGAGGAAAAACATAATTAACCTGTTTAAAGTTCAGGTGATCTTTTTGTTCCTTTTCTTCTTTTATGGCTTGGGTGGAAATGGCTAAGTGGGGGCAGCTTTTCTAGACTTTGCAGAGGAGGTAGCCCAATTTTTTTTTTCTGTGGTAGAAGCAGTTAGAGTTTCTCTCTTCCTTGATGCCTGTGATTAATGAGACATTTGGAAATCTTTAGAAAAAAAAATAGAAAAAAAACTTACTTATAATACTTGCCAATCATCTTTTTTTAAAAAAAAAAAGACCCGAAGATTGCCTCCCAGAAGTTGTGAATGCTCCAAGACTGGGAGTTTTAAAGAAGAAATTGAACAACCATTTGTCTGAAATGGTATAAGATTTCCTGCCTAAGCAGGGGGGTTGGACTAGAAGACCTCCAAGGTCCCTTCCAACTCTGTTATTCTATTCTGTTCTAAAATTTAATAGCGTGACTTACTGATTTTCGCACTGACTGTACAAATAATTTGAGGCTCATTGCAGATTTTGTACGTGCAGTGTTGCAAATGACACAAAGCTTCTCGTAGACACTTCCCTACCTATTCTCCACATTTTATGCTCTGTGTGCAAGCGTAGTCATCAAAATGATATAAATCAGGAGTAAATAGGAAACATGGTAAAGAGATAATGACATCAGTAGGAGTTCACATTTGAGTTAAAATCCCATTTTTCCTATTCCTTAATAGAAGAATAACTGCCTAGAGGTGCTGGGAATTAATCAGTGTATAAATTCAATATACTATTATTCTTGATGCCACACTGTTTGTTGTCTGCAGTTTGCTAGGCCAGTCCGTGTAATTATGAAGAGGGGCTGTTTTGTTATTCTTATGGTAACTCAACTCACATTTTTCATCTGTCTTCCTCTGGCTGACATAAACTGAGTTCTTAGGATGTCACATTTAAAGGATGTTTGCTACACTAACTGAAACCAATTACATCCACCAAATGATTTTGTCTGATATTAGGTGTTGTTAGGTGTTCTTCTCTACCAGCCGCCTTTCAGCACTCAGGGCACTGTTCTTTTTTCTTTTAAAGGACAAAATTGAGTTTGAATACCTGACAAATTCCTCTATTTGTTTAAACTCCTGGCATCCCAAGTATTTCCCTGCCGTCTTCATTTAAGCCAGTAGGTCAAAAATGACAAAGGATGATAAACTCAAATTATCAAAGGGAAGGAATCCCTGAAGGTAGTTACATCCAGCGTGGATCAAAGTCTGAGCGATAAGATCACTGAATCTTCTCATCTGTACTTTTATGGGAGCTAAGAGGGCTGTCTAAGCAGGGCTAGAGGCAGAAGTAAACCAAACCCCGACAGAACAAAGTCACTTTCTCTAGCTTTCTTGTTCCTTTTGTTCTTCAGCTGCTTATCTCAAAAAATTCTCGCAGCAATAACTTACGACATTTCACTTTTACTCTCATTGGAATGTTTTGCTTCAGTGTTGCAAGAAGGCAGAACCAATCTGTAGGATGTATCAATATTCAATACAGTCAAGGGTTGCTGTTTTTTCAACGCACTTACCGTATTAATCAAACATCTGTCTTAGCCACTTCAGGAATATTATGAAGAGATCATAGTAATTCTAAGTTCATCCAAATGAAACCTTTGATATATCCCTTAGGTGTCTCCTGTTGCCTTAAAACTCCCTTCTCTTTTGCAGCTTTTGCTACTTGGTGGCCTCATTGATTGGCAAAATTATTCTCTTGTTGGAAGCCATAGCAAACTTGTCTTTATTTTTCCTTCCTTCCTTTTCCCACATTTATTCAGTAATCAAGTCATGCTGCCTCTCCTAAAGCAAAACTTCCAATAGGACACTTTTCTTCCAGTCCTCTAAATCTCAATGCTCCTCTTTCAAAACTTGTATTATCTTCCAGCTGTTGACATATATAAGGTAAAAGTTCCCACCGCACATACATGCTAGTCATTTCCAGCTCTAGGGGGTGGTTCTCATCGCCGTTACAAAGCCGAAGAGCCAGTGCTGTCCGAAGATGTCTCCATGGTCATATGGCTGGCATGACTAAACATTGAAGGCGCACGGAACGCTGTTACCTTCCCACCAAATTGGTCCCTATTTTTCCACTTGCATTTTTACATTCTTTCGAACTGCTAGGTTGGCAGAAGCTGGGACAAGTAATGGGAGCTCACTCCGTTACGCAGTGCTAGGGATTCGAAAAGCCAAACTGATGACCTTTCTGATCGACAAACTCAGCGTCTTAACCACTGATCCACTGCGTCCCCTTAGTTGACATATAAAGCACCATCTAATTCTGAACTTGCTCTCCACAGCATTTAGCGTTTTCCTCCTGGGATAGTCTTAGGGCATTTCCACATTACCATCGCCATTCCCTCAATTCACAAAGACAATTTAAAGGCAATTTATGATTTGTGTCACTTCTGCTAAGTGAAATGCTGAGAACAAGGGGTTGCTGCAGGTGCTTGAGAGTAGGATGCACTTTTACTCTCTGGAAGGAAGGCACAAACAAACACCTGGAACACTGCATCTGGTTTTGGTCACCACATTACAAAAAAGATGTCGAGTCTTTGGAAAAAAAAAGTGCAAAGAAGAGTAACTAAGACGATTAAAGGCCTGGAGATTAAAACATATGAAGAACAATTGGAGGATTTGGGTTTGGCTAGTCTAGAGAAAAAAAGACCGGGCGGAACATGATAGTAGTAGTCTAGTATTTGAGAAGCTGCCACAATGAAGAGGGGGACAATTTATTTTCCAAGGCACCTAGAGAACAAGAAGACAAACAATTTTATATGATATGGGATTTATTTTATCAATGGTTAGATAAAAAGACATGGTAATGAAATAGACTAGGAAGCCTCATAATAAAAAAAAACTAACAGAAGGATATAGAATATACAACAAAAATCAATAACCATTGGATGAATGCATAATATAAATTTAGAATAAAATTTAGAATAACTGGTGTAAAATGATGAACAATTAGTTAGTCAGATGAATGATTAATAATTGATAAATATCTAAGCATATGTTAGATTGACAATGTGAGAATTTATATAATTTGTGAGTAATGGCTAAAAAAGATTAGCACAAAAGATTGTAGCCAATTGACACACGGTATGTATATAATTGAAAGATGGTTTTATGTTTTTATGTTTTGTTTTAAAAAAATAAAATTATTTTCCAAAGCACCAGAGGGTAGGGCAAGAAAAAAATGGGTGGAAACTAATCAAGGAAAGAAGCAACATGGAATCGAGGAGAAATTTCCTAATGGTACTAGTCTAGAATCCAGGAAACTGACTAGTCCCACCTTAGGCACAAAAACTAATTGGGTGATTTTGGGCCAGTCACTCTCAGCTCAAACCACTCCTCAGGATTGTTGTGACAAAAATAGGAGGAGGAAAGAATGTTGTGTGAGTTCACTACTTTAAGTTATTTGTAAAAAATAATAAAGGCAAGATTTAAAAAAAAAACAGTACAAAGAGTAAATTAAAAAACTTGTGTCAATTCCACATGCTTTTGGTTAATCAGGCAGCAGTATGGAAAGGGAAGAAAAAGCAGCTCTAACCATATATCTTGGAATGTGTGGTACTTAGCTGAGATATTTCAAGAGCCCAAGAGAAACTGCTTTCCACAATATTCCTTGGCTTCTTCTCACAATTAAGAAAATTCTCTTTCCCACAGAAATTGTTTTAGGCACAATTTGATGGCAACACTTCAGGTTACATTGAAATAGAAACTGCACTGTAAACCTTAGTTGAGATATTCCTTAAGAACGGAAAAGTGATTTAATCAACTTACTGTACTTGTAGTCTTCACACTGAAAATAGTGTACACCATAATTCAAACCAAAACCAAACAAATCACACTTTTGAATTTATATAAATGATGATGTATAGCTTAGAGTAATGGCTCAATCCAGCTGGTTGTGGCTTATTCAAGAAACTATGATTAAAATGATGGTTTAGTTCTACATTTAAATTCTATCAACAACTGAGTTCAGTGCCATAGATCTCTAAGCCATAATATGGTTTGTTTCATTTTGGCTTAAAATGTTTTGTATCTTTACCTATTGTGGTTTGTAGGTAATATTTTATAACAACATTTATTTCTTTGCATTTATTTTATTTATGTTATTCATTGCTTTTACAAATAACTTAGGGCAGCAAATATATCCAATACACCTTCCTCCTGTTTTTCCTGACAACAACAAACTGTAAGGTGAGCTGGGCTGAGAGAGAGTGACTGGTTCAAAATCATCCAGCCTGCATTCATGCCTAAGGCAGAAGTAGAAGTCACAGTGTCCTGGTTTCTAGTCTGATGCCTTAACTACTAGACCAGGGATGTCAAACTCATGTCATCATGGTGGCATCATATGATGTATCGGGACTTTTTCCCCTTTGCTAAACTGGGCATGGGCGGGGCCAATATGTGACGCATCTGGCCCGCAGGCTGAGAATTTGGCAGTCCTGTACTAAACTAAATCCAATCAGCTACAAATGATGCAAAAACCATGTTAAAGCAAATCATGACTTAATTCAATGGTGCAATTTATACGTAAATTAAGCAGCCAGGTCACTCTTTCATATATTTTTTCAGCTGCAAATTGTGTGTGTGTGTGTTTAAATAACTTCTACTGTGTAATAATCTACCAATGTCTTTCTATTTTTCCAAAATACTATTTTCAGAAGTGACACTGAAGAAGTCTCTAGCTTTCGTTTCCCTTGAAATGCCATGTTCCATCTATCTTAAACCTTGACGATCTCTTCCTGCGATAAAATTACTCAGATTAAAGGAACGTGTGCTAATTTGGCCACCGGGGTGCTTCTGACTTACTATCTCTGCTGCCAGATGTATCAGCCGCATTCATTCCTTAGAGGATGAGGTGGGGTGTGATAAAGCAGATGGCTGAAGTTTCAAACAATGTCCAGATGGAACAATTATGATGATAAGATGACAGCCATACGGTACAAAGAGGCAAAGCCCAATACAATGCTATTTTGGGAAGCGCTGGTAAGAGATGGTTAAAGCTATTTCCTACATAATGTATTTCAGGGATGATGGGATAGAGGCTGGTAATAAGAATGCATTCTTGCTCAAATACCATCCCCTATACGCCAGCAAAAGAGGACTGATTGATCATAGGCCACATAGATACACTGGCAAACCATAATCTGGCTCTTTGTGCGCTCTTAATGACAGTTCTCATTGTTAGGCATAGTGGCCAAGGCTTTTATACCTCCTGTTCTTTCATCAGTTTTGGCTTGTGAAATTACACCGCATAATATGCTTATTCAGGCTTTTTATATCCACTCACCTATTTTATTACCTATCCCAATGCATACAGGCCCGGATTGACTTGCAACGGAACAAAGCTAAATTACACCTTTCATTACCTAAATATAGCATAATGACAGAGTGTCATTCGAGGGGTAGCACTGAACTGAGAAACTTCATGGCAGGCCAGGACAATGACAGAGGCTATTCAGCCTGCACCTGAACCGCTGCAGTAGGTGCATCTTGAAAAGAGTGCAGGCGGGGAGAGGGAAGGCCGGGTTAATGGACAGGTCACAGTGTAAATTACAGTATCAAATGGAAACGATGCAGCTGTAACTCTGTCCTCGTCAAATGCCACCCCATCCTTTTATCTTCAATTTGGAGTCCCTCCTGCGTTCACATTTCTGAAAACAACCTGACGGCTATTGTCATGGCATTAGCCTTTATCAGGCCTCCCACTGCAGCGGGGAGCTTTGAACCAGGCTACCAGTAGCGGAGTTTCAGTGGGATGAGTGACCAGACAAGTTGAAGTTGGAACACACATAATGCAGGGAACTCTTTTTTTTTTTCCTTCTAGCAGGTGGATATCATCTGAAAGTAGAAAAGTGAGCAAAGCTGCTGGCCAAGCTTGTGTGGATGGAGTTAAGAATTGAATGATGTTCGAGGAAAGGCTTAGAATAGAATAGAACTGGAAGGGAGCTCGGAGATCTTCTAGTCTAACCCCCTGCTCACCTATAGTACCAGGCCTGTCAAACTGGCAGCCCATGGGCCGGATGCATCACATGCAGGCCACGCCCACCCCAGCTCTGCAAAGGGAAAAAAGTCAGGATACATCACAATACGTCACATGATGTGATCAAGTTTGTCACCTGTGCCCTATATCATTTCAGACATGTGGTTGTTCAATTTTGTCCTTAAAAACCTCCAGTGACGGAGCCCCCACAATTTCTGAAGACAAGCCATTCCACTGGTTAATTGTCCTCACTGTTAGGAAGTTTCTCCTTAAGTGCAAGCAAAAGAAAGGAACATTTTTCCATATGAGGTGGCAATGTATAGAGGTCAAAAAATACTGGAAGAAAATACAGAGATGGCTTTTTGAGATTACAAAATATAAATTGAATTTGGAACCTGAAGCATTTTTATTAGGTATGATCAAGGGGAATTTGAGTAAAGATAAAAGATACCTTATTGTACGCATCTTAACTGCAGCAAGAATCACATTAGCACAAAATTGGAAGAATGATAAAATACCACCAGATTAAGTTTGATTCAAAAAATAATAGACTGTGATGAACTCGATAAATACACTATGGAACTGAAAGGGCAAAGAGGATCGAGAACACTATGCGACATGGGAGAGGTGGTACATATGGGTGAAGGATAAGGATAAAAATATACATAGTCACAAACTAAGAAACATGTATACACCATGACACAATAACTGTTAATGGAAATGAGATTTTTGTATTTTTTGTTTTTCAAGGATTTTTTTTTTTAAAAGGAAGTTTATCCTGACATGAGGAATTCCCCTTTTCTGGCCCTATTGTAAATGTTTTTTGTTTTAACTATTCAAGCAGCTGGCTTTTAAAAATAAAACAATTTCACTAAAGATTTACCCTTCCTTTGGAAACCTTGCCTTTCTTCTCTTCTAGAGGATTGCTCTTTGGAGGCCAACTAAAATCATTACTCTAATTTTGCTAGCTCCTCCCTTCTTTGTGATGCCATAACATTCTGGTTCCATCCCCTTGTTTTTCATCTTTGGCTGCCAATAAAGAGAGAATCCAGAATAGGGCATGAGGAAAAAAATCTGTTGGACTTACAGAAAGAGGAGAAAAGAACAACTTGGGTCTAACACTGTGTCAAAGTCAGCCGTGAGGCTGTTTGTGATCTCAAAACAAAATCAAGGACAAAAATTACACTATGATGAAGTATTTTGCTTCCTCATCAGAATGGTAGGAATGTGATCTTCCCTTATACCAGAATCTTGCTTCTCTCCTTTACAAAGTGCACGCAATAATCTGTTGTTAGGTCTGAAATCCAGTTCACTCTTTTTATTTTAAAATGAAATGGGGATGCATCGATTATAACAAAATTAAAAGTCTGGAAACAATAAGGACAGAGGAAAAATAAAAAAGGAAATAGTATATATTTGGGGTTATTGCTATATAGATATGTACATAAAGACAGATGCTAATTTTTCAAGGAACCATATTCAATAATGGAACCATCAGGGATATTTATACAGCCAATGGTGAACTTTGTGGAACTACTTTGAAGTAATTAAAATGACAAGATAAATTAGACCAGTATACTCATATCTGATAAAATTATGACTTGGAAATAATGCTTACATGGGAGTCCACAAGGGGACATAAAAGGAGGAGAGATAACAATACTTGCATTGTTATGTCAGGTCATCGTGGCATTATTATATAAGCCCTCAAGGAATATATATGTCTTAAATTTATATGCCACCCGTTTAACTCTGCAAAAGTGACTTGTTTTTGTTCCCTTTTAAAAGAAGTCAGAATGTACAATAGAAAGTATAACTACTGACAATTTAATACAGAATAATAAGATAATATAGACCCAGGATTCTGATGAGAATTCAACCCCTGTAAGATGATCCGGGAGAAGATCTAGCCATGAAGATGCTGAGGTCTACAACCTCTCTCTAATTTAGCCTTCCCCAGTCCCCAAAAGCACCTGCCAGGATCCTTTTAGTATCCTTTTCCCTTCCATGTCTCTCTACTCCTTCAAACACTTTCCAGATGTCTCCTGCACCAGAGAGTGCTAGTTCCCAAATGGCTCGAGTACCATTAGTTGAGTACAGTTGCAGATAAAACATATATTCCAAAGCTGTATTCTCTCATCCTCTAATATTTTAATAAGAGCAGCTAGGATGACCATGATAGTTTATAAAGGCTTTTTGAGGGCATCTAAGGTAACAGATGACTTATGTTTTCCCAAAAGCTGCAGAAAGCAACATTCTTGGAAGTGTCAACTTCTGGTGTCCTTCTGCTTTGTGTCATTCTCAGCACTTGTCTGGTTTATTGATTTCCCAGCATCTCTTTTTATGCCTTTATTCTGGTCTTTTAAGTTCTAGGGCTGATGACCACAGTGAGGTGGTGGTAATATTCACACACAGGCAATGATGCACACCGTGGCACACAATCCTTTCCTGATCCTGCCCCTTCTCCAACAATAATGAAATGATGTGAAAGTTTAGCATGGCTAGAGAATTCCTGTGGATTTGGCAGAGGATTCTTTTTTTATGTCTTTGTCTGCCAAGTCTTACCTCAGCAAAGGAAATACCAGATATTGTAAAAGTATGTAATGCGTGGGGTGGAGGAGTAGGTACTGTTTTGTCTGAAAAGATCTCTCACTTTCGCCTTTTATGTTAATCTCTTGAGATAGTTGTGGTTTCATCTTCAGGCAATCAAATGACTTTCTGCCGTGACCTCTTCCACCCTAAAAAGCAATCTCCCCAGCGAAGTTGTTACTCTGGCTATAAATTTTGAAGTACATAAATGTGGAACTGCATGCAGCAAATACAGCTAAGAATCCAGCCTCTAAGTGCAGTAAGATTAACACTTCAGAGTATAAGTAGGTTAAGCCACTCCACAGATACCAAGGTTTTCAGCTGTCATCTTCTATTTCCTTTACCGGGAGCACCTGGAAAATATAGTACTGGGAGGGTGAAGGTGATAGAAGAATAGTATCCCTGACAGCAGTGACAGTCTGCATTAAATAAAGCCTTCGTCTTTCATTCTTAAGCTGTGCTCTGGGTGTTTGATGAAGATAGACTTTTCAATTAGACATGCTATGTTTATTCTAAAGTTTCATATATAAACCACTTGTTTGACATCTCCTACAGATTTATGAAGGAAATCAAATGCTTGTGGGAGTTTTTCATACAAATTGTCAACATTTATCATTTCTACAGCTCAAACATATGATGCCTTTTTAAAATATAATAATAATAATCATAATGAAAGAAGAAAGTTGGAGAGGCAGAGGGGAGAGAGAAGGAGAGAGAGAGACTGTATGCTAGGAAACCTCTGTCATGATATAAATCATAACACACATGGAATACATTTCCCACCGAAGACAATATTTCTTTCTTAAACAAATGTTGTGCTCCTTTACTGAAGGGAAGGGAAGTTCACAAAAGTTGGCAAAACAAAGTACCCATTTTTAACACTGTGCAGAACAAAATGTATTCTGCTGCCAATTATCCGTAACTAAAAATGATTGCAGCTTCTTAGGGACACAGCCAAGGGTCAGGAATGGTATAAGAGTTCTCCCATGAATAAGAGAAGGAGGGGACAAGAGGGGCAATGATAGCGCTGCACATCTGCAAAAATGAAGAGTCAGGAACAGGATGAATATTCACAGGATTATAAATGCTGCGACATCAGGGCAAGCATGAGCCAGATGTTCAGAGAAGTAGGCATACATACTATTGGGGGGGAGGCATTTGTCATTTGCAGCCTTCCCACATGGTTTTTTTTTTAAACTTTATTTTTACTTTATGGAATGCTAGGCTGCTAAAAGGGACCCTCGCTTCACCCTGTAAGAGTCCCTGATTCTGTTGCTGTTCTTATTCTTTCCAGGGTTTTGGAGGTATTTGTGGAACCAGTAAGTAGAGGCAATTTTTAAAAAGCAATGAGGGTTTTTTTTTGGCGGGGGGAGGATGGAGGGTTAGGTAAAGCCATTTTTTTTTTTCATTTGGGATCTGGCAGGGGGGCAATGTTGAGAGACTGGTGAGTTTTCCTAAGTTTGGATGAATAAGATTGCTTTGATCCATTCTGCAAAGTCATGTTTTATAGGGGCAGGATGTTGGTCAGGTTGGTTTGGTCCAATTCTTATGAACCAATGGTTAACTTCTTTCCTTCAAGGAGCAAAGGTCTAGCAGACTCAGTTGAATGAAGAGCTTACAGTCTCCAGCAGCGGATTGTTCTCACTGCCTTTACCTTAGCCAGGGGGTAGCCCCATTCTAAGTGACGTCCACATTGAGAATCCAGTGGGCTGACCAAACAGAAGGAGGAACAGTTACCATAAGAAATAGTTGTTGCCATCTCATTAGAAGTGGTTGTATATGGTGGCGGTGGCATAGTGGTTAGAATGAAGTACTGCAGGCTACTTCTGTTGACTGATTGCTGCCAGCAGTTGGGCAGCTCGATTGTCACCAGGCTCAAGGTTGACTCAGCCTTCCATACTTCCGAGGTTGGTAAAATGAGGATCCAGATTGCTTAGATGACATGCTCTCTTGGAATTGTCAAGTCCCATTGCCAAGGGGATCAAGGAAGCAAGATCCACACAGTCCTACTAATCAGGTTTAATGTAGGATAAGAGGGTTTAGATACAGAATGTTGGAAACTACATAAGGCAACTGCATTCCTGATCATCAATGAATACATTATAAAGGGTTCTCCGGTGTGTTTCTGGAAATTTCTTCTCTTAGATTCCCTAACTGACAGACTGAGGCCTCCTTTAACAGATAAGCTGAAATGTCCATCTGGTCCTCATTTGGTATGTTTTGAACAACTCCCTTTTCTTTCCATGATTCCAAGCGTCTTTACAAGGATTTTTCTCATACCTGATCAATCTCCCTATCAGTGACCTTGTTGAGACATGGAAAGATGAAATCTCACAGGCCTATGGTGCAGCATCAGGGAAGGAGAAATAGTGCTAGTTTTTTTTTTCCTGATTATGGCTGCAGGGAGCCATTCACAAACCTCTTAGGGCTGTTGTGTACAGATTAAGCAAATTCCATTTGTTCTGGCCAGCACACTGATGATATCTGGGATTGACTGTAAACAGTTCCTGTGTTCC